>NC_090279.1:19645124-20335957 GCF_040414725.1 Anabrus simplex | reverse complement strand
GGTAAGCAGTCTATTTCTACTGTCATAGCCACGGCCTTATATGACCTCACTACCCCGGTATTTACCTTGAGAGACTGGGGAAACCCTGGAAAAATCCCAGCCAGGGCACTTGATCATCTCCGTCGCACACCAGTGATGTGCTACACATAAATGTCGCGCATGAAGCTAATTGTGTCCAACACACACAGCTTCTTGAATAAGTTAAGTTTTTCTTGCTACAGATGGAACGTAGCACTTTGTCATTAGCTGGGTCCCAAGATCCCAATGACCCAGCTAAAACGGCATTTACCATCACCGATATAAAACGTGTGCGAAGAGCCGTCGCCAAGGTCGCGTACTTCTCTCTTTTGGCCTGTCTGGCATCTTCGGAAGCGGATTTCCTGTTCTCAAATGGAACTGAAATGTCCAGCACTAAGGCTTTACCATCCTTGACAATAACCAGGTCTGGGCGTAGTTCGTCATGCACGACCTGGTTATCACTGAAGATACTGTATCTTGCAGCAGCTGACCTTCTGACCCTGGAGACCACAACATTGTATCTCCGCAGATAAAATGCAGAGTATCTCATGCAATGATTAGCTACATGAGGCAGAGTCTCATTCCCGTAGCCGCATCTTCTACACTTCTTGTTGCCATCAGATGCAGAACGGCGACTCCCATTGAGCGGTAGTAAATCCAGTCTAGCTCGGTGGATAAATCTCCAGTCTGCAAATCTGGCAAACAGACCGGTTCTCAAGAAGTGGGAGCTAGCTGTGTCTGCGGCTACGCATTCCATTACTTTACCTTGATTGGGCATGCTGATCAATCTATTAAGGTGCTTAGACTGAAGGTTTATTCTGAGTGTCTTTAGCGCCTTATGACGATCATTGCTGCACATGATATTTTCATAGATGGTAACCGATTGTACGAAGTCCTCCATTTTCCATATAATCTGGTTTCTTCTCGAGGCCTTGCAAGCTTCAGCCCAGACAGATTGTAATGGATTAGAGTTCCATCTGCACTCGCCCTCGTTATGGCCATTCAGGAAAGCTGATACGTCTTCATGAAGGACAGGTCTTCCAAGTCTCTTCTGGACTAAGGTCTTTAGGTCCTCAAAGGCAAGCTCTGCAGTACAGATGTAAGTTGAAGTCAGGACCTTGAAGGCATTACCGATCAGCTGATAGTCTGAATCGTTCTCTGCAACAGGTAACCCAAGACAACCTGCCTTTGTAGGATCATATAGATAGTCGTTAGAGGCCTCCTGGGATAGTTATAGGATCTTCTTAACCTCGGCCTTTATATTATAACTCTAACTTGGAACGTAAGATCTTCTGTGCCATGAAGATGAGGTCAGCCAGTTTTTTCGCGTCGGATGAGATGCGAAATCCAGCAGGCTTCCCAAGGAACTTCTCAAACTCTCCAACTTTCAAAGCCTTTAGATCTTCATTGTCAATTTTAAAAATGGAGTTTCTCGTTGCTACAGGTGTCTCACCAGACAGATGTAGGCTGAAGAACTTCGAAGCTGTAAGACTTATGTTGATCTTCTTTGACATAGTATTGATGACATTAATGTTGTTTTGTAGCTTTATCGAGTCGTCGGATAATAGTACGATGTCATCAGCATAGGCGAGTATCTGATGGTTTGTATTCCCGCTCTGAACAGCTCTAACTGCGGGGTCAATAACAGGGTTAAAGAGAAGTCCATTCATAGGACAACCTTGCCTTACTCCACATTCGATGTAAATGTTGTCTTGACCCGATTTTCAGTCTGTATATGGGTGGAAGAACCCATATACATATCTTTACTAACCTTCTTTAGTTTAGTGCCAGCTCCAATTCTTTCAAGGGCAGCAAAGATCGCGTCATGCGGCACGTAGCCCAAGACATTAGAAAAATTCAGCCAAGCTGCTAGGAGCTAGCCATTTTCACAACGTGCCTTATCAAATTTTGTTTTGAGTGTGAAGTTATGCTCAAAAACTCTGTAATGTGTCAGAAACCCTTTCTGCGCTGGCGCTAAAACATTGTTGTCTATCATCCAGGTGGTTATTATCTTGGCTAACCCACCTGAGTATAGCTTATTGACGTCCGAAACGGGGGAGGAGCTTACGGTGAGCTGTTTCCAATATGGCGGCGAGATAGTGACGAGATGTAAACACGACAGTGATCGGGTGTGCGTCTGTAGGATTTATTAAGTGTTAAAAAATGTCTTTGGTGTCGTATGCGCAACTGTTGAGAGTTGTCGGAGATTTCACGCGTCCATTAGTGGAAGGGGAAGAAATATTCAAGCGTAATTACTTGATATGTGTAGGTAAAAAGTTTGAAACAGAAGATGAAACTGGTGTTGTAGCGTTGTGTTTACAATCATCCCACATCGATTCAAAATCGCACAAAGTTAATGTTGTCTTGAACAAGGGGGTGAAAATGTGAAGTGCAACTGTATATGTAAAGCGGGTTTGTCAGAGAAATGTTACCGTTGACATGCTAATTCACCTTAACAGTTAAGCTACTGTAATTTTCCACTATTAGAGGTTATGGAGTAATTTCTTGTTGATTTGGTCCATGCCAAAGCCTTAGCCAGGTGACCGGGGAGTTACCTGTTTCGCAAACTGTAATCTTGGGGAAGAAAGAAAATAAAAATTCTACTAAGTAAATGTTGTAAAACAAATAAATCCTAGGCTTTATACAGGCTTGTGTTGGAACAGCCCACATAAACTTAAATGTTCTTCCATTTTTACCATCAGCACAAAAGTTAGAACTTAGAACCGACAATATTAAGTATAAAAAATTATAACTACCTACAGAATATGCAGAGCAAAGTTGGAAAATTATAATTTAAGAGTACTATAACCTCTACAGTCACAGCTGTTTGGGGTTGAAGAATACTTGGTTTGTTCAATTCTACCAAAGAATTAGGTGATGGCTTCTAATTTATGATGACCGGGCGAGTTGGCCGTGCGGTTAGGAGCGTGCAGCTGTGAGCTCGCATCCGGGAGATAGTGGGTTCGAACCCCACTCTCGGCAGCCCTGAAGATGGTTTACCATTTTCTCACCAGGCAAATGCTGGGGCTGTACCTTAATTAAGGCCACGACCGCTTCCTTCCCATTCCTAGACCTTTCCCGTCCCATCGTCGCCATAAGACCTATCTGTGTCGGTGTGACGTATAACAAATAGCAAGAAAAAGCTAATTTATGACGGCAAAATACTACATATTTTCTTTCATTGATAGAAGTATTATACAGGCAATTTAAATGCAGTGCTTAATTACTACCAGTTAAAGATATTACTCACATGTAGATAGTTAATTTACTATCTGATGTTACACATATGAAGAAGTTTACAAAGAGCGGATTACATTCTATGTGCGGCACAGAAGTATTAGGCTACTAGTTTATCAGTATTTTTGATGAACCTAATCTTTGTGAATTCAAATTAGAGACAATAACTATCAATGAGTACAATAAACAGTACCGGTACCTACGCTGTGGAAGGAAGTCGTCTTCACGAGAATGCAGACTGCACACTGTCATGTATCGCGTAACGCGTTTTCCAATTGACAGCACGGAAACCCATCTTTCTCTCTGAACTTTTTATACAGGAAAGTAGTGAACAGATTTCGCATCCGTTTTATACGATTTGCAACCTTATACAGAGCAGTACCTCCTCAAATTTGACAATATTCTTTCTGTTTCTATCACGACGTCAATGCTTCGCCATGTAAATAAACCTCACCAGTCACTATGTTGCAGCTTCAACATTCTACCGCGTGGCTGCGCCATCCAACTTTTCTGACGTCAATAAATGGTCCGCATGAAGGAAATGTATCGCCAGTTGGTGATGCCATGTGGATCACCTTTCTTGAATAATAAGATTGTGACTGGCTGATTCCAACCACTGGTCGGAAACGTCTGGTCACACTGTGTGCAGACACAGCCGAAGATGGTGGAGCTCTCACGAGTGCGCCATATTGCCTGTGGAGTGGTGGTGGTGGTGGTGATTATTGTTTTAAGCGGAAACACAACTGGGCAACCATACTCTGTATAACACTAATCAGAAAGAAAAAATGGAAGGGGTCCGACACTTCGAAAAATGAAGGTATCGGCCAAAGGAAGACAAGGGCCACGAAGGGCATGAAAATGAAAGACTCCCTAGCCCTCCATAA
Source organism: Anabrus simplex (assembly GCF_040414725.1). NCBI lineage: Eukaryota > Metazoa > Arthropoda > Insecta > Orthoptera > Tettigoniidae > Anabrus > Anabrus simplex. The sequence goes on along the minus strand of NC_090279.1, from coordinate 20,331,818 downwards.
GTAATACCGTCGGGGTCTGAAAAGAACAAGAGTTGACCAAGGGAGGTCGGGTAGGATAGATGAAAGTGAGGAGCCTGGCACAAGTAAGTGGAAGCAATGCCAGGACTCAGGTAAGGGCCCCGTGGTCACGAACCCACGCTCCAAAGTTCAGAGCCTCTGGGGCTTCTAGGCCAAGCAAGCATAAATTTCAGTTAATACGATCATTTATACGATCGAGAAACTGTAATTCCAATCTTGAAATTAACAGCAAGCAGTTCAGATTATTATTAAATTCCATAACTCCGACCGTAAGCCTCCGTGGCTCAGACGGCAGCGCGTCGGCCTCTCACCGCTGGATACCGTGGTTCAAATCCCGGTCACTCCATGTGAGATTTGTGCTGGACAAAGCGGAGGCGGGACAGGTTTTTCTCCGGGTACTCCGGTTTTCCCTGTCATCTTTCATTCCAGCAACACTCTCCATTCTCATTTCATAGCATCTATCAGTCATTAATAAATCACTTTGGGAGTGGCGACCCCATCGTACTAATAGCCTATATCTGCTTCATTCATCCATCCCTGACCCGGTCAATGACTGGAAAACAGGTTGTAGGTTTTCAACTCCGACCGTACGACAGAATACCGGTCGCGTCTGTCGTGAATATCGGCGACGAACCTTAGGCGATAATAGTATTAATAAATGCTAAGCTTATACAATTGCTTCCTTCCACGTCCAAGGCAAGAGAGTGAGTGATGGGCCGCGTCTGTCGTGTCCCACTTTCTCGTTATTACCTTATAAATCATGTTACAATATTGCTCCATTTTCTTAAGTTTTATAATTAATTCTTTCATTTAAATAAATTACCATATTGAAATGTCCTTTTTCCGTCGTATTCCAAAGATAATTACAGATGCATATTCCGTTCTCCGTGAAGCAAAGACGGTTATTATCAACTGAGAACTGAGGAAAATGTCACACTACGTCACATAAAGTACGCATTTGGTCTGTCTGTGCTCTCGTTAGATTTAGCATCGTGGTGCATGGTTCTCTCCTTCGGCATATAACTGATTATTGTGCAGTCTTTTAGGAATCACGAAGTGCTACTAAAATATTGTCGCCGTGTATTGTTGCTGAATTCGGGTGTGATTTATTTCTTGTCCCTTCTTACAGTCAGTATGTAGCCGGTCAACAACGTGTTTCCTAACTTGAAGCTCGTAAACCAGATGTCCATTGTAACGTAACGTTTCTTGAAGTTCCATGTTGCCTAGACTTAAGCTATTTTGTATTTATTTATGACTTTTTATGACTTTTCAATCACAAGGACATCAGAAAACATAATATCACTGATGGGAATCTAAAACATGAATCGCTCTCAGAATTTTTACTATAGGCGTTCTCTACAAATGAACTTGGCATGTTTCCTGAGACATACGATTTATAAGGTAATAACGAGAAAGTGGGACACGACAGACGCGGCCCATCACTCACTCTCTTGCTTTGGACGTGGAAGGAATCAATTGTATAAGCTTAGCATTTATTAATACTATTATTTACGCCAGAAATATGCGAGACAATATTATGTGATCTAGTACTAACTCAACGCCTGGGCATCTCTTTCTTCCTCTCCATTACCCTGTCCTTCACAAGAAATAATATAGCACTACTTTCTGCTGCAATATCTCCTCTCTGTGTTTCACGTTAAGTGCATTTAAAAAAATCGGGATCAGCTTCAGAATCTTCATCTGATTTCATAAGGTAGGAACCCTTAGCATCTCAAGAATACGTGACGTTCCGTTTCATGCACGCTTCCTGTATAGACCGAGGTTATGTTCGTACTGCGGTGGAGATACACAGAACGCCAGTATTCCTACCCTGGGACTAGCAAACCCGTGTTTTACTTACCTGAGCCCTAAACGATTAAAACAAAGCTGAAGGGTAAAGTCACTAGCAAACTGTTACTAACAATAATGTTAGATGAGCCGTGTGCACTGTTGCCAACATCTTCAAAAACAAGAATTATTAACATCATGGGTCTTTCAGACTCAACAGTGGCAACGGAGAAATAAACAAATGGTAGAGGAGGTGGTGGTTGTGATTATTGTTTTAAGAGGCAGTATGAATAGGCAACCATTCTCTATACAACAATAATCAGAGGGAAAGTGGAAGGAATCCGACACTTCGAGAAATGATTGTGTCGGCCAAAGACCGACAAGGAGCACAAAGGGCGTAAAATGAAAGAATCCCTAGCCCTAGGAAAGTCTAATAGAGTCGGGAACGGAAAAGAACAAGAGTTGACCAAGGGATGTCAGATAGGGTAGATGAAAGTGAGGAGCCTCGCAGAAGTAAGTGGAAGCAACGCCAGAACTCAGCTAAGGGTCCCGTGGTCGCCAAGCCGTGCTGCAAAGTTCAGAGCTTTTGGGCCCCTTTTAGTCGCCTCTTACGTCAGACAGGGGATACCGTGGGTGTTATTCTACCGCTCCACCTGCAGTGGGACTCCAATTCCCAGGATGCCAAGACGTCTCGACGTAGTTGAGGGCAAATATCCGTACCTAGTACATTCACAATGAAGCAATGCTGAAGTATTTAAGAGGGTGAAGGGAAATTATACCTTAGGGAAAAGTATAAAGAAGAGGAGGACTAGAGTGATAGGACATATTTCTGGAAAACGGTATTGGAGGGAATGGTTCAACGCAAGAGGTGTCGAGGAAGACCGCACCTACAATACGTGCAGAGTGATGTAGGATGCAAAAAGCTATGAAGAGATGAACGGGAAAGCTATGAATAGAGCCGACTGGAGAACTGGAACGAATATTTAAGAAGAAGACGTGGTAAATGTGGCACTACTTTGGCAGCTTCATCCCTCAATCCCAACGTCTTTCTGGTGCCAGCATCATACACAATGGCTAGAAGGTGATGATTCTGTTGCATCAGTGGGTGTTGCGGAAGGCAAGAGCCAATAGACTGCAGAGAACCAGACGATACACACGAGAATGTGGTCACCTCTGTCACCCAAGCTGCTAAGATGCTAGAGAGCTCTACAGTATGCACGCTACTTATACTAGGAAGCGAGATCTTCATACTAATACTATCGAAGGTGAAAGAGCAACTCACATTTTCTTTGATCTTAAAACCATCCCTGAAGAATATCGCGTGCCCCGAAACTGATGAAGGAAGTCCTGAAAATACCTCCGATGTCCAGAGGCATCCGTGCTCACATTGCGTCCACGGAGTAGGTCTAGCCCTATATCCGGTCGCGAAACTAACCACAGAGTACCTCACCACGGGTCCATTCAAGACAACCACCGACAGCCACATCTGACTCACGACCCAAGGTAACAGCTCGAATCGCAACCGGTGTGTGTCCTTTGGCCGGTTTTGGTACCTCTTGTGGTATTGGGTCCTAAAGATGCATTGATAGCTTGATTACTGCGGCATTTAAGGAATGTTGGTAGCGTACGTGTGAGGTATCTTATTCGTAACGGTGCAACAGGCTGGGCCTGCCTTACTTCACTTTGGTGAACACTGTCTATAAAAGGTTTAGGCAGAACCATAGTGAATATAAGAAAAGACCGTAGGCGAGTTAAATGATAGCAGCATCGCGCGGTAAAGCACAAGGTGAGCTCTGATTCAGGATGCACAAGCCGCTGAAAATCGAATAGCATGTTGCAGGGCCCATCTCTGGACTCTGTTAATGGCTTTCTCTAGCTGTCTCACAGCAGAAACTATCTTTCCGGAACTGAAGTGTAGAGAGCTAAATTGTCTACATACTGCGGGCCCAGCAGCGGCAACTATGCCGTTGATGGCGATTGACGTCAGTGTGCCACTCAGTACAGATCCGTGGTAATATTGAGAAAAAAATCCCTACTCGGACTAGAAAACCTACTAGTGTTCGTATAACCCAATATCATCAGGTAGTGTGGTAAGCTCTTTCCAGGTCAAAACATGGCGACTACAGTTGTATTTTTGTCTTCTTCTTAGGAACCGCTCACATAAAAGTATATGCATGCAATGCTACTTGTCTGACAGTAATGACACTTTCATACGTTATAGTCACTTGTATTCGCAGTGTAATACAGAAGTTACATTTTCTTCAGCACCCTCAAAGAATGTTCTGATCGATTTTCTACAGCAACGTTTTCTGAGCCCAGGATAAACGAACAACAAAAAACTTGGGCTCAGTCGTGGCTACCAGAAAGAGTAATATTGATGGGAAATCGTGCGAGCGCTGGACGGTGCGATTAACAGCAGAAGGGGTGGAGATATCACGTACGTTGTTGCGCGCTCAGTAGTAAACACAGCGCGCAACGAACACAAATTTTTGTTTACTTTCAATCTTCGATTTTATTTCCTCGTACGAATTCCACTTCCCGTCACCTTTTCTCATACGGACTTTGGGCGTTCAAATGCAGGTTTAGAAATGGTTCTCTTCCTAATTTAGAAATGTCACAGTGTTAGAAGGACTATTTGCATTTCTATTTACTTTATTGCTTAATTCTGTCTGAAATATCACTATGTTCCGATGAATCAGAACTGCTCTCATTCATGTTGATTACGACCTGTTGGAAACAAGGGACATTTTTACACAGTCCATCTTCCTCCCAGTGGTGGTCTTCGATTTTCTTAGCGTGTATTTTTTTACACTGTTTCCAGCGTTTCAATAGCGTAGAAATTGATCTATTAGTACAATACCCCATATATTCCAATAGTTCAGTCGGAGGCTTTTGATTGTGGGGTATGCCTTATGCGTATCTTCTTCTCCCAACCGCTTTTCCCACATCTGTCGGGTCGCGGGTAAGTATAACAATCGCGTATATTTCTTCGTATAGTGGCCAAAGTAATGCTCCGCCTTCATTCCTGACCTGCATAATACCTTTCTACCATTTTCTTTTGAAACGGCTCCAGCTCTCTTCACTGACGACATAATCAAAGACAATCTGAACCTGTGTCCCCTAATTTTCCCCCTCACTTTGAAGGAAACAAGTACCGCTCAAAACCATTCCAGATTCGCCCTCTAATAACGTTGACCTCAGAGGCATCTTCAAGTGACGTACACAGTCATAACATGCGGACAAATCGAAGTAACCGGCATTCCATTGGTCGAGTGTACGCAGCAACCCTTCACCCACGATCCAGAGCACAGAAAACTTCTTCATACATTCAGTACCACAGTGTACGGTTACAGTGGTTGTGGTGTCTGATAACGACGACTGAATGCTTCAAAGCAAGCCCAAGTTTCCTGTTGTACGTTTATTCTGGGCTTAGGAAAACTCCGTTTAGGAAAACGATAATAACTCGTTCGGTGGTGATTGAAAAATATTGAAACTTGAGTATTACACTACGAACACATGTGGCCATAACATATAAAAATTTCATTACCACCTGATGAGTAGTTTCCATTCATATATATTTCCTAGAGAAGAAGACAAAAAAGAATTTGTCTTATACGCTCTAACGCAGAGGTAAAGAGAAGGAAAGTCACCTCCGTACAGGCCATGAAGGCCCTTGGAGGAGTGGAAGGTAAAGGCTTCCACCATTGTTAACCTCGGCACGTGATGGGGTAGAGTGGTTAGCTCTACGCCCGTCCGCCTTTCCCCCCAGGAATTAACCTGGTACTCATTTTTGGTGTAGGCTGAGTGAACCGCAGGGCCATGTGCACCTCCGGAAGTGGAAATCTCGTTTCTTAAATTTTACGACTTCCAGACGGGGATTCGAACCCACGTCCTTCCGGGCGAAGCGACCACGCCTTTACCGCCTCGACCAGGCAGTCCCTAATGCAGATGTAAACAAGGAAAATATCGGTATAACTACTTTTGAAATAAGCCTGTCGGTTCATTTGTAATTAACGCCTAAACACGAGTGTCCATAATGAAAAGAATCCGGCAGTAGGTGTTCCTTCTCATGAAAGACCTACAGTCTGACGAAATGACCGGTGGCAGACCGAGAAGACCGAAAACGTCACTGGTAATTAGTCAACAGATCTATCTCTTCCAAGACTCACACAAGAAGCCGGTTCACTATCCTTTAAAAGAGCTCACAGGGGCCATTTGTAAGTCATATTTGCCTATAATTATCCAAAAGTTTTGGATCTTTACCTGGCTTGGGAACTGGTATAACAATGCCCTCACGCCACTGACAGGGAAACACTCCATATTCTGTTGACAAAGGTGAGGGTATCCTTGAGACATTAGTCACTCAAACGTTTAAGCATTTGATTGTGAATTTTGTCCGGCTAGGAGCTGTGTCCCCGTACAGCACGAGTGCACTCTATAATTTCCATTGTGGGAAAACCAAGCACTAGAGGGGAAGGACAGTGGTGGTGGTGATTATTGTTTTAAGAGGAAGTATAAACAGGCAACCATGCTATATATAATATTAATCAGAGAGAAAATAATGGAAGAGATCCGACAATTCGAAAATGAAGGAATCGGATAAAGGAAGAAAAGGGCCACGAAGGGCGTGAAAATAAAAGACTGCCTAGCCCTCGAGTGCTTTAATACCGTCGGGGTCTGAAAGGAACAAGAGTTGACCAAGGGAGGTCGGATGAAAATGAGGAGCCTTACACAAGTCGGTTGCAGCAATGCCAGGACTCACGCTCGCATGCCGAGGTAGTGCTGGATACTGCAGTGGGCGTCCCCTCTATGCAGGCCGGCCGGGTGCGACTACTCTCCCAGCAGCCACGCGTCATCTCGTCATGTGATTGGGGGAGAAGGGTGCCTCCGTATAACCTTACAACCCGAGGAGAGACAGAGAACTGAAATTTAAGAAGGTTAGACAAGCAAATGAAGAGAAAGAGTACAGAATGTCTCAGGGAACTCGAGTCTGAGGCCAATCCATCATGGGTAAGTCCTCGGGACCAAGCTCCCACACCGACGTCATGGTCTTGGTGTTCCTAAGAAAGTGAGTGGAGTGATGGGATGGTGGCACGAGTAGACGAATAACGGCGCGAAGAACCATAATTCAGAAGGACAAATATGGGCAAGTATGCGTTCTTAAGTAAACAAATGTCACACGGGCAAGATCAATGGTAAATGAAATGAAATATTCCAGATTACCACATTTCTTCACAGAAATCTAAATGTGTCCGATAATGTTTAAAAAGCTTATAGAATCTCTAGTAGCCAGTCGACGAGCTCCAGTAAAGCGGTCATCAACGGCGAACACCGCTAATCGTTAGGGTAGTGATGATACAACTAAGGAGCGGCTTTTTATGTGTTAAACACATGAAAAAAATATTTTTATCTGCTAAAATTCTTAAAATATTTTTAAAACGTATAAAATATTCTGGTTTTATATCACGTAACCACTGATAAAAAAGGAAGTACTATACAGTGTTAAAATGTGGTGCTACCAAACGTGCTCCTGTGTGTAATGTTGTATTTACATCAAGGTAATGCTTTTTCTAAATGTGCCAAAAATAACCTAGCATCTTTTAAAATATTTCTACCTGCTCGTGCTCACCAATCACACACTAGTTGCTAGAAGTAGTCTGAGTGATCATCACACATGCTTGTCGATTATCTCTAAATAACGTATTATCCTGCTAAAATTATCGGTCTAGACTACAAGAGGGTAATTATTGGGAGGGGGTGGGGCAAGATGAACATGAAGACAGGCATGTGGAATGATGAATGACTATTAATACAATCATTCCTATATGTTAATAATATTTACAGTAATGGAACTTGTTTCTCAAATGTATTTTCCGATCTAAACTTACGACCACAGTTTTCAATAATAATTTCAAACAAACAGAAAAATAGAACTTCACTCATAAATGCATACTTCGAAGGAATTTCTTATGTACGGAGTTCACATAAGCGATAAAAAGTAAACAGGAAAAGGCAGAACGTGCTTCATAACTGTATTTTCTTAATCAGTGTCCTATGGTTGTGTATTTTTCATTTCATGATATGAAATACTGTCGACGATGGGACAGCAAAGGGCTAGGAGTGGGGAGGAACCGGCCGTGGCCTCAACCGCACCTTACTATTCATTATACTACTTCCCTTCTTTGACGTACGACTCATCTCTATGTAAACATACGGCGACTCTCGCTCTCAGATTCGTCTTTATTTATGCCTAGTCTTATGCTTTTTATCTGCCCTCTCGTTTATTCTTGTTCAGTTTTTAAACAGAAAATGGCGACTAAGTTTTCTCACATGGCTTTTCCATCCTATAAAAGAGACTTTAACCGTTTTAAAACGGTACTTCGAAACTCTCGGTTCTTTCGAGAGACTTCTTGTTCTTAATACTCATTAAGTAATTTTTTTTCCTTTACTTATTATTTTCCTAGTTTTTGGTATTCCTAAGGCTTGTCATGGTTGCTTTTGCGTGTTTTCTGGGGTTAAGTATTTCTTCTACTTTAATTCTATTGAAGACTTGTTTCTCATTGACCTTATATTATCGTAAGTTTGCCAATGTTCTGTTCGGAAACCAAGGGTAGTGTACATCCCGTTATGTTTTCTGCTGAGTTTGATTGGTTCGTGTGTATGTATACATGTGTGGAGACCTGCATGGACATTCTATATTTTGCTCCATTCCGACACCCTTTGGTGTTTTCTCGCTCGCCCACTCTTGGTATGTGCTATGGATGTGTACTGATAACGAGAGTTGTTGCTGGTGTGGTACACGTTTTCCCTATTGGTCCGGTTCTGTGTTTGTCTTACCAGACCGGATTCACGAGCATATTGATTGTTTTAATTATACTTGTTTTGTACTATAACGACATGCTTTACCGGCTTGTTTCTCCGCTCTACATTCCTGTGTGTTGGTCTCTAAGTGTGTTCGTCTGAATGAGTTTGATATCTGGATCTACATTGCTTTTTGGATGTCCAATTCAAAGTATCTTTTGTTATTTCACTCTTGTTTCTGGCTTCTCCAGCCATTCTCTCGTTTTACTTTTAGCTCTGCCATCTATTAACTTAATTTGTGTATTTTGAAGGTAACCATGGAAATTTCACATTTGTTATTTTTTCCCTGTATATATTCTATGCACACTTCCTTGCCTCGCCTTACATCTTATTTGGTAATGTTTTCTTTGTGCCTGAAGGAGAGTAGATTTTCTCTTTGGGAATTGTTGTCGCACATAAACGGAGAGGTAATGTGGTAAAAAGGAGGAAGCCACTTTTTGATTCTAGGTCACTTCATTAACTCCAAATATAAAAGGGGAATACTTTAATATCCTGTTGTAATAGCTATGAGAGAGGCGACTTCCTAATTCGGTTGCATTCATGTTTCATTCTGATAATATTTTAAAACAAAAAAATAGGAAGAGAATTGAATTGAATTGAATTTATTGATAATGATGATATACATGCCACTGAGGCTGAAAAGCCCCTTTATGTAGCGTCTACTTATAACACAATACAAGTTTATGAATATACTAACTACATTTTATAATAATAAAATATCAAATTAAACATTAAACTTAAAATTAAACTTACAATTAAAATACAGATACCAATTCCAATAAAGTTAAAACGTAAATCATATAAGAAGTAATAAAGCATATCATTCGATTTTTTAATATTTTAGGCTACAAGAATCTCAGGAATATAAAAAACAGAAACAATTTTCTTAGAAATATACATATTTCTTATTATTGGACACAAGAATACCTGATCTCAGCCCCTTGCGTACTCCTCCAGGAAGATAGATGTTAAGGACTGCTTTAGTTGGGTGCAGTTCCTGTCATTTGCGAAACGGTGAAGGTTAAAGACATTGAAGATACGGGATGCAGTGCAAACAAAAGATTTGTTAAATTTAGTGGTACGATGAAGGGGAATTTGAAGGGTAGTTTTTGTAAACCTATTATCTCTGTTGTGTACTGACTCCATAGATTTAAATGCATTATATAGGTAGGGTGGGGTCTTCAGTTTGAGAATTTTGTGCGTAGCAACGGCTACTGAAATTTCCCGTCGTTCATGGAGTTTCAACCATTGCAGCTGAATGTAATAGGGTGTTATGTGTTCATCACGCCTGGCATTTGTCACGTAACGAACACATGCGTTTTGCACCCTTTGTAGTTGTATGTTCAAAGTTTCGGATAAGTCGTTGTATACGACTGATCCATAGTCAATTATGGGGAATATAAGACTTTGAACAAGTAGTTTCCGCATAAAAGGTGGTGTACATGACACGTTACGTTTCAAAATATGCATGGATGACACAACTTTTCTGATCACATTTGACGTATGATCAGACCAGGATATGGTTCTGTCGAAAATGAGTCCTAGATTGTTAACGGTGTCACTATAATGGATATCTGAATCTAGAATTTTTATTGCTGGGAGGGATTTGAGGTCAACAGTTTTCAGGAGTTATGAGTAACCTATGCATATAAGCTGGGTCTTAGCCACATTTAATTGGAGGTTATGATTTGCGCTCCATTCGATCAATCGAGAGATATCATGGTTGAAATGCATTATACAAGAATGTGCGTTAGTGGGACTGAAGTGGAAGTAAGATTGTAAGTCATCAGCGTTCATATGAACAGTACTACTTTTAAAGACTTCAGAAATGTCATTAATATAAATAGAAAAGCATAAAGGACCGAGGACTGATCCTTGTGGTACGCCACAGTTTACTGATTCCCAGATAGAGGATCGTCCGTCAACAAATGACACTCTTTGTGATCTACTTGATAGATATGATTCAAACCAAGATAGAGCACTCTGCGAGGAACCAATTGACTTCAACTTTGCAAGAAACAACTCATGATTAACAGAGTCAAATGCCTAAGAGAGAGAGATAGAGAGAGAGAGAGCCTGACATTGCTCAATCGTACATTCTGATGTACCTGTAAGTTATACGTAAATAAGGTACCCCTTTGTATTCCTGTATTCTCTGTTATGAGGATAAGGCAACTTTTATTGTGTGTTTCCTTTTCATTTGAATAAACTCCCTTTTATGTAAGATTATTCCCGTTTTAATGTATGTGTATCGATTTTAGTGTTGCTTCCTATACTTGGTCTATTGGTGTCGGAAAGCAAGTTCAGCTACTGACGGTTTACTCTCAGTTTCGAACACTATCTACTTTTATCGTCCCTATACGTCACTTTGCTACCTATATGTGGGGGGATTGAGTTCAAATAGTGGCAGAGCGTGGTTTGATCGAAATGTTACATCAGAACATCATTTTGGTGGAACAGAGCTGAACTTGTTTAAATCCCATATTTTGACTTCACATTCTCATTGTATGCATTATTTGACATCCTAATCCTTCTACGATCGATATCGACTTTCCTGTATGCTTTATTAATTTCATTTCGGGCGAAATCTTGGTGATTTCATTCTTGATTCTGATTATTGCTCTATTCTCCTTTAGGTTGTCTACTCTATCATTAAATCATGGATTATTAACTAATAGAAATGCATGCGGAGATAACGAAATGACGGCAGATAACCCTCCCGTAATGAATCAAAATAGGGTAACGACGTAACACATGATAACTTCTCCTTTGTATCTCACGTTAGTCATTCCAATGTTGATGTAGGGACTAGAAATGGTGGTAATGAACTTGTGCCGGATCTCAGTGTGAATTTAATAGGCCAGATTCCCCATTCTTTTACGGATAGGTCACTCCTTGTTAGTCCTGCTCTGGAAATCGTCCGTATATAGAACTTGAACTTTTTCGGTAAAAGAAAAAGGCCTGCAGTCATTGAATTTTTAGAGAGAGTAGAAGATATTGCGGCATGTGCCTGAATGTCTTTAGACCTGTTTGTTCCCGTCGTTCCTGAAATGTTAGAAGGTTGTGCCGGCAAATCGTTCCGTCTATGCAAATATAAAATTCGACGTTGGGCTAATTTTGCAAATGAACTCAAGATTAGGTTTGGTTTGTCCGGTATGGATTTCATTCTCAAACAAGAAAGACTCAGAAGGCCGCAAGATCAGAAAGAGCCCATTGATGAATATGTTACGGTTACTTTAACCCTGTTCAATCGGCTCGACTTTAATGTCCATGAATATGAAATATTTGACACTTCTATCGAAATCTAGCCCTTCGATACAAATTACTTATAAAGAATTCTGATGTAAACTGCGTCTATGATATCATTAATCTTGGTCGTGAATTTGAATCAACACTGCACCTTAACAACCTGTATCATGTTCCCCCTTCTCCTGCTAAATGTTCTATCCCTGATACTGCTTGCAATACTGTGCCGAAAACCGTTCCCTTCGCCAAGTCGCCTGCCCGTGTTTGAGATCCTAATAAGCCTTTTGGCCATTATTTTAAAATCACATCATCACCCAGATCGTCACACCAATGCCCTTTTGAGTTAAGACAGGTCTCACCGTAGGGTGTCGATTACTATTAAATGTGGGAATTGTGGGAACGACCGGTATGTTTCTCGTAATTGCAAGCCAAAATCGTTTGGGAAGTGTAGTCAATGTGGCTTGATAAGCGTTTACCGCCACATATGTTCGCGGTTCATTCCAGCCAGGGGATACTAACCTCGTACTAACGTAATGGCTCACCGTGAAATTTGCGTATTTCCTTCATCTTCACCCGGGGCCAAGGTTCCTTGTGGTTCACACTTGATGGACACTGGATCTTGCAGTTCTTTCGTCAATCAAACTTTTGTAAAAGGCATGATGTTAAAATACCTTCGCAGTGATGGTTCTGCCGAAAGTTATGTATCTGTAGACCGACGTCGTGTATTTCCTGTGGAGCGTATCAAAACTCACGTGAAAATTCACAATTTCTCTCCGCGTATAATATCACCTTAATGTCAATAGATTGTCAGCGATAAAGTGGTTGATAGGGACTAGGCTAAAACTGAGGAGGCAGTATTTTTGGTATTGGATATAAGAGTAATGGAAAACCTGCACTGGAATCAACGAGATGTGGTGAAGATCGATGGTGATACATCAGACTATATGGAAATTAGGCGAGGGGTTCGACAAGGCTCTGTTTTGTCCCTGTTATTATTCAATATCTACTCGAGAGTTGCATTTAAGGCTGTAACAGATACAGAATTGGGAATTAAGGCCAACTGGAGAAGTAATATGCACACTCAGATATCCAGATGGCACAATTTCTTGCCAGTAGTATTGAAAGCGTACAACTGCACTTAGACAAGCTTAACACAGTTGGAGAAGAAATTGGCTTCAATATCAACACTAAGGGTGGCGTGCACCATCTTGGAGTAAATTACTACGGAAGTAGTGTTTACTAAAGAAGTCCATACTACAGGAGTAAATTACTACGGGAGTTATTTACTCCGGAAGTAACGTCGGAGAGTTGAAGTACAATTTACTCTTTTAGTTACTACTACAGAAGTAGCGTTCGTTACTCGCGGAGTAGTGGTGTGTTCGTGTATCTTCTTTAAAGAAATCTAAATAGATGAGGTTATGTGCGATAGGAAACGGGGAAAAACGTAAGGGAAAAAGATAAATGCTTGTTAATAGAGATAATGACGATCTATGCAAAGGATATAAGGTGTAAGAAACACAACATAAGGATGCTGGATAAGAAAAGAAATTCATGGAAAGTCGTGACGAAAGAATTCAATGCTTCGAGTGACGGAAAACGCAGTGAAAAGCAAGTTAAGATTCTGTAGAAGGACTTAAAAGCGAAGACGGAAGGAAAGCAGAGTCATGGACACGCGGGAAAAATTAAAACTGATTGCGGTTTCTTCATACAGATGGCCTACATCCACAGCGAAATTTTCCCATTTTCACACCAGGCAAATGCTGGGTCTGTAGGCCCTACCTTAAGGCCACGGCCGCTTCCCAATCCCTAGGCCTTTCCTGACCTATCGTTGCCATAAGACCTATCTGTGCCGGTGCAACGTTAAGCAAATTGAAAAAAAAAAAACCTCTTCCGATTTTTGAAAAGTTCACCGTTGTCACCGAGAGAGCAATAAATGGGAATATGCGCGCAGTCACAGTCAATTGAACCCACGATGTGTGGAAACCTGCCGACGTGAAGAATATCCTTTTGTTTTCCGAACGATCATCATCATTTGCAGGCGTACCTCCATCTTAGCCTCAACTAGTGCTTTAACCACGCGATGAAAGATACGGCTAGCAGTTGTGCGGTAAACGTTAATTAGATCACCGGCAACTGTACTGAAATGTTCCGGTACGAAACACTCGTAAGGCACATAGCAACTGTAATTTGAGAGATACAACAAAATTAAGACAAGAATTCAGCTGTAAGTGATCTCCAAGTAGATTTAGAAGGAAAGTAAAGGATTCCTTCCTAAGACCAAAAACGTTCCTGAAACTCGCCGTGTTCACATTACACAGCTCTCGCCTTTCACGCACTGTAGGCCTACGCACTATTACATTTCCCATCGTGTACTGCGTTGAGATCGTCAATATAATCTAAGTAATCCATAAACTCGTTTGAAACGTCTTTCCTCTCATAAAGGCACGATATTATCATTAGTCAACAAGTCTAAACTTAGCTTACTCCATGCACGACGTGAGAGTAAATTCTAACCTATATTCGTACGTTATTTACTTCTTTAGTAATATACTACAAGATGGTGCTCTTCAACATTTTACTCTTGTAGTCATTTAGTCCAGGAGTATCTGAAAGGACTAAAATACTTCGGAAGTAATTTACTCTCGTATGGAAGTCGCCGAATGCTGACTTCAAGAGTACTCTACTACGAAAGTAGAACTTACTCTTGGTTGGTGCTCGCCACCCTAAGAAAACTAAATTAATGGTTTTCAGTCGAGGAAGAGCTCGAAGCTGAAAGCTCAACAAGTTGACAAATTTAAATACCGGTAACTCAGTTGTTGGATATCAGATGATTTAGACCCAGATCTCGAAATTAAAACCCGTACAGAAATGACAAGATCAGCATTCAAGAAAATGAAGGCCTTACTGTGTGATGACGCCTTAAATTTAAATTTGAAACAGCGCATGGTTAAATGTTATGTTTGGTCAATTTTGGTTTATGGAGTTGAAGCTTGGACTTTAAAAATAACCACCATAAAAAGGCTGGGAGTTCTAGAAATGTCGTTTCATAGACGAATGCTACGAAAATCCTAGATAGAGCACGTCTCTAACGAACAAATATTACAGAGAGTAAACTCTAAGGAGAACTTGCGTACTTGTGGCATGTGTTACGTGGTGGAACATAGGCTGTGCAGTATTACACCTCATTTTAAAGGGCAAAATCGAAGGACAGCGAAGAGTAGGCAATAAATGAACGTCATGTCTCAAGACAATTCAAGACTGGACTGGAATACGAACCGTCGCACAACTCCACCGCGTTGCTGAAGATGAAAGAACACTGTCCCCATACCGATCGCCAACGTCCGAGAGACTGGGCAAGGCATACAGAAGAAGAATAATAATAATAAGAAGAAGACTCCTTTGTTGCCAACCTCCCAGAACAAATCGTGCTGCTTTCTCTCGGGTGTTTTCCAGTTCTCGCATCAAGTAGTCCCGGTGTGGAGCCATACTCTAACTGCCTTCTCCTTTACATCCTTACTACGACCCCTAAGTACTCTTATAATCATGCGAAGAGATCTGTAACCTTTCCTAACAACCTCTTTAATATGATCACCCCAGTGAAGGTCATTCACACCTAGATACAGTGTTCTCCGTGAGGTACCATCATCTCATCAACACACTAATTACAACTGACAGGACTTTCTCTTATCTTTCCATCCTATTTACCACCATCTCACAACATTAGACTTAGATTTATTTATCATCAACAGGTTATTTTCCCAATTAAAGATTATTCCATAAGACATAAAATACAACAAATACATCTTAAATAAATAAATAAATAAATAAATAAATAAATAAATAAAAAATAAATAAATAAATAAATAAATAAATAAATAAATAAATAAATAAATAAATAAATAAATAAATAAATAAATAAATAAATAAATAAATAAATAAATAAATAAATAAATAAATAAATAAATAAATAAATAAATTGTTGAAAAGGCACGATGAATCGGAAAGTAATAATTTCAGCACGGTTTTTATTAAAATGACACTATTTATTACATACGTAAATCACAGGATGGATGCAGTGAAACCATAGACATGGAGATTACAATCATGACGTGTCAGAATGGACAAAGAAACCGTAGTGTGTAGGTGGCGCTACTTGATGGTGGCTCAGCCAGAGTCATATGAATATATATAAATATCCTCAACACCCCCTCTCGAAGGCTGAACCAGCTTCAACGTTTCGGTCCTCTGACACCCAGACACTCTAAACACTTCCAGTGCTTATCCTTCAGTAGTCCCTTGGTTTCAGCTGTGTTCTCGGATGTTGCATTACTTTCCTGTATGATCAATTTGAGTATTTCTCTGGTGTACTTTGGTACTTCCATAAAGATTTCCTCTTCAACAATTCCATTTAAGTATGCAGTTGCTACGTCGAATTGTCGGACATACATTCCGTGATGAGCAGCAAGTGCGTATTGAGCTGAGTCGTGCTACTGGAGCGAATGTTTCAGTATAATCTATACCTGGCCTCTGGGAAAGCCCCTTGGCCACGACTCTAGCCTTCCTTCTTGTGATCTCACCATTTGCTCCGTACTTATTCCTAAGGACTACACGACTTCCAATCGTCGTCCTATTTTCTGGGCGGTCTACAAGATCCCAGGTCTTGTTTCTTAGAATAGAGACAAATTCATCTGCCAAGGCCAGCATCCACTCATTTTTCTCTGGACCTGAAAATGCCATCTGAATTGGAACCTCAGCCAGACATACCAAATCAATTTGTCCTCCACCGTGTTCCTGGTAAAGCTTACGAGGTCTGCCTCGTGTTCCCGAACGGATAATTTTTGGCCTTCCTGGAGCACGTCGATATTGTCGTATTTCTGGTTCTGGTTCATTTTCAAAACCAAGAAATTCTTCTTCAGAACTATCCGGATCTTTGGTGCTTTTTGTACGTTCTGTGTCTCTAGGAGTGATGTTTACATTGATGAAAGGATCAATCTGCTCTGGCCCTATCCTGGGATGATCTTCATCAAAGTGCTCTACATTTGGGCGCTGACTTGGGAAAATATCAAGATCGTATTTTTGCTCTTTTCTGACTCCTTTCAGAAACTTGACATCATGTGAGATTTCCACTTTTCGTTCCTGTGGTATCCAAATTCTGAAACCTTTGGATTGCTCTGCATATCCGAGGAATATGCCCTTTCTTCCTTGAGGGTCGAATTTTCCTATGTTTTGCGATCGATTTAGGCAGTAGGTTTCACATCCAAATTTTTCGAATTTACTAACATTTGGAACCTTATAATACCAATATAAATGGTCCGTTATTGGACATTATAAATTTTCCAGCTAACTCATTCTTGGTTGCCAGCGTTTCGCCCTCGTGTGCTAGGGTGGGCTCATCAGTTGGTACCTAGCACACCTACGAATACGCTGGCTAGTGCATACCGTGGAGGCCACTGCGTAGGCTAACTGGAGCCACCGGCAGTGCCAATGCGCTAAGAGACTTTGTCTCATTATCAAAAATTGATGCCTGCTTGGCCATCAGATGATATAGATGTTGATCCCATAGGGAATCTGAAATATTTGTCCTGAATGAGTAAATTTATAATACCAATATAAATGGTCCGTTATTGGACATTATAAATTTTCCAGCTAACTCATTCTTGGTTGCCAGCGTTTCGCCCTCGTGTGCTCCACGGTATGCACTAGCCAGCGTATTGGTAGGTGTGCTAGGTACCAACTGATGAGCCCACCCTAGCACACGAGGGCGAAACGCTGGCAACCAAGAATGAGTTAGCTGGAAAATTTATAATGTCCAATAACGGACCATTTATATTGGTATTATAAATTTACTCATTCAGGACAAATATTTCAGATTCCCTATGGGATCAACATCTATATCATCTGATGGCCAAGCAGGCATCAATTTCTGATCATGAGACAAAGTCTCTTAGTGCATTGGCACTGCCGGTGGCTCCAGTTAGCCTACGCAGTGGCCTCCACGGTATGCACTAGCCAGCGTATTGCTAGGTGTGCTAGGTACCAACTGATGAGCCCACCCTAGCACACGAGGGCGAAACGCTGGCAACCAAGAATGAGTTAGCTAGAAAATTTATAATGTCCAATAACGGACCATTTATATTGGTATTATAAATTTACTCATTCAGGACAAATAATTCAGATTCCCTATGGGATCAACATCTATATCATTTGGAACCTTTCCAGTCCAGGCTTCGTAAGGAATTCCTCCACCCAGTTTACTTGTAGGACATCTGTTCCTAATGTAATTCGCTGTTGAAACAGCCTCTGCCCAGATCGAAGGAGGAAGTCCGGACTGCATTAATAAACATCTGGCCATCTCGACGAGGGTACGGTTTTTCCTTTCCGCTACTCCCTTTTTTTCCGGGTTACGCGGAATCGTCAGGCCTCGTAGGATCCCGCAGCTTTTTAACAATGCGTCGAATTGGGAATTTACGTATTCCGTACCATTATCAGACTGCAAAATCTTTATCTTCGCGTTTTTCTGTGTTTCCAGACGTTTTCTGAAGTCCTGAAAATCATTAACGACTTCATTTTTCTGACGAAGAAACTTCACTTCGCACCATCCAGTCGCATCGTCGACGAATGTGACGAAGTATCGTGCATTTCCATTCGAGGAAACCCTCATAGGGCCGCAAATATCGGAATGAGTCATTTCCCCTGGTTCCATTCTCCTATCCGACCTCTTCGGAAAAGGGGTACGTGTCATCTTTCCTTGGAGACAGATCTCACATTCAAAATCCTCTTCAGTGTCGATGACTTCGATTCCATCTATCCTTTTATTCTTCACTGCCTGACGTAGATCCGTTATGTTTAGACGTCCCAATCGAATGTGCCAGTCCATAATAGACGCTTTGCGGGCATCTTCTCGGGCAATTTTTCCCTGTTCTTCGGTGTACGACACTTTAACGTAATAAAGTCCGTCTTTTCTATGTGCAATGAATAAGGAACTATCGTTCGCATCTGTAACTCGAGCGGATGTTTGTCAAACACTACGCGGTGACCCCTGTCTACGATCTTCCCGACTGAGAGTAGATTAGTACGCAGATCGGGTACGTACAATGTATCGCATAGGTCGAAACTTTTATCTCAACCATCAACGTTCAATGACATTGTCACAACACCTTTTGCACTTATTTTAGTTGTAGAACTGTTCGCTAACTTTAAATCGTCAGAGACATTTGATTCTACTTGTGAAAAATAGTCCAGATTTTTACACATGTGCGATGTACAGCCGCTGTCGAGGCGTCGCGGTCCGTCACGAACTTGCACGAGTTCAGTTCTGATGTAATACATAGCGAGGTACTTCCTTCGGCCTTGTGAGCATTGTCATGATCATTTTTACTCGATTTGCACTCCTTCGCCTTATGACCTGTCTTTTACAACGATAACAACGAAGAGATGTGTATACTCCCTTTTCGCCTTTATCGACTTTGCTGTGGGCTTTCTATAATTCTTGTTCTTGTATTTTCGTTCAGCAGTCATACAGTTTTGCATCATATTGTTCCGATCACTGCTCCTCGCGTCACTTTCTTCGACAATTTTTATGCGTAATACTTCGGGCTTTGGAAGTTCGTCGCGAGATTCGATCGCGCACCGAAAGTATTCGAAACTGGCTGGCAAGCTATACAGAAGTAATATGGATAACAAATCATCGTTGATTGCTACGTCCATACCATTGAGCTTGTCCACGGCGTCGAAAAATCTCCGTAAATGATCGCGTACATCCCCATCTTCACTCATTCTCTGAAGCACGAACTGCTTTAATAATGTTGCTTTCCGCGCTGGCCCCTTCGATTGGTAAATCGACTCTAGTTTTAGCCACAGTTCGCGCGAAGTGACACAACCTGTTTCAATTCCGAGGGTTGAATCGCCAAGATGATATGTGACATTGCTTCACTGTCACGTTCTTCCCATTCTGTAATAGCGGCCGCATTCTCGCTGACCGGTTCAGGTTTAACCTTTATCCCAGCTACGTACGCCCACGTACGATTTTTTAATAACACAGCCTTCACGTGAATTTTCCACGTGTCAAAGTTGTCCTTTGATAACGTCTCGATGCGCACCATACTTGAAGCGTTCATCTTCACACACTATTTCTTCGCAGAAGACACTTGGCTAAATGTTTAACTCAACCTCGCCAACCGTGCGCGACACGATGTTTCACGCGTCTATTTTCCAATGTATTTTATCACTACACATTTAATCACTTTCTAAACGCTCATCCTGGGCCCGTAACCTGTTGAAAAGGCACGATAAATCGGAAAGTAATAAGATCAGCACGGTTTATATTAAAATGACACTATTTATTACATACGTAAATCACAGGATGGATGCACTGAAACAATAGACATGGAGATTACAATCATGACGTGTCAGAATGGACAAAGAAACCGTAGTGTGTAGGTGGCGCTACTTGGTGGTGGCTCAGCCAGAGTCATATGAATATATATAAATATTCTCAACATAAATAAATAAATAAATAAATAAATAAATAAATAAATAAATAAATAAATAAATAAATAAATAAATAAATAAATAAATAAATAAATAAATAAATAAATAAATAAATAAATAAATAAATAAATAAATAAATAAATAAATAAATAAATAAATAAATCTATATAAATAAAATTGTAGGGGGTCCGCTGTCTGTAATTTATTTTGTTTTGCCAATTTTTCAGATATTTATCCGTTTTAGGTCAACTCAAGACCGAATCGGTGGTTTTTAAGTTTCGTGTCTGGTTGTCTGATTGTCTGTCTGTTTGTCTGTTCCACCATCACGTCGAAACGGCTGGATAGATCTCAACCAAATTTCATATTTAGAGTATACTCATCCCGGAGAAGGTTTCGATATGCATATTGTGCCATTTCACTGTTATGAGAAGTTACGACCGTAAGTAGAACAAAGATGGAACCCATGTATCTTGGAATAATTAACGCCGAAAGGTCTGATCATACCGCATGTGAAGGCGAAAGTACTCACATCAAGTGGGAGAGAAGAAGAATTAAGATCCAGAAGGCAGTGAAAAGGATCGAACGGGAATATTGTTACTAACAATTAGAATTTTTTTTTTAGAAAAACGAGATTGGATTGCTACCTAAAAAATATACGAGTTGAAGACGGAAGTAACTGCACCAGAATTTTAAGGACGGTACAACAAGAAATCAGCTCAGCGGGATAAAGAATGAATTTTTAGAAGCTACATTGCGAATTGAGTGGGAGACTAATAATTTCATTCAGCGAACTCCAAGAGACGTGAAGAGAGGAAAATAACAGCAACAAGCTTACGTCACTGCAGTCCCTGCTGACGTACTTCACGATATTGCCGAAATGAAGAGTTACAGAAAGGGAATCCTACAATAACTCGAAATTGAGTGAAGAAAGAGAATTAATCATTTCAAATTATAAAATTACATCACCCTAAGGAGAATATTCGACAAGTAAATCAACTCTTTCAAAGGGAACAATCTTCGCATTAGACAGTTTCTCACAGTTATTCACAATGGAAATGCTAATTAATCCTATATGCTATTCTATTCCAACTAGACCACAGATGAACAAGATGCTCTAAGGAGATGATAAGCCAGACTGCCCAAATGGGTGCCGCAGCATGACGTTGCCGACCGAGATGACTGAGCCCAGAGGAGGAATATGCGAATATTTCCCGTCCACCCAGGGAAATAAGAAGCGACGTTTCAATATGTCCTGTCAGCTGGACATATGACGGCGACTGGAGCTGCTGAATTCAGATAAGTCTTACTTTTAAATCAGTGTAATAATGTTTATATTCAACTGTAAGTGTAGTATGATTTATTAATTTGTTCCGTGCGAAGTGATTAAGCGACAAGAGTGGTGTGATAAGTTAGAATAAAGGTGGATAGGTAATCTTCAGATATGAATGACAAATCCTTAGATAGGTAGTCACTCAGTGATGAAAGCCTACGTTCAAAATGTGATCCATGTAGTGTGAAATTCTGAGTTAGTCAAGGTGACAGTAAGTTGTATGATATGTAAAAGAGCGATATAGATACGTGTGTACATTGGTTATAGTCAATGAATGTCAAGTTAGGATCCAGCAGTAGGATATGCTTGCTAGATAGACAAATCTGTTTATGATAAATGGTGTTTATGACTGAATGAAGGTCATAGTATCTGTAAATGTGTCCATGAACCGTAATTGAAACAATAAGGGCCACCAAATAGCTTAATATGATAATAGTGGAAACTCTCCTCGCTTAGCACGCAGAGCAGCGGCGACAGCACGTAGTGCTGCCATCCAGCGGCTCGCAGGGAACACTAACATAACGTGCTATTCAAACACTACACATTTCGACTTCCAACCCAACGAAATACAGATTTAAGACTTTGCGTCGTTCTTGTAACATAATATAGGGAAGGAAAAAGGTGGATGTTGATCTGAATGAACCAGTGATAAGAATAAAACAAATGTAATATCCAATTAAAACATTAGATCGTCGTGTTATGGCTAGGGCCTACATTCTTCAAGAGCAAATCACACATGCAATATATTTTTAAACTTGGCATTTTTACAGGCAATATTTTTCACTGTTGAGTCATTGGTTCTATTCACATATGCCTTTATAAGGACTTTGAAATACTTGTTTGTCAGTCAGTAATTTTACACAGCTGTTACATAAGCCTACACTACATTCATTCAATGACAAAAACCTGTCATTTAATTTTTTTCTAATTCCATCTTTGCTTTCTAACAAAAACTTTTTTAAAACCTATCTTCAAATGTTCTTGATATTTTAGCACCTAACTTTTCCCCACAAATATTTGGAAACATAATTTTAGAATTGCCATACTTTTTAATTTCTATGTGCAAGTTTCCCATGCTATAATCATTATCATAAGATGACAGTACATCCCTACACTCAGCATGGGGAAATTTGCTACATGCCCAGCCCATGACATAATTGTCTGCAATTTCTTATTATATCATGTCATAATCAGTTACCTGATCACTTAACTCACACTGTCGAGAGACATTAGCATCAAAATTGCACCTCATCACATCATTATGAGTCAGTAGAAAGTCTGCAACATCAGATTCACAATTGCTGTCATCAGAAGCAAAGAGCAATTGATTTATCATAACATTCCTTATGGCACTGCGAAATTTTGTTGCATCTGGGGTTACATTGTTATCTTCTCTTGGTCTGATGATGGAAAAAATGTTTTCAATGCAGTCCTGCGTGAGCCTCCTTGTTACCAAATAATGGAAACCATAATCACTATATAATTCAGACCACAATATTTTCAGTGCAGAAATATTGTCTATCCAACCCTGAATACAGAGAGGGTTGCCTTTGCGGTTATTCAAAACTTTGAGTTGTTTTAGGCAATCACAAATTTCATCAAGCTTTTTCATATGCCCTGAGTCATTGCTTAAAGGTCTCCTGTACTCTTTGGGGCTACTGAGACTTGAAGAATTAAACATATCAGATAAAGTATCACACATTTCTATAAACTCTGCAGTGTTTGCAGCACTTGATTGCAAAGAATTGAATGACACATGAACTAGCATTCCAGAAGCTACAGAATGGCTGAGGACTCTGGTGGCTAAACATACCCTCATACCTTTCTTCTAAATCTGCCCTTCTGCTCTTCACCCACTGAGTACACCTAAAAATCAATTAAATGCATAGGTTTAATCATAACAATATTTTAAAGAAAGTATGTTGTCATAGATAGAAAAAATACCGGCACGCAAACATTAACAGGTAGGCCTATACTCACAGCAGTTTGTTGTTAGGAAATCTGTAAAATGGCTTGCGATTACTTTGTCTTCTGTAATGAAAACACCCATGCATAGCACAAATAACACCTCTTCCTGCAATTTCCAAAATCGTGATACATAACAAGCATAAAACTATCTGAAGTACAAATAAGACACTTCTGGCATACACAGCTGACAGCCGTAGCAAGAGTAGTTAGCCTCTCGAGCCGCTAGATGGCACGCAGAAGCGGTGTCGCCAATTTCTCGCAGGAGTTTCCACTATTATCATATTAAGCTATTTGGGGCCACGATTGTAAGAAGTGAACCCGTGTTAGTAAGGAGACAGATTATGGTTTTGAAAGTATAATAATAATATTTTAAGAGAAGTTGATACGTGATTGATGATTTAGAATAATGATAGTTATTGATTCTTCGCGAGGATGAGCACGGTGACGTGGCTATGCACTTAATGGTTTTCATGTAGAGTTTTGCTAATTAGGAAATGAACGTGTAGCTATTTCATGTACTGTTTATCTTACGAGCAAGCATAAAGAAATACAAACAAGATCGGAGTGACATCTGTTGGTTAGAACGCACACTTGGTAGTGTCAACAAAATCTCAGTTAGGAGGACGAACTGAACCAAGACCAACTACAATATATCAGACCTTAATGCAGCTATCGATAATAGCAAAAATGGCGGCCCGATCGGTTTGTTCAAATGTAAACATGAGCATGTGCGAAGCATCTGTTTAGTTCTTTCTGTTGGTTTGGTTTGATTAGGAAACGTTAGTTTAGAGATGTTTTTATTGAAATTTGGTTTTAAAACTATTTTGATATATTAGGACGTGTCGATCGTATTGCATGCCTGGATGTAATTCATATTACAGCAGATGCACTCACATTCAGATCAAGTGTTCTTAATGCATCGTGACGATTTCGTAGTTACAAGTATTTTATTAGTGCATTAAAACATTCGAGGATAAATTTGTCAATAGAGTGGATGCGTTCCGCGTACTCGATGAGCTGTTTTTCCGGATAAGTCCAAAACTCTGTGTTGGTGCCAAACCATTTTAAAAGTGAGGTTATTAAAAGTGATAAAGCTGTTTATTTTATCTGTGAATGAAGATTATATTCGCCTTGTTAAATTAGAGGACAAGGTATCAACTGATATACTGTCACTTACAGTACGTTATAACGTTGCCAACAATTTGGGCGTTAAAGTGCTTTATACGAAAATGCACATGCTACCAGAGAACTTCAAATAGATTCTCCTATTGATTATCTGAAGTGAAATTGATATAGCAGTTTCGTGGATCATTGTCAGAATCATTGTTATGAGATAATTGAAATTCGCCAAAGGTTATGTTTCTAACAAATTTCTTGAACGAGGTAGGCTATTATACTTAAAAGTATATGGTAACAGAAAGGTCATTCAAATAAATGTATTTCTAAAACAAGTATTAATTTATAGGAAGAATTTACCAAGGGTGCTCCCTACTATATCTACACCAGTTCGATAAATTTCCAATTTCTTTGAAATCACTTAAGAAAATACTAAGTAGACAATTGATACGTAATCTGCCACTTGGATGACAGCTCTAAATTCAGATCATCGCTGAGTAATTAATTAATTAATTAATTGACAGAATTGAAATGCGTCAATTATTCCCCCAGGACTGTTATTTTAGAATGCAATCCTGTATTACCTATTTTCTTTACCATAGTAGCTCGTAGAAAATATATATATTTTTTAAATTATCCACATATTGCTTACCTAAATATAGGCTATTTCTAGTTAGTGTTGGTCTATTACCAAAAGTAAATTTTCTGTTCGTTATTATTGACAGCTTAGCAATTCAGTGCGATAATCCAAAGGTTATGTTTATGTATCACATGCATGTTTTCATGGAACCGATGCGTCGGCCATGTTGTTTTTGTATTAAGGTCTGATATTATTGTAGATGGTCTTGACTGAACACATGTGCTGTCACAAATGTTTTCTAATACCAATCTATTCTCAAACGAGAGGAACGTAGTAACTTCTTAGGCGACATCCTATCACTGATGACTGAATGGAAATGTAGGGATGATATTCAACGGTCAAGTCTTCACACCATGCACCACTCTAGATAGCATATTTCAGACGAGACTAGTAGAGTAATCGTTAACAAGTATAATATCGCACCTATGTTTAGCTTAAAATGACGAGAGGATTTGGATCTTTAAATGGTATATGTATCTTATCGGTTCTGATTGAACTTTTTATGAGAACTACATTGATTTGAAAGGGGGACTTATCGGACTTCACGCAGAATAAAATGACGTAAATAAAGAAGCATCAATATTCAACATTCAACATTCAATATTCAATATTCAATATTCAATATTCATTATTCCATATCCAACATTGTGACTTAATTATGTATGGAAGCATTAGGGAATTATCCTCCCAGGTTAGTACCCATAGGTATTTATTAGTATGTTGAGAAGGATAGGATGATTCTATGGCAGTAAATGAATATGAGCTCCGAGGGAGAGCTAACAGTTTATTCAAACCTGATATGTAGTAGGGAAAAATTCCAATTCATGAGATATGGTTATAAGTCTCAAAATGCGTCCTGGATACCATGAAGAAGACACCCTCAGTCTATATTTTTGCTTATAGGAACTCATGTTGTAAATATATTTCTTAATTAAGGCCACGGCCGCTTCCTTCCAACTCCTAGGCCTTTCCTATCCCATCGTCGCCATAAGACCTATCTGTGTCGGCGCGACGTAAAGCCCGTGGCAAAAAAAAAAAAAAAAAAAAAAAAAAATTTCTTTTCCTTTGCTAGGGTGCACCCAAACAAATAATTTTTTTTGTTACCCAGATAAGTTACTAACTATACAGATAAGTTTTTTTTTAGTTGTCCAAGTAAGTTTTCAATTACTTATACGAATTTTTAATTACCTATGTTAGGAAATATTTCACTAATTTAAGTATTCAAACATATTTGACTTCGTTTCAATCCATTAATTGAACGCTTCATTCCAATTTGATTATTGCTTTAAGGGCCTAAGAGGGAGAATTTGACATTTTCTTTTGGACTTATGATTTTTAATTTGATAATTATGAGCTGGAGCATAATGGTATTCAACTTAATAATGGCTTATGCGGAACTTAATACCTTGCCATACACTGTATTCTGTCCCTGATTTTGTGGGCAAGCATGACCTGAGCACTTAATGTAGTGGATTCCAGTAGATCTATTACAGATGATGACGAAATCAAACAACTTTTACTTTAGAATGTATAGTGGGCGCCGGATGTGGCAAATACCGGTAGATTCTCCATAAACATTGCTTACATATATTTTTCCACGATACCGCCCTTTCTTCGATTCTTCTTTCTACCCAGAAATGTGGAAGTGCTGAATGAAGGAATGATATAGAGCAATTAGAAGAGAAAAGGAAATGATTAATTAAATATTGAATGGAGAAATGGGTAGACTTATGAGGTTAAGTCCATGTTCCCTAGAAATAGGCCAAGTGAACAGTCGATCATACAGTTTCCTTTACCAGATTTTTCTTGTGGAGGATAGCTCAATATTCGAATTCTGGATTTAAACATTTGTATAATAAACAAATATGTAAAATGTTAAACAGTTCTTTCAATGTGTTCGTAGTATAGAGACCTAGATTTAAGTAAATGAGAGCGGTAACATCTTGATAGCATAAGAATTAGAATAAGCAACATATGAAAGTCGTTTCTATAGGTGATTTAAGTCTTATTTGGCTCCGTTTGGTATCTTTCTCTGATTCGGAACTCACCACCCAAATTATAGAACTATTTAGTTGGAAAGGTCATAATTAAGCTAGCCTGGATATTATGCGTCCTCTCAGGGAGCCGGGAACGGCGCAATATCATTTTAAAATCTTTCAATACACGGGGGGTTTATAGGAAAACCAGAATGGTTTTTCCACCATTACGTCGAAACGGCTGGATAGATCTCAACCAAACTTCATATTTAGAGTATACTCATCCCGGGGAAGGTTTCTATATGCATATCATTTTAAAATCCTTAAATACACGGGGGGTTTATAGGGAAACCAGAATGGTTTTTCCACCATCACGTCGAAACGGCTGGATAGATCTCAACCAAACTTCATATTTAGAGTATACTCATCCCGGGGAAGGTTTCGATATGCATATCATTTTAAAATCGTGGAATAGACGGGGGTTTATAGGAAAACCAGAATGGTTTTCCTCCATTTTCTCTTATACTATTGATTTTCTGTAAACTTCGTTTACCGTATGTGAAACGTCTCTTCATTATAAACAACTTTCGTTATGTTCATAATTTACCTTACTCTTCACATGACGGAGAAATTTACAATTTTCCGCTGGTATCATGCTCTGCATTGACTGACCGACAGACCGACAACGAACCTACAGGTTACCAAGGCAACGTCTCTGACTGCATGCCAGTAGGGAAGTAACGTATTGCCATTTTCCTCATCATGCTTTTAAATTCGTGGTTCTTCCTTGGGTAGAAGGCAAGAGAGGCGTCAATCGGCCTATCTGCGGGATATTGGCGGAATACCGTTGGATGTTATAACCGCCTCGAATAGATTAAGTAATAACACCATTAGTCATCTTCTTATTATTTGTTTACCTAGGAATCACTGGACCTAAATTTCTCCTCTGTTACCGCTTTATTATATCCATAACTCACACTAGCGTAATTTATTGAGGGGCATTTGATTTTCCAATACATTCACTTGGCATTTACATATTCGTCGTTATCCGGCTGTCCTCAGTTATAATCCATTTTCTATTACTTTCAACTTTCTTAACTGTATTATTTTCTTCCTTAATTACGCCGTATGTACGCGAGTGCTACAAACTACTGGATGTATTTCCACCAAGACTCATATTTAGAATACACCTGTCCTTGATAGGTTTCAGGGCAAATATTGTTTCTAAACCCCTGAACTGACTGGAGGTTTATACGAAACCGAAAGAGTGATTTTGCACTTCCACAAAATATACACAACCAACGTTAATTTAAATCTACCTGCCTTGGTAGAAATTAATTTCTAAACCTCTTTCCTCATGTGCATCATTTCGATACGAGGATTAACAAGGGAGATATCATTAACGGACCGTTTTTCTGTACAAGTCCCATCGGACTAAACTCACGAGCGGGTGCGTGTAAAGCGTATTCCTTACAACTTGAAGACTACTGAAGACATTCGAACCAAAATTTATATTTAGCATCCACCTGTCCAAAGGTAGGTTTTAAACGTAAATAACATTTCATGTTCCGGAATGGACTGGCGGTTTATAGGGAACCGAAATGGTGATTTTACTCTTCCACAATATTTACAGAACAAGACCAACCTGACTAGAAATCGACCAAACGTGATGGAATTCCACCTCTAAACCTTTTTATCATGTGCATTTTATTCGTCAGGAGGATTAATAATTGAGATATCATGAATGGTCAGTTTTGCAGGTTAAGTCCAGCGGACATAGCCAAAAAGGTGTTTTACATGGAGCAGATTCCTTATCTATATAAATCAAATCGTAACGACTGTGTGCCTCTACACTGACGATTTTGGTGAAATTTTCGTACAGCTTTCCGTTTAAGGGGTAATAATGACCATCTGCATAATTTTTGGTTTAGTTTCCTGAAAGTCCTAATTTTTACCCGCCTCGCCCAAAATCCAGATTGCGGTATAATCTGCCAGAAGAAAAAGAGAAGATAATTGAAATTTGACAAAATTATACGTTTTAGCCTGTAACGAACGGAAAACATCCAAGATCATTACATTTTTCAATTTTTATCCCCGAAGAATATCGAAATATGCAGGCAATTTTAATGATGGTGCAGACCTTCGGAAATTCCTATCACATAACAGATATCACAATCTCCGTTCAATTAGGAATGATCTACAACCTTGGTCTTATGACTTTTTGCCGTATCTGTATCCCTTTTACGTTTGATTTTTCTCTATTAATCTATGTTAAGTCAATTTGGAATTTTCACATGCATAATTCATACTTTCGATTACTTATATGAAATACAGAATCATCAAACTCTTCACGAAAATTGGCTCACCCAGTAGCCATATGTGAGCCAAATGCTATGTATGTAGCTGTCACATAATTATCCGAAAAGTAATGTAATGTGAGATAATCTTACAAAAACGTTACCCTGTTCCACGTTTCTAACTCAATCTGACCCAAGAATAGATGACATATCATAGGACCAGCCATTTAGGCCACTAAATCCGGCGTGTCTTATGGTATAATCCTTTGTCGATATGACGTACGTTTAGTAGCAGTTAATCTGTAAATGAAGGTCTTCAATATTGTAAACACGCATATACTTTCGTATGTCGATCTATATATATTCACTGATGTCGATTTGTAGCGATCGAGAAAGGGTGGGTCTGCTATCGTAATCAGTACTCCCCACACCGACTTTGACTGGCAGTATGAAAGGGTTCCTTCTCCAACTCCTGTGTAACTGTCATTAGTAAGGAAGTCCTACAATTGTAATGAATAGTTCACTTCTCGACTTGACTTGCAGAAGGCAAGTGAGCATGCAGTTTTGTTTAAAACTCCCCTACCCGATTGTGTTCGGCAGTAGGCAAGGGTGCCCGCCATTATAAAGAAATATCCTCATCTAAAATGTGACTGGCATTAGGCATAGTGGCCTGCTATTTTGATGGAAACTCACCAACTTGGTGTGATTGGCAGTAAGCTGGCTGGAAGTAGGAAATGGGCCTGGCATTATAATGATAACTGCACAACTCAATTTCGAGTGATAGTAGGGTAATTACCTGGCATTATAATAAAAACTCCTCAACTGTAATCTGTCTGGAAGTAGAAAATGGGGGCTGCCATTTTAACGAAAACTCCCCAAATCGATTCTGTCCGCGTAGTAGGCAATGGGGCCTGCAATTATAATGTAAACTTCCCAACTCGATTGTGAATGGCAGTAGGCAAGTGAGCCTGCCGTTATATCACAAATCCATAACAAACACTTTACATTGGAAACAACGTACGAGGATCTCCCCATGCTCTTCCTCGGATAACGCTAAGAGACATGCAATTTTAAAACAATCTTATTTACTGCATGTACACTATTTACTTCGATATTCGAATACAATATAGAATACCGTAGCGAAGCATGGGTACATTCGCTAGTAAATAAATAAATAAATAAATAAATAAATAAATAAATAAATAAATAAATAAATAAATAAATAAATAAATAAATAAATAAATAAATAAATAAATAAATAAATAAATAAATAAATAAA
Organism: Anabrus simplex; assembly: GCF_040414725.1. Classification (NCBI taxonomy): domain Eukaryota; kingdom Metazoa; phylum Arthropoda; class Insecta; order Orthoptera; family Tettigoniidae; genus Anabrus; species Anabrus simplex. The sequence goes on along the minus strand of NC_090279.1, from coordinate 20,300,809 downwards.
TAAATAAATAAATAAATAAATAAATCTATATAAATAAAATTGTAGGGGTCCGCTGTCTGTAATTTCTTTTGTTTTGCCAATTTTTCAGATATTTATCCGTTTTAGGTCAACTCAAGACCGAATCGGTGGTTTTTACGTTTCGTGTCTGTTTGTCTGTCTGTTTGTCTGTTCCACCATCACGTCGAAACGGCTAGATAGATCTCAACCAAACTTCATATTTAGAGTATACTCATCCCAGGGAAGGTTTCGATATGTATATCATTTTAAAATCTTTGAATACACGGGGGGTTTATAGGAAAACCAGAATGATTTTTCCACCATCACGTCGAAACGGCTGGATAGATCTAGACCAAACTTCATATTTAGAGTATACTCATCCCGGGGAAGGTTTCGATATGCATATCATTTTAAAATCTTTGAATACACGGGGGTTTATAGGAAAACCAGAATGGTTTTTCCACCATCACGTCGAAACGGCTGGATAGATCTCAACCAAACTTCATATTTAGAGTATACTCATCCCGGGGAAGTTTCGTTATGCATATCATTTTAAAATCGTGGAATAGACGGGGGTTTTATAGGAAAACCAGAATGGTTTTCCTCCATTTTCTCTGATACTATTGATTTTCTGTAAACTTCGTTTACCGTATGTGAAACGTCTCTTCATTATAAACAACTTTCGTTATGTTCATAATTTACCTTACTCTTCACATGAAGGGGAAATTTACAATTTTCCGCTGGTATCATGCTCTGCATTGAGTGACCGACAGACCGACAACGAACCTACAGGTTACCATGGCAACGTCTCTGACAGCATGCGAGCAGGGAAGTAACGTATTGCCATTTTCCTCATCATGCTTTTAAATTCGTGGTTGTTCCTTGGGTAGAAGGCAAGAGAGGCGTCAATCCGCCTATCTGAAGGATATTGGCGGAATATCGTTGGATGTTATAACCGCCCTCGAATATATTAAGTAATAACACCATTAGTCATCTTCTTCTTATTTGTTTACCTAGGAATCACTGGACCTAAATTTCTCCTATGTTACCGCTTTATTATATCCATAACTCACACTAGCATAATTTATTGAGGGGCATTTGATTTTCCAATACATTCACTTGGCATTTACATATTCGTCGTTATCCGGCTGTCCTCAGTTATAATCCTTTTTCTATTACTTTCAACTCTCTTAACTGTATTATTTTCTTCCTTAATTACGCCGTATGTACGCGAGTGCTACAAACTACTGGATGTATTTCCACCAAGACTCATATTTAGAATACACCTGCCCTTGATAGGTTTTAGGGCAAATATTGTTTCTAAATCCCTGAACTGACTGGGGGTTTATACGAAACCGAAACAGTGATTTTGCACTTCCACAAAATATACACAACCAACGTTAATTTAAATCTACCTGCCTTGGTAGAAATTAATTTCTAAACCTCTTTTCTCAATAAGGGAGATATCATTAACGGACCGTTTTTCTGTACAAGTCCCATCGGACTAAACTCACGAGCGGGTGCGTGTAATGCGTATTCCTTACAACTTGAAGACTACTGAAGACATTCGAACCAAAATTTATATTTAGCATCCACCTGTCCAAAGGTAGGTTTTAAACGTAAATAACATTTCATGTTCCGGAATGGACTGGCGATTTATTGGGAACCGAAATGGTGATTTTACTCTTCCACAATATATACAGAACAAGACCAATCTGACTAGAAATCGACCAAACGTGATGGAATTCCACCTCTAAACCTTTTTATCATGTGCATTTTATTCGTCAGGAGGATTAATAATTGAGATATCATGAATGGTCAGTTTTGCAGGTTAAGTCCAGCGGACATAGCCAAAAAGGTGTTTTACATGGAGCAGATTCCTTATCTATATAAATCAAATCGTAACGACTGTGTGCCTCTACACTGACGATTTTGGCGAAATTTTCGTACAGCTTCCCGTTTAAGGGGTAATAATGACCATCTGCATAATTTTTGGTTTAGTTTCCTGAAAGTCCTAATTTTTACCCGCCTCGCCCAAAATCCAGATTGCGGCATAATCTGCCAGAAGAAAAAGAGAAGATAATTGAAATTTGACAAAATTATACGTTTTAGCCTGTAACGAACGGAAAACATCGAGGATCATTACATTTTTCAATTTTTATCCCCGAAGAATATCGAAATATGCAGGCAATTTTAATGATGGTGCAGACCTTCGGAAATTCCTATCACATAACAGATTGCACAATCTCCGTTCAATTAGGAATGATCTACAACCTTGGTCTTATGACTTTTTGCCGTATCTGTATCCCTTTTACGTTCGATTTTTCTCTATTAATCTATGTTAAGTCAATTTGGAATTTTCACATGCATAATTCATAATTTCGATTACTTATATGAAATACAGAATCATCAAACTCTTCACGAAAATTGGCCCACCCAGTAGCCATATGTGAGCCAAATGCTATGTATGTAGCTGTCACATAATTATTCGAAAAGTAATGTAATGTGAGATAATCTTACAAAAACGTTACCCTGTTCCACGTTTCTAACTCAATCTGACCCAAGAATAGATGACATATCATAGGACCAACCATTTAGGCCACTAAATCCGGCGTGTCTTATGGTATAATCTTTTGTCGATATGACGTACGTTTAGTAGCAGTTAATCTGTAAATGAAGGTCTTCAATATTGTAAACACGCATATACTTTCGTATGTCGATCTATATATATTCACTGATGTCGATTTGTAGCGATCGAGAAAGGGTGGGTCTGCTATCGTAATCAGTACTCCCCACACCGACTTTGACTGGCAGTATGAAAGGGTTCCTTCTCCAACTCCTGTGTAACTGTCATTAGTAAGGAAGGTCTACAATTGTAATGAATAGTTCACTTCTCGATTTGACTTGCAGAAGGCAAGTGAGCATGCAGTTTTGTTTAAAACTCCCCTACCCGATTGTGTTTGGCAGTAGGCAAGGGTACCCGCCATTATAAAGAAATGTCCTCATCTAAAATATGACTGGCATTAGGCATAGTGGCCTGCTATTTTGATGGAAACTCACCAACTTGGTGTGACTGGCAGTAAGGTAGCTGGAAGTAGGAAAATGGACCTGGCATTATAACGATAACTGCACAACTCAATTTCGAGTGATAGTAGGGTAATTGCCTTCCATTATAATAAAAACTGTAATCTGTCTGGAAGTAGGAAAGGGGGGCTGCCATTTTAACGAAAACTCCCCAAATCGATTCTGTCCGCGTAGTAGGCAATGGGGCCTGCAATTATAATGTAAACTTCCCAACTCGATTGTGAATGGCAGTAGGCAAGTGAGCCTGCCGTTATATCACAAATCCATAACAAACACTTTACATTGGAAACAACGTACGGGGACCTCCCCATGCTCTTTCTCGGATAACGCTAAGAGACATGCAATTTTAAAACAATCTTATTTACTGCATGCACACTATTTACGTCGATATTCGAATACAATGTAGAATACCGTAGCGAAGCATGGGTACATTCGCTAGTAAATAAATAAATAAATAAATAAATAAATAAATAAATAAATAAATAAATAAATAAATAAATAAATAAATAAATAAATAAAACTAAATCTCCTTAAGTAATTGAAATTATTAAACTACATCTATTAACATTTACGTATTTACATATCTTACATTCATGAGGTCAATAGGGCATGTCTGGTGAGTGAGAACGGTCCACTGATTCACCCACCTCATTCATTGATGTTAGTGCCCCCACAAGCCATGAGTTAGCCCGAGACACAGTTCTCACTTTAGGCAGATGAAAAATACACCTTTGCCTAGTATTGCGACGAGGAACATGTAATGGAATCAGCTCCAGTAATGTTGAGCAATCCACTCTATTCGTCAGAGACTTATAAAGAAAGAGGGTATTGGCACATCCGCGGCGTGAGTGCAATGTCCTCATGCTCATAATCTCACAAAAAGACTCGTAATCGGACGAAGAGAGAGAAATACCCAAACCCTTGTAGCTGATCCACTTCATGAACCGGTCTATTTCCCCTACAGTCGCCCACAATCCTGCGACACTGTTACTGCTCTACACAGTGTAGCGTCATCTGTGATTGCAGTTCTTTACTAGTACCATTTATATGTAAAAGAAAAATAAACGGCCTGCGGGATCGCCGTCTTAATCATTACAAGATCAGATAACACTTCCCCTACTCTAATTCTCCGAGTCCTATTAGATACAAATTTAGCCATCAATTCAAAAACTTTTTTGCCTAGACCAACAGACCTTATTTTCAACATTAATCTCCCATAATCAACCCTTTCAAAAGCCTTCGATAGGTCGGTAGTGATACAGTCTATTTGACCCCAAGTGTACAAAATATCTGCTATCCCTTGCTGGAATCCTACAAGTTTAACTTCACAGCAATAACCTTTCGTAAACCCGAACTGTCTTCAATCAAGCCAGTTAGTAACTTCGCCCACGTGTCTAGTATATTCAGCAAGAAGGAGCTTACAAACAGCACATGTCAAGCTGACTGGCCTGCAATTATCGGCTTTCGCTTGTACAATGGGGCTACTCTTACAATTCTCAATTAATTTGGTATCGCTCCTTCACCCAAACAGTAATCAAGTAAGTATATCAGATATGGCACTATATCACAACCTTTAACATATCCCCAGAAATCTTACCAGTCCCAGCTGCCTTTCGAGCTTTCTACTTTTCTACTTACCACTTGTGCAACTTGTAAATGTCATTATTATCATGTATAAATATAGGTAATTCACCAATGTTAGTCGCCTCCTCCACAAGGACAGTATCTTCACATTCAACTAGCGTTACATATTGCTGACTGAATAACTGCCTTGTGTAAATCTTCGCATATTGGTTCCCGTTGTTCATTAACGATCCCTGGAATGTCCTTCCTGGTACTTGCTTCTGCATTAGACTACGGTATCTTTACATATCCTTCCATTGCTTCCTGAAATTCCTTTGGCTGTCAATTATATTTGCCATCATGTTAACTTTGCTGATGTTTTCGCTAAATTCAATTTCCTGGTGAGCTACTTCAATTTCTCCTTAATCCCGCAACTATTCCTAACTCTATTTCTTTCGAATGTGCACATCCTTCTTAATCTCTCTATTTCCCTGTTATGATATATTGGGCACTTGCCACTTTCAAAGGTACATATTCGTTTTCACACTCCTCAGCTATTGCTTAAAACCCATCCCATAGGCGGTTTACATTTTTATTTACCATTTTCCATTGGCCATAATTGCTTTTTTTAAATTTCCCCAATGCCACTGTTGTAAACAATGGTATTTCCTAATAATGCTAGCTTTATTAAATGCTACATCTCTTGTTTTGTACCACCCTAGCCAGTAGTATTGCTCCAGACAGATTTCAGGGAAGGAATGATGGTGTTTAACAAATTGCAACAGACGGTAGGAACTTGTCTCTGTGTACTACCTTCTTCCACCCTTGCTCTTCACATACTGGCCGCCATCTTGGCCAATCACCCGACTCTCCCGCTCCCCTGACGTTAGTTATACTTCTAGTAACTTCCAAAGTGAATCCACATTCATATAAATATGTGTCACTGGCCTAACCCGGCAGGTTGATCGAGAGCCCCGCTGGATGTACGAGCACGTTATATTGGACAGAGCTGGTTCTCTGCTCCACTGACTGCAACTATTTCCCAATGAAGCAGATAGCAGAGCCTGGGGTGTAACCTTATCGGATGAGTATGTGTTGAGAGACCAGACTAGTGAATGGTTCAACGAAAGGGGGGGGGGGCAGCCTTTCGGAAGGGGCAAGGGCGGCAGTCTAGATGACTGACTGATATGGCCTTGTAATAATACTCAACATGGATTAGCTGTGTTGATACTGCTACACGGCTGAAAGCAACGGGAAACTACAGCCATAACTAACTCCCGAGAACATGCAGCTCTCTATGTATGATGGCTTCCTCCATGGTAAAATATTTCGGAGGTTAACTAGTCCCCCATTCGGATCTCCGGGTGGGGACTACACGGGAGGGGGCGATCAATAGGAAGATGGATACTGACATTCTGCGAGTCGGAGCGTGGAATGTTAGAAGTTTGAATCGTTGTGGTAGGTTAGAGAAGGATGGACTAAAGTTATACTAGCAAATGTACCTGTGCTTCGCTACGGTATTCTGCATTGTATACGAATATTGAAGTAAATACTGTACATGCAGTAAATAAGATTGTTTTAAAATAGCATGTCTCTTAGCGTTATCCGAGAAAAAACATGGAGAGGTCCCCATACGTTGTTTCCAGTGTAAAGTGCTTGTTACGGATTTGTGATGATAACGACAGGCTCACTTGCCTACTGCCATTCACAATCGAGTTGGGAAGTTTACATTATAATTGCAGGCCCCATTGCCTACTGCGCGGTCACAATCGATTTGGGGAGTTTCCATTAAAATGGCAGCCCCCCTTTCCTACTTCCAGACATATTACAAATTGAGGGTTTTTTATTATAATGGCAGGAAACTTCCCTACAACCAGTCAAAATTGAGTTGTGCAGTTATCATTATTGTGCCGTAATTCAACCGGCAGGACGACCCAAAGGAGAGCGGGCCAGGGATCTGGATATAAATGTAAGGTCCAACCCAGAGATTTAATGTCAAGACTCAATTCCAACAGCTTGACAACAACATTTATTCACAGACAATGGAAAACAATCAAATTCGGAAGCGCTTGGAAATCAACATAACTAAAGGAGGCTTTTGACCCGTTTCCATTTCTCATCCTCGTAAAACATAGAGGAATTCCTCTCCTCTTATAAATGGTCTAACTTAACATAACCTGCGCGCCTTGGTACAAAAATGTCTGACTAATCACTACAGCACTGCAACGTATATACAGCTCACCAGTTACAACGTAAGGAAAAATCTTCTAACGGTGAAAACACAATGAACAGCTCATTCGGGCACGATGACACGCATACTTCCTAAACTACACGTCCAGAACATTCTGGCACCTTTCTCTCATTTTCGTGAGCTTTTTCCCCATGATACAAGAAACATACAACACTTTAAGTTACTTTCACAAAATATCTCGGCACCAAGCCGTCCCTTATCAAATTACAACCAGATGCATGGCGTTACATATCCGTACAAGTTCCTCCCATCATCCTACCAATACATAGCAAGCCAGTAGATCTTACCTCCCATGCCCCCCTCACGGTCCTTGGTTCAACGAAAGAGTAGTGCTCTACACCAAGAGCAGCAGGTAAGTGAGACGGTCCACCGCCCGGCGAGCCACACCGGTTCGCCGGTAGGGGAAGGACCCACGACCAACGTCAGCACGCCCCCTCTCTCGGAGAAGCCGGGAGGGGGTAAGTACACGCGAGGGAGCATGGCAGACGATCGACATACGAAAAGAAATGCAAATACGAGGGACGCCCCAGGACGGAATGAATTCCTTGTCCATGGAGCCATAAGTGAGGAACAGGGAGAGACACATTTATTACCAAATATCAATGCCTAGAAGATTCAGAAATACGCAAAATTAATAGTAGTAAATTTCAATGAGCTCACTAGGAGCACTGCACAAGTATCAAGTCCTTTAAGGCGGGAGGAGACCAAACACACGGTTCAATTATAATGATAGGCCCCTTTTCCAACTGCCAGCCAGATTACTGTCAGTCACACAAAGTTGGTGAGTTTCCATCAAAATAGCAAGCCAGTATGCCTAATGCCAGTCACATTTTGGATGGGTACATCTGTTTATAACTGCGGAAACGCTTGCCTACAACCAAACACAATCGGGTAAGGGGAGTTTTGAACAAAACTGCACGCTCCCTTGCCTTCTGCAAATCAAATCGAGAAGTGAATTATTCATTACAATGGTAGGCCTGCCTTATTAATGCCATTTACACTGGAATTGGAGAAGGCCCCCATTCCTACTGCCAGTCAAAGTCGGTGTAGAGAGTACTGATTACAATAGCAGACACACCCTTTCTCGATCGCTACAAAGTCGACATCAGTGAATATATATATTTCCACATACGAAAGTATGTGCTTGTTTATAATATTGCAGACCTTCATTTACAGATTAACTGCTGCTAAACGGTACATCATATCGAGAAAGGATTGTACCATAAGGCGCCGGATTTAGCGGCCTTAATTGCTGGTCTTATGATATCTCATCTATTAATGGGTCAGATTGAGTTACAAACGTGGAATAAGGTAAGATTTGTGTAAGATTATCTCACATTGCATTGCTTTTCGGATAACTGAGTGACAGCTACAAACATAGCATTTGGCTCACATATGGCTACTGGGTGGACCAATTTTCGTGTAGAGTCTGATGATTCTATCTTTCCTCTAAGTGATGGAAGGTATGAATTATGTATGTGAAAAGTACAAATTTACTTAACATCGAGAAATAGAGAAAAATCAAACGTAAAATGGATATAAATACGACAAAAATTCGTAAGACCAAGGTTGTAGATCACTCCAAATTGAACGTGGATTGTGCCATCCGTTATGTGATAATACATCCCGAAGGTCTGCACCATCATTAAAATTGCCTCCATATTTCGATATTCTTCGGGATAGAAAGGACAAATTTAAATATCTTGGAAGTTTTCCGTCCGTTACAGGATAAAACGTATAATTTTGCCAAATTTCAATATCCTTCTTCGACCGTCAGATTATGCCGCAATCTGGGTTTTCGGTGAGGAGTGCAAAAATTAGGACTTTCAAGAAACTAAACCAAAAAATATGCAGATGGTCATTATTACCCCTTAAACGTGTAGCTGTACGAAAATTTCGCCAAATAGTCAATGTACAGGCACACAGTCGTTACGATTTTATTTACATAGATAGATAAGGAACCTGCTCCACGTACAACACCTTTTGGGCTATATCCGCTGGACTTAACCGGAAAAACGGACCGTTTATGATATCTCCCTTATTAATCCTCCTGTCGAAAAAATGCACATGAAAAAAAGTTTTAGAGATGGAATTCCATCACGTTTCGTCCATTTCCAGTCAGGTTGGTCTTGTACTGTATATATTGTGTAAGAGTAAAATCACCATTTCGGTTCCCTATAAACCGCCAGTCCATTCCGGGAACATGAAATGTTATTGACGATTAACACCTAGCGTTTGACAGGTGGATGTTAATGTAAAGTTTGACTCAAATATCTTCAGTAGTTTTCAAGTTGTAAAAAATACGCTTTACACGCACCCGCTCTTGAGTTAAGTGCGGTGGGACTTGTACCGGAAAACGGTCCGTTAATGATATATCCCTTATTAATCCTCGTAATCAAATGATGCACATGAGGAAAAAGGCTTAGAAATGAATTTCCATTAAGGCAGGTAAATTTACATTAAGTTTCGTTGTCTAGATTTTGTGGGAATGCAAAATGACGGTTTCGGTTTCGTATAATCCCCCAGTCAATTCAGGGACTTAGAAACAATATCTGCCCTAAAACCTACCAAAAGACAGGTGGATTCTAAAAATCAAGTTTGGTGGAAATATATCCGGTAGTTTCCAAGTTATAGACAAACAGACAAACAAACAAACAGACAGACAGACAGAAACCAGAACTGAATGTATGCAGATGGTCATTATTACACCTGAAACGGATAACTGTATGGAAATTTCGCCAAAATTGTCAATGTACAGACACACTCTGGAAGTGCAGACCTTTATTTCGATAATTACTGCTTTGGAACTGTACGACGTATCTACAAACGGACTTCACCATCAGACGCCTCTTTCAGTGATCTACATGGTTGATCCTATGACATCTTCTCGTATCTCCTATATTCATGGGTTAGATTGAGTTAGAGTCATTGAATGGGGTGAAATTTTGTACAGTTTTTGGATGCTACTTTATATTTTTGATTCTCATATGACAGCTAGAATCATAAAATTTGGCTATAACATTGCCAATGGTCATATAAATGTGCGTGCCGAATGTCATGATTCTACCTTTCCTATAAGTGTGTCAAATGATAACATATACGTGTAAAAGTACAAAATCAACTTGAAATCGAGAAATACAGCTGTATTTAACGTATTAGGGATAGAAATACGACGAAAAGTCATAGGACAGAAGTTGTAGATCTCTACAAAATGAAACGCCATTTTCCTTATGACTTCTGATACGACTTACTGATTAGCCACCAATTACCCCGAAACAAATGTCTGCACCGCCGTTAAAATTGCATCCATATTTCGGAATTTTCCTGGGCCAAAAGTTATACATTTGCATAGCTTAGAATATTTCCTCAAAGGAAAGAGTGTTCAGCATTCGGGATTAGCACTCGCATACATACGCGGTAATTAGGGAAGAAAATAATACAGTTTAGTAAGTTGAAATAAATAGAAAATGGATTATAACTGAGGACATCCGGATGTCGACAAATATGTAAATACCAAGTGAATGTACTGGAAAATCAAATGCTCGTCAATAAATTATGCCGGTGTGAGTTATGGATGTCAGAAAGCGGTATTCGGAGAGAAATTTAGGCGCAGGGATTCTTAAGTAATCAGATAAGAAGATGAATATTTGTGTTATTACTTAAGCTATTCGAGGACGGTTATAACCTCCAATGAAATTCCGCCAATATCGCGCAGAATGGCCGATTGACGACTCTCTTGCTTTCTACCCAAGGAACAACCACGAATTTAAAGGAATGATGAGGAAAATGGCAATACGTTACTTCCCTGCTGGCAAGCAGTCAGAGACGTTGCCATGGTAACCCATATATTCGTTATCGGTCTGTCGGTCACTCAATGCAGAGCATGGTATCGGCAGAAAATAGTAAATTTCTCCGTCATTTGAAGAGTAAGGTAAATTATGAACATAACGAAAGTTGTTTATAATGAAGAGACCTTTCATATACGGTCCACAAAGTTTACAGAAAATCAATAGTATAAGAGAAAATGGAGGAAAACCGTTGTGGTTTTCCTATAAAACACCCGTCTTTTCAAAGATTTAAAAATGATATGCATATCGGAACCTTCCCCGGGGTGAGTATACTCAAAATATGAAGTTTGGTTGAGATCTATCCAGCCGTTTCGACGTGATGGTGGAACAAACAAACAAACAAACAAACAAACAAACAAACAGACACGAACAACTTTATTTATAAGATAAGTGAAGTACGTTGGCAGAACGAAAAGAATTTTTGGTCAGGCAGCTACCGAATTATCATCACAAAATCAAACAGGGGAAATGCAGGAGTTGGTTTAATAATGAATAAGAAAATGGGCTACTACGACCAGCATAGCGAAAGAATTATTGTCGTCAAAATAGACACCAAACCAATGCACACCACGTCAGTGCAGGCCTATATACCTACTAGTTCAGCTGATGATGACGAAATCGAAAGAATATATAAAGAGATAGAAGATTTAATACAATATGTAAAGGTGACGAGAATCTAATTGTGATGGGAGACTGGAATATAGTGGTATGCAAAGGAGGATAAAGTAATATAGTAGGAAAATTCGGATTGGGACAAAGGAACGAAAGAGGACGTCGGCTGGGTGAATTCTGCACTGATCATAATTTAGTCCTTGCTAATACTTGGTTCAAACACCACAAACGACGGATATATACGTGGGCGAGACCTGGAGACACTGGAAGGTATCAAATAGACTCATTATGATTAGGCAGTGATTCAGAAACCAGGTGTTGGGTTGCAACACTTTCCTAGAAGCAGAAGTGGACTCCGACCACAACTTGTTGGTCATTAAATGCCATCTGAAGTTGAAGAAATTGAAGAAAGGAAGGAATGCAAGGGGATGGGATCTAGAGATGTTGAAAGAAAAGAATGTGAGGGATTGTTTCAAGGAACATTTTACAAAAGGATTAAATGAAAAGGATGAAAGGAAACACAATAGAGGAAGAGTGGATAGTCATGAAAAAAGAAGTCAGTAGGGCTGCTGAAGAAATGTTTGGAAGGAAGAAAAGATCAAGTAAGAATCAATGGATAACTCAGGAGATCCTAGACCTGATTGATGAACGACGAAAATGCGAAAATGCTAGAAATGAAGAAGGCAGAAAAGAATACAAGCGATTAAAGAATGAAGTGGATAGAAAGTGCAAGGTAGCTAAGGAAGAATGGCTGAAGGAGAAGTGCAAGGATGTCGAAGGTTGTATGGTCCTAGGAAAGGTAGGTGCTGCATAGAGGAAAATTAAGGAAACCGTTATAGAAAGGAAATCTAGGTGTGTGAATATTAAGAGCTCATATGGAAAGCCACTTCTAAGAAAAGAAGACAAAGCAGAAAGATGGCAAGAACATATCCAACAGTTGTATCAAGGTAAAGATGTAGATGATTTGGTTCGGGAACAGGAAGAGGCTGTTGATGCTGATGAAATGGGAGACCCAATTTTGAGGTCAGAGTTTGACAGAGCTGTGAGTAATAAATAGGAACAAGGCTCCTGGAATTGATGACATTCCCTCTGAATTACTGACTACCTTAGGAGAAACCAGCATGGCAAGGTTATTCCATTTAGTGTGTAAGATGTATGAGACAGGAGAACCGCCATCCGATTTTCGGTAGAATGTCGTTATACCTATTCCCAAGAAAGCTAGTGCTGACAAGTGTGAAAACTACCGCACCATTAGTTAAGTATCTCATGCCTGCAAAATTATAACACGTATTATTCACAGAAGAATGGAAAGACAAGTTGAAGCTGAGTTAGGAGAAGATCAATTTGGCTTCAGAAGAAATGTAGGAACACGTGAAGCAATCCTGACTTTACGGCTGATCCTAGAGGATCGAATTAAGAAGGAGAAGCCCACATACATAGCGTTCGTAGATCTAGAAAGGGCATTCTATAATGTTGATTGGACCAAGCTATTTAACATTCTGAAAGTGATTCGGATCAGATACCGAGAACGAAGAATTATCTAAAATAGTCTCCAGTCATAAGAGTGAGGCAAAGCTGCAGGTTTCCCCCCTCCTTTTCATTGTTTACAGTTTACAAAGAATAGGCAGTAAAGAAAATCAACGAGGGATTTGGAGAGGAAATCACAATCCAAGGAGAGGAAATCAAGACCTTGAGATTTGCCGATGATATTGTTATTTTATCAGAGACTGCAGAAGATCTCGAGAAGCTGCTGAATGGTACGGACGAAGTCCTGGGTAAGGAGTACACGATGAAAATAATTAAGTCCTAAACCAAAGTAATGGAGTGCAATCGAATGAAGGCAGGTGATGCAGGAAATATTATATTAGAAAATGAAGTCTTAAAGGAAGTAGATGAATATTGTTACTTGGGTTTAAAATAACTAACGATGGCAGAAGGAGGAAATAAAATGCAGACTAGCACAATCAAGGAGGAGCTTTCTTAAGAAAAGGAATTTGCTCACTTCAAACATTGATACAAGAAATAGAAAGACGTTTCTGAAGACTTTCATCTGGAGCGTGGCACTGTATGGAAGTGGAACATGGACTATAACCAGCTGAGAAAGAAAGAGAATAGAAGCTTTTGAAATGTGGTGTTACAGAAGAATGCTGAAGTTGCGATGGATAGATCCAATCACGAATGAAGTGATACTGAATCGAATTGGTAAGCGGAGATCGATTTGGCTAAATTTGACGAGAAGAAATGATACAATAGTAGGACACATCTTAAGACACGGAGGACTTGTTCAGTTGGTTTTGGAAACAAGTGTAAGAACGGTAGGGGTCGACCAAGGTACGAATATGGCAATCAGATTAGTGCAGAAGTATGATGCAGTAGTTATGTAGAAGTGAAAAGGTTAGCAAATGATAGGGTGGAATGGAGAGCTGCATCAAGCCACTCTATGGACTGATGACTCAAACAACAGCAACTTGTGAGATGACTTACCGAAGTGCCAAACTTCGTCCATCTGTCATATTTCAGGTCTTCACAAGCATAAGATTCCAATATAAAACTAAAGTGCTCTATAGGCAAATACACATTTTTGTGAAACATTTGAACTGCAAATTAATTTGAAACTTTAAACCTCACTGTTGAAACGTTAGTTAATGACTCTCCTCTTCATGAATACGCTATATTATCATCGAATTGTTTTGCAAATAAAATACAGTCCGTGGTTACTCACTGGTAAGGTGAAGTAATTTTTAAAATCGGTCAGTAGTTTTTGACTCTATCCGTTAGAAACAATATTCTTTATAATATTAGTATACATTTAATACATGGATCTTCAAACATGACACCTGACTAACATTATTAATTCTGCTCATCACTAACTAACCGCTTAGTGCTAATTGAAAATTTTAAATATTATTTCAGATGGTGGGCACGATAGCTATTTCAACTCAAATTCTAGAAGGATTTGTCCGTAATTCATCACCTGCAGATCATTTGTCGTTTTCAGCAGTAATCATGTCAGCGTCACTCGAAGAAGCCTCCACATCAGAATGTTTTAGTTTTTTAAGTTATTAAATTGTGACACTAGAACAACTTACGTTTGCTGCTAACCACATATAAATTGGTAAATGTTCTGTTAATATTTTATGTATTACTTGTGAAATAAACCTACTTTCGAAACCCATAAACTGTGAGTGTTAATGCGAGCTCCTCGTAACTTGTTGTGGAGCACTGTATCCGTGCGGTCGCTGAAGTAAACATGCAGCCTGATTTTGCCTATTGTTGTCAACAGCCAGGAAGAGGCCAGAAGTTCAAATTCAAGGGATGTATGCTTTGGTGACATACGTATTTAAGGCAGCAATAAAGCTGTTAGCACAGCGTATACCAGACAAAGTGTTTCACATCACCTGTTTGAGCAGACTATAGTATTGTGCTATGCAATATAAGGTACTAAGGGAAAGAAGATTTATTCCTGTCATTCTTATGTAGCACTCAAGATAATTTCCTTACCAATGTAATACACACACAAGTTGTTATGTTCAGCTCTAGACACATAGTCTTACTAATAAACATCCTTATACACTTGTTTAACACTTGAATACACGTTCATGGCCACTTTTTCTGGTTAGGCCGATCTGTATATAAATCTGAATATTATCGGTTGACATAGGTAAATATCCAGTTATGTACAGTATTTCAAGCCACATCTAATGCCGTTAACAAAAATAATGTTAAAAAAGGAATCGAGTGTTAAAATATTAATATAATGGAAAGTTACTTCAGATAAAAAATCTTCATAGCATGGAACCTACTATGTCATAACTCCCATTTCATCTTCATTAAGTTTTAAATTATTTCCCCAATGGTAAAGAAACATTTCGGCTCAACGTAGATAAGTTTGATTTATATTTGAATGATAAAATATCAGTACGTGTCATTCCTTACAGTCATGTTCAGAAATTAGTGTGCGCAAGCACGTAAACGTCAGTCGCTGGCCAATGTCTTTACTATTAACTCTACATTGAGGGGAGGGGGAAAGCAAGGCAAATGGTCTCCGGATACGGAAGTTACTTTTAAAACAAACCTCAAGTTTTTATCTCGCTTAGTTCTTAATTTGTGACAGGAGGAACGTCTCGTTTGTTTAGGTTTCACGCGTGACACTGCTGGCTGGTGATGTGCCAGTAGGAATCTCACATTCAGTGTGCATTTAAATCTCCAGACAGTCGTATGCACTGCAGTGTTCATTTTATCAGTAGTATAATATTGATGAAATAAAAATCAGTGATAAATGAACTCTTGAGGACAAGTGGATTGTGGTTGTGAAGTTTTGTGTAATTTGAGAGCGCGTGCTTTTGCGTGGGGATTTTCAGTTCATAGCAAAAAGGCAGAATCCTGCACAATGGATCTTCAAAATAAGAAGAAACGTTCCATAGTAATAATTGTCACTGATATTAATTACAAACCTCTTTCCTCGCTCATGTCCGCAGTGCTGTGAGAACTTGAATTTCGCAAGATATGAAGCCGCCTCTAGGATCTTTCATTAAATCATTTCTGGCTGTGTTAAGGAGAATTCGAGCATGCGCCTTCGTAAGTGTACATTCAATTTTAAAACTTCCGTCATCTTGTTTCACTCCACCTCCTACAGTGTTTTATTTTTCAGCCTCCATAATCATAAAATGTTCTGTCTTCTACTACATCTTCACAATATCTTGGAGATCATCAACGTTCTTTCAATGGATGAGTCGGATGTTTCACCACGATTATATTACTGCAGATAAACTGATCACTCGTTTCTTTTTCGTCACTCGGTCCTGGTCTGTACAAGTAATTCAGCGAATAACGATAACAGACGTATACACGGGAAGCTTATACACGGTTTATTAGTAACAAATTGCATATCAACGGTATATAAACCTTGTATAAAAGTTATACACCGTTTATTAGTAAGACTGATAAATATTAAAACATTAAGACCACTGTCGCTTCCTTTCGCTCCTAGTCATTTCCTATGCCATTATCCCGATGAAACCTGTTCACGGCAGTTCTGACACCAGCTGCTCTGAAGACTGGAGTTGGGATCATGGCTGAATCTTGATGTACGCCAATTTCAGCAGGGAAAAACGAACTAGATTCCTCTTTCGTAGAGGGACGGACATATCTTCCTTAGTTTGGAGGTAGCACATGTTCCATATTCTTAGTCATTAAAAGCAATAGAGTACACATTTCGGCTGGAGAGTATTAAGTACTATTACATTAACAGTCCTCTCAATAGTCGAGAAACAAATTAAATAGGTAATATGTTAACTGGTGAGCAGCTCAACAATAGGGGCAGGGTGTGGTCGGATCACACGGAAGAACGTCGGTTCGATTCCTCGTCAGGAAGTCGACAAATTTCAGAAAATAGATTTCCTTCTCCGGAAGTGCTCATTGCCCTGGGGGTCGCCCAGTCTATACCCGGTTAATTCATTGGGGTAAAGGCGGCCGGGCGTAGAGCTAACCACTCTGCCGCACCAAGTGCCGAGGTTACGTATAGTGGACTGTACGTCCGAGCTGATAAGTGGTGTGGAGGGAGAGAGGAGGAGAGGACAGCCGGTCAGTATATAATACTAGAGTAGTTCAGTCGAACAGTTGGATGACATGCATATTGCCTATCCCGGTCTTCGGCGAGGGGAACTTCTGCGCCTTCTGTATTTGGAGTCGTCCTCCGACCAGACTACTAAGCAGAATCGAACGGTAGAGAAGAGAGGCACGATGAAGTATTTATGAAGCAATTGTGATCAGTGGAAAAAGGTAAATGAACAAGTAAACGGCCTATGAGATATATTTAAAGCGATTCTCGAGATGTTTAAAAACAGGTATGTGACTTTCATGGTGAAAAGAAAGAGTTGCTATGGCCCACTATAATATAACAGATAATAAAGTAGTTTAGGAAAGAGGTGCAGGTCAGAAAATCTATTTATCAATTAGAGTGAAGAAAGGACAGACTGCTGGATTTTTCTAGGAAAATAAAATTACGAAAAGAGTCATCTAAGGAAAGCATAATGGGTTGGTTACTTGCAAGTCATGAGAATGTTAGTGAAAGTGTTGAAGTATTTACTGACACATTAGGCGAGAAATAAGTTCCTGGAAGTATATTCCAGGGATCATGAATGATCAAGGGTAGTGTCCTGGTACAGGTGGTGACTAATACTAGCGAAGGACGGAAATTAGCGTATAATAATAATAAAGATCCTTACATGAGAGATACTAAGAACTAAAGCTGAAATTGTTAAGGAACCAGGGAATACACAAAGAAGGTAAAGGGTCGGGATATAGTTGGGTATCTGAAGTACTGATCTGATTACAGTTTGCAAAAGGGAACAAAACCAAATGCATTGAGACTTGTAATGTGCAAAGTATGGGTTGGTTAACATAATGTAGGTAATTAGATGTCTGTGACATGTAAGGTGTGGGAAATAATTATTCCCAATTATATTTAACACAGCAGTTGTCAGGATAAATGGCAAGATATCTGAAATCTTCAAGGCACAAGGGGGCGTTCGCCACGGCTGTATATTTTCCTATTGGTGGCAAAAAGGTATTGGATCTCCGATATGCAGATGACACTGTATTGATTGCCATGGATGAGGCAGAAATGACAGAGCTTTCAGACCGGGTCAGAACTGAGAGCATCAGTTTGAGTTTGCATATCAAGATGCTAAAGACAAAAAGATTGGTAGTTTGTAGGCCTGGCAAGCTGAACAAACTCAGTGCCTTCAGCGAAATGGAAATGGTTTCTGAAATGTTTTACCTGGGTGTCATTATAACTAGCAATAACAGCTGTGAAATAGAGATCAGGAGAAGGATTGCCAGTTATCTCATATTTGGAACGATCACTACATTTCTGTAAAGCTGAAGATGAGACTCGTACAGACACTGGTACTCTCTGTCTTCCCCTATTGTGCTGAAACGTGAACCTTACGAGCTTCACATTTGAATAAGATCAAGTCTTTCGAGAAGTGGTGCTGGAGAAGAATGCTTCGCATTCCTTGGACAGCATTTCCAATCTACAACTACATCCTCAAGGAGCTGAACATCAATACCAGGTTATCGGCAAAATGCCAACAGAGGATTCTCCAAATCTTTGGTCATATTATGCGCCGTGGAGAAGGAAGCCTTGAAAAGCAAATAATCTTGGGAAACGTGCCTGGAAAGAGGGAGCGTGGGCGAGCACCTATACGCTGGACATGCAACAAAGACATCGTTCATACAATCTACCGATACAGCAGAAGACCGTGGAGGATGGAGACGGATACAAAGAAATATCTTCAGAGAACACGATCCTCAGGATTGAGGGACCGATATAGACAGACATATTTAAGATGACAGGTGGATGAGGACTCCCTTGATGTTAGTTGACAGTTCTGTTATTTTCTAAAACACCATTTAGCGGGGAACCATTACAATCAGTTCCCTTACGATTACCTCTTGTTTTGTTATTAAGCCTGTTTATAGGCTACGTGCTGTGCAGTGAGGGCTCGTGAGGGATCACACAGACGACAGCAGAACTAAACTAAAGGAAAATAAATTAATTCGTAGGTCAAGACCCTTCACTGAACATTCACGGTCTTCGAAGACGCTGAACCGCCAGAATTTTGTCCCGAAGGTGTTCGTTTACGTGGCAGTAAATGTACCGAGACGAGGCTGACCGGACTGAACCGGGTTTGAACCCAGAAAATTGAGTTCTCTGCAGTAACTAATAATCTCAGAATACAGTACGTTGTATAGTATATAAACCAAGAATATTGTATAGTAAATAATGAACAGAGATTACAGTACTTTGAATAGTAAATGCACAGTGTATTGTATAGTAAATAGTAAATAGTAAAACAGTACGCTGTATAGTATATAAAACAAGTATAGTGTATAGTAAATAATGAATACCGAATACAGTACGTTGTATAGTATATACACCAAGCATATTGTATAGTAAATAATGAACATAGAATACAGTACGTTGTATAGTAAATGCACCAAGTGTATTGTATACTAAATAGTGATCTCAAAATACAATACGTTGTATAGTAAATGCACTAAGTGTATTGTATAGTAAATAGTGATCGCAGAATACAGTACGTTGTATAGTAAATGCACTAATGTATTGTATATATAACAGTGATATCAGAATACAGTACGTTGTATCGTATATAAACCAAGCATATTGTAACAGGAACGCCCGTACTTCAGTTTATCGGAGAGCATGAGGAACGACAAGGCGTGTACGGCCCATGCTAAGAGAGTGAGAGAGAAGGGTAGTGAAAAAAAAATCATGATTAAGTGGATCCTTCAGTTTATTCAATAGATATGCAAAGAATTATGTCACCTTTTACAGCTGAATCGTGGAGTTGTCCCTGAAGGCGTGGAGAGGACGTCGTCCTGCGGCGGCTGCGTCGTCTTGCGGTTGGCGTCGGCCGTTGTCTTCCGTCGTTGGTGTTTTCACTGTCTTAGTGTTGATGACTCGAACCTGAGGCAGGAACGGGGAAATGTGGAGCTTCCACATTGGACGTCATGGGACACTGGTGTGACACTTCTCTAAGGCGAAGCACGCCGAAATAGTTCCCACAGTCAATGATGTTGAACGCACTTTAGCAGCAAGGATAAAGTTAGAGTCACAGTTCCACGAGGATAAGATGGAAGGAATTATCGTATTTGGAATAATAAACAAACGAAAACAATCTAGGACCTTCCGAGGTGCAGTGATTAAGCACTTCATAAAGAAAATTAAATTTACCGGGTACAGTCTCTGCACTGTACTCCATGAGCACAATACACTTGTTGAAATAAATGACAGTCCAAGTTGTATTACGTCGTAATTTTTAGAAGATTATCACTGGCACTTAAGATCATACGTGATTCTGAACAGGTTATGATGGGAATTGGCATGGTTCCTCGGAAAGAAATCACGATACTGCATTCCACTGTCTTTAAGAGGGAATGTTGGCACAGTTTATTACGAACACAGTTCAACGGATAGACACAGTCTTTAAATGAAATGAAGGCCGGCACAGTCTATGCTAGAAACACTGTCGCTGTTTTCACACAGTCTTTAAATTAAATCAAGGCTGGCACAGTTTATGCGAGAACACAGTCTTTAAATGAAATCAAGGCTGGCTAGAAACACTATCGCTGTTTTCACACAGTCTTTAAATGAAATCAAGGCTGGCACAGTTTATGCGAGAACACAGTCTTTAAATGAAATCAAGGCTGGCTAGAAACACTATCGCTGTTTTCACACAGTCTTTAAATGAAATCAAGGCTGGCACAGTTTATTCGAGAACACAGTCTTTAAATGAAATCAAGGCTGGCTAGAAACACTATCGCTGTTTTCACACAGTCTTTAAATGAAATCAAGGCTGGCACAGTTTATGCGAGAACACAGTCTTTAAATGAAATCAAGGCTGGCACAGTTTATGCGAGAAACACAGTCTTTAAATGAAATCAAGGCTGGCACAGTTTATGCGAGAAACACAGTCTTTAAATGAAATCAAGGCTGGCACAGTTTATGCGAGAAACACAGTCTTTAAATGAAATCAAGGCTGGCACAGTTTATGCGAGAAACACAGTCTTTAAATAAAGTCAAGCCCACGGAGAAAGCTTCTAACACTAACGTTTCTGAACTCAAGTATACAGCCGGACCGAGTGACGAATTATGTCGCGACGTGCTTACTTGCACACACTCACTGAACTCACGGCTTACTGCCGACTCCCTTCACTCTCTGCCTACAGCACACTGCCGCTGCATACCGCACACATTCTGCTTTACCCCAGGCTGGCGACTCGCTTATATTGCCGAAGGCCGGTGGGCGTGGCTACACATGTGGGCCCCAAGAAATTTTATATCTTGGCCATCTTCACACCTATTGACACGAAATTTCGGCTAGCAGCGTTCATTATTCCTGCCTGCAAGGTGACGTTATTGAAATATTGATATTATATTTCGTTCATGCAGCAATGCTATGGAACACGAAAGAACCTTCTGCGTGACGTCGCTTGTCCTTGGCCGGTGTTCTAGAACGTCGCGAGCTTGCTTGCAGTTCCCACTATGCCTGTGCGCTCGGCGCAAGTTTTAAATGCTTACGGCCGGGTGTTAGCGAGCTCCTCTTAATAAAAGAATGAAACGTGAATGCTCGTAGGGCGTTCCCGTTTCAATATTGTATAGTAAATAATGAATACCGAATACAGTACGTTGTATAGAAAATACGCCAATTGTAAGTTATAGTAAACAGTAATCTCAGAATACATTACGTTATATAGTATATAAATCAAGTATATTCTATAGTAAATAATGAATACCGAATAGAATACGTTGTATAGTAAATGAAGAAAGTGTAATTTGTAGTAAATAGTGATCTCAGAGTACAGTACGTTCCATATTAATACACCAAGTGTATCGTATAGTAATTAATCAATTCAGAATAAAGTACGTTGTATAGCAACGGTTACGGTAAGAATATGAGAGAGAGAGAGAGAGAGCAGAGTTCGTATCTATATCCATAATGCAGAATTTTCTGTTGCATGTGATAAGAGATTTTCATTTTCTTAATCTGGCATTCAAGAGAGAGATCAGTGTAGGAATACATCAGGGTAATAGAGATTTTTATAGTGGTTATATGTTTGTGTCAAAAATTAACGCTGTATTGATTCATATGTAGAAAGCACATGAAATAAGAAGTGTGGTAGTTTTTTATTCTTGCGGTAATCAGAGAGATCAGGGTTCGAAATCCATGTGATGCATGTATTAGAGATTTTTATTCTAATCCTGAACAGAGAGAGATCAGTGTTGGAATCAGTGATTATTCATTCTGTCACGGTGACTGTTGTGTTTGCGTCATAAAGTTGATGTTATATTCGCAAAATAAAGAGGCAGAGAGGGGTAGTCAACATCATCTGCCTGCATGACAATTTTTGTTGTTTTTGCAACCCCATTAAGAAGAAGAGGCCTAACAATGAAAATACATACATAGCAAAATGAAAACAAATCACAATTACTCACCATGAGGGCATTAGTACAAAATACAACGCGTGAAGGGCCAAAACATGAAGGATAAAAGGACTGGATCTTAAAATTAACGCTTGAAAGTTTGCCAGGTCAATATTACTAACTACTAAATAAGAAGCGAGATTAAAGTTAAATTTTAAAAAAATTACTTAATAAATTAAGCTTTACATTTCATTATACAGTATATATATGTACAATTAAATATATTTTTGAAAAACAATAACGCAAAGAAAATTAAATTGTGAAATAATACTTCATAATGAATTTTATGTAGACATAAATGAAGCTGATACCAGCGTAGGCTTCTTTAAGGAATTAAATATTTGGAGGGCTTGAAAACATTTATCCTTAATAATCTGGTAAACAATGTTTAATTAAAATATTGAAGAGCTAGAATATTTTAAAAAATAGGTTGCAACCAATATCATGTATAAATACTTGAACCATAAATACTTGATAATTAGTATACGGGCCGGCAACTACTAACACTGTTTAGAATTGATATTTGCTACACTTCCCAGATTAACACACAAGGACACACATACTACAATCGACTGTGGCTCCAACCGCGAATAAATATTACACAATTAAATGACAATAAATATATAGCAGAAAGCTTTCCCAACCAAGTCAAGCATTCCAAGGGAAAAAATAAAATAAACGTTCCACACTTAACAACAGAACACGGAAGCAAACAACAGAAGCTAGTCGTTACCGACGCCAAGCCATCATCCCGTAAAAGTCGTCAAAGCCACCAAAATTAAAAATGTATCCATCAGATAAGATAATATGACACATTATGTAATAATAAACGAAGGCAAAGGCCCCAAACAATGGATAGTATGTGACAAGAAAACGTTAACAGAACGGCATATATTAACTTAAATGTCGACCAGCAAATTTAAATTTTTTGCAGACTCGATGTTATTAAAAGCATAGTAAGAATAATTATAATTACAATTTTGGATGATAGTACGAAATTACTTTTAACTTTTAAACAGTTCGCCAAAAGCTTAGATAATTTTGAATGGAGGGGGCTTTGGATAATGCCAGATGCATACGTGAGGTGTTTCAATTAAAGTCGAGAACAACGCAAAAAACGATCCGACAAAAATCGTCAGGCAGCAAACGCAATAGCAACACAGTTAGAAGGCAAATTCAAACAAGCAAGAACATTAGGAAGGAAAACACACATCAAAATTAAAAAAATAATAATCACGAAGAATGAATCAATGACAATCAAGCACGAGCGATAAGACAATAAATTTAAACAACTCACACAAAACACAACCTCATAGACGCATCACTAGCGATTCCAAATTCCAACATAATTTAATTATATTTACATTTAGAAATTTAGTACATAACCAATACAAGAACATTTTGTTTACCAAAGTTCACAACCGACGTTGCCAAAAAGAACACAGTTCAATTAAATAAAGAAATGTTGTCGATAGGATCAATAAGATTATAGGCCAAATTCACGGTAAGATTTCTTACTTCTAATCACACGCGGTCTTAAAAGATCTGCCGTAATAATTATGATTTTCCAGTACTTACATTTTTTAACGGTCGACACTCACAATACTTTCTATTTACACAAATAAATCAAACTTTAGGTTGGAGCTCACAGATATATAAGAAAAAAGACACAAAGGCGTAGCCTTAGTCACCCCATACTTAACCAGGAGTATTCCACTCCATTTGTTACACGCTCCGGGTATCCCAAAATGTCTTACCACGGACAAGGCAGAACACAGCCATCTTTGAAAAGTGGCACTTAAGCACTTTATGCAGCAGGAGAGTTTGGATGCCTTTTCCTCTCATTGGTAAGTTTAAACATCATTCTCAGAAACTTTAAATTTACTTTTGTTTTCCTTCATAACTAAAACATTTTTGAGTTATCCTGATGAAAATTTGTATGCGTATTGTGACATTTTAGGTCTATTGTAATTGGCAGTGAATTTTATGTGACCGGACTGTACGCCATGTGTTCCGCGCAGAGTGTCGGCGGCGGAACCTAAAGGGATGACTAACCTGTTGTGGGGTGAAAGACAATGTTGTCACCGCAAGAGAAGACGGGAAAAATGTTAATACTGCTGAACTCTGTATCCACGAGAAGTACTACATTCAAAATATTTCGTAATATCACAACTTCAGATTCGACGTGTTAATAAACATTCTCCAACAAGCTTTGGTATCACATTTCAGGAAGGCATAAATAATAATATTTGGAAATTAAATTAATTGTGGAGTTAATTATCTAATTAATTAACCCTTTTGAACCCAACCCCATTAAAAATTTGTTTTCACAGTTTATCTTTATTTATTTATTTATTGACATCATTTTAGACTGCAAAACACATTTAAAAGAAAATTACATATACTAATATCTTCAAAAATGGATGTTCCCATTTGGGAACAATGGTCCCACACAATAGCTATATTGAGTCCAGTCTTCTTATCTTGCACTGTGGAACAATGGTGAGCAGTGAAGGTGCAACAGGACTGGAATCTGTGCACTACAAGCTGGTACGAGATGGTGTGCTCCACCGGTTCTGTGTACAAAAGAAAGTGATCCTGAAGGTCCAGTTCTAGGAGATGACTAGAATTCTCGTGAAAACAAGGTGGTCCAGCTTTGACTCTGGAGAGAGCAGTGTGTGGATCCGCCAAGCAGCAATTCTCAGCATACTGATGCAATTCATGAGTATAGGCCAGTACCATTTTTGACGTTATTACCGGCCTATACTGCGAAGTAAAACGGTCAAGTAAATCCACTCCACCCATATACTTGTTGAAAGGTTTTATTAAAAGAGGCTGGGTAACTTGTATATGCTTTTTCTGACTTTGGTTATACCGTTTCACCTGCTGGGTAGGATGCACTTTATCAAAATTTGTTGCAACACATACAACTTTATTGTCCTTCCACTTTGCTGCGAGGACCCTTCTATCAGTTCTAAAGTCGTATGATCCTCGAATGGACTTGTCTGTTGAGGTAATATTCTGGAGAGGGCAGTTCTTGAGTCTCACCTCGCGTACTGTTCCCGTAGCCCGGAATCCAAGAAGACGTAATTCAGCCAAGAGATCATATGACGTGAAAAAGTTATCCATGAACACAATATGACATGACGGGTTGAGTACACAGCTCAACATATTTTTCACCACTTTAGTACCCAAAGGAATACCAGATTTCTGATTATTGATGTCTCTACCACAATATAGATCAATATTGAATGGATATCCAGTAGATGAACATAACATCCAAAGTTTGAATTCGAATCTGATCGGTTTACCACGCAGGAACATTTTGCAACTATGGCGCCCATAGTAAGGTACCATTTGTTCATCCACACTCAATTCTATTTCAGAAATCCCGAACTGTTGTAAAGATTCATTCACTGCCTGAATGAGAGGTCCCACTTTTACCATTTTGTCTCCAGGTGTCAGGTCTTCATTGTTGGCAACATGAATGTTTCTTTTCATCGCCTGAAATTTGTTACGACTCATTTGCCTTGAAACAAATGGAACAGAAACATCTTCTGCGTTTGACCAATACAATTTTTCTCGTGATAAAGAATGATATCCGGACATAAATATTATTTCAAAATTTTTTTGCACATCTGTTTATCACAGTAAAAATTACTCATATTTTATATGCGTATCTTTTCATTTCCCTTACAAACATGTCCAAAATACGATTATTGAAAAAATAACGAAATAGGGAAAACGGCTCCAGTCCTACAAGGTGAGGATGACTTTGTTCCAAACTGTCAATAGGAGTTTCTTGTAGAATGGCTATATTTTTTTCCGACTTCTTCCATTGCGGTGTAATTCTCTCTCTCTTGCCTTTACTACTTGCCGTTTACTGGAAATGCGTGGATCTTTTTCAGACATAGCCCTCTTAGAATGCGATTCACCGCCATCATCAGTATCATCTTCAGTAGCATGGTGTAGTTCCACCTCTACACACACTTCTGCAGGCAGATCTTGCTCATCGGTGCATGTTACGTCATCGTCACCAGCTTCATCATCTGTCAAGTTCCCATTATTATTATTATTATTATTATTATTATTATTATTATTATTATTATTATTAAAGCGTCTTTATTGTGGCGAAGTTAGGGCTCCCGGCCCTTTCTTACACTTAACCACTTCATGTATATACGATGTATATTTTACATAAAATTTAAACATATGAAATCTTTACAACCTAAAGTATAACTAAAGCAACTAAAGTATCACTAACTAAACTAAGGTGAGTAAAGTATAACTAAATTATATACAGGAACACATTGCAATAAACAACCATATTCACTCTCATTCATGCATCCCATTCACACTCAAGAAAGACTGGAAGTGCTTAAAAGATGACGCTGACAAAGGATTTTAAATTTTGTCTTAGATTTAGCTTCCCTGATGTCATTGGGGAGTTCATTCCACCAGCTCGTAACGGTGATAGTGAACGATCTGTTGTAGGTTGCGGTTCGATGCACAGGAATTTCTAGCGTACAGCCTGACCGGGTATTGAACAGGTGCAGGGAACTAAGGTAGCGAAATCTGGTGGATAGGTAAGGAGGAGTGTTTTCAGAAAGCACTTGATACACCAAAGTAGTTGCGTGGAGTCTACGTCTGTCATTCAGTCGTAACCAAGATAATTGTGTATAGAATGGGGATACATGGGCGTATGGTTGTATGTCGAATGCATACCTGATGCATGCATTTTGGGCACGTTGCAGTCTCATGCTCCTCCTTCAGGGGGCATTATAACAATATCTACTTCACTCTGTAGATTGTCATTTTCTAATTCTTCTAAAATCTCTTCAATTTTCAGGAATTTCTTGAAAGACATCTGAAATAAGAGAGAAACGAACTTATATGAAAAACGTGAAGTGAAGCGGATGTTACATCGAACCGGTTATATGTACGAAAAGTCATAGAAGTTTTACTGATTAAATCCGGAGAAAATGAGCATTGATAATGCGTTTGAATTTCTCACTAATCTTACTAATACAGATATTCAAATTTGATAAATGTTTAGGTTGTCAGTGGAAATGTTACTGTGTCATACAGGAAATACACTATATGCAAGGTCCCATTTTCCCATTTGGGAACAACAAAAATGAATCCTTTACCATCCCCCATGTATCGTGTTCTTAATATTTACTTTGGTACATTGTAAACTCCAGAGATAGAAAAACATATTTGTCACTGATTTTTTAAACAAATATTATAACTTACTTCAAACGTAAGTAAGAACTAAGTCTGAAGACATTCGGCTGCAGCATGAATATACAACAACAAAATGACTGATGTCGGTACTGTATAAAACCTGGAACAGAGTGGGAACTCTCAAACGGAATTCAACACTAGGCGCGAGTAACAGTAGAACAGCCTTAACTTAGCTTATTGTTTCCTGACAAGAATAAGAAATCATGTTCCGATTTGGAAACAATTGGATCAAATAGGTTAACAATATATTAGGGGACATGTTAATTACAACGTCGAGGAATTCAGGACGTCAATCGAATCACGAGGTATGACGTCAGAGCTCAGATTATAGGTGGCGAACCGAACTAGGATTTTCTTACTCTTGCTTATCTGCTGGCTACGCGTGTTTCTCGGAAGCTCACTACGCAGGGAGGTCTTTTATAGACCTGGACAGCTGTTACTTGCACCACGAGGAGAACAGTGTCATTTCTTGGCAGTTTAACAGACCATCTACAATCATAAGAGACGTCAATAGTGTCTGGGAAGAAAGTTCGTATCATTACATGTCAACTGTGAAACCACGAGTGGGGAATTTGTACTAACATTTTTGTGAAAGTTTCAGTGAACATCAAGCAGTACCAGTTCGATACCGGTCAAGGCAATGAAGACCTACAGTAAGAAATTCGTGTGCCCCGGAGACACCGCCCACATCAGGATGCAGTACTAAAAGACGGGACCAATGCCGACAGCGTCCTAATGCCATGAATCCAGCCTAGAAGGAGACCAGGGTCAACAAGACATCCAAGTTAAGTCGACATTACATTCATACTGGGTATTATCTGTTCTATGTAGCTGTAATAAGTAGTTAACTTTCTTCTTGAAGGGATTATTGATTGAACAGTAGTTTGAGTAGATTTCTAGTTTCTTTACCATGTCATTTTCTTCTGTTATACGACGTTGAATTTGTATTTTATCCTACTATTCGATTTTAAAGTGCGTGATGACGGTATGTCAACATCATCGACCACGCGGGTTTCAATAAGTCATGTCATCGGACAAGTATCTGATTTAAATATCAGCCATCAGCTAACCTTTAAGGAATTTTACGTTTCCATTCAATTACTATAATATTGAGGATTGTGTACGCGTGATATTTTTATTCTTCGGAATTTATTTCTCCTATATTTTACCGAACGTGGTTGCCACGTTTTTTATGAGGGAGCAGGCTCATCTGACATATTAATGCTACGCTAACGATACAGATTGCTTCCTTTTGGATCCTATTTCATACTTTTAAGGGAGGATATTGTCTGATTGTTATATTTACGTGAGGTTCCAGTCATTTATGAGAATTTTCCCGTGATATTTTTGACGGATGTGGCGAATTATTTTCGATATAGTACCTCTCACGTTGTGCCATGTGGAGAAATGTTGTATGGATTATGGTGATTTTATGTGCTATTTGGGGGCGAATCTTCGCGTCTCTATGATCAGAAGCACATGCAATCTATTTTCTGTGATGTTGTGTGCAACGATGAATGGATATTTAGGAATAATTTATCGTCATTTTGATGTATTTGAGAGTAGTTGTTTTCGTGAGAGAACCATAGGCAATAGCGTCTTCATAAAATATTATTGAACCACGAGGTAAACCACATGTCTTCCTACAAAATAAAATTGAGCGTATGAGATTGTTAGAGCCTTTTGTCATACTGCATGAGCGTCATCGCAATAATGTCAAAATCGTGGCTGTGTAATATTACTCAATGCCTCGACATTTGATAAATTTTGGTAACGTCCTGAGTTCGATGTAGATATTGACGATATTATCAGTCACCTTTACCCAGACTACTTGTAGCTGATGGATTATTTCTACGTGCAAGCCATTATTTACGGGAGTCTTCCATTTCCATAAAATGGACGTATAACGTGTGGACGTGTGTGTATATTTGTAAAATAGTACCCTTAGTTGTAGTTGGTTCCAATTCTTTCCTTGGTGGATGAGGGTAAGGGGAGAATTATTACGTGCATTTTATTTTGTTATTTCCACAGGTTATGAATTTTTGATGTGTGTGTTACCACCGTTGTTCTGAGTTTCGGCGTTGTGTTAAGGTCATGACACATGGTTAAAATTTAATTTAATTTTTTTCCTCTTTCTTGCTTACTTTTATCACGTAATGTCACGTGTATTCTGAGGTTACACTGAAGAGATAATCACTGAAAGGTCGCTTTAAATTGGAGAAATAATTAGCAAGTGAAATTAATTTTTTAATTATTAATTTTTTGTATTTCATCTTTTTGACCAGTCATGTAACTTAAGCATTTAAAATCTTGTTCCAGAATTTCAGGCGTGATTTGAAATGCGTACGAGCATAATTCTCTAACAAAATCAAATTTAACATTCAAATAATATTCGATAAAATATGACTTTTATGAAAACAATGTGTGTCAGAATTAATAAGAATTCATTAACATGTACCATCTCATTTGCTTTAATTTTTGGATGTACAGCAAGAGTTAATGTAAAATTAAAACTTTTAGTGATCATCTCACACAATCATAATTCTTAGCAGGACGGAATTATTTTGTAATAAATCATCCACCATTAATGTGTATTTCGACGGTTCATTATTTACTGATATCTGTCCATTTCCATGATCCACACCATCTTTTTGTGGAACATGTCAATCCCTTACTGGGCACCTCTGAGGGTGTCTTATGTTTCTAATGTGTTAGTCGTGGCTTAAACGGGCAGAATATGTAGTTTTGGCTTCTTAACAAATGAACTAGAACCATTGCTCTAACTTTTGTTTTTGGTATTTTTTGGGGAGAAAATACTTCAAGAGAATGCCAAAAAATTAAACTACTCCAATCAAAAAGGGAGAATAAATATTATTTCAAAGGATAACCTAAGGATCTTACTTCACATTGTTAACACAAGCATTGTAAATATTCTAAAACAATCATATTCCAGTAATATGAAAATTTGTAGAAATTATCAAGGAAAAGCATAATGAATGTAGAAATTAGTCCAAAATTTTGAAAATTAATTTTTATTAACATGGGACAATTACAAATGTTCAAACGGAATACTAAAGAAGAAGGGCAGTACTATGAGTGTGTTAAATTTCATTTCAACAGGACATAGTGTTACAGAGAAATAAAAGGTTAAATGTTGTAGATTATTATACTTGTAAAAGTGTACCTTCCCCCTTACCCCACTTTTTGTGTTCTATCATAACAGGAGCATTGTCGGAGCAGAAAGCCACACAGTTTTCAGTTGGTATGTTATGAGAGTTCAGCTGTGTTTACATCAGCTTACTTATGTTTCGCCCTGTTGAGTCGCCTTCTAACGCTGGTATGGATAGCACAATGCTCACTACTTTTCCCTGAGGATTATCGGAGAATGTAACAACAATAGGATTCAACTTGGCATTCGTATACTATCTTCCATCCGTTGTCAAAGAAAATGGTCCGTTCTGAAGGCACTTAACTTCAGATGATGCATTTTTGCCATTTTATTTACAATGCATGTCGTTTTCGTGCGACCACAACTGTATTTCTTTGCAACTTCTGATGTGGGAAACATCTTAAATAAAGCACCAGCATGATCAGCCGCACTTAAAGGAACATTGCATTCCACCAAAAGAGGAAGTAAACAGAAACTCGGCCCTAATTACGTCACTGTCAACGTTTCCAGACTTGGCAAAAATGTTGTTGATTTTCTTATCTTCCTTCGATTTAACGTAACATAGGTGTTTACCGCACTTCACACGATCACCTAAATCATTTCTTCCACCGTGTGCAATATTAATATCACACCCACATACAGTGCAAAGGCAAATTTTTCTCCCTTTCTTGATTTTAGTAAGCACGGAAAGCAACATAATATGATTCTTTAAATGTCTGGAAATACTGTACCTTGTTGGATTTATTCATGATAATCTACAATAGGAATATAGTGTATGAAAATGTTCGAGAAAATGTCCCTATATCCATTGAAACATCGAAAGGAACCTGGATCACTGAACGTCATATACAATTATAACATAAATACTCAAGGCATGCAAACACTTCATTAAAACATGGCAAAGCACACAAAGTCTTAAACCATTAAATGAACACGACGCCAACCTCGTGAACGAATAATATGCACATGGTAAGGACATACACACGTGGAACGAATGTAATTACTCTTCTTCATCTTTATAATTTAATGGGCTGCGCGAATAGCGGTATACCCAGTCAATGGAACGAGTATAATTAGTCCAACGAATACAGTGAACTGCGAGGCACTAAGTTATAACAAAAGAACTCGAACACTTCATTAAAGTATATCATAACCTTAAAAGGCCAACAAACAACAACAATCACGTGCTCAAAGAATATATGTTAAATCACAACAAGCGAATGGAGCGGAACAAAGAATTTGCAGAGCAGAGTCCGTCGACACCTAAGATTCACTCGGAAGAACTGTTATCCCGGCTTTGAATTCAATTCCATTAACGACACAAACATCACATAGTTAAAAATACCGATCATATCAAAGAATGTGTTATCGACTATCGTGGATTTGCCTTCGACCAAGACCGAGCGTGCTTCGACCCACGCAAACAATCGATTGTACGGAAGTGGAGCAATTATCGAATGTTACTAGTTCGGATTTACGTAAAAAATTAGAAGAGTATGGATCATTGGTACCAGCCAGGACTCTGAGGCGAGAGCTGTTTTATGCTGGAATGAGAGCAAGACGACCTCAATAAAAGTCGAGGATTACCCTTGCTGTGGCTGGAAAGAGGTTCCGGAATTGGGCATCTGATGACTGGAAACAGGCAAGTCCATGACAATTCCTGTAATTCGTACATATAATTGATTATTCCATGTTTACCCAATCTGACTGATGTAACCGTACAGTACAGTACAAGTATGAAATTTGTATTTGAAACTGTACAGCTTATTGCATTTAATGCTACGCTTATTGATTTTATTTATTTCCGGTTTGTTTTATTGACGAATCGTAATTCAGGTCGAAGGAGGGCCAAGTCAATATGTTAGAAGGAAAGGAGGAGAAGAATTCCATCTACACTGTGTGAAGCAGAGAGTGAAGCATCCAACTTCAGCGATGGTCTGGAGTGCGCTTTCTTGGTACGGAGGTGGACGAATATATATTGTAGAAGGAACTATGAGACGTGAACAGTATAGTATTAAGAACCCGTTTGCTACCTCAGGTTCAAGAGGGGTTTGGCCAAAGTGATATATTTTTAATCATGATGGGACTCGTTGCCATAAAGCGAAGGAAGTAATTTGATTTTAAGGGAAAAAATACGAATGTGCTTGATAGGCCTAGAAACAGACCCACAGAAAATCTTTGGGCAATAGCAAAGAAAAATCCGAAAAACAAATCAAACAAAAAAATGGCCTGATTGAGAAGCTCGTTCAGATCTGATTTCATGATGACGATTTAAGGAGTCAGTGTAAAATAATGATTGAGGGTACGCCCAGTCGATTTAAGTCACTCACGAAAGCTGAGGGGATGCATACCAAGTACTAAAGTCATCAACTTAAAAATGGTAACATCATATGTGTTCAATTTTCAATTTTTTAATGTCTACTCTAAAAATGTGGCCACGTCTATATAGTCACCCATTTAGCCACTATTTCATTTTGCCCACCTGCACTAAATTTTGTCAAGCTCTACCCTAACAAATCCTAAGATATGTCAATCGTGATACCTTTCACCTCCTGAATCTAATATATCTTGCTGGAATGTACAAGATAAGCTTCAGTGGAATAATGTTTCTGAAGCTTAACGAACCAGTTGGTAATGTCGTAAATGTGTATGATATATTCGGAAAGATTGCATTCCAAGAGCTTGCATACAACACCACTCAAGACGACTAGTGAGCAATTATTGGCTGCTACGTTAATCCCTCTTTCATCTGGTATAGCTGCTTAATACATACACTAACCAATTAAGCACTACAGATTTGGTTCTATATCTCAACGAATTGACTTTCGTATATGCCCAGAAATGTTACCAATCGCAGCAGTATTTCTAGTTTTCAATATTTGTTTCTTATTTTCAATATCTTCTTTTATCTAAGGTCCATGTGAACATTGCAAAGTAATTTCAAAGGATTGGGTGAAACTATCAACTGCCTCAGGTACTGCAAAAGGACATGACCATGTCATTAGTAACATATCCTATGTCTCACGAGTGACGGGTGCGATGCGTATTTGCTGGTGAACGGTGTCTTTTTTACGTGATGCAGGACTGCGATTCCCATCGACTAATGGAGTATACACATTTCCATGTTGTATAATTGCTACTCCATACCTTTCTCAGTCTGTCGACATTCAACACCGTACACAGCAACAGGACGTAGTACCATGCAGTATATTCCGGACTTCAGATGTAGTGGCATCCTTCAGTCACAGAGTATGCCTCTGACTTCGCGTCATCTCATTCATGCTGCCTTTTTCATAATTCGCACTTCAACAACTACCCCACTAACAGAGTGTAGGCAAAATCCTAGATACCTTAATCAACTTGAATGGAGCCAATGGACGGTTCGGATGATTCCAGGTATTCACTCTTACTTGTTTCATTCTAAGTTTTTTTAGAAACAATTATACTAATCTTCACATTGATCCTGCAGTCCGTTTCTGGGTTTATCAGAAAGTGAAACATCATCTGCATAAATTAGAGTTGCAGGAACACTCCTTTGCAGGTCCCATGTGGTGGTGTCCATGCTGAGGACAAAGGACAATGGGGACAGAGTGGAACATTGGCGTACACATCAACATTCACTGAGAAGCTCTCCGAGACGTTTGGCAACGCAACATACACAACCTCTCGTGTTCGTGTATAGCATCTTGATCCAAGTTATAAGCATTTCTGGAACACCATGGTCACGAGTGCAGACTAGATCACACGGTGTGGAACACGGTCGAAAGTCATTTCAAGATCAAGGAAGACAAAGTACACTGCCTGCGGATGTTCTAAGTGATTTTCAATTAGCATTCTGGCAGTGAGAATTGCATGAGTTGTTCCAGCACCCTTAATGAAGATGCATTGTATAGCAATAATGCCGACGATTTCACCCAGTCAATAATGAAGGATACTCTGAAAGATCTTCTCATGTGCAATTGAGGGCAATTTGGACGGTAATGTGCACATTCTGCTGGATCGTTATTTTGCTTAAAAAGGCACAAGGATGTTTGTAGCCCAATCACTGGGAACAGAGCCAGAGTCAACTCTGGCACTGAACACGCTTGTCAGCCAGTTGATAATGAGCTCTTAAAATGGCTAAAAATTCCAGAGGTTCCTGGAAGTTCACCTGGTTCTAGCGCTTTTTCCTTCTTTATACTCCTAATGGGACTGTCGACATTTTTTGGTGTGATGGATAAGATGGATCTAATCATCTGCAATACGGTGATGTGGGAATTCAAAGCAGGAAATCCCTACAAATGTTTTTGACTTTTGAAGATTTCTTGTTTGTCCTATAATCACTGGTCATTTTTGCCTCTAATGCACACAGAGTGCTCAATACATGTGTCAAGTTTGGTCAGCTGGAAAATAGTTCATTTCTCCTTCGTTTGAGTTCAGTGATGTACAGTGTTTATCAGAGCTATACCGAAAAAATTCAAGGATGCTCTTCGTGTTATGTTAAGAACAATGGTTCAATCAGGCTGGCGGGGAAAATTATTATTTTTGAGAAAAGTAGGTTAAATTTTTACTGCCCGGTGCGCGATTCGAATTGACGAGCTGCTGCCGTGTTTCACGGAAGGCAAAGCAAGCACCAGATTGTTTCTCCTCTCACCTGTTTGTCGCAGTAATATTCTATATTAATTAACATGCTAGAAGATGCAAAGCTGCCGCGTCGCGATCTGTATTCTTTCACTCACAACATTGTGAATTCATTAAATACTGATCGAAGGAATCAACACGCCCGATGTTTTGATTACAGTAGATGTTCAATATGGCCCCCTCCTACTTTGGTGCATAGTTCACAATGGTGTAGTGGTAAGTGTCTTTGGTCTCTGTACAGGATGTGTAGTGTGTGGCGAACGGCTTGGAAAGCTGCCTGTATTCTTGGTACAAGTATGTCTTCTCTTTCTATGGGGTTCACATAGTAGTCAATTTGTGTAGAACAAACTGTACACTGCCTACCGGAGCTCGGGACTATGCGAAATGAACGAGAAACTTGTGCATTCGCACCGAGCATTACCTCTGCCTCCCACTTTTCACTTCCCCTCCCCTTCCCTCTTCTCACGCAGAGCGGCTGACTCTCTGTCATAGCACATACAGCAAGCTCGTCAATTTGAAATGCACGGCCGGAAGTAACAAGGTCACTTTATTTCCTCAAAAAGGTACATATCCTTAGCAATCCAACTGCATCATCACTCTCAATATCACACGAAGAGTATGCCTGATTTCTTTGTCAGTATAGTTCTGATACACTTCGTACACATGTCATTACAGTGAGTGCGACAGATTTCTTAGCCACACGTTCGGCAAAAACAATTCTTTCCCTGTGCTCTGGAGTCTATTTGAAACCCAGTTTATATACAGTATCTCTCTGTCTTTTTCTACAGCACTTCTTGGACTTTAATCATCCATAAGAACGTTTGGATTTCAATGCAGTAGGAACTAGGTTATTTCGTACTCAACTTTAGCTTCCACCACTTGACCTCCTCGGGGGTATTTATCCTTCCACCTGTACAATGCATTAAATTCTCTGTGACCAGCTTATGCTGAGGTGGTACACAGACTACATGATATTCACATCCCTTCTTAGTCGGAGATCACGGTGCCGATCAGAGATAAGGTGAATTTGGTTGCTGCAGTCACCACAAGTATAGATAATGAGATGATTGATGCACTTTTGAAGAACGTATTACCACTAAAAACAAGATATTTGCTTTTGAAAACCAATATATGAGTTCCATCATAATTTCAGATACCGCAGGTATTACATCATCGCAGTTATAACCATAATTTTTGTGACCAACATGTGCATTAAGATCACCACAGATAAGTGGGAACTCATATTCTGGACACGCTGAAACTTGATCTCGTAGCTCTTGCCAATTCTGTTCCTTATGTAGGTCATCACAGCCGGATTGTGACAGAAAAAACACAAGCTCGAGCGAATGCAACGTCGATTGTAATTGACATAAGGCTGTCTGGATAGCACTGAACCTCAGCAACTCAATATTGTGGGCTTGCGCCCACAATGAAGTCAACACCATTCCTGCTGGATGTAACCTGGTAGATAAGTTTATAGACATCTCTAACGTCATGAGATTTCTGGCCTTTCCAAAGCAAGCAACTTATTATCTAATTAACATAGCTACTCTTCAATTCTAAACTGTACTTACATTATCCTAATTACAACAGGCTATCTGAAACAGTCGAATACAAGTGGGAACTAAATTTCTAGGGACATATTTCCCCTACAATGAAAATATAACGTAATAATGAAGCAAGAATGATATTTACTAATAAAATAATCACACTACAATAATTCTCAGGTACATTTAGTTGTATCCTAATTACAATAGTTTAACTGAAACAACAAATATTCGTAAACTATGAATCTATGGAACTTATGAGCCTGTAAATTTTCATTGACTACGTACATAACATTTAGTTCCCTTGGTTTTTGAAAGAGAATATAAGGTGAAAAGTTTGAATGAAATTATCAGTCAAAGAGCAGTGGTCAGTTGAAATCATAAATTTAAGCCCTACTAACGAAAGTTAATTAAACATAACATACGTCATATTGTTTTTAGGATGATTTTATGATTTTACGATATCAGGCATTTCTCTTTCAAACCACACAGATAGGTCGTATGGCTATGATGAGCTTGAAAATGGCCAGGAGTAGGAAATAAGCAACTGTGGCCTTAATTAAGGTACAGCCGCACCATTTGCCGCCCTGAAGATGGTTTTCCGTGGTTTCCCATTTTCACACCAGGCACATGCTGGGGCTGTATCTTAATTAAGGCCACGGCCGCTTCCGTACCACTCCTAGCCCCTTCCTGTCTCATCGTTGCAATAAGACCTATCTGTGTCGGTGCGACGTAGAACAAATAACAAAAAATGAAAATGTGAAACCATGGAAAACATGCACTTCAGGGCTGTCGACAATGGGTTCGAGCCCAGCATCTCCCAAATGCAGGCCGATACGTACACGGCCAGTTGTTAAGTACCACAAAGAAGCAATTGCTTGAATTCCTTCTCTTCCAGTAATTGTTGTGAGAGTATCTTATTATGTAATTTCAAACATTACGTTAAAAAGTAAGTTTTTATTTTAAAAATTCGGTGTTCACAGTTCCCCAGATTTACATGCACCTTTGGACATAAGTTTTCATATACAGGTCCGAAATTTGACGATACATGGGGTTACTTTGGAAACGTAAAGAGTAAAATAGAATCGCAAATGCATCATCTTTCAAAAGTCTATGCAGAGCATGCTTTCCTCCCTTAAAGTCAAGGTGGGCTGCCTACCTATGCCCTTCGGTTCTAGGATCGAGGTAGCCCTTACTTCTTCGCAGCTTCTCCGCATGTCTTTCACCAAGAATCCATTTAAGAGACTTATCAAGCTTCTCGGCATTGTAATTACGATAGACCTTGCCTCCAAGTTTATACTTATATTCTTGCAGCACAGTCCGAAGTAACCCCGCGAATGAACCCTACTCAGAAAAACTGCGAAAGACATGATTCTTGAGGTGATCAAGCTTACGCAAGTTGATCCTAACAGAACTTCAGTTACAGTAAAACACTCGGAAACAAGTTATTTCAACTAACATTTGTTGACAAAGAGAACATTCAGTACCACACCATACAAGAAACAAATTATCTCACTGAGAGATAGAGAGAGACAGCAATCCAGAAATAGTTTTATCACAATAGTTCTATGAACTTCGACTGTCCTATATCAACACAGATCTATCCATATTAAGAAACAAGGTATACACTAGTTTGAAGATAAACCGACATCCAGAATCATCCAATGGAATATTTGGAAGCTAATATTCAGAGAAGTGTAAGATAACACTAGTAAATTGCAGGGTATACGCTGTAAAGGGTAATCATGGATCACAGGTATCTGGGCATAGAGAAACGCTCATGGGTCAATTTATCTCGAAAGGGAAGTGATTAGGTTGGTTCAAACACATTTCGATGACACTTGCGAGAATTATAAATTAACAAATAGTAAATTTAATGATTGTCGTTATTTTACACTAAAACCAATTACAGTATTAAAATTAACAGCTAAAAGATAGCTGAGCATCTCAGAAAAGTTAATTGTTAATAATGTATAACTAGGGGACTCATACGCGAAATCTCGCATGTTTATAAAAGTTTGCAGTGGAGTAGCCCCTGGTGAACTAAGGAATACACAAATCAGTACAATATTCGTCAGTCGTACTTACCACTTAATATAATCTTTTCTTACATTTATGATATCGACTTGAACGTAAGCAAATGCAAGTGCATTACTATACTGACGAATGTTCCGGAAGTAACTTTTGGTTTTACTAACATTCTCTTCTTAACTGATCATTACAGCATATCATAATGACACAAAACAGGCGTCCCAACGGCCAAATGTGAAGTGGACACCAATGATGGCGCCTATTTTCCTATAGTTAACATTTTCAAGGCTAACACCGTCCGGAAAGTTTTCCGAACTCTTCACAAGACCAGTTTCGAACTATAATAATTTAAGAAGAAATGAAGAAAATTTATGTTTGGTTTCCAACTATTCACACCATCTAGGCCGAGAACTGATAAAGGCAGTGTGTAATCGACGCTCAACTTACTCAGCTCTTACTCTACTGCTTTCGTACTGCTCTACTTTAGAGCACAACTTCACTTCGCTTTCCCACTACAATTCTACAAGATATTCTACGCCAGGCGACGTTTATTAGCCATGATGTCTTACAAAGGGAACACTTTATTTCGTCTTCTCCAAGACATAACCACTATAATATTAATTCCGGAACACGTGTGGTATGCATAAATAATCTGAACCCGCAAGTTATGTGTCAACTGACATTTAAATAGGCATGGTTGGAGCACATATTAATATGCCATTTTAGTTTCAATGTGTGTGTCTGTGTGTGTAGGTGGATGTCTATGCGCGTGTCAGAAAGCTTACTATTACGAGAAGCCTGCAAGACAAGGAACAAAGGAATCATTGTGCAGTTTGCAAGAAGAAACTCTAATTTCATCATGATGCACCTTGCAAGGGCTATTCCTTTCCGGAATGTGGAACTAAAAGGGGAGATCCCACCACACCCTAAAGGGTGCTAAATGGACCAATCGTGAGACATTGCAAGTCAGGACCTAATCAACTTCCATCATAAACATTTAAGTACCCTTTTTAAATATTAATTTCCTTTTCAGAATGACTTATTTATTGAAATTATATTTTCTACTGTTTTGTGTTGTGACATATTCTTATCGCTTCTCATTTACTTATTGGTGCTGGTAAGTTTTGTGAATGATTGAAATACACCCATATCCATGAAATCAAGATCACCTTGAAAGACTAGAGATAGGAATTCACACTCACAGGACATGTGCAATAGTATGTTCTGAAGAAATGGCTGGCCTCGACCCTCAGTTTGAAGGCGCACCACCACCGACGTGGCGGCTCTCGTTGTCGCTATAAACCTAAGGTAATGGATCAGTTTGTCCTGAGGAGCAGTGCAGTACCTACATTACTCTACATGTGCCAGGTACTGTCACTTTTATAGGTTGAATGACATATTTTCTTACGGTCACTAAGTTAGTATTTTTTGTGTTTAAACGCAGAACGTTGTTTAACCAATCAGTTTGCTAATATCTGTGGATCATCAGCACTTATTGCAAACAGAAAAGTATCATATGCATTATGCAGATTATTTATTACGATTCCATTAACAATGATGATATCCTGTTTTCCTTGCAGTGCTTAAGAAAAACACCCTTTCACAGTAGACATTGAAGAGAAGTTGAGTTATAACAGAGGCTTGCCTCATCCCTTGCTTTAT
This sequence comes from Anabrus simplex, assembly GCF_040414725.1. Taxonomy (NCBI): domain Eukaryota; kingdom Metazoa; phylum Arthropoda; class Insecta; order Orthoptera; family Tettigoniidae; genus Anabrus; species Anabrus simplex. The sequence continues at coordinate 20,260,167 of NC_090279.1, read as the reverse complement.
TTTAATAGCATGCTTGTTGGTGTTATCAACATTAACAGATGAGTACTGTTTTTAATACAGGTTGGCAACGGTTCGTATGTCTTTTTCATCCAGACTAATATCATATAATTTAGTCAATTTAAGAGGTAACTAAAAAGTATCTAGACAACTGGAAATAAAGCAACACCAAGACGAATCAGTCTCTTAGAAAGGAAACATGCTGTCTTTCCTGAACATAGATACCTTGATCATGACCAAGGGTTTCTAGTTTAATGTGGAATCCGAACCAGAAGGATGTCTTCTTAATTTAATGACTCCCACATTCCTTGGCCGGAACTCTACCCACAGCCAGCTCAGCGGCAATGATACTAGGCAATCATGACGCCTGATCTTAGGTCAGCAATAACCTTAAACCTGTCTTGGTCGAAATGGGCCTGTACTTTCTATTGAACTTGGATCTCATCATTTAAGGCACCTTTTGGGTGGTCCAGTGACAGAGAACACTAGCAAAAGATATGTGGAGCTACAGGCAAGAGACCAAGAGAATATATAGTTTGGGTAAATATGTTGCAAGGAAGATATTTTAAGATGTCGTTGGTGATGTGGGTCATCACTTCACTAGTGCCCGCTCCTAATGCTCGAGAGCTTCCGGAACCCTTTGAGATTGTCGGTATAGTCTTTCGCGGCCGGTGTCTTCACTGTATGCTGCGCTCGAATTGCGTTAGTAGCTGCCAATGTTTCGCCGGAAACTGAGCGCAGCATTCTCAGGAATCCGCTCTGTATGAACGTCAGTAGTGTACACAATGTGTGGCATCCAGTAAATGGAAGAATAACCCGAAGTAGCAAGAAATTTATCTGAAAAGAAACATAAAACACACTGTTGGTGTAGCTCCGAAGACGTAGCTGATAGAAACTGCAATGAAAGTGAGGATCTGGCAACGCTTGAGGCCGACGTGTGGAATGGGCGTGTTCCTACAAGCTGGGCTCAGCTTACCTCGCCTGTCCGTTATGTATAACAGAGTAACAGAGGAGGGACTGTTGAAAACTTGGCCAAGTGTAGATCCTTCAAACGGCACTCGTCATACAACAGCCACGCGCAGAAATCTCCTGAGCTGTATAGATTACTTTCCTCATGATGGACCTAGAACTCTTGTAACAATTAGTCAAGTATATTCCATCTCTTCGTGAAGTGATGGTTATTATTATTATTATTGTTTATAGTGGCGTAGAATCTAGGTTATCGGCCCCTAATGGTACGAAAAAATTTTCAAGTCCAAAAATTCATCCACCGGCCACAATTAAATTCTTGATTATGAATAATGAATGGATGAATTCGAAGGTAAAATTATCAGCAGCTCACAGTATTACAATTTACAAATAATTTCAAATCAATACTCCGACTACAATTAAAAAAACACGACGACGAACAATTATTATGAACTTAAAACAATGGTATGTACTGACCAAGGTGCTGCTCCAAAGCACATCCCTGAATAGATGATATTTTTGTTGAAAATACAAGCCAACGGCCCCTCATAATGGTATGTATCCCTAGTAGAGCAGAACCATGTTCTTTATCATATAGCGGTACTAAAGTATACTCACGGTGTTCTTCACTACGAACAGGTAATGCAGACTTATGGTGTTTGCCACATAAGGGCCCCAATCATACGCAATGCAAGAATAGCGTTCCTAACATAGTAGGTACTAATCACAGGGACCCGTACTATCCCGTGGTGTTCCTAACATAGTGAGTACTAATCACAGGTAAACACCAGACCCGTAGATTCTGTCACAGTTCCGAATGGGGATATGAACACAGTTATGACAACGGCGAGCTAATACAACAATGGGCAGATGCTACGGAACTCTCTCTTATTCATGACGGCAAACAGCCACTTTATTTTAACAGTGGTCATTGGAGAAGAGGATATCATCCAGATTTGATTTTCGTCACTAATAACTTAGGAGAACAATGCAGCAAGGGAGTATGCAACCCAGTACCTAAGTCTCAACACAGACCAATCCTGTCAGTTTTACGCCGCTATCCGACCTCAGTATGTTCCCTTTCGTCGCAGATACAACTTCAAAAAAGGGAGATTGGTCAAAATTCCCTGCTTTACTGGATGATACTGTCCAAAACATCAAACCAATCATATGAACAGGTCACTTAGGCTGTTAAGGAAAGTTCTCGTAAATCTATTCCCCGTGGATGTCGCACTAGTTACATCGAAGGTCTTAATCTGGATGCAGTCTCGCAACTAAGTGACTACTACAAGCTATTCAAACAGAATCTAATAGGTGAGGAAACTATTACAGCAGCACACGCCCTAACTTCTCTAAGAGCCTCATCGAAAAGAGAGAGTTGGTGGTTATGACGCTGAGCAGCCAAAAGGCCTGGAGACTCCTAATGAAGTTGACCAGAGATCCAACCTTGAGTAACACACATTCTTTTGTTACAGCCAATCAGATTGCCTACCAACTTCTCATGAATGGCAAAATAAAACAAGAAGCCAAAACCCGGAGAGTTATGTTGAAGGTACCTGCGGGTAGGGATGAAGAAATATCTGAGCTCATGCAACATTTCAATTTCACTGAGTTGGAAAATGCAATTATCAAGTGCAAATCAGGTAAAGCTGCGGGTTTGGATGATTTGCGAGTTGAGAAAATAAAGAATTTTGGAAGAAACACGAAAGAATTGTTGCTACAATTTTATAATAACTGCTTACAGATGTCCAATATTGTGGAGCAAAGCACGTGTAATTGCTGGTCTAAAGCCTGGAAAGGACAACAGAGACACCAGGAACTACAGACCAATATCTCCTCTGTGCCACCGATATAAGATTTTCGAAAGAATGATACTCAACAGACTCATCCAGACTATCAACAAAAAACTCATTCCACAACGGGAAGGTTTTAGACTAGGCATGAATGCTGTTGCACAAGTTCAAACCTCACGCAGTACATTGAGGAAGGTTTTGAAAATCGACAAATTACAGGGGTAGATTTCATTGACCTCAGTGCTGCATATGATAAGAGTGAACCACCGTATACTGCTTCAGAAGATCTTTACACTCACGAAAGATTGAAAACTTACCAGATTGATGTCAACCTTGTTGCAGAACCGCAGTTTTTTATTTTCAAGGACAAAGAATCAGATATAGATCACAGAAAAATGGATTGCCCCAAGGAAGTGTACTGGCTCCATTGCTATTTATTAGTTATACCAATGACCAACCACTCCCTAACAAAACAAGAAGTTTCATATATACAGACGACCTTTACTAGCCTGCCAGTGTGCAACTTTTGAAGAGGTAGAACTAACTCTTGACAGCGCTCGGAAGAAATTATTCACATAATAGAAGGCTAACCACCTAAAGCCGAATCCGTCAAAATCTCTGCGTTGTGCTTTCCACCTCAAGAACAGAGAGGCATCAAGGAAATTACACGTCTCTTGGAATGGAACCCTCCTGAAACATTCTTTCACCCCAAAGTACCTAGGCGTAACGCTAGACCGCTCACTTACTTTCAGAAAGCACTGTTTCAACATCAATCACAAAGTCAATGCCAGAAACAACATCCTGAGGAAGCTGAGAGGTACAAACTGGGATGCAAAGCCACAAGTTCTTAGAACCACTGCATTGGTTCTGTGTTACACTGCTGCGTAAAACGCATCCGCTGTGTGGTATAGATCAACACACGCTAAGACTGTGGACCTGCCCTGAATGAAGCTTGTAGATTAATCACAGGATGCCTGAAACCTACCCCTGTTGAGAAGATACACTGACTTGCTGGCGTTGCACCTCCAAGTAATCGTCGAGAAATCGCTGCTGATCAAGAACGACTAAAGATTGAGAATGTTGGAGCTCACCCGGTGTTTGGTCATCAACAATCTCAATCTAGGCTTAAATCTAGGAAAAGTTCCCTCCAGACATCAAATCCCTTGAGGACCACCAGAAAAGGCAAGACATTCCTTATGGAAATCTAAGCACCAATAATGGATGAGGCCACGTGAATATCTTCCGGCTGGGTCTAATGAAGACTGGAGTGTTTGGAGGTCCCTTAACCGAATAAGAACTGGTGTCAGCAGGGCGAAGTAATCACTTAAGTTATGGGGCTTCACATCAGAGGACAGCAAGTGCGACTGCGGTGAAGAAAATAAACAGTGAACCATATGTATCAATGTCCTTTCAGCCCATTTTCATGCTCAGAGCATGATTTAATGCTTGCTGATTACAATGCCCTAGGTGTGGCTCAGTTTTGGAAAACACCATCTAGATGTACAGTAAATTTGTTCAATTTCCTATGTTTGTTAATTTTTGGAATTTTCGTACTTTGAAATTATTTGACTTTTACTGTATGATTAAGTATCATTCTGACACGAGTAAATAAATAAATAAACCAGACCCGTGGTGTTCCCCAGAACGCAAATCCATGGTGTTCGTCACATAGTTCTACATATCTCAGGGACCCGTACTATCCCGTTGTGTTCCTCAAATAGTGGGTACTAATGATAACTAAAACCCAGATATGTGTTATTCCTCGGAACGCATTCCCATAGGTTTCCTTCATAGTGGGTCTAATCACAAGGATGATGGAAATAAACACAGGTAATTTGGTCGAACATTCAGCATCCCTTGGACTCGTCCCCCACCCATAGAGGTTTGATTGTTTGGTCCGCGAGATAAATTTTATTTCGCTCAAGTCGGCCGGAAAATCGGGTAGGACTCCCCCTATCTGCCACCTGGGACGCGCCATGTTGGAGTTATCACGACAGCGTAGTATGTTCGAGGTTAATCTGCTTTAATCTGATATCGTCTATCCATCCCGGCTCACCGCTAGAAAAGCCGCATATTTTTTTTGCTAGTTGCTTTACGTTGCAGCGATAGAGATAGGTCTTATGGCGACAATGGGACAGGAAAGGGCTAGGAGTGGGAAGGAAGCGGCCGTGGCCTTAATGAAGGTATAGCCCCAGCATTCGTCTGGTGTGAAATTGGGAAACCACGGAAAACAATTTTCAGGGCTGCCGATAGTGGGGCCCGAACCTACTATCTCCCGAATATTGGATACTGACCGCACTTAAGCGACTGCAGCTATCGAGCACGGTGAAAAGCCGCATAAGGTGACTAAACTCTAATTCTTCTGACCGTAAAATTTTGAAGTGTGATGGTGAGGTTTACCATTCTCAACGAGGTGGCGGACAATATTTTTAGATGTTACATTCGCATGAGCCTCTCTAGCTGTTAGGTTTACAACTCAGATGCTTAAGAAACCTCCGGGCATTGTGGCTGCTCTTCTTTATATCAGTCTCCTCCATTCATCCTGTTATTAGATATCGCTTTTAAGGGAACTTCCCCAGCTTGGACGGTTTCGGAGCTCAAAGGATCGTTGTCAAGGAGATCACGATAGTTTCACAATATTCCCCTAGTTTCTGTATATAGTGTGCAGCCTCAGGGAATTGAGATACGAGAACAATGCTTCACGATATTTGCAAAATAATCATACACTGACTGACAGAGCAAATGCAACACCAAGAAGGAGTGGTCAGAACTTTATGCCAATTGCAGGGTAGACTGACGTCACTGAGGTATGCTCATGATGTGAAATGCGCCGCTGTGCTGCGCACGTAGCGAACGATAAATGGGACACGGCGTTGGCGAATGGCCCACTTCGTACCGTGATTTCTCAGCCGACAGTCATTATAGATCGTGTTGTCGTGTGCCACAGGACACGTGTATAGCTAAGAATGCCAGGCCGCCCTCAACGGAGGCATTTCCAGCAGACAGACGACTTTACGAGGGGTATGGTGATCGGGCTGAGAAGGGCAGGTTTGTCGCTTCGTCAAATCGCAGCCGATACCCATAGGGATGTGTCCACGGTGCAGCGCCTGTGGCGAAGATGGTTGGCGCAGGGACATGTGGCACGTGCGAGGGGTCCAGGCGCAGCCCGAGTGACGTCAGCACGCAAGGATCGGCGCATCCGCCGCCAAGCGGTGGCAGCCCCGCACGCCACGTCAACCGCCATTTTTCAGCATGTGCAAGACACCCTGGCTGTTCCAATATCGACCAGAACAATTTCCCGTCGATTGGTTGAAGGAGGCCTGCACTCCCGGCGTCCGCTCAGAAGACTACCATTGACTCCACAGCATAGACGTGCACGCCTGGCATGGTGCCGGGCTAGAGCGACTTGGATGAGGGAATGGCGGAACGTCGTGTTCTCCGATGAGTCACGCTTCTGTTCTGTCAGTGATAGTCACCGCAGACGAATGTGGCGTCGGCGTGGAGAAAGGTCAAATCCGGCAGTAACTGTGGAGCGCCCTACCGCTAGACAACGCGGCATCATGGTTTGGGGCGCTATTGCGTATGATTCCACGTCACCTCTAGTGCGTATTCAAGGCACGTTAAATGCCCACCGCTACGTGCAGCATGTGGTGCGGCCGGTGGCAGTCCCGTACCTTCAGGGGCTGCCCAATGCTCTGTTTCAGCAGGATAATGCCCGCCCACACACTGCTCGCATCTCCCAACAGGCTCTACGAGGTGTACAGATGCTTCCGTGGCCAGCGTACTCTCCGGATCTCTCACCAATCGAACACGTGTGGGATCTCATTGGACGCCGTTTGCAAACTCTGCCCCAGCCTCGTACGGACGACCAACTGTGGCAAATGGTTGACAGAGAATGGAGAACCATCCCTCAGGACACCATCCGCACTCTTATTGACTCTGTACCTCGACGTGTTTCTGCGTGCATCACCGCTCGCGGTGGTCCTACATCCTACTGAGTCGATGCCGTGCGCATTGTGTAACCTGCATATCGGTTTGAAATAAACATCAATTATTCATCCGTGCCGTCTCTGTTTTTTCCCCAACTTTCATCCCTTTCGAACCACTCCTCCTTGGCGTTGCATTGTCACTGTCAGTCAGTGTATGGTTCAGTAAAAAACTGTACGTTCAGAATGTTCTCGTCCAGTGAAATGGTACATTTCTCCTAATCAGCCTTCATTAAAATGATATCTTCTTCGAAGAGGAACTCACATTCTAAAGATTTAAAGGTAAGACGTATGAATCTAAGACGAAGCCACAGAACTGGTTGCAAATAGAGGATTATGGGGGCGTTTAGTAAATTCACAGAGGGTAGACGGTTGAACGCTGGAGGGCATAACAGTCTGTAATGAAGAACGATGAGGGATTTTTGCCCCACTTATTTCGCTGATAACTGAGATATGTTTGCTTACGCGGATACTGTAAGTTAATATCTGGATTATATCCATGCTCCACCTCGCACTGTTGAATGATGCTGGAAGTTTGTTATGCAGTATAATTAGATCGCACGAATCTGCCCATTCTACGCCAGCCTCTTCTATTTTGTCGGTACCTGGGTAGCCCCATATTGTATTCTGACTGCTCAAATAAACAAACACAAAATTCTCATATTGATACCGGAAGGCTCCACAAATCTAAACACAGTATCTGATGGCTTATTAATTGAGCTCTACTGTGGGAGTTTCAATGTCATTACGGGGGAGGATCTGGATGTAGGATAGCACTGAGGATCTTCAACCACTATGCCCTTGATTTTTGAACGGCGAAAATTCTAGTCTCGGTGAGTTTTTTGAATGCATATTATTAGCGTGCGGAGAAAATTGCGAGGGTATATATTTTGTGTTCTTTTTCATATTCTTGGAATTCAGTCACTAATAGAAATAAAATAATGAAATTGCAAAATATTATTATGCAAAAGTGCGTAAAATAAACCAGTATATCCATACATACAGAGGACGACGAAGAGCATAAATTGAGCTTCTACAATGTCGTCCGGTGACTTTGCTATGTGTAGAGCTGATATGACCTTGTATTATTTTAGGAGAAGTTTATCACAGCTTCAGCTATTAATTTCTGAAATTAAATTGAAGCAAGAAATTAAGTGGTTCAACCTATTCAATGCAAGTAAATAAGAAATGTAGTGTTACATTCTTGTTTGGTTAAAAGAGGTACCGATTTCGACCACCAATCTGGGTCATCATCAGCCAATTCAAAATATAAAAACAATGAACAGGGAAACAAAAAATTAAAGGATATGTCTTTCACAAAAGCGTTTCATGAAGCATTATAAGACAGTAGGGGTTAGGACTGTCCAATTTTAAATCATAAAATCCAGATGAACTCGGAGAACAGTCACTTATTTGTGTCAAAGCGCAAGTCCCTGAAGAGTGGCACAACACACGCGATGTCCGGCACTGTTTTCAACCAAATAAGTATGTAACACTACATTTCTTATTTACTTGCATTGAATAGGTTGAACCACTTAATTTCTTGTTTCAATTTAATTTGTGATACAGTTCAATATGGAACATTATGACATTTTATTAATTTCTGTGTTGAGAGGACACGAGGCGAAAAGTACGATGCTTGCGTGCGTTAGAAAATTTCGTCAAATTGTTATTCGGCATGGGACGTTAAATTTAGTGCATTTCTCATCGAATTCTTTCAGACTTAATGAAGCACGTGTTTGCATTAGAGCAGTGAAATTTAGAGGAATTTTAAGTAAGTTAATTTGCGAGATTTCATGAGCACAGACGTACAATCAGTTATGTATACAAATTGAAAAGTTTTGGTCAACTTGTAATTTATAAACGTCAATAATGGTAATAAAATTATTTTTTTGGCGTATGGCTACATAAATAAATCAATTAATATTTACAATAATGATTTCATACTTATAACAACAATAATTGATTCTATCACGCTAGTATGTTGAAGACAGGGTAGAGTTAGATTTTAATCTATCTCAGCAGTATAACTATGGTATTTAGCATAAGAGGTGTCCTCAAGGCATTTCCTGGCAAGCTGGTAATGATAAAGTTCACATCAAATGTTTGGCCATCACATATTGTCTAGTTGATTTATCCAACAATAGGCAACAAATTTAGTCCTTAGAAAAACTTCATGAAACTGCATCTAAAATGAATCCAAATGTCATAACAGAAAACCCGATACACGGAAGTATCTACTCGGACAAACAAAACCGGGTAACTCAGTTTGGCGAAATTCCTCACGTAAATAATTTCTAATACTTGGGGAAATTCTCCAGTAATCCACATTAAATCATGAAGAAAACAGAAAAAGTTTTCTATAGGAGAAGTAGGTCATAGTTACACATGGCAAAGGTACAAAATTAATATCCTCGAACGCTAAATTAATATATTATAACGCGTAATTAGGTCTCAAGCATCACACATGTCAGAAACATTGATCAGACTGGAGGAAGATCACTATCTAAAATTATCGAAAAACTAAAAGGAAATATCCTGACGGACATGTTTGGCCAGGTATGCATAGTAGGGTGTGGATGAATAGGAGGTCTTCGGAATTATACCAACATATTGAGAAAATATTGGACACAATTGGAAAAAGGCGATTGAAATTTGATGACCATATTCAAAGAATGGTTGATGAATGACAAACTAAAAAGATATTTAAGTATTCCTCCTCGCTAAAAGGCAAGAATAATTGGATTATCTACAAGTAAAGGACTTCGAGAAATCAGCATTCCAGATTAAAGTACATGGGACAAAGTGAAGCATTATGATAAAAAACCAGGATGAAAACAAAGGGATGGACCGCTCTCCGGTATACACCATGAGGTGTGTCGAGGAGGCGCCGTTGTGGCTGAAGAACTTATTACTTCTCTACTGTGTGCGACCGCATGTACCTGGCTACATCTCCAGAATTTGAGATGGTCCTATTCGCTCAGTAGTTAGTGTGACTTGAAACAAAACCACAGTATTAAATCACGTGCGGCTTCATCCCGGCGAGAGGTGACGCTCGTGCACCGACAGCGTGGAGCTGCGAGCGAAGATTTGCCACAAAACACGGCACAGGTCATCTCATGAGTGTGATTCAGATGTGCAGCGTTAAGTTACATGAATCTCTAAACATTTTATCATATTACTGAGAACACGTGTGCTTTTACACCAGTGTGTGTTCGGATCTGAACTGCTAAATTGATTTTCTGGCTGAAGATATGCGACAGATATTTCACGGTATGGCTTCTCGCCAGTAATCGTTTTGGAAGAGAGATTCTTCCGTTGAAGTGCTTATTACAGATACTGCTTTGGTGTAGCTATTCTCTGGTGTGAGTTAGTATGTGACGTACCAGTTGGGATTTTCTGTTCAATGATTTGCCACAGAAATTGCAAACGAACGACACCTCGCCAGTATGAGTCCGCATGAGAAGTGACAAGGCGGATTGCAAACGGAATGACTTGCTACAGATATTGCAAACGTGCGACATCTCTCCAGTGTCAGTGCGCATATGTCATACCAGGCAGGATTTAGTGATGAATGGCGTGCCACATATACTGCATTTGTTCGGTGACTCGCTGGTGTGTGTCTGTATGTGACGTGCCAAGTGTGATCTACTGCCGAACGCCTTACGACAGAGCAACAAAATGGCTTCTCGCACGTGTAGGATCTCATGTGACCCCTTACTCGGGATTTCGTGGTGAATAATTTCCCACACACATTACAGGAATGTGACTTATTGCCCATGTGAGCCAGCAGATGATATTTTAGATCGACTTGCTCGTTGAAGTATTTGCCGCAGACATTACAGTAGTATGGCCTCTCGTTCCTGTGATTCCGCATATGTTGCGAGAGTCCACCTCGTTGCGTGCAGAGCTTACCACAGATATTGCACCAGAATGGCTTCTCGCCCGTGTGAATCCGAATATGACGAGCAACGCAGGATTTCGTGCTGAAGGATTCGCCGCAGACCTTGTACCAGTGTGGCTTTTTACCCGTATGACTCACCATGTGACGTGTTAGCTGTACTTTTTTGTACGAAGGATTTACCAAACACATTGCATTCTTGAATAACTTGCCACACGCATTACATTGCAGAGTCTTGTCTCCCGTATGAGTCAGTATGTGATATGTTAGCCCAACTTCCTGGCTAAAGGATTTGCCACAAATATTACCTAAATATGGCCTCCCGCCAGTATGAGTCCACATATATACCATAAGTCCACTTTTATGGATGAATTGCTTCCCACACATAGTGCAATAGTTCAGCTTCTCAGCCGTGTGAATCCGAATGTGATAACCTAGGCGAGAATTACTGCTGAAGGATTTGTAACAGATATCACACGGTATGGCTCGTCACCCGTGTGAGATCACAAGTGAGCGACTACGCTTTCTCTTCGGGTGAAGGATTTGCAACAGAGATGGCAGCAGTTTGGTTTGTCGTGCATGTGAGTCTTTAGGTGAAGTGCTAAGTGGGATTTTCTACCGAATGACTTGTAGCATATATTGCATTAGACTTGCTTCCCGCCTATGTGTGTCTGCATGTGAGAGTCTAGGAAGGATTTCGTGATGAACGACTTACCACATACAATGCAAACATTTGACCTTTGGGCTATGTGAGCCTGAATATGTCGTGAAAGTTGGCATCTATTGCTGAATGTCTTGCCACAAAATATGCACCTAATACAGGTTGCTCCACCATCCGGAGGTTGATGATCTGCATAGCTCATCTCGGCTCTTGATCCATATAGACAAATTAAAACCATGTGACGAATAGTTTAACAGCCAACTCAACCAGAACTCTTATACAAAGGAAATGCCACTCACTAGTATCCCACGCAGAGAATATCATTACAGATGAACATCACATTTCTCTCACTTGTTACGAAGATGTGTTGCGTCTTTTCTCTCGAATTACGATATTACGCGCAAGTAACTTGTGACGATGTGGGAATGTACAAATTCATAGACAACCTCACTTAAAAAAATCAATGATAAGAAGAGGTATACTCTAAAAAGAGGATAACAAGCTCTTTAATCCGGCACACATTTATAAACTGAAATCCGTGTATGTCCGTTCTCCTACATAATGACGGCATTAGCTTAGAAGTTTTGATGTTGAAGTGCTCTGCACTTTGTGGCAGTCAAGTAATAATTTTTATAAAAGCCCTTGTTGTTGAGGGTGTTTGGGAGAATCTCTCTGTTGTAGATATTAATAAAATTGAGAAATGTTTTTGCCGACAGTCAGCAAGATCTGCTGAAGCAGGACTAATCTTCTATGAATGTCACTTACTGTCACGCAAAACATACTTATTGAATTTGTACATTGTTATCACATCAAGGTAGCAGTCTATACATCAGAGTCTGGTCATTTCTAATTACGTAGCACTGATGTGCAATCAAACAGAGCCAACCCACATATAGGACGGTAGGTTTATACAAAGAAGTTCATACGTACTACCATGTCATTAACAGAGGCCATATACAAAATGGAAACCACTCATCCTGATGAAATGCTGTGAAATATGAAATATAACAAGCACATGACAGCTCTTTCCCTAACACTGACGCTTTCTTTTCTCCTCCAGATACTGTTGTCATAGACATTATGCAGTCAACAATGAATATGGCTTTGGTAGTGTTTCATTACTATGTTCTGATATCCTGAATTTGACACCAAATTCAAGCAATCGTGTCTGAATATTCTTACAAGTGTTCCTTTAACACTACGGCTAGAAGGAACATGAAAATCAAGGCTTGAGCCAAAACTCGTGAAGACAAGACGTTGAATTGCAACATAGTGGATATTGCTCCTATGTAAAGGAAGGAATGGGATTCTTTTTATTTTAAAAGATCGCGGACAACGTGAATATTTTAGTGTCTTGATGACATAGTTGAATAGCATCTAAGTCTAAGCCTGTCTTCCCACCGCATATTCTATGAAAGAAGAGCGAGAAATAAAAATTTCTTGGTTAAAGGTCAGATCCGTTTACAACATGCACATGGGAAAAGTCGATCACGCATGCCAAAGCATATCGTAAAAAGAACTGGTACTTCTCAACTCATGGTGGATGCACGGAATTCTCATGGCCCAGTCGAATGCATAACTTCGTCACAAGCAAAGTAATGGGATGCTCGACCACGTCTTGTTACTGCACTCTTAGGAGAAAATAAGTGGACAAATAAAAGGGAGACAATGCATCCAGATACGACATGCTAGACCTCATGATTATCGCACAGGATATTGATGTTGATACCACTAGGCAACATGGCACAAACAATATGACACCGGATTTTATGTCATACGTTCAGTGGCATATCACGCCAAGTAAAGGGTGCAAAAGAAAGGCCATTCTTCTTTACGTGATAATGCATTTTTGTGACAAGTGATTCATAAGGTTAACAATTAGTTTTTCAGTAAAATGGTATTTCATTTTGCATTAATAAATATTCTCCACGAATCAGCTATATTGCTGGAACATGTGGCACGTCCCAGGAGATGGACACGGGTTGCCTACTTGCCTGCCGGCCGAATTGAGCAAAATATGATAGCTCTCGCGGACGAAACACTCATAAAGTCTCTAATGGCGATTTTGGAGGAGATGGAGACGTTCGGTACGGAGCAGTTGGCAGAAGAGTTACTCTACCTTTCTGGAAGTTATTGCAGAAAGGAGCATAGCGTTTCAACTCTAGAGGAGAGGCTGCACAAGGTGTCTGTTCCCCATGTCCGGAACGGCGTAACTACCTGCTGTCATGAGCTCTAAAATGCTTCAAGACACGCCGGCCGTAAAATAATACTGTCACATGTTTACAGAAATATGTCTCATGGAATCGGAACCAAGGTTCGGGCGTCCTCTGGAAGGTACGCGCTTTGGCAGGGCCCAGTCAGCATGAAACGTATGCAAGGGTTACCGTCGCGCGGGCAGTGACGGCTAGGCAAGCGAGTACCACCATTCTGTATCCCATCACTGAACTATGTCTGAATGAATTAGCAAATTAGCCACAGCAATGAGAGAAGGCATATAGGCATCTGTGAGGTGCAAAAAAAAAGATTGAGGGGAGAAAAGTCATGCGAAGCGGGGTGCGATTACTAACTGATGTACAATGGAAGCCGAAGAACAACTAATGGTTTTGGCAAGGAAACCAAAAATCCCTTCTGAGCACTACTTGACTAGAACACTGCTTACTATCTTATTGTGGCCGGTTTCTCTGAATGCACGTGTCGGACGGAGAAAAGAAGCACACACAGTCCATGGCCTTCATGGATATGTTCAGAAGAAAGATGATTGCCAACAGTTTCCCGATTATGCAGAAACTGATCATCGCGAACACACGATACAAAGAGCGTGATATTCACCTAGTCACGTACTACAATCGCTCCCATCCAACGCACACTGACTACATCCTTGTCAGACGAAGGAATCTCAAAGATGTTCTAGAGACAACAGTTGTTCCTTACGAAACCGTTGCGATGCAACATCGACCAGTTGTCTGTAAGATGCGGATAGTCAACAAGAGCTCAATACTTCGCAGGAAATGGACCAAATTGGATCAAACGGTGACGCCTGAAGAAGGAGGCCAACATTGTTGCAAACGTTACAGTGCCACAATTCACCATATTAGAAGCGAGCTGGACTAAACTGAAAGGCGCCGCACGCTCCATTCCTGGAACAACTAAGTCAGAGCGACGACAATGAAGGATTAACAATGACACGTGGTTTCGGAATGACGATGTTATGTATGCAATACGGTTGAAGAAACAGCTGTAAAACGAGTTTCTTGCTCGTTGGAATGCCTACAAAGCAGCCAGTAGTAAAGTGAAGGAGGTTGTCGCTGTAACAAAAGCAAAGCGGTAAGCAGGTCTATATATGAAATTGACATGCGCTAAAACGAGCGGAATATTTAACGGCTAGTCAAATCGGGGCATCGAAACACGGAACGTTCTACATCATCAATTAGGAAACAGACGGTTTTCTACTCGACTGGCGGGAAGCGCGAGTCTTAACTACTTTGACAAAATTTCAATCTTGGAATTTCCGTACCTACCAATCCCAATCACCGCCGCTGTTGAAGGTCCAATATAGGAAATTGGCGTCACCCAAGTCCAGGCTATGTTGAAAGAAATGACACCAGGGAAAGCCGTCTGTCCTGATTATCTTCCGGCAGTGTTTTTTTCTCTCAATGGGTGGATGCAGCAGTGTGGCTAAAGCAAGCTTTTCAACCAGATCATCAAAGAAGGTCAAGAACCAACAAACTGACGACGGAGTATCCATTCAAAAATAAGAGAAGTCCTGCCGATTTTTCTAATTACCGTCCGATCATACTTCTCAGCCACGCAGTGACACATTTCAAACAAATCATCGACAAAAGAATTAGCGATTTAAACGAACACACAACAAGCCAAGCTGGTTTTGTGTAAAATTGTGGCGCAACAGGAGCAACACACGCTGCAAGGCTGTTACGTGAGAGGTATTTCGAAAAGAATAAGAGCCTTCATCATGACTTTCTGGACCCTGATAAGGACTTCCATCCGGTACATCATAACCTAATCAGTCCGAGCTACAAGAGCATAGCATTACAGAGCACCTGGTTGAGAGGGAATAATTGATCTATGTAGAACCGAGGAGTTATGCTGAAGCTGTCGCAAGAGCGTCTGATGACGTCCGCGAAACTGTACAATTCCACCAAGGCCCTTCCGTATCACCACTGCTGTTCATTCTTTTGACGGACACATTACATAAGACCTACACATTCCAATACCATGGACACATCTGTATGCAAATGGTGCAGAGAATAAGCGCCAAACGGAAGATTGGATCAATCCACTAGCGCAATACGTCCCGCTCCTCAACAAAAAGGATAGAGAATATATGACATTACATCGCTGAGAAGTTGGAAGCATGCATGATGACGGTAAAAATATAGTACGAGAAGAGAAATTTAAGTATCTTGGTTCCAAAATCTCTGACGATGGCCGACTTACTGATGAAGTCAACTTAGGGATAAACAAACCCTGGCTGAAGTTGAGAATGACATCGGGCTCCCCTGCGACCGTCGGATGAAGGACCACCTGAAATCTAATATCTACTGAACTGTTATCCGTCCTGTCGTTTTCTATGGCAACGATTGCTGGCCAGCTAAAGAGGAGGTAAACGCCAACTAAGCATCATGGATACGAAGACGCTTAGGTGAACGGCTGACATAACTAGATTAGATCACATTTCAAATGATGTTATTAGAAAACGTTCCAGCATTGCACCGATAAAGAAGAAAATGTAGGAAAGGCGTGTGCGCTGGTTTGGGTATATTTGCATGCAGAGGATGATATATTGAGAAATTTAGCGTATACACAGAAAGTAGGTGAAAAGAGGCGCAAGGGACAAACAAGACAGCATAAGACGAATGACCTGAAAGCTGTGAGACTACATAGAATCATGGCCCGTGACCGAACTAACTGGAGACTCACACCAGGCAGGACTAATTTTAAAAGAGCAGAATAACAAGAAGCAGGTTGGTGAATGATCTGTTATAGAAATGGGATACAATGGATATTTTGCACATCCTAACATTTAACTTACTATGTTCAAATTTTCTCTCTTAAAGCCTATGTCTAATATCTATGTTCTTATTTCCATCAAATAGTGTTTGAATGACAGAGCACTCTGGATTACGTGTTTAAGGTATTCAAAAACGTTTGAAATGGCGTATTTAGACAGAATTTTCACTTTTTCATTTTTGTTTCCTGATGAAAGATTTATTCTTCTACTTTAAGAAAATGTATAGTACTTACATCTTTCGTGCATAAATATGCTCAGAAAATTGATATAAAGGGAACAGTGCACCCGTATCTCGGTCTAAGATGGGCGTGGCTTCGCTGCACGGAGAATTTCATTGTTCCTTTCGATTTAATTCAAGTTTGGCGCTCGTTGTTACAGAATAGCTCTCCATAGATGGCTCCACATGCGTATTCTTTGTATGCAGCAGTAATACTATTTGGTATTGAGAGCTTTCATGGTTTCAATAACTGCGTGTTTTTAGTGAAAATATTGCCATGTTGCCTGTTTGCCTGTGTGCCTTTGGATGTATATTCGTTGTTGAGATAATGTCCAGAAACTGTATTGGATGTAAGAAGCATTGAAATGATTATATGCATTCCCCATTCTATTTAGGTTGGAAAGCTGGATCATGCCACAGTCTTTGCCAAAAATTACAGTGAGTCTTCGCCTAATATGGTAGTTGCAAGGGCGGCAGTCTAGATGATTGACTGATACGCCCTTGTAATAATACTCAATATGGCTTAGCTGTGTTGATACTGCTACACGGCTGAAAGCAACGGGAAACTACAGCCGTAACCACCTCCCGAGGACATGCAGCTCTCTCTGTATGAATGATGTACTGATGATGGCTTCCTCCCGGGTAAAATATTCCGGAGGTAAACTAGTCCCCCATTCGGATCTCCGGGTGGGGACTACACGAGAGGGGGCGATCATCAGGAAGATGGATACTGACATTCTGCGAGTCGGAGCGTGGAATGTTAGAAGTTTGAATCGTTGTGGTAGGTTAGAGAATCTGAAAAGGGAGATGGATAGGCTAAAGTTAGATGTAGTTGGTATAAGTGAAGTACGTTGGCAGGAAGAACAGGATTTTTGGTCAGGCGACTACCGAATTATCAACACGAAATCAAACAGGGGTAATGCAGGAGTTGGTTTAATAATGAATAAGAAAATAGGGCAGCGGATAAGCTACTACGACCAGCATAGTGAAAGAATTATTGTCGCCAAGATAGACACCAAACCAATGCCCACCACAATAGTGCAGGTCTATATGCCTACTAGTTCAGCGGATGATGAAGAAATTGAAAGAATATATGAGGAGATAGAAGATTTAATACAATATGTCAAAGGTGACGAGAATCTAATTGTGATGGGAGACTGGAATGCAGTGGTAGGCAAAGGAAGAGAAGGTAAGTACAGTAGGAGAATTCGGATTGGGACAAAGGAACGAAAGAGGAAGTCGGCTGGTTGAATTCTGCACTGACCATAATTTAGTCCTCGCCAATACTTGGTTCAAACACCACAAACGACGGCTGTATACGTGGACGAGACCTGGAGACACTGGAAGGTATCAAATAGACTTCATTATGATTAGGCAGAGATTCAGAAACCAGGTGTTGGATTGCAAAACTTTCCCAGGAGCAGACGTGGACTCTGACCACAATTTGTTGGTCATGAAATGCCATCTGAAATTGAAGAAATTGAAGAAAGGAAAGAATGCAAAAAGATGGGATCTAGACAAGTTGAAAGAAAAGAGTGTGATGGATTGTTTCAAGGAACATGTTGCACAAGGACTAAATGAAAAGGCCGAAGGAAACACAGTAGAGGAAGAGTGGAGAGTCATGAAAAATGAAGTCAGTAGGGCTGCTGAAGAAATGTTAGGAAGGAAGAAGAGATCAACTAAGAATCAGTGGATAACTCAGGAGATACTAGACCTGATTGATGAACGACGAAAATACAAGAATGCTAGAAATGAAGAGGACAGAAAAAAATACAGGCGATTAAAGAATGAAGTGGATAGAAAGTGCAAGGTAGCTAAGGAAGAATGGCTGAAGGAGAAGTGCAAGGATGTCGAAGTCTGTATGGTCCTGGGAAAGGTAGATGCTGCATACAGGAAAATCAAGGAAACCTTTGGAGAAAGGAAATCTAGGTGCATGAATATTAAGAGCTCAGATGGAAAGCCACTTCTAGGGAAAGAAGACAAAGCAGAAAGATGGCAGGAGCATATCCAACAGTTGTATCAAGGTAACGATGTAGATAATTTGGTTCTGGAACATGAAGAGGCTGTTGATGCTGATGAAATGGGAGACCCAATTTTGAGGTCAGAGTTTGACAGAGCTGTGAGTGACCTAAATAGGAACAAGGCACCTGGAATTGATGATATTCCCTCTGAATTACTGACTGCCTTAGGAGAAACCAGCATGGTAAGGTTGTTTCATTTAGTGTGCAAGATGTATGAGACAGGAGAAGTCCCATCCGATTTTCGGCAGAATGTTGTTATACCTATTCCCAAGAAAGCCGGTGCTGACAGGTGTGAAAACTACCGCACTATTAGTTTAGTATCTCATGCCTGCAAAATTTTAACACGTATTATTTACAGAAGAATGGAAAAACAAGTTGAAGCTGAGTTGGGGGAAGATCAATTTGGCTTCAGAAGAAATGTAGGAACACGTGAAGCAATCCTGACTTTACGTCTGATCTTAGAGGATCGAATCAAGAAGGACAAGCCCACGCACATGGCATTCGTAGATCTAGAAAAGGCATTCGATAATGTTGATTGGTCCAGGCTATTTATGATTCTGAAGATGATAGGGATCAGATACCGAGAACGAAGAATTATCTACAACCTGTATAAAAATCAGTCTGCAGTGATAAGAATCGAGGGCTTTGAAAAAGAAGCAGCAATCCAGAAAGGAGTGAGGCAAGGCTGCAGTTTGTCTCCTCTCCTTTTCAATGTTTACATAGAACAGGCAGTAAAGGAAATCAAAGAGAAATTTGGAAAGGGAATCACAGTCCAAGGAGAGGAAATCAAAACCTTGAGATTTGCCGATGATATTGTTATTTTATCTGAGACTGCAGAAGATCTCGAGAAGTTGCTGAATGGTATGGATGAAGTCTTAGGTAAGGAGTACAAGATGAAAATAAATAAGTCCAAAACAAAAGTAATGGAGTGCAGTCGAACGAAGGCAGGTGATGTAGGAAATATTAGATTAGGAAACGAAGTCTTAAAGGAAGTAGATGAATATTGTTACTTGGGTAGTAAAATAACCAACGATGGCATAAGTAAGGAGGACATAAAATGCAGACTAGCACAAGCAAGGAAGAGCTTTCTTAAGAAAAGAAATTTGCTCACTTCAAACATTGATATCGGAATTAGAAAGATGTTTTTGAAGACTTTTGTGTGGAGCGTGGCATTGTATGGAAGTGAAACATGGACGATAACTAGCTCAGAAAGAAAGAGAATAGAAGCTTTTGAAATGTGGTGTTACAGAAGAATGCTGAAGGTGAGATGGATAGATCGAATCACGAATGAAGAGATACTGAATCGAATTGGTGAGAGGAGATCGATTTGGCTAAATTTGACGAGAAGAAGAGATAGAATGATAGGACACATCTTAAGACACCCAGGACTTGTTCAGTTGGTTTTGGAAGGAAGTGTAGGTGGCAAGAACGGTAGAGGTAGACCAAGGTATGAATATGACAAACAGATTAGAGCAGATGTAGGATGCAATAGTTACGTAGAAATGAAAAGGTTAGCACAGGATAGGGTGGCATGGAGGGCTGCATCAAACCAGTCTATGGACTGATGACTCAAACAACAACAAAAATATTTTCTCGCTCAGGTGAGAGTAGAGGTCTGGAGTATGTAGATTTCTATGGGGATGGGGATTCCAAAAGTTACAAGGTAGTGTGTGATTCCAATCCATACAATGGTAAAGAAGTCAATAAACTGGAATGTGTGGGCCACTATAAAAAGCATTTAGGAACAGCTCTTAGAAAAATTGTACAACATAACAAACCATGTGTGGTAGAGGCAAATCAACTGGAACACTGAGAGACAAGTGTCAGAATTATTTTGGAATTGCTTTGCGTTCCAACTACAGTTTCATAAAAGATATGACAAATGCTCTATGGGCAACATTGTATCATTTGACTGCCCATAAAGTGCCTCCCCACCACAGGTGCCCTATAGGAACAGACAGCTGGTGTTTATACCAACGAGCCACAGCTGGCAAACTACTTGAAAATTATAAGCATAAAGCAGGAATACCACTGGAAGTCCTAATGCAATGGTAAGGTAAGTGTTATTCTGCCTAAAGGCAAGTTCGAACCTCCGCAGAGGTGTTCCTGAGCTGGAGTTTACATGCAGAAGGGTGGCCAGTTCCTTTCTGCTCCTCCATTCTCTTACCCCCACCAACAGCGTGTGACACCCCATCCAACTCCTGACCACGCCCAATGTTGCATAACTTCGGAGATCTCACAGGATCTGGTGCTTCAAAACGGCTACGGCCGTTGGCACATGCAATGAAGCCTGTGTATGAAAGGCTCTGTAATCCAAAAATGTTATTCAAATGTTTTCATGGTTTGACTCAAAATACCAATGAGTCATGCAACGGTACGGTATGGAAGAGGTGTAGAAAAGATACATATGTGGGGCTATCCACTCTCAAACTGGGTGTCATGGATGCAGTTTTACACTTGAATTGTGGAAACAAGGTTCAAATAGAGGTTTTAGGAAGAATTAAGTTTGTGCCTGATATGTACTCAGCATCAGGAGTGTCACAAGCTGACGAGGCATGTGTACGCATAAGTCAGCCTCAGAGCACTTTTGAACAAAGACAGCGAAGAAGGTACCTCACGGGAAGAAGAAAACTGAAATAGGACAAGAAACTTGAAGGGGAAGGTCGCACCTATGCAGCGGGAGAATTCTAATACTTTCAGGTAAAAAGAAAGAGGTCTAATCATAATACAACCCTTTAAATTTACTAAAAACTAAAAACTATGTTTTCTTTTCAGGTTCGAACAACAATGAGTCGAGTTCTAAATCGGATATCTACCTCGAAAAGGTCTCAAATTGATGATAATTAATTTAGGAATATCTTGTACTAGAACTGAGAAAAATATATCCCCGTTCAAAATCTGAGAACGAAGAAATGAAAAATTATTTTGAAAATTTTGAATTTTTGAAAAAAGGTGTTATAATTCTTTGTGAAATGGTGATAAACTAATACATTTAGTAGGAGACATCAAGAACACTAACGATGATAGTTCGGCGAAAGAAACATTAAAATAAATGCATTTTTGTAGTTGCTATATAGTCTCAAAAAAGTGCCATTTTTGTTAACAAAAAATTCTTGGACAGCCCTTAAATGATAAAGTTTGCAATCCTACAGTATAACAGTCTTCATTTACCTTCCTGTTAACTACTAACACAATTTTAAAATTTTTGTGTAAAATTATGGATTTTGTAATGAAGCGAACATGAATACCGGGGACAAACAAGACAGCATAGAACAAATGACCTGAAAGCTGTGAGACTACATAGAAACATGGCCCTTGACTGAACTAACTGGAGACAATGAATCACAACACCAGGCAGGACTAATATTAAAAGAGCAGAATAACAAGAAGCAGGTTGATGAATAATCTGTTATAGAAATGGGATACAATGGATATTTTGCACATCCTAACATATAACTTACTATGTTCAAATTTTCTCCCTTAAAGCCTATGTCTAATATCTATGCCTTATTTCAACAAAATAGTGTTTGAATGGCAGAACACCTCTGGATTACGTGTTTAAGTGACTCCTATAAACGCATTATAAAGATTAATATATAACTCAACAAAATAAAAAAATCAGGAGTATCTGTTTTTATCGGGAGTGACAGTTTGAATATCCGGTGAAATTGTACGAGTAACAACAAGACGTAAGACCTTCAGTGTATTCTAGCCTGATTGGAATTTTGCAATTCATATTTCTTCTGACATCCGACATAGATAGCAGACGATCATTATAATTTATTTTCACCGTAATCACATCTATAAATATGAAGACTATGGAGGAGAGACAAAAAGAGGTCGGCTCAGGGCCTTGTGACACTCGACATCTACAATTGAAGGGACGCCGCATCACTACATGTTTAGTTCAGGACTATGTGTCTACACAAACTTAAGTTAGCCTCATCACTAATTATTTATTTCAGGGTGATGTGTTGTTCCAAAAATGGAAGGAAATCTCATCAGTAATTGGTAAGCTCGTAAACATGTGCCTTTCCACATGTCAGGAATTAGGAAATTTTATGAACCTTAAAACCTGTTCATATGTAATTCAGTACCAAACTGACAAGGCAAGAAGTCATTAAAGTTGCTGCTTGATATTTGTAGAATGCTGAAATGAGTCAGGATAACATAGCACATGAGGTGAGATATAAAACAAAGTGGTATGCAGTAGATAAGATCCGGTCTACTGAATCATTCAGAGCCTTATATACCAAGGAAAAAGCATACACACAAAATGCTTGTCGCTTTGCTGGTTCGAGACTGCATCAGCACAAGATATGTTTAGGAAGAAAAAAGCTATTTAAACTCCATCCAAAAACAGAAATGTGCATTTGCATGTGAAAAGTATTCATAAGGAACATTTTTATTGGTGGCCATAATATATGATTGCTCTCTAACAGCCTATTGTGTCCAGTCACACAAAAATTACAAAGAAACAGCAGAATTTCCTCCTCAAAGAGTTGTATTTGGGCGGTCTTCAGTTGTGTGCATGGTTCTACTCTGACTAATGAAAGCATGTAAGCTGGTACTGGGTAGTTCTGAGGACTGAAATGAATATTTTTTTGCTACTGGTTGCAAATGTACAGTAAGAAGAAATCAATGCGTCATATAACAGTCAAGAAGACTCTAACCACCCACAGAATAAAATAAACCTTTCAGAATTCATAGTTTCCATCACTAATCTGGTCTGAAGTCAAATCATAGGCTATGACTAGCCACTGTATGAGCTGCCGATACAGGGGCTCAGTTAAGTTTACCAATCCGAGATTATACCATCATCTCCCAGGTATTATCAAAGATCGTTGCGCACAGTAACGAACAAAGGTGTGACAGCACAAAATTAATTAGCATATAGACCAAAGGCACACCTACAGTTCAAACAAACTACTGCATTAAATGTTTGAAAACAGGATGTACACTTGTGCTACTTTTTAACCTCAGTGATAAAAATTACAATTTTGAAATAATATTATATCATTGCATTATTCTTTACCTACTTTTAGGAGATAATAAATTCACTTACTTGAAGTATTCTGAATTTTTTAGGCAACCTGCACAAATTAATAATTAAGTTGTAGCTGTCCATTTTATTAGTTTATACTAATTGTGTAAATGTGTTTGCAATGAACATGCTACAAGCACTTGACTGACAATGAGCACTAAAATGAAAAGTGGGAATTGGCAACAATCAGCTAGTGTGACCACAACACTGGAAAAAACATAAATTATATGCCAAAAATTTCCTTTGCTTACAAAAATGTGGACGTTTTATTTGAAAACTATGATACCTAAGATGTAGCACAACGGACCTCAACGTTTCATTTCTACTACAACTTATCTGTCTTGGGATCTACAAATGGAGGAATCTTAATTAACACACAAGAGAACAGAAAAGATCATTAGAAAATAATCTATCCAAATAAATACTTGAAAATGGCATTTTTGAGTTATCACACTAATGAACTCAGGCATCATTATATTGATTAATGAACCTAATTATGTTGGTTTAAAATTACTGTACTGTTTACAATGTACATAAAACTTAGCAGCTTCAAATTTGTATATTTAGTTTATAATCTACAAAAATGGCTATTTCTGTGTGTCACTGTTAGTACTGTACCAGGAAAAATTAAGGATATGTGCACAAGAATCTTCTGAAGGGGGAACGGTCCTTAGGGAGCAGATACAGAGAGATTTAGATGCAGAGCGAAATAATGGATATATTTGAAAACTTAATTTATTCACCTGGAGAATTTGATGAATAAGTTCCCTATTATTTCTGACTCGTAGCATTAAACCAAATTAAAATATTGTCTGAGCAAGTTCATGTCGCCTGGCTAATTGAAACAAAATAAATATTTATGATTGTCCATCTTTTAACATGAAACGATTATCTTTCGTTGAAAATCAATATGTTCTTTCCTAATAAAGTTCATAAAGTTCTTCAAGTATTGGTTCAAATGACAAAAACTGAAAATGAATGTAACACCCTTACACGTGTAAAATGAATTTCCCTACACCACTTTCAATATTTTAACACTTCAAAATTTGGCAAGATTTATCTTCTTCTAAAGTTCGGTGCTATAGTCTATTTTAGAACTGTCACTCAATATTTATAAAATTTAATGTGAAATCCAATGAGCGAAATAGTTTGTTGAATTATGAATGAAATCACTGATTCTACAGTTCAACTTGTAATATAGTCTGTTTAAATCTCAAGTTTGTTTACAGTGGCACTCATGTCACCAGAAACATCCAAATATCAAACTGAAAATGTAGACAAATGCGGTTCAACGAACTTCATATGAAGTCCTCGACAGCTGGTGTTGTGATGCTATCCCCACGGTACCACGTCTGATTCCCGCGTAGTAACCACGTTCCGAATCGAACCTCAAACCGCGTTCCATGTCCCGCGTAGTAACCACGTTTAAATTCTATGAAGTCACCACGTTCCAACTCCCACGTAGTCAAAATGACAGCAGCTTTATATGACAAAATAGGCGATGTCAGGGTTTCAGATGTCACTTATAAAATTTATAAGCACGAAAACGTTCAACTGACAAGATTAACTTGTGAGTGTTCTATGCTTGTAAGTCGTAAAATTGGCACTGTATTTTACTACGTGAATTTCCTCTAATATTTAATCACTGGTAGATGATTGTTATTGCTCATTAGATTGGATTCACTGTTTATGTTGAAGCACATTTATAACATATTTACACACGAAAATCAGTCTTATCCACCATAACGAAATACTTAATTCGCGGATATTTACAAGTTCCTATGACGGCAATGTCATACAATGTCAAATACTGTTCACTTGTGATGAAGGTTTAACCGTATTAAAACTTCAACCAGTAATTATTACACACGTACTTAAGGTAACTTTATGAAATAGATTCGTTTGACAGATTAAATGTTTAATTATTTCACTTGAAAATCGTCTTAATATTCATACGCTTATTTCTCTTGAATGTTTAAAGTCAGTTTCATTTGAATATGAATAGAAGTTTAAATCAATTAAATTTGTTCGATTTGCAGTGGAAAGTACTAAGTCTGTACAGTGATTAAATATCATAAATCTTTGACAACACTTTGAAATTATTATGTTAGTATCATATCACTAGAAAAGTTTCTAAGTTCCAACACGAGTTATTGTTTTATAAGTCTTGGCGAAAACTTTACCGTAGAGTTGGTACGATGTGATGTTTTAAGTTCGAACCTCGCGAACCCGTTCATGTGAGACAGCATGACTACACGACGGCAGCGATTTGAGAACTGAACTGACTTGACCTAGCAAAACCCCGTTCTTTTATACCAATCTGCCGAGCTCAGCTTCCTCCTCTCGTGGAAAAATCAAGTTTTTTATACCTGAATTTCTCTTTAAGACCGTAGGACGACATTAATGAAATTGCAGTATGTTTGCCTTTAAATAATGGGCTATACGATGGCGTATCTCATTAATTGATATATCAGTGGGTTCCAAAGTTAGTACAATTTCTTGTAGTATGTTCGACAATATCAGGGGGTGTTATAGCTGCATCACGCGCTGCGTGACGTATCTTGCTTGCTGTATGCATGCTCGAACCGTTCTGTTGCGCTACATCGCATGCTAGGGTCCCCCCGCTGCGCTGACTTCCATTAAATAAAATTATGTTCCAGGCCACACATGGTTCCTGGCAGAGTACGAACGTACAAAATTATTGAGACTATCTGGAGGTAATAGTTGCAGACGGCATTTCAGATAATAAGAATGTGATGAACAAATCATGCATTGACAGTGAAGGAAAGAACACATTTTACATGGTTGCTTAAAGGTATTGTAAAGAAATACACTTCAAAAATATCTAGCTTTACCAGATATTATGTTTGTATATATATATATTCAGTATAACTACATCACGGAACAAAAATATGATCTTAAAATTCCTAAATATTTTAGATAAATATTACCAACAGAATTTTAAAATATTAGCGCTTAAATGAAACTTTGTAAAGAAACGATTAAACTGAAGAAAATGGCCAGCTTTTGGACATAAACCAACCACTACTGAACACAACTGTGAATAGGTACAATATATTCCATATTGTATAGGATGCGTAGTGTACGTACTTTGTTTCTTCTTTGATGTACGGCAACAGCTGAACATCAGTATGTTCTTCTATGTATATTTCCTCCTTAATATCTTCAGAAGGCTGTAAGTAATGCACCGCTCCCGCGTCCAGGTGAGGATACATGAGATCCAGACTAGCTCCTGATAAATGATTCTATCTGATTAATGTTGCTGGGTTGTGGGTTCCACTTGAGAAAGTACGCCGACGGCCTATGGTATATCTCAACCTACGCAGAAGGACGTCTCCAACACGCTATCAGTCGGATACCATACTCGCATGTCGCCAAAATTAATCGCAAATTTCAGGTTACTACGATATTTCAAGTGATTCGTACGTGTTGCTAACGAAATCTCAATCAGAAAATGAGTCCTTACAGTCTTACATCTAATTCTTATACTAAGTAGGCATTAAAAGAATTATATAGTTTCACTACTCAGCTTTTATTGACTATTCAGTCTAAATATCAAGTAAATGTCATCTAAGATATCGTTAAAAAAATGCCTCGTACAACGTAGACAGCTTCATAATGCTATAAACATCTCCATCAGTTGCAATTACGTTGAAATAAATAAAAATAGGTTTGGAAAAACCCGTAAGAAGTAGTTGAAATCTAGGCCTTAATCATCGATTCATTAACCCTGGCCTGTTGAAATACTAAGTCATAGTTAAGTAATGTTTGCAGAAATCAATTGAAAAATTAAAATATATAAATCAAATGAAACATATTAAATAGAGTTGAAAGAATTAGATGCATCCAATTGGTTAAAAATGAAAAGAAAATTATATTCCCAACTATATAGATCATTTCAGATTATAGTTTTAAAATGGAATGTAGAACGCAGTGAAAATAGCCAAATAAATAATTCATTAAGATCTGGAATCTCTTCTCACTGAGCTGGATTGCTCCTCAAAGTTACTTAAAATTCCATTATTTAACCTTTAATTCACATATGACCGGTGAAACGAATGTCACTTTGCTAAACTTAACATCTGTGTCCATACACAGTAGAAAATCGTATGGGAAAGCAATGTCTATCTTCTGAGGACTTTAGTTAACTCATATATTTAAAAGTTCGCTTGGATGTTTCATGTTTCATAAGATCTGATCTCCATATAAGCAAATTCAGGTCCACTCTAAGTCGTAATTGATTTCAAATTAATTCTATCATAAGGCTTATGTGGCTCATTCACTTAATTATTATCTTAATCCATGGTTAAAGTTCAATTTAAGTGCGTATCTGGCTGAATGTAGCATTGCCAAGTGTATTTAATTAACTTTCTAATAAATTATACCATAAGTGGAAAAATTGGCATATTAGAAGACTCTACCTTCATCTAAAAATCCATATATCAATGACTAAGTTGCCAGTGATGTGTCAAACTGCTCCCATAAAATCAGGAATTAGGTTACCATGTGTGAGAGTACTTGAAAGTGGTCATAAATAACTCAGTGACGGCCTAAATATTAACGTTATTAGCCTCTTGGCTCATCTGATGATCCTACATACTCAAACAACTCTGTGTTGATGGCATTGAGATCGTATCCTAACCTACTTTGTGTATCTGGGAATAAAAACAGCAATTGAAAGCAGTACATTTCATTATATATCTTAGCATGCATAATTTGCACGTACTATCATCTCTTAGAAGACTACTATGACCAACCTTTCAAATAAAAATAAATATCACCATCACAACTTAACATCCGCTTATATTATCACTTCATTCACCATTTATCACTTCAAATATCACGTAATATCCATATCAATGCATCTCAAGCACTCATCTCATTAAATACGCTGCATATGTGCCATAACCTACACATATAAAAAAAACATTTCCTTACCGTCATAGTATCAAAGAAAAGTGTCTCAAAATACTAAGCTGTACTACTATACTTCGTCGTAAACATTCCCTAAATACGATCTCCAAGCTTGCTATTCCGATAAAGCCATCATACATGTATATTGACATTCATATTATACTCCAACACTTCACTGATAACGAATTAAGATAACTATTACTTTCTCTCACACCACATTGATAAATTTGCGAACGGTTTTCACTGGTATTTCACGCCTATATATGGGATTAACAGTAACTTCAGATGAATACCTACATCCATGTAATTACACTTCAATATTATATACGCACGCACAATGTCACAAATCATATCACACATAGCCAAAAAACAAAGGTTTCTACTTACGAAAAACGACTCATAGGGGACTTAACTTTGCTTATTGGGCCCTGTTTGCCATCTCGCTGTTGATCATCGGGAATGGTAGGCCTCGCTCCATGGTTCTGCTTTAGGTAATCGGGTCCATCTCGTCTTCTCAGCTGATTTCCAATCCTCCCGGGTCATCAACCTCGTAAAGCGCCACCATAGTCGGAGTAGTCTCTGCCTTGGTCTTTTAGAACATCATAGTGGTCTCTGGTACGTTAAGAACAGAATAATACAATGTATTAGTTAATGTTGTCATGTTGTAATTTATCTTCGTTTCGTACTGCCTATGATATCAGAATGAATGTGCTCTGGGCCGTCTAGTTTCGCTATAACAGTTCTAAATGTGCTACTATTTGTAAACTCTCTCGCTTGCCGAGCGAATGCAATTTTTCCGTGCTTATTAGAATTGCACTTGACAGCTGGTTGGATTCTGCTCTCTACGATGTGCAGTATCAGACAAATATAAAGCTTCCAAGTCCAGCCGTGACGTATTAGTTGTACTAGACTTGATGATTCCCTTTTGCTGGTCTTTATATTTCGCGCAGTTATTTCAATCTATGCAGTTGACGTTGAGTGGGCTGCCGCGGATTTTATTCTCCGTCAATAGCTGATCTTAAAAACAGATAAGTTGGCTTATTTCTTTGCTAGACTCCGTCTTACTTGCCGTAGTGCTGAATTGTGTCGAATGTTCTAATGGAAGTCTCTTTTTTCTAATAATTACTTTAAATAATCCGCTTCTGTCATTCTTTACTCACAGCCTTCTAGGAATGGTTCTTTCGGTGACTACCGGTTGAAAGGATTATCATTTCGGCTCGTACCGCTGTTAGTTGCTTTCACATTGACCTTGTAATGGTTTGAACGCCATTTTTGTTCCTACTGATGCAAATAGAGAACGGTGAAATGGCACAGTAACAAATAAGTAAAGTAGAATAAAGAAGTAAGGGAATTAAATATATAGGCCTAAACAAGAAACAGCTGAGGAAATAAATTTCACAGTGGCACAAGGATAGTATAATTAATTTATCTCCCATTTAAAAATATAAGAGTGGAAAGGAACAATCAAATCAAAATCACTTCAAATGCAATGGAGGTGTCTACCTTGGTGGCAAATGGTACACAAAAATACCTTACTATCAAGCATTAAATTGTCAATGAACAGACAGGAAGACAATTTCCTAAAATACAGTATTATAAAATTTACACTTACTTTTCTTCTATTAAACACACAGCTCATCATTAATAAATTTACATTATTTACAAAATTTAACTCATGATGATGATGATGCTTGTTGTTTAATGGGGCCTAACATCGAGATCATCGGCTCCTAATGGTACGAAATGAGACGAAATGGTATGACAAATTAAAAGTCCAAAATTCTCCACTGACCAGAATACGTGAGGACGAAGAATGAATGGATGGACATGGATTTAAAACAATCGGTGGATGCGACGCACAATGCCTTGCATTCACAGAAACTGATGTAAAACAATAGCATTACTGATGATGCTTGTTGTTTTAAGGGGCCTAACGTCGAAGGTCACCGGCCCAATAGGATTACTGACCAAGGGACTGTTGCTATAGCATAACACTGAATGGATGATGCTTGCAGTCTAAAGAGGGTCTAAAATCCAAGTTATCGGCCCCGCATAACGCTACTTACCTCTAGGAAGGTAGAACATGGTATTTGTCATGTTGCGGTACTAATCAAATGTAGCAGAGACTCACGGTATTCCACATATTATGGTACTACACACAGGTTATGAAATTCGACATGTAATACAGACCTATGAGTTTTCTCACCTTGCGGCGCCATTTACAGGCAACGCAAACCTATGGTGTTAATCACATAAGAGTACTAGCCACAGGGACCTGCACTATCCCGCGGTGTTCCTCATAGAGTGGGTACTAATCACAGACAAGGCAGGACCATGGTAGCTATCATCTCATGGTCCCGCTCATATGGTGGTACTAATCACAGGTACTGCAAAAGCCGACCGCACAGTGCTCCTATGATACTAATCACAAACATATTTGATACCTAATATAGTGGTACTACGCGCAAGTAAAATCGAACCATGATGTTCTTCGCATGGTGGTAATAATCACAGGTAGTTTCGTGGTTACTTGGTCGCCCCTTACGACAGGCAGGGAATACCGTGGGTGTATTCTTCGTCTGCGTCCCCCTCCCACAGGGGGGTTGTGTGCTTGGTGCGCGAGAGGTATTTTATTTCCCTCAAGTCCGCCAGCAAGCCGCTTAAGACCCCCTATCCGCCACCTGGGACGCGCCACGTGGGAGTACCACTTCTCCCCCTGCTAAGCCAGAGTAGTAGGTTCGTGGAAATTTTACTCATATTATCCTCTGTATTTAAAAACATTATCAACTCATATACAACATGTGGAGTTATTTCAAACAATAATATACAACTGATATTAGAATAAAATTTACATTGCATTTATATATTTTATTTTCTTACACTTTTTGGAACCTAACTTGCATAGCGACCTGCTGCGTCTTAACCCAAGTCCTTTCGCCACTCCTTTTTAGACAACTGATAAGAGATAGGAAAAAGAAAAGGGACACACTGTAGGGTAGCAGTAGACAACTTAGCGTAGAAAAAGCGGAACATTTGTAAATATGTACATTTAAAATTACCTATGCATTTCTGAATATTCAGCAGAGAATATGCACACATACATACGGGTATGGAGGCACTCCCGTGTATTTGTAAATGTAGAATTTTAGGAAAATAAATAAATAATAGTATTAATAATAAATACTATCTCCAAAATATTACCCAATACTATTCTTCGCTTCCTTTTTCCTTTCTGCTGATCCCTATTTCAACAATGACTAGCTATTTTATTTATTCTCTTATTACCGGAGTAATAATGTATACCCTCTCTGTGAATACTTTAGTGCTGGCTACATGGCCATTGAAATTCCACTCTTTATTGTGGTTCGCCGCTGCGTTATTCATCAAGTGATTCATGGTCACAGATACTATGGTTTTCAATATTTATAAACATTAACTTCCACCGGCTTTAAAGTTATTAATGTGCCTATCTGTGGTGTATGGCCAGACAGTGCCTTTTCCAGTATTCTTCTGCATTCTAGTGTCGTCGGTATGAATCATCTCGCCACTCTCCCCCTCCACCGAGCGAGTATGCGCACGTAAACATTGCGACTGTGGTCTGACTTCAGGCTTCTGGGTTGTCGCCATTAAGGTTCTGCTGTGATGGAAGGACGGCGTGCTTCTCGCTTGACGGGATGGATAGAGTGATTATCGTGGACCCAGGGTGAAGTTGGTTTGATAGGGCTTACGCCCTCCTGAACTTTGCAATTTCCTTTTAAATTTTATTATCATTTAATGTACCTCGCCTGGAATTTTTGAGTGCACTCTAAGGGTTACCTTTACCATACGTAAGTAAGGATATTATGCTGAAGCGTACTGACGACTACGGCAAGATACTACACTGTAAGTGTTTTTTTAACTCATCTTTAACTTGTTCCAACTGGTGAACTGAATATTTCTAAATGCCTTGTTCCGCCATTGTGAGGGAATCTTGAAACGTGAAATTTCTGAAGCTATTTCGAAGAATATAAAGATTACGGAATTTCATGAGCTTGTACTATAAAAATTTATCCCTTCTTTAGCACTGCAAAATTTGTTTCCTCAATATTGTTTTAGGACTCAACTATATCTTAAACTCGAGGTTATATTGCATGGTATTTCTAATTTCGGTGCCTGAAGAAGAAATGGTGGCACATATTCTGAAAGGTTTTCCGCCCTACAACAGATCCTACCTCTTCCTCAGGAAGAGCCCGACTAATTTTGTGGAATTAGAGGCTGCTTGTACCTGTGCTGAATATGTCAAGCACGGGGACGCGGCCAGACCCATCTGCCACCCTCCTCCTTTTAACCCGGCCTCGCCTCAATCTAGGAATAGTGGAAATCTTAAAAATGGTATAATTGTGGATTACGTGACCACCTTCGGAATGCTCGCCCGTCAATAAAGCGTAGTACTGGTCCTTGTTCTTATTTGTGTAGGTCGAGGCAGCACATTAAGAATAATTGCCCAACCTCTTTCAAAAAACGCAATCAATGACTAAAGGTTAATAGTAATACTTGTGAATCTTGCCCCTGAATTTTCTGTGGATTCAGAGAGAGTTATTTGTCGGCAGGAATGTAATAAAATCTCCGATTTGGTTGATTCTAAAAGTGCCTTCGCGAAGGCAGACCTGAATAATGAACCGATTGTTGCTTTAAATGACTCGGTAACGTTGTCACTTTAATATATGATGATGCTTGTTGTTTTTCTATTTGCTTAACGTCGCACCGACAGAGATATCTCTTATGGCGACAATGGGATAGGAAAGGTCTAGGAAGTGGAAGTGGCCTTAATTATGGTACAGCTCCAGCATTTGCCTGGTCTGAAAATGGGAAACCACGCAAAACCATCTTCAGGGCTGGCGACAGTGGGGCCCGAACCCACTATCTCCCGATTACTGGATACAGGCCGCACTTAAGGTTAAATATTATAAAAAATATTGATCACAATGTATTCACATTTTCAATAATATTAGAAAATATGCCATCATTTACAACATTTAACATACCATCATGTCCATTTCTCTATTCATTGAGTCATAAGTTTGTCGGTTCAAACCCCCACCCGTGCTGGAGATACTCAACACTGAGGTAGGCTGTATTTGTCACATTCTCATGTTGTCTAAATCCCCCTAAGCCAATAAAGATTAGATTCTGGAAGTGTATTGGTGACCTTGTATATCAACTTTCATTTCCTCTAGCAAGTGTCTTCCCATTCTGTTTCTATTTTACTGAAATGCGTCTGTTTGATTGCTGCATTCATATATACGCAATCGGTAATGTCAATGAATAGATTGTCTCCGCCTAACATATGTAAAAATATAACCTATTTCTCATAATACTCTTTTGAAATTATTGATAGGTTCAACATCATCCGTATAATCATTGAATAATGAAACAAAATGCTTGTGTTATCTGAATTGCAGCCGCATCATCATCAGGTCCGATTTCTAGATATCCGTTTTCATTTATACCACAGTTATCAGTAAAATTATCTTTGTTGATATGTTATTTACTCACTAAAAATTTACCTCCACCCCTGCTCAACAATTCTGTGTCATTTCTTATGCCGTTATTCAGCTCAGTCTCAATATCCGCAGTATTCAATCCCGTCATGTTTACGAACTAAACAGCTGACCAGCACTCGCGGAAGTTCAAGACCGTTGCCTAGACAACTTCAAGACAAATTCTCACTCTTCTTTTACCTCCTAAGCCTTGTATATTGTACTGCATGTTCATCAATGCCTAATAAACAATTCACCACCAAAAAATACAAAACTATTGCATAGATTGCACACGTATGCAGATAATGCAGCAGAGTGTTTTCGGGCAATAAGGACCGTAAGGCAAAGTGAACAGTCGGGCGCGTTCGGGCGGAAAGGGGTTGATTAGTTCTAGGCTGGTTTTAATTTATCTGTCTTCTTTATGTGAGACTTTCTCTTTTAGGATTTTTTCAGTTGTTAGCTTAAATTGTAACTTAGCACATCATAATTTACTATTGGTCTAATGGGACATGAGCTTTTGTGTATTTTGGGGATGGCTCTTACTGTGGGGAGTTTGGGATTTTTTGATGGTGAGGCTTTCTTTTTCTTGTTCAGTGAGAATGAAGTCTGTTTGCTGGATAGCTTGTTTTATTTTGTTTGGAAATTTATTTGTAGGATCACATTGTAGTTTTTGAATTCCGTTGTTGTTGATGACAGCTATTGTTTTTTTCTATATACCCAAGAATAGAACATAACAAGAAGTGTCAAGAGTATAGATCTTGAATAGCAGTGCACTCGCATCTCAGATATGTTCAGACACCGTTCTCTTCTGTAGTATCTGTAATTTAGAACTCAACTAGCACACATTTATTCAGAGAACAGTGTGCATAAGCTGCAGAATTTCACCTTTAAGTAACTCCTGGACAATATCACATCTATAAATTAGCAGTTCACAGTGTTGGGAGTAGATTTTTGCTGACGACCCACAATTACTCATTGAATATCCCTCTTCCAACTTTCAAGGTTTTCAAAGACTCTGAGGTGCAAGAATGATGTGCAGGAATTGACTTTTATGCCAGTATAACTACAGACGTGTGCTGGGATATTCAGCTTCATCAAATACCTCTAGAATGGACCCAAATTACACTCGCCAACATGAAAGTAGAATGTTATCACATCACCATGTAAACTATCAGATGAAGAGAGACTGAACTGTAAGCCACACATTCAGAAGATTACAATTTACTGTGTTTACAGTAGCAACAGACAGAGCAAGGAAAGATGATGACAATAAGTCGCTTCTTCTCCAAAATTATTTCACAGCTTCTCCGCCAAGGCAGAGTTTTACTATGAGATCACCCAACATTAGTAACATTGTAAAGAAGTTTAAATGATGCAAATCTTACCTGGAATTTCTTTTGGAGGCAAAATATGTTCACTATGAGATTCAAAGACCTACTGGTCATAACCGAATTAAATCCAGCACCCACAATTGTCCTTCCGTTCAGCAGCTACTAGCACTAAATTTGGATAATGTATGATAGGAGATGATGTCAATCCCACAACGATACCATTACCAAACCATGGAGAATAAAAACATAACCATACAACCTACAGAAATCCATTTCAATAAATGCCAGAGGTAATCAATAAACAATAAACAGTCATTTGATGGGTACTTAGCTCATGAAATGTCCTGATGCCTAGATCTTGAAACGCTGCCTGTCACAACTTCATTGGTAGCTGGACCTAACCAAGGTTCCTTCACTATCAAGTCCACAACTTTAATTCAGCTTTTTGCCACTATCAAACATAGCATGCACTGCCATCTCCCTAGTAAATGCTAGAGGCCAATTGTCCACTTGGCAACCATAATCTGGGAGCATGTGCCACCAGAACCCCTTTCCTTGCCCCATGAATAAGGTTTCTGTCACTAGTTGTACCTATAGATGTATATAAATACTGTTGTTTGTACTTCCTAAGAGTTGGCTGCCTTGCGTAGCACATTATCACATACTCCCAGACAAAGAAACAAAAGAGAGACATACTTTTCCTAGATGCCCATGTAGCAAATGGCGACTGCTGGGGTTAATATTGGGGAAGCACATAGTAAATTATGCCCCTGCCAAACTAACTCAGCTACTAAGGGTTAAATTCTGATCTCTATAAATTTATTTGCCATGAGACTCACAAGTGATGCATTTGTTGTTCTTTCAAGCCAGGCTGGTTCCTCTTTGATTTTTACTTGCAGATCCAGTTCACACTGCAACTGAAGTAGTTAGAAGCTACTGGGGTTCTTGATTACTTCCAATGATATTACACTGAAACATAGCCCACAGAAATATATTACCTTATTGCAGTCATTGCTACTTAGGTTATCTGTCAACAGACTAAGCATTATGCTTGAAATTTTACATGACCGTCAATATTATGAACATACCAAAAAGACTCAAAATTTTACATGACTGTTAATATTGTGATCATACCTATTGGACCTCAAGTTTTCTATGACTGACACTATGCAGAACAATCTCCATAACAACACTGATAACCATAACAAGAATTCTACATATGATATCCTAAACGGAAACTTCTCAAAATTTCGAACCCTACTACCATATGTTGCAGCCTACAATGTAAAGAAAAACTCAACATTCACAGCGTCACTATTAAATTGCAAACATAGGTAAATAACACAGCAACTCAATAATTAAAATTATGCACTACATATTGTAATTTCTTTCTGAAACTAATATGCGTAGAACTTCAGAAAAATTCTTCACTCCAAAACAATTTTGATAGGTAAGGTACCGGGGTAAGTTACGTTATATTGCTACAACACACGAGGAACAGATTTGCCGGCACTTGTAACACAAAGGCCAGGAGTTTTCAAAAAGAATGCCAGTTATATGTGTATACAGTTTTAATGCTTAAGTAGAAATAAAATTTAAGAAAATTAAAAATATTAAATGTTAAAAATATGTAGAATGCTGAAACTGAGAAAGATTAGTATTAACTTCTTACTGTTCCCAATTGAGATCTATAATTTTCGCAAAAGTAAATTATAGAACTTGAACCTTACCGACAATAGAGATTGTGGACACAGTGTAAATGATAGAAATCACAATTTCTCAATGAAGAAAATCTGTAGCACAATAAATTAACAGAATAGGCTGTACAAATGGCTAATACGCGTCTTATGTAACACATACCTCACACCTAGAGATAAAACCTGATATTTTAATTCAGTGTAATCACTTAAAACAAACACTTAAAGAACGGATTTGATTTGTATCAGTCAGTAGAACGGGCTGAATTTAGGAAAGGATTAATTACCAGTGAGAACTCCAGAGTACACGACACTTCTTGAAAACAGCACTGGGTGCAATGTCCCGTTATATTTCTAACTATCAACTATCAATGCAGTCCTGCTCTAGTGGGCTTTACACGTGGTCAAAGAGAATGAGTAAGAGATGACTCTCAACGTTATTCTTCACTTCTGAACGCAACGGCTGCGCAAAGATCGCCAGGAATTGCACACCAGCGCCTCTAGTGTAAACAGGGCTGAACTAAAATTACCGGGCGGGTGATTTAAATCGTTTAGAGCGCGGAAGGTCCCCAGGTTCTCGTCCCCGTCCACTCTTAAATATTATATTAAATATATTTTTTCTTTTTTTCTTTCTCGTCTATTTTCTTTCATTTCCTTTTCTTTCTTTCCTTCTTTCAGTTACCTTTTTCTGAAATACTGCATTCTGAACAACAATACACCTGGAGGCTGGGCTGTGTTTTATTATTATTAATAATTTTTTGCTGGAGAAAAGAAGCTTACCAGCTTGTGCTGCTTATTATAATTATTTCAATTATGGAGCTATATTTTATTTTTACTCATTCAAAAAGCCTTGAAGGATCGGAGTGACTGGCCTTGCCTGTGCTGCTTTTGTTTGTTTCTGCTGAGGAAAAAGGAAGCTAACTCACAAAGGGAGGAAGGAAGTGACCTGAAGGTGAGCAGGATTGGCAATCCTTATCTCAGATTAAGACGTATGACAGAAATAGACACTAACATCCCCTCGTACATCAGTCCTCTTTAACACTACTTAAGCCAACTGTAACAGTCAACAGTATCAAGATATGCCACTTATGCAGGAAATAAAATATAAATATAATGTAAGAAAGAAAACCATATGCAGGAACCAAAATGATGAAAGGAAACTCATATGCTAAGGAGGGATTTTTTAGGATTCAAAGGTAAATTGAAATGAAACATGATCTTTTGATTTATGGAGCTATATTCTACCTACTATCCACAGTGTTACAGGTATAAAATTGTGAAGAAATTGTATTCAGCAGTGTTAATCATCAATTAATATTCATCAGCCAGAAAACTATTCAATACAACACAAATACAAGATCATTCATTTATGAAAGAAAGACTGGAACTGACAAGGTACAACATAATACTTTTCTCTCTTATCGCAGTTTAACGTTGCACTGACATTGCAAAAGTTTTCAGCAACACCATTTGTATTTTCCCAAGGAACTTACAATATGATAAATCTTTCAGTCTGTCAAAAGAGGCACCTTGGGCCACACACTGAAAAATATTGAGATTTGTACTTCTTTTGCATCTACTAGAGGATGACAAATCTCTGGCAGAGTAGTGTTTGAAGAAACCAAGACATGATAGCACATACTCTGTTCCTACATACTGCACCAAAACACAACATATCATTCAATCAGTCATCTGCATTTAGATGATAAACAATGTCAAGCTACAAAATTGTATGCATCCCTTGTATTCATTGATCTACACTATTTACAATAAAAAATGTTCTATTTTATGTGACAGTAGGATATATAAAAAAATTCTGCTACATGGAAAAGGATGGAATCATGAATATATTTGAGGGTTTAAAAGACAAGAGAGAGCTTACAGATTCTGTGATTGCTCGCTCTTACAACATGCAGGAGGTACAAATAATGCTTCCTTTCAGTCCATCCGCAGGAGAGTAGTTCTAATAAATTTACAGAAATATGTAGCATCAGGATCTACATACAATAATATGGCAGCTGATCCAGCACAAAACATTCCCATGCCAAGTCACAACATAGCTCCACCTATTAAGAGCTATGTCCAAGGAAATGCTTGCTACTTTAGTACAGTATTATGAACAATATGCTGCTACTTCCACAACATTACGGCGTGCACGGGACTTTGCTGTGACCTAGACGAAATGCCAGTTGAAGACAGTGGAAACTCACTTCAGACAGTGCCATTTGTACCTACTGTATATCGAAGGCAGAAATCTATGTTGATGGTTGCAGAGTAGGCTGATCTGTGGTCTGACAGCATGCACTCCAACCGGCCAACCAAGCAGAGGAGGGGTGGCTATGGTTCCACCGTGTTTCTATACCTCTGCATTTGGGACACAGAAACGGGCTGTTCCCCTACCACTGGCTGTCCTGAGATTGGTTTTTCCTTTCGCCTGCAGTAAGGCGAATGATGGGACAGTTCCTAGTATATGTCATGGCCACCAAATATCTTGCCCTCACCACAAATCTCCTTGCTTAAGATGATGATGCCTGTTGATTAAAAGGGCCTAAAATCTAGTTCATTGTTTTAAGAGAAAGTACAACTAGGCAACCATCCCCTATATATATTAGTAATCGGAGAGAAGAAATGGAAGGGGGCTGACACTGGGAAAAGTTATGGTATCAGCTAAGAAGGACCATGCCCTTTGAGGAAAATAAGACTCCCTAGGCCTCCATACATAATACAATCGGGGGCAGAAAAGAACAGGTCGTGATCGAGGTAGATCAGATAGGATAGATGAAAGTGGGGAGCCTGGCACAAGTAAGCGAAAGTAGTGCCAAAATTCAATTAAGGGCTCCGTGGTCGCCTACCCAAGCTCCCAAGTACAGAGCCCACATGGGACCCCTTTTAGTCGTCTCTTACAGCAGGCAGAGAATGCTGTGGCTGTTATTCTACTGCCCCTACCCACAGGGGGACAACTATGATAAGGCTAGTTGCTTTACGTTGCACCGACACAGATAGGTCTTATGATGATGATGGTACAGGAAAGGCCTAGGAATGGGAAGGAAGCAGCCGTGGCCTTAATTAAGGTACAGCCCCAGCATTTGCCTGGTGTGAAAATGGGAAACCACAGAAAACAATTTTCCGGGCTGCCGATAGTGGGGTTCGAACCTATCTCCCGAATACTGGATACTGGCCGCACTTATGTTTCAAATTATCCGAAATTCATTTGCCTTGGTGTGGTATGTTTTCATGTTCTGGCCTCAGGAGATTAGTAAAACAAGAACAGTAAGGATGCTTACCTCAAATATCTTGTTCTTTTTCTTCAAACACGCAAACGAAGATAACAGATATACGCAAACATATCAAAGTAAAGCAAAATGTCACAAACGTCAAAAACGTGGTCGTCCCACGTGGTCCAAGTTGTCAAACTCAAATCGACCAATAGCAATCGGGAGATGTTTCTACCAATAGGAGCTGCCGTATTCGTCACGTGGGCTTAGGATGAGTGACGTGAAGTACAACAGCGCGCCCACGCGAGTGGAGAGCAAAAGTATTCAGTCTGAGCCGGGCCCTCGGAAGGGTAGGACCTCTGCCGCTGTCAAACCCTTTCACGTGGTAGTGGTGGGGGTAAGGTTCGGCAGTACGGTTCACTGCCGTCTCAATCCTACATATATAGATTGAGACGGCGGTGGTTCGGTTATTGATGTTGGGGAGGAAGGGACGTTGTCGTTGAAGGAGGGATTGGATATGGGTGGGGTATAGTAGCCATTACTGAATTAAAACAGCTCATTTGCGAGCTTTAAACTGAAAATGCAACAACCCAACAACATTATCGAGATCATTTTGCAGTTGCTCACAATCTTGTAACTTATTTATTACTCTGTACAGAATAACATCATCTGCGAAAAGCATTATCTCTGATTCCACTTCTTTACACATATCATTGATATATATAAGAAAACATAAAGGTCCAATAATACTGCCTTGAGGAATTCCCCTCTTAATTTTTACAGGGCCAGATAAAGCTTCACCTACTATAATTCTCTGAGCCCTATTTTCTAAAAACCGAGCCACCCATTCAGTCACTCTTTTATCTAGTCCAATTGCACTCATTTTTGCCAGTAGTCTCCCACGATCTACCCTATCAAATGCCTTAGACAGGTCAGTGGCGATACAGTCCAATTGACCACCTGAATGCAGGATATCTGCTATATCTTGCTGGAATCCTACAAGTTGTGCTTCAGTGGAATAAACTTTGCAACAGTATGGCTTCTCTTCTGTGTGTGTCCGCATAAGAACAGTTAGCTCAGACTGCCTTTCTTTGTGAATGATTAGCCACAGACATTCCACCTGTTTGGCTTCTCGCCTGTATGGGTCCGCGTATGATCGGTCAGACTGCCTTTCCTTGTGAATGATTTGCCACAGACATTGCACCTATATGGCTTCTCGCTTGTATGGGTCCGCATATGATCGGTTAATTTGCCTCTCTTTATGACTCGCCTGTATGTTTACGCATATGTTCGTTAAGATTGCCTCTCTTTATGTATGATTCGCCACAGACATTGCGGCAGTATGGCTTCTCGCCAGTATGGGTCCGCATATGTTCGGTTAGTTTGCCTCTCTTTATGACTCGCATGTATGTCTCCACATATGTTCGGTAAGTTTGCCTCTCTTTATGAATGATTTGCCACAGACATTGTAGCTGTATGGCTTCCCGCCTGTATGGGTCCCCATATGACAGGTTAGAAAGCCTTTCTGTATGGATGATTTGCCACAGACATTGCAGCTGTTTATGAATATTGAATTTTCACGACCGCATTGTAATCGAAACCGACTTTCAACCTATTAGGTCGTGTTACGTACATTTAGTACGTATTGAAGAGATGTTAAGTACAGAACAAAAATGGCCAACCAGACACCAGTGGGATCCGAACCCACAACCTCCCGATTTCGCGTCGGTTGCTCTACCAATTGAGCTATGGTGGCCTAGGCCATCTTTGTTCTGTTGGAAAGGATCTAAGCTACAGAACAAAGATGGCCTAGGCCACCATAGCTCAATTGGTAGAGCAACCGACGCGAAATTGGGAGGTTGTGGGTTCGGATCCCACAGGTGTCTGGTTGGCAATTTTTGTTCTGTACTTAACATCTCTTCAATACGTACTAAATGTACGTAACACGACCTAATAGGTTGAAAGTCTGTTTCGATTACAATGCGGTCGTGAAAATTCAATATTCATTGACTTGGCCCTCAACGGGCAACTTAAACGCACTCTACAGTGAGATGGTAGTAGTACCAGACCTGTAGCTTAGAATCTTTCCAACAGAACAAAGATGGCCTAGGCCACCATATCTCAATTGGTAGAGCAACCGACGCGAAAACGGGAGGTTGTGGGTTCGGATCCCACTGGTGTCTGGTTGGCCATTTTTGTTCTGTACTTAACATATCTTCAATACGTACTAAATGTACGTAACACGACCTAATAGGTTGAAAGTCGGTTTCGATTGCAGCTGTTTGGCTTCTCGCCTGTATGGGTCCGCATATGATCGGTCAGTCTGCCTTTCCTAGTGAATGATTTGCCACAGACATTGCACCTGAAAGGCTTCTCGCTTGTATGGGTCCGCATATGATCGGTTAGTTTGCCTCTCTTTTTGACTCGCCTGTATGGGTAAGCACATCTTCGGTTAGTTAGCTTCTCTTTATGAATGATTCGCCACAGACATTGCAACTGTATGGCTTCTCGCCAGTATGGGTCCGCATATGTTGGGTTAGTTTGCCTCTCTTTATGACTCGCCTGTATGTCTCCGCATATGTTCGGTAAGTTTACCTCTCTGTATGAATGATTTGCCACAGACATTGCAGCTGTATGGCTTCTCGCCTGTATAGTTCCGCATATGATCGGTCAGTTTGCCTTCCGTTGTGAATGATTTGCCACAGACATGGCACTTGAAATGCTTCTTGCCTGTATGGGTCCGCATTTGTTCGGTTAGGTTACATCTCTGTATGAATGATTTGCCACAGACATTGCAGCTGTATGGCTTCTCGCCTGTATCGGTAAGCATTTGATCGGTCAGACTGCCTTCCGTTGTGAATGATTTGCCACAGACATTGCACCTGTAAGGCTTCTTGCTAGTATGGGTCCGAATTTGATCGGTCAGTTTGCCTCTCTTTATGACTCGACTGTATGGGTAAGCACATCTTCGGTTAGTTAGCTTCTCCTTATGAATGATTCGCCACAGACATTGCAGCTGTATGGCTTCACGCCAATATGGGTCCGCATATGTTCGGTTAGTTTGCCTCTCTTTATGACTCGCCTGTATGTCTCCGCATATGTTCGGTAAGTTTACATCTCTGTATGAATGATTTGCCACAGACATTGCAACTGTATGGCCTCTCGCCTGTATGGGTCCGCATATGACCGGTCAGATTGCCTTTCGTTGTGAATGATTTGCCACAGACATTGCAACTGTATGGCTTCTCGCCTGTATGGGTCCGCATATGTTCGGTAAGCTTATATCTCTGTATGAATGATTTGCCACAGACATTGCACCTGTATGGCCTCTCGCCTGTATGGGTCCGCATATGACCGGTCAGATAGCCTTTCGTTGTGAATGATTTGCCACAGACATTGCAACTGTATGGCTTCTCGCCTGTATGGGTCCGCATATGTTCGGTTAGGTTACCTCTCTGGATGAATGATTTGCCACAGACGTTGCACCTGTAGGGCTTCTCGCCCGTATGGGTACGCATATGATCGGTCAGACTGCCTTTCGTTGTGATTACTTTCCCACAGGCATTGCACCTGTAATGCTTTTCGCCTGTATGGGTCCGTATATGTTCGGTTAGTTTACCTCTCTGTATGAATGATTTTCTACAGACATTGCAGCTGTATGGCTTCTCGCCTGTATGGGTCCGGATATGAGCGGTTAGAATGCCTTTCTTTATGAATGATTTGCTACAGGTATTGCACCTGTAAGGCTTCTCGCCTTTATGGGTTCGCATATGTTCGGTTAGTTTACCTCTGTGCATGAATGATTTGCCACAGACATTGCAGCTGTAAGGCTTCTCGCCTGTATGGGTCCGCATATGTTCGGTTAGTTTACCTCTGTGAATGAATGATTTGCCACAGACGTTGCAACTGTATGGCTTCTCGCCTGCATGAGTCAGCTTGTGATAAGGTAAACTGCTTTTATTGACATATGATTTGCAACATTC
This sequence comes from Anabrus simplex, assembly GCF_040414725.1. Lineage (NCBI taxonomy): Eukaryota > Metazoa > Arthropoda > Insecta > Orthoptera > Tettigoniidae > Anabrus > Anabrus simplex. The sequence goes on along the minus strand of NC_090279.1, from coordinate 20,215,869 downwards.
AGTGCATACGTGAGGCTTGTTGCCTGTGTGAATAACCATTTGACCGGCTAGTTTTTTCCAGCTGAAGGATTTTCCACAGACGTTGCAGCAGTTTCGGTTCTCGCCCGTGTGAGACCGCATAACGTCCGGTCTTTTCCTTAAATTTTTATGAGATACTGAGCATTCGTTTATAATCCCAGCTTTATGCAATCGCGTGTCGCCAGTGAGCATTTTCCTCTTTGTAAAGCAATTATCAGAAAATCCGCACACTTGGAGCGGGTGGATCCTGAGGTGCTTCGACAAGCTGCTTCGGCTACATAACACCTTTCCGCAGTGATCGCACTTGAAGGGACGATCTTCCTTGTGTCTCTTCAGATGTCGCAAGAGGTCCAACTTCCTAGCCAGGACTTCACTGCACACACTACACCTAAAACTAGATGATCCGCCGTCCGGAGGTTGATGATCTCTATAGTTCACCTCGGGTCTCGATCTACAGTGACAAATGAAAACCATGTGACCAATAGTTCAACAGCCAAATCCACTACAACTCTCACACAGGGGATTTGCTACTGGACATTCCAAACACTGATATCCAGTGCAGACAGCTCGTTACTCATAAACATTACATTCCTGAGAGTAAACATCATCTGAGGTTAAATTTCAAAAGCTCTCACTTGTTACGAGAATATGTTGCGTCTTTTCTTAATCACGATATCAGGCGCAAGAAACTTGTCACGGTTTAGAAATGTACGAGTTAATAGACAACCTCAATTGAAGAAAGCATGAGAAGTGGTCCAGCCTGAAAGGGTAAATACTCGTACAAGCTCTTTAATCCAGCACATATTATTCTATCGAAATCCGTAGTCTGTTCTCCTACATAAAGAACAGCATATGCTTTGGAGTTTTGATCTTGTTGAAGCACTCTGCGCTTTGTTGCAGGGAAGTAATAATTTTTGGAAAGGACCTTGTCCTTGAGGTTGTTTGAGAGAATGTCTGTGCTGTAGATATTCATAAAGTTGAGAACGTTTGCCGACATTCAGCAAGATCTGTTGAAACACGGCTAATCTTTTATGAATGTTATTTTGTCACACAAATATACATATTGTATTTGTACATTGTTATATCCCTATGGCATTTTATTATGTCACTGTGTCGCTTTTCCGAAATATGTATCTTTGATGTGCAATCAAACATAGCCAACCTATATATAGGACGGTAGGTTTATACAAGGACGATCATACTTACTATCATGTACTACATCAGTCTACATCTTAATTCCTGTATTTAACACGGTAGCCACTAATCCTGATGAAATCCTGGCAAAGCTGAAATATAACAAGTATATGACGGCTCTCTCGCTAGCATTGATACTGTCTTTTCTCCTCAAGACACTGCTGTTAAAGACATCATGAAGGCAACACAGAATATGGCATTGGTGGTAGCGTTTTATTACAATGTCCTAATATCCTAATTTTGAAACCAAACGCAACCTATCATGCCCTTGAATATTCATACAAGTATTACTTTAACAATACGGATAGAAGGAGCATGAAAATCAAGGCTTGAGCCAAAATTCGAGATGACAAGACGTTGAATTGCACCGTAGTGGATATTGCTGCTATGTAAAAGAAGGAATATTATTCTATTTATTTCAAAAGATCACTGGCGACGTGATTATTTTTAGTGGATTCATAACATAGTTGGATAGCATCCAATTCTGAGCCTGTCTCCCCACCACAGAGTAGTTCTACATATTCTACGGAAGAAGGGCGGGAAATGCAAATTTCTTGGTTAAAGGTGAGATCCGCTTAGAACTGCGACATGGGAAAATCGATCACGCAGGCTAAAATATATCGTAACATGGACTGGTACATTCCAATTCATGCTGTATGAACTGAATTCACATGGCCCAGTCGAATGCATGACTGGCTCACAAGCAAAGTAATGGGAGGCTCGACTATGTGTCGTTACTGCACTGTTTGGAGAAAATAAGTGGACAAATGAGAGGGGGACATTGATTCCAGATATGACAGACTAAACCTCTTGATCATCAAACAAGATACTGATGTTGACACCACTAGACAACAGGGGGCAGAAAATACGACACTGGATGGTATGCAATGCGTTCTGTGGCATATCACACCAAGCAAAGGTGCAAAAGTCTGTAACCCTTCTTCTTTACGTGAATACTTGATTCTTGTGACAAGTAATTTATCAGGTTCACAATTAGTTTTCAGTAAAATAATGTTTCATTTAGCACTGATAAATATTCTACACCAACCAGCTATATTGCTGTAACACGGGGCGCTTCCCAGGTGACGGATAGGGGTTCGCCGCTGGCCTGCCGATGAACTTGAGCAAAATATAAAAGCTCTCGCGTACCAAACATGTACAAAGTCTTTAATGGCAACTTTGGCGGAGATGGAGACGTTCACTAGGGACCAGATGGCGGAAGAGGTACACTAAATTTCTAGAAGTTAATGCAGAAAAGAGGGTAGCGTTTCTTCTCTAGAGGAGTGGCTGCAAAAGGCATCTGTTCTCCATGTCCGCAGCTGCGTTACTACCTTCCGTCATGAGCACTTAAATGCTTCAAGACAAGCCGGCCGTAAAATAATGCCGTTACATCATTACAGAAATATGTCTCATGGTATCAGAGCAAAGCTTAGTGCAGCCCCTGGAAGGGACGCGCATTGGCAGTGCCCAATCAGCATGAAAAGTATGCTAGGGTTACCGTCGCACGGGCTGTGACGGCTAACCATGCTAGTACCCCCATTTTGTATCCCATCATTGAATTATGCTTGGGTGAAGTAGCAAATAAGCCACTGCACTTGAGAGAAGGCTTGTAGGCATCTGAGAGGTGCAGAAAAAAGACGGAATGGAGAAAAGTCATGTGAAAAGAGGTGTGGTTACTAACTGGTGTACAACAGAAACCGAAGAACAGCTCATGGTGTTGACATTGTCATATCAGCTAAATTTGACGGTTCATTCTCCGAGGTGCAAAAGTATGACAATCGCTTGATGTAACTCGTCCGCATTAGGGAGAGAAGGAAATTCCAATTATTCAGCGCAACGCTCCACAAACTGACGTGCGCATGGAAACCAAATATGCGTTCTGGGCACAACCTGACAAGAAGACCGCTGACTATCTTATCGCTGCCGCTGATCTGAATGGTCGTGTCGGACTGAGGAAAGAAGAACAGTCCATGGCGTTCATGGATATGGAGAAAAGAACGACGATGCCCAACAAATTCGCGATTATGCAGAAACTGATCACCGCAAACACACGGTTCAAAAAGAGTGATATTCATCTACTCAGTACTACAGTGGCTCCCATCCAGTTCGCATTGACTACATCCTTGTGAGAGGGTGAAATCTCGAAGATGTTCTAGAGATAACAGTTGTCCCTTATTAAATCCTTGCGATGCAACAACGACCAGTCATCTAAGCTGCGGATAAAGTCACCAAGAGCCCAATACTTCACAGGAAATAGACAAATTGGGATCAAATGGTTGCCCCTGAAGAAGGAGACTAACGTCGTTGCAAAAGTTACAGAGTCACAAATCACCATAGTTGAAGTGAGCCGGACTAAACTGAAAGACGCCTTTCGCTCTATTCCTGGAACAATTAAGTCAGGGCGACAACGAAGGATTAAACATGTCATATGGCTAAGGAATGAAGATGTTAAATATGCAGTACGGTTGAAGAAGCGGCTGTACCACGAGTTTCTTGCTGGTTAGAATGCCTACAAGGCAGCCACTCGTAAAATGAAGGAGGTCTTTGCCGTAACAAAATCAAACCAGTAGGCAGGTCTATATGTGAAACTTGACATGCGCGAATTTGGGCGGAATTTTTAACGGCTAGTCCAATCGAGCCATCGCAAAACGTCAGAAGTCCAAAGTTTTTACGGCATCAATGAGGAAACAGACGATTTGCTACTGGACAGGCGGGAAGCGCGAGTACACTGGCGGAACTCTTTTGACTGAATTTCAATCATGGAATTTCCGTATCTACCAATCCTAATCACCTCCGCTGTTGAAGGTCCAACGTAGGAAAATGACGTCACTAAAGTCCAGGCTATGCTGAAGGAAATGAAATCAGGGAAAGCCATCTGTCCCGATTATCTTCCAGCAGAGTTTTGTTTCTCTCAATGGGGGGATGCAGCAGTGTGGCTAAAGCAAGCTTTTCAACCATATTATCAAAGAAGGTAAAAAACAAACAGACTAGCGACGGAGTATCAATTCAGAAATAAGGGAAGCCCTGGCGATTTTTCTAATTACGGACCGAACATACTTCTGAGCCTCGCAATGAGAGACTTAGAACAAATCTTCGACTCAAGGATTAGCGATTTAGACAAACATACAACAAGCCAAGCTGGATTTGTGTAAAATTGTGGCGCAATAGGAGAAACCCATGCTGCCCGACTGTTACTTGAGAAACACTGTTAAAAGAATAAGAGGCTTCATCACAAATTTCTGGACCCTTAGAAGCCCTTCCATCGGGTACTTCATGACCTAATCAGTCAGCCCTACGAGTACATGGCATTCCAGAGCACCTTGCTGAGAGGGTATAATTGCTCTACACAGAACAAATGAGTTGTCTTCAAGCTGCCGCAGGAGCGTCTGATGACTTCCGCATAACTGTAGGAGTCCATCAAGGCCCCGGCTTATCACCACTGCAGCTCATTCATGTGATGGACACAATTACCACAAACCTGCGCAGTCCAATACCATGAACACTTCTCTAAGCAAATGATATCATTTGGCTGAAGAGAATACGCTAGACCTGCAGCGTCAAACAGAAGACTGGAACAATCGACTAGTGCAATAAGCCCCGCGCCTCAACAAGAACAAGACAGAATACATTGCATTACATCGTCGAGAATTTGGAACCATGCATGTTGACGTTGAAGATATAGCACGAGTAGAGATATTTAAGTATATTGGCTCCACAATCCATGATTATGGCCGACTTACTGATAAAGTCAACTTAAGGATATACAAAGCCTGACTGAAGTGGAGAATGACAACAGGCCCCCTTTCGAACTTTGGACGAAGGGCCATCTCTAAACTAAGTTCTACCGAACTGATATCTGTCCTATCGATATCCATCCTGTCGTTTTCTACGGCAACGAATGCTGCCCAGCTCTAGAGGTAGAACGCAAAATAGGCATCATGGATACGAAGTTGCTTAGGTGGAAGGCTGGCATAACTAGACTAGATCACATTTCAAATGATGTTATTAGAAAATGTTTTGGCATTGCAGCGATCCAGAAGAAAATTGGGGAAAGACGAGTGCGCTGGTTTGGGCAAGTGTTGCGTGTAGAGGACGATACATTGGGAAAGTCAGAGTATTACACAGAAAGTCGGTGAAAAGAGGCGCTAGGGACGAACCAGACAGCATAGACTGATAAAGTGCACAACGGCCTGAAAGTTGGAAGACTACATGCAGACATGGCCCGAGACCGAACTAACTGGAGTCAATGAACCTCAACTCCGGACCCTGCCACCAGATGCAGACTGATGAATATTCTGTTACAAAAATGGAATGCAAAGGATATTTTACACATCCTAACATTCAAATCAGTTTATTGTATGTTCAAATTTTCTCCCCTAAAGCCTATGTCCGATATCTATAAAAACTTATTTTCACAAAATAGTGTTTGAATGGCTGAACGCTTCTGGATTTCGAGTTTAAGTGACTCCTATAAATGCATTGTGAAGAAAAACTTATAACTCCAAAAAATAAAAAATGGGTATATCTGTGTTAAATGGGAAGGACAGTTTGAATATCCGGTGAAATTCTATGAGTACCTAAAAGAGGGGAGTCCGTCAGTGTATTCTAGCCTGAATAGAATTTTGCAATTCATATTTCAGCTTACATACGTCATAGACAGCAGACGATCATATTAATCAGTTTGTTATTTTCACTCCGATCACGCCTATAAATATGAAGACCATGGAGGAGTGGCACAAAGTGGTCAGCTCAGGGCCATGTGACACTCGACGCTCTAAAGCTGGAAGGAAGCCACATAACTAAGTGGTTATTTCAGGACCATGTGTCCTACACAAACGGAAGTAAGCCTCATCACTATTTAGCTCAGGACGATGTGTCTCTCCACAAATGGAAGGTAATCTCATCACTAATTGGTAATCTCAGAAATACGTGTATTTCCACAAGTCAGCAATTAGGAAATTTTATGAATCTTAAAATCTTTTCGTATGTAATTCAATACCAAACTGGCATGGCAAATATTTTAGACATTTTAAAAAGGAAGTCATTTAAGTTGCGACATGATATTTGTAGACTGCTGAAATGAGAGTGAGGAAACAATAGCGCCTGAGGTGAGATATAAAACAAAGTGGGAAGTAGCAGATAAGATCCGGTCGACTGAATCCTTCAGAAGCATCTAAAATCTATGATGTAAAATGGACTAAGCTACATAGACAATGGACTGACCTCTGACATATATGCCAAGAAAAAAGAAGACACATAAAATGCATGTCGCTTTGCTGGTCTCTGCACAAAATATGTTTAGAAAGTAGAAAGCTAATTTAGACTCCATCAAAAATAGAAATATGATTTTGTGTGTGAAAAGGATTCATAAGCAACATTTTTACTGGTGGTCATAATGCAAAATTGTTCTCTAACGTAGCCTATTGTGTCCTGTTACACATGAATTACAAAGAAACAGAGAGTGTGAGCTGGTACTGGGTAGTTCTGAGGACCGACATGAATATTTCTTGCCACTAGTTGTGAATGTACAGTACGAACAAGTCAATGCACCACATAAGAGCCGAGAAGACACTAACCACTCACAAAATCAAATAAACCATTCAGAATTCGTAGTTTCCATCACAAATCTGGCTTGAAGTCAAACCTTAGGCTATGACTAGCCATCGCATGACGTGCTGATACAAGGGCTTAGTTAAGAGCACCAATCCGAGACAATACAAGCATTTCCTAGGGATTATCAAAGATCATTTCACACAGTAACCAACAAAGGTGTGACAGCAAAAAATTAATTAGCAATGTCACAACTACAGTTCAAAAACACTACTGCATTAAATGTTTTAAAACAGGACATACACTTGTGGTACTTTGTAAGGTCAGTGACAATAATTACAATTTTGAAATAATATAATATCACTACGTTATTTACCTATTATTATTATTATTATTATTATTATTATTATTATTATTATTATTACTATTATTATTATTACCATAGGGCAACAAGTTAGATACATATATACAATTATATAGTATTTAAAATATACAAAGACAAGAAACATGTTTTATAGCAGAATGTCCAGTTGAGTGATCCACTGTATAGCTTCCTCTGTTGGTTCCAAACAGTTACTCGGGCTACCTGTGTAGGAATGTCGTGTACATTCACTTACAATATGGAGTTCATCTGCCTAGATGCACCACAGTCGCACTCTGGTGATGAGATATATTTCCACTTATAAAGGGCATCCCTGCATGGTCCATGATTTTTTCTCACCCGATTCAGAGTGGTCCTAATCTTACTCGGTAGATGATGTTCACCAGAAGAGATGTTGTGTAAGGAACTGTCTGTGGCAACTTTCCAGCGACTTCTCCATTCTTCTAAAGGGTGAAAATTCCCATAAAGCCAATGCGACAGCATCATGCAAAGATGGATGTCGTGACTCGAACCTCGTTACCTTGAGAACAGGAATATCATCCAAAACATACAATTGAGGGTTCATTTCTATCTTCTTGAACTCTCGGATAGGAGCATTTGATCTTTTTAAAACAGGTGGCATTATACCTGACATAATTGGGAGCCAATAAAGGGATGTGGACTGGACAGTACCAGATATTAACCACAAGCTAGCTTTCAGTTGAGTATCAATTAGTCTTGTATATGGGCTATCCAGCCAAACTGGTGCACAGTACTCAGCACACGAGAAAACCAGTCCCAAAGCAGAAGTTCATGAAGTCTTTGCTGATGAACACCCACTTGAGCCATACAATTCCTGAAGGATAATATTACGTGTTTTGAGCTTTCTGGATAGGTTCTTAAGATATTGTTTGTAAGATCGTGTGCGATCAAGTGTAATCCCCAAATATTTCGGATAGCTGCTATGCCTAAGTTCTTGGTGACAAAAACGTATGTGAAGTTTAATGCCAGCTTGGCGATTATTCAGGTGAAAACATGACAAGATAGAAGGGAGTTGTCTGTTCTGTAGAAGGTCGGTAGAAAACCTAAACAGCCATCTTCTTGCATTCTTTCCTAAATGAATGCGAAATTCTGGATGAATGTCGTCAAAATCTGGAGCTGTACTTGGTTTAACGTCTTTGAGAGCAGCATTGATGTCTTGCACCGTAAGCGGTTGTGAATACCTTGATGTGCATGGTGTTCTTGATTCCAGAGTTTGGAGCTGGCGCAGTATGTATTTGGTATGTTTCTTATCTGATGGACTTTGGGAAGTTGTGACGATGTGAGATGCTACTTGATCCGGAGTAACTCCAAGCTGTTGCTTCACCAAAGGTGCCCTTCCTCCAAGTTTTCTGCGGTGCCCCCAAGATCTTCTACTGAAATGAGTTAGGTCGATATTCTCCACTGTTTCAATCCACCGTTCTCTCCGTGTAGTATCCATGCTGGAAAGAAGTTCATCAGCTATGTCTTCATCACCAGTATGCAGATATTCGTTATAGAGTGCATCAGTCTCTGCATTCCAACAGGGATGTATTCTTTTCTATGGCATACTCTTCTTAGCCTCCATCATAACTGCATCTACGAAACGCTTGTAATTGTACTTGGGAGCAATCCACCAAACACATTTATCCAGTTCAGTGGTGAGTGTTGACCAATTTGCTTTTCTGAAGTTCCTCCGAGCATGTGGTATTGACGGTACAACAGGAATTTTGATGCCAATGTCCACTACAATGGCGCCATGTTGACTGTGGGGAAAATGTCTTAACACTTTACGACTGGTATGTAAGGGCTGTCCTGCATCATTGCAGCTAACAAATCACAAGTCAGGATTGAAATCCCTATTTCATGCAGCTCATTGGAAAGTACCAAGATCTTTAGGGTAAAAAATCAGATGGAGATTGTTCATTTCTGTCCATTCTACGAGTTTCTTTCCACATTCATTGTTATTCGAGTACTTCCATAGTTTCTGATGGGTGTTGAAGTCGCCTATATAAACTGCAGGGTGTTGAGCAGTCGGGAGTACAGTACCTGACCACTGTGCGTTTGGGGGGTTATAAATGCAAAACATAGTAACATGTGCCACTCGGACAGCAACACAATGGATGTCTACGTCTTCGTTTTGAAAGAGCATTGAGGCATCTTGGATATTATTACGAACATAACTAGCTATACCATGTGCACTGTGATATGTTGCACGAAGAGCTGTGAAACCATCAATGAGGCCCCTTTTCCGAAACTCTTCTTCATTGGCTGTATGGATTTCACGTATAACCACAACATCTATATTATTATTCAGGATAACTTTGGATAGGTAGTCACATTTTGCTCTGCTGATGCTTTCTACGTTAAGCTCGAAAACATGGATGAAAGGTCCGATGTTTCTTGTCTGGTAGCTCTGAGAAGAGCCATTTCCATGAAATACTTCTGCTATTGCTAGAGGATCTTTAAGAAGATAGGTCCAGCAGCCACAGTTATTGCTTTCTTAGCACCACCCGAGGGTCACGTGTAGGGCACGTTGAGGATAAACCTACGGACGTGAAGCAATAATGTACCGCCTATTTATCTACTTTTATGAGAAAATAAATTCATTTACTTGAAGAATTCTGAGTTTTTTTAGGCAACCTGCACAAATTTAAAACTCCACTTGCACCTGTCCATTTTATTAGTTTATACTAATTGTGTAAGTATGTTTGCAATCAACACACTAGAAGCACCTGACTGACAATGAACACTAAAATGAATCAGAAAGTGTGACCACATCACTGGAATGAACATAAATTAAATAGCACAATTTTTGTGCTTACAACAATGCACAAGTTTTATTTGAAAACTATGATACCGAAGATGTAGCATAACTGACCTCAAAGTTTCATTTCTACAACACATTATCTGCTTTGGCGTCCACAAATGGAGGAATCTGACTTAACACACAAGAGAACAGAAATGATCAGAAAAAAGGAATCTAACAAAATAATTTCAAAATGACATTCTTCGAGTTATCACATTATTGAACTCAGCCATCATTATATTGATTAATGAAACTGATTATGTTAGTTTGAAACATTTATTGTTTACAATGTACTTAAAACTTAACAATTTCTAATTAGTAGATTTAATTTTTAATCTACAAATATTGCTTTTTCTGTGTGTCACTGTTGGCGTGAACGTACAAGAATATTACTCAGAATATCTGGAAGCAAGAGTTTCAGATAGCATTTCAAATGATAAGAATGTGATGAACAAATGATGCAGAGAAAGTGAAAGGAAGAACACTTTTTCATGGTTGCTTAAAGGTATTGTAAACAAATACACTTCAAAAATATCTAGCTTTACCAGAGATTCTTTTTGTAGATATATATTGAATAAAACTACGAGTACATGATGGAAAATTAAATATGACCTTAAAGTTCCTGAATATTTTAGATAATTTTAACCAATAGAATTTTCAGAATTTATTTTTAAATGTAACCTTGTAAAGAACTGATGAAAATGGCCACTTTTGGAGATAAACCATCCACTACTGAACACAACTATGAATAGGTACAACATATTCCATATTGTATAGGACTTGTAGTGTACGTACTTTGTTTCTTCTTTGATGTATGGCAACAGCTGATCATCAGTTTGTTCGTCTATGAATACTTCCTCCTTAGTATCTTCGGAAGGCTGTCAGTAAGAAATAAGAAAAGTAGAATAGAGAAGTAAGGAATAAAAATATATAGGCCTAAAATAGAAACAGCTGAGAAAATAAATTTCATAGTGGCACAAGAAGAGTATAATTAATTTATCTCCCATTTAAAAAAATATATAATGGAAAGGAACAATCAAATGAAAATCTCATTAAATGCAAGAGAGGTGTCTACCTTGGTGGCAAATGGTACACAAAAATACATTATTATCAAGCACTAAAGTTTAAAAGAACAGAGAAGAAGACAATTTCCTAAAAACAGTATTCTACAATTTTTGCTATTTTTTTCTATTAAGCACACAGCTCATCCTTAATAAATGTATAGAATTTACAAACTCTTACTCATAATATTTTCTGTTTTACAAACATAATCAACACACATACCACTTGTGCAACTACTTCAAATAATACTATACAAATTCTATTAGGTTAAAAATTACATTGCATTTACTTATTTTATTTTTTACCCTTTTTGGAACCTAACTTGCACAATGACCTGCTGTGTTTTAACCTGAGACCCTTCTGCCACTGCTTTTCAAACAATTGATGAGATATAAGAACATGAATAGGAACACACTGTAGGAGAGAAGTAGACACAGTAGCTCAGAAAGGGAGGAACATTGCAAATTTGTAAATTTAAAATCACCTACATATTTGTGAATATTCAGCAGAGTATATGTACACATACATGTATGGGTGGAGGTACTTCCATGTATGTGAACATGTACAATTTTAGGGAAATAAATAATAGTAAGCAGTATCTCCAAATCATTAGCCAATACCATTCCTTGCCTCTGTTTCTCTTTCTGTTGATCCCTAATTCCACAATGATTAGCCATATTCTTCATCCTCTTATATTCATATTCCCCTGTTCCCATCTTCCTACATATGAATTAACTTGTCACCTCTTTGTTCATTTCCATGTTCCTATATACTTTCTTTCCAAAAACACTTCACTGTAATATCAAATAATCCCACAGTACTCCCACCACTTTCCCAACAAGTGGACAACGCTTAAATCATAAGCATAGAAATATCCATCATCCCCCCTCTGTACATCACATTAAGACCAAAAGCATAAATCAATTAATGTCCCAATCAATGAATGAATCAATCAATGAATCAATCAAACCACAGCAATTAGGGCTCTTGGTTGTTTATATAGAAAAAAGATTGTGGAAATATATGAAACAACTCCCATGGTAAATTATTTCAATCACTAAATCATCTTCCTATAAGTGAACATTTGCCAAAATTTGTCCCCTTGAATTCAAACTTATCTTCATGTTGTGAACTTTCCTACACTTAAAGAACATGACTTAAATGTATCCATCAACTAATGTCATTCCAAGCCATCTCTCCTATGACATCTCAGAATATACTGCTTAATCAAACAACTTGTTTCCTTTCTCCAAGTCTCCCCAGCTGAAACTTTGCAACATCTCTGTAACACAACTCTTTTGTTAGAAATCACCTGCAAGAAATGGAGCTATTTCTGTGGATTATTTCCTGTTCTCTAATCAAGTAATACTGGTGATGGTCTCACACTCTCATTGTGGCTTTGCTTGAGATTTATATGCCCTCTTCTTTACAACCAATAAATAACCTCATAATCATATTAAGGGATCTGTAAATTTTATTTTCAATGTGTTTAAATGATTACCATAATGAAGCTATATCCTTATTATGAATAGCTAGGTACTTACAGAGATCCCCATTAAGAAATTTCACCCATCAATACAATAATAAAACCGGAGAGGACTCTTTCTATTTGTGAAACAAAGAAACTGACTTTTCACCACGTTTACAAATACAGCATTGCACGATGTCCAACTTACAATATTGTCAAGGTCTTTTTCAGTTACTCATAATCCTGAAACTTATTTATTACAAAGAGCATCATCACTTATTTCAGTTCATTATTCATATTGTTTACATATATCAGAAAATAAAGGTTTCATAATACTGCCCTGTGGGACCCAATCCCATAATTGTTACAGGATCAAATAAAGCTTCACCTACTCTTATGCTCTGAGTTCTATTTTCTAGAAATACACCAGACGAGGCCAAATTTTAATGGTAAAAGGTATATTTCTACCTTTATGTAAACTATCGACCTTTATAGCCTAATCCTTGAACTTGTTTGGAGGCAAAGTTTCCACTTGGGATATCCTGGTCCACACTATTGTATTTTTTCATACAGTGGCTACAGTGAGAACCACAATGTAATTTCAGTATCACTGGTCTTGTGTCATTTTTGTTAGTGAGCATATTCTGTTGTTTATCTTTATTACCTGCATATTGTTGCTGTTTGGAAGTAAATAATGTGACCTATTGTTAAGACTGTGCATTCTGAAAATTACATGTATTATTGATACTCTTCAGGAGTTCAACTGATATTTCTTAAGAGAGGTTCTAGAGAACTCTCAAATTTTGAGGTTATGGGGAGACGAAGAGACCTTTCGCCAAGAAAGGCACTGACAGAGAGCTACTTCTTGAGAAACATCAATCACAACAAGAAATAGATTCTAGATTGCAAATACCACAGCAATCTGTAAGTAGAATTTTAAAACGTGAAGATAACGGGAAGACAAAATGTGATGATGATGATGATGATGCTTGTTGTTTTAAGGGGCCTGACATCGAAGGTCATCAGCCCAAGACAAAATGTCAACAACGTGTTGGAAACTGTGGCCAGAAGAAGAAACCAACCCCAAGGAGGAAGCAAATCTGATTAATTTGTCAGTAAACAACTGCAAGGTTACTAGTTTGGATTTACGTAAGAAATTAGAAGAGTATGGGTCATTTGTATTAGCCAGGACTCTGAGGCGAGAGCTGTTTAATGCTGGAATGAAAGCAAGATGACCTCAAGGCAAAGCGAAGTTTACTCCTGCTATGGCTGTAAACAGGTTCCAGTGTGCTAAGACTCTCCAGAATTGGTCATCTGATGAATGGAAACAGGCAAGTCCATGACAATTACTGTAATTCCTAAATTATCATTCATTATTCCATTATAACCCAATCTAAGTGATGTAACCGTACAGCACAGTAAATGTATGAAATTCTTCTTTTAAACCATACAGCTTATTGCATTTAATCCTAGGCTTATTTGTTTTATTTATTTCAGGTGTGCTTTAGTGACGAATCGGTATTTCCTGTCGAAGAAGAGACAAGTCAATATGTCAGAAGATAAGGAGAAGCATTCCATCCAGATTGAGTGAAGCATCCAACTTCAGTGATGGTCTGGAGTGTGTTTTCTTGGTATGGCTGTGGACGATTATATATTGTAGAAGGAACTATGAGACGTGAACAGTAAAGTATTAAGAACCCGTTTGGTAGCTCAGGTGCAAGAGTAGTTTGGCCAAAGTGAATTTAATATCATGCAAGATAAGATTTTTATGCAAGAACGAAGCCTACAAACAGTCCAGACATGAACCCCATAGAAAATCCTTGGAAAATAGCAAAGAAAAGTCCAAAAAATTATAACGACAAAAATTGGTTTTATTGAGAAGCTCGTTCAGATCTGGTGTCATGATGACGATTTAAGGGGCCAGTGTAAAATACTGTTTGAGGGTATGCCTAGTCTAAGCAAGTCGCTCATGAAAGCTAAGGGGGTGCATACCAAGTACTAATGTCATCAATTTAAAAATTGGTATCATCTTATCTGTTCAATTCTCAAATTTTTAATGTTTAATAATTTGGCCATATCTTTATAGTCACCCATTTAGCCACTGTTTTATCTATCCCAAACGCACTAATTTTTTGTCAGTAGTTTCCCGAGATCTACCCTAAGAAAACCTTGGATATGTCAATCGTGATACATTTGACTTCCTGAATCTAATATATCTGCTATATCCTGCTGGAATCCATAAGATGAGCTTCAGTGGAATAATATTTCCTAAACCTGAACTACCTTCTATCGAGCCAGTTGGTAATTTCTTAAATGTGTATAACATAATCAGAAAGAATGCATTCCAAGAGCTTGCATGCAACACAAGTCAATACGACCATTGTGTAATTACTAGCCTTAAGTTTAGCACATTTTCTCTATACACAGAATGCTACTACACTAAGTATTCATTCATCTGGTATAGCTGTTTCATACATACTCTAATCAATATCTCAAAGAACTGACTTTCGTATATGCCCAGAAATTTTACCCATCCCAGAAGCATTTCTAGTTTTAAATTTTTGTATATTACATTCAATGTTCCTTATAGTGGATATTGTAAAGTAATTTCAAAGGATTAGGTGAAATTGTCAACTGCGTCAAGTACTGCAAAAGGACATGACCAAACCATTGGTGACATATCCTATGCGTCACGAGTGACGGCTGCGATGCCCATCGACTAATGAAGTATACACATTCCCATGTTGCGTAATTGCTACTTAATACCTTTCTAAATCTGTCAACATTCAACACCGTACACAGCAACAAGCCGTAGTAACACGGCTGAAAGTAATTCCAGTATCAAGGAAGACAATGTACACTGCCGGCTGGTGCTCTCAGTGCTTTTCAATTAGCATTCTGGCAGTGAAAATTGCATGAGTTGTTCCAACACCCTTAATGACGATGCATTGTATAGCAATAATGCCGGCAATTTCACCCAGTCAATAATGAAGGCTACTCTAAAAGATCTTCTCATGTACAATTGGGTGTAATTTGGATGGTAATTTGCACATTCTGCTGAATCGTCATTTTGCTCAAAAATAGGCACAAGGATGTTTACAGCCCAATGACTGGGGACAGAGCCAGAGTCAACTCTGGCACTGAATAAGCTTCTCAGCCAGTTGATAATGAGTTCTTTAAACTGCCTCATCTTCCAGAAGTTTGCTGGATGGTCATCCGGTCCTGGCGCTTTTTGGTCCTTCATACTCCTACTGGCACTCTCCACTTCCTTTCATGTGATGCATAAGATGGGACTTACAATCAGGAATAGGGTAATGTGGTAATTCAATGCAGGAAATATCTACAAATGTTGTTGCCAATGATTGAGGATTTATTGTTTGTCCTCTAATCACTGGTCATCTTTGTCTCTAATGCAGACAGTGTGCTCAATACTTGTGTCAATTTTCATCAGATGGAAAACAGTTCGCTAATTCTTCCCTTGAGCTCAGAGGTGTACAGAGTTTATCAGGACTACACCGACAAAAATTCAAGGATCCTCATCGTATTATGTTAAGAACAATGGTTCAATCAGACTGGCGGGAAAAATTATATTTTTGAGAAAATGAGGTTAAATTGTTACTTCCTGGTGCGCGATTGAAATTGAAGAGCTGCTGACCGCCTTTCAGGGAAGATAAGGGTAGGGAGGTGTTGTGGAGTGTATGCGCAGACAGAGATAATGCTTCCTCATACGACTTCAATATTATTGTCTCTAACAGGCAATATCCACAGTCCATTTATCTAATAGCTGTAACTGCACACACAGTTAAAGAACACACTGTATTTAAGACACGCTTGTTAGTCAAGGAAAGCACCAGATTGTTTCTCCTCTCATCTGTTTGTCGCAGTAATATTCTATATTAATTAACATGCTCGAAGATTGTGTATTCCTTCCCTCATAATATTGTAAACTCAATGAAATACTTAATGAAGGAATCAACACGCCGAATGATTTGATTACAGTGTATGTTCAATACGGCCCCCTCCTACTTTGGTGTATAGTTCACTATGGCGTAGTAGTGAGTGATCATGTCCAGGATGTGTAGTGTATGGCGAACGGGTTGGAAAGCTGCCTGTATTCTTGTTACAAGATGTTTTCTCTTTCTATAGGGTTCACATAGTAGTCAATTCGTGTAGAACAAACTGTACAGTGCCTACCGGAGTGTGGAAGCGACTATGCGAAAAGAACGAGAAACTTGTGCATTCGCACCGAGAATTACCTATTTCTCCAAATTTCACTTCCCACCCCTTCTCTTTTCTGACGCACAGCGGCTGACTCTCTGACATAGCAAATAGAGCAAGTTCATCAATCTGAACTGCATGACCGGAAGTAACAAGGTCACTTTAATTTCCTCAATAGGAAACATTTCCCTGAGAATCTGACTGCACCATCATTCTCAACATTCCACGAAGAGCATCCCTGATTTCTCTGTCAGTATAGTTCTGATACACCTTGTACACAGGTCATTACAGTGAGTGCGTCTCGATTGAGCGACAGATTTCTTAGCCACAGGTTCCTCAAAGACAATTCTTTCCCTGTGTTCTGGAGTCTTTTGTGAAAGCCAATTTATATACAGTATGCCTTCGTCTTATCCTACAACTCTTCATGGACTGCAATCATCCATAGGAACGTTAGATATTCAATACAATAGGAACTAGGTTATATCATACCCAAGTTTACTGTGACGGTTGCAGTGAAAGTTCTGTAGAATGTGTCTACATGTTGTCAAATGCATTAAGATCAACAAGAGGAAAATTTATGTTGTAGCTAGGGTCTCCTTCTAGTCTTTAAGCTTCCACCACTTGATATTCTCGGGGGCATAGAGGTCCTTAAATCCGCTATGCCTACCTTATGCAGAGGTGGGATACGGTCAGATGATATGACATTCACATCCTTTCTTCGTCGTAGATCACGGTGCTGAACAATGATCAGGTCAATTTGCTTGCTGCAGTCACCCCACAAGAGAAACCTCAAATATGAGTTCCATCATCATATCAGATAACAAAGGTATTACCAACATGGCAGCTATAAACATTCTTAGTGACCATGATGCGCATTAAGGTCATCACAGAGAAGTGGAAACTCATCTTCAGGATACGCTGCAACATGACCTCGTAGCTCCTGCCAATGCTCTTCCTTATCCAGGTCATCACAGCCAGATTGTGACATAGAAAACACAAGTTCGAGAGGATGCAACGTCGAATGTAATTCACATAAGGCTGTCGGAATAGCGCTGAACCTCAGCAACTCAATCTTGCACGCTTGCGCACACAATGAAATCAACACCATTCCTGCTGGATGTAACCTACCAGATAAGTTCACAGACATCTTTGATGTCATGAGATTTCTGGCCTTTCCAAAGCGAGCAACTTAAAATCTAATTACATAGCTACACTTCAATTCTAAACCGGACTTACATTATCCAAATTGCAACAGGTTAACAGGAACAATAGAATGAAAAGATTAAGTAATAATAAAGCAAGAATGATATTTACTAATAAAATAACTATTCTACAATAATTCTAAGCCACATTTAGATGTATCCTAACTACAATAGTTTAACTGAAGCAACAAATATTCCTAAAGTATGAATCTATGGAACTTATGAGAATGTAAATATTCATTGACTATGTACATAAAATTTAGTTTCCTTGATTTATCAAAGAGACAAAAAGGCAAAAAGTTTGAATGTAATTATCAGTCAACGAACAGTGGCCAGATATAATCATAAATTTAAGCCTTATTAATGAAAGTTAATTGAACATAACCTACGGCATATTGTTTATTTGATGGTTTCTACCATTTCTCTTTCAAACCGACACAGATAGGTCATATGGCGATGATGAGCTAAAAATGGCTAGGAATGAGAAGGAAGCAATTGTGGCCTTAATTAAGGTACACTCGCACCATTTGTTTGCTGTGAAAATGTGAAACATGCACTTCCGAGCTGTCGACAGTGGGTTCGAGCCCAGCATCTTATAAATGCAGGCCTAGAGCTATATGGCCAGTTATTCAGTACAACAAGGAAGCAATTGCTTGAATTCCTTCTCTTCCAATAATTATTGTGAGAGTATGTTAATATGTAATTTCAAACAATACGTTAAAAAGTAAGTTTTTATTTTAGAAATTCAGCTTTCACAGTTCCCCAGATTTACATGCACATTTGGACATAAGTTTTCATATACATGTCCAAAATTTTATGATACATGGGGTTACTTTGGAAAAGTAAAGAGTAAAGTAGAATCCCAAAATTCTATGCAGATCATGCTTTCTTCCCTTTGAAGTCAAGATGGGCTGCCTACGTATGCTCTTCGGATCTAGGTGGCCCTTACTTCTTCGCAGCTTCTCTGTATGCCCTTCACCAAGAATCCCTTTAAGAGACTTATCAAGCTTATCGGCATTGTAATTACGATAGACAATGCTTCCAAATTTATGCTTATACTCTTGCAACACATTCCGAAGTAACCCCACAAAAGAACCTTACACAGAAGAACAGCCAAAGACATGATTCTTGAGGTGATCAAGCTAATGCAAGTTGAACCTAACAGCACTTCAGTTAGAGTAAAACAATTCACTTCAATTAACATTTCTTGACAATGT
Source organism: Anabrus simplex (assembly GCF_040414725.1). Classification (NCBI taxonomy): domain Eukaryota; kingdom Metazoa; phylum Arthropoda; class Insecta; order Orthoptera; family Tettigoniidae; genus Anabrus; species Anabrus simplex. The sequence goes on along the minus strand of NC_090279.1, from coordinate 20,196,752 downwards.
GAACATTTGGTAGCACACAATACAACTAGCAAAGTCTCTCACTGAGGGACAAAGAAAAAGAGACAACAATCAAGAAAAAGGTTTATCACAATAGTTCTATGAACTTTGACAGTCCTACATCAACACAGATCTATCCATATTAAGAAACAAAGTACACATTTATGTGAAGATAAACCGACGTCCAGAATTATCGCATGAAATATTTGGAAGAGAAGTGTACGAAGATACTAGTAAATTGCAGGGTATATGCTCTAAACGGGAATCATGGATCAAAGGTATTTGGGCATAGAGAAATACTCACGGGTCAATTTATCTCCAAAAGTGAGGAGACAGGGTTGGATCAAACACATTTCAATGACACATGGGTGAAATATCAATTAAGAAATAGTAAATGTAATGATTATCATTATTTTACTGTAAAACCAATTATAGTATTAACATTAACAGCTAAAAGATAGCTGGGCATCTCAGAGAAGTTAACTGTTAACAATGTAGAATGACAATGCATAAGCACTGTACAAGTCTATAGATAGTTTCACCTTAAAGTTCTCACAACACTTTATACTGAAAATGCAGTTTTCACACCACAGACAGGATTTCTACAAACCAATTTTACTAATTCAACAAAGCATCAATATATCAAAATAATACACTTTTAAGACTTCTGTATAATTTATACAGCAGTATATACTGTGGAAAAAAATCTTTCATGTACAACACACTGTACCCAAAAATGGCATAATTGGAGTTAAAACTGAGACTGCCGCAAAAGCTTAATTTAATTCGGTCAGTGGGTCATTTATAACAGCTCTGGTGAAGGCCAGGATCTGATTACTTTGGAGAAATTCGCCTTTAAGCTCATAGCTGCATGGTTGTGTGGCGACCCATCCCTATTTTCTTATTGCTCAGGAGGTTAGCATGTGACAGATATGAACAGTTAAAATTTTCAAGGCTAACACCACCCGGCAAGTTTTCAGAATTCTTCACAAGACCAGTTTTGAACCATGATACTTTAAGATGACGTGAAGAAATGTATGATTGGTTTCCAACTAATCACACCTTCTAGACAGAGGGCTGATAAAGGCAGTGTGTAATCCACGCTCAACTTATTCAGATTTTGCTCTACTGCTTTCATACTGCTCTACTTTAGAGCACAACTTCACTTCGTTTTCCCACTACAATTCTACAAGATATTCTATGCCAAACGCCGTTTATTAGCCATGATATCTTACAAAGGGAACACATTATTTCGTCTTCTGCACGACTTAACCACTACAATATTAATTCCAGAACACGTGTGGTGTGCAAATCATCTGAATCCACAAGTTACGTGTCGACTGACATTTAAACAGGCATCGTTGGAACACATATTAATGTGCCATTTTAGTTTCAGTATGTGTCAGTATGTGTGTATGTGTTTGAATGTATGTGTGAGGAAGCCTACTGTTACAAGAAGCCTGCAAGACAAGGAACAAGGGGAATCATCATGCTGCTTGTAAGAGGAATCTCTACTTTGATCATGGTGCACCTTGCAAAGGATATTCCTTCCAGAATGTGCCACTAAAAGGGGAGATCCCACCATACCCTAAAGGGTGCCAAAGGGACCAATCATGAGACGTTGCCAGCCAGGACTTAATCAACTTCCATCATAAAAGGTTGAGAACCTTTTTTAAATATTAATTTCCTTTTCAGAAGGACTTCATTCTTGAAATAACATTTTCTATTATTTTGTGTTGTTACAGATTCTTATCACTTCTCATCTAATTATTGGTGTTGGTGAACTTTGTGAATGATTGAAATACACTCATGTCCATAAAATCCAGAGCACCTTGAAAGACTAGGAAGAGGAAGTTCATATTCACAGGATATGTGCATTACGTTCTGAAGAAAGAATTAGCATTTGAAACATGTCGATCCTCAGGTTCAAGGTCCAATATCAATATCCCTGCGCACAACCACGGACTAGTAAATTGTGCTTGCGGCTCTCGTTGTCGCTATAAACCAAAGGTAATGGATCAGTGTGACTTGAGCAGAGGTGCATGATGCCTCGCAGACGTATGCAAGAAAAGTACTGTCAAATTAGTCACTTTGAATGAAGGCGAATTATGGGCATGGGAGAACGTGATACATCTATCTGGGAAATTGCAGCTCGTGTGTGAAGACGTGTGTCAGCAGTGCAGCGGATGTGTAAAGAACATTCATAGAAGGTCGTAGATAACTACGAGGTGGGTCCGTTCACACCAACCAGACCAATCCCGAGAAGATCGACACCTCATCCGGATGGCATTGCAGCACAGATTGGCATCGTCCTCGGCTATGGTGCAACAGTGGTACAGTGTAACACATCGTACACTATCAGGAGTGAAAATCCGTCCCTGTTGATTACGATCTGGGTTACTGACGCGTAATCCAGTTCTCCACCTACCTTTGAATAATGTGAATAAACATGCTAGACTGTAATGATGTATGGAACGACGTCACTGGGAACAGGAATGGCAGCAGACAGTTTTTTCGAATGAATCCAGGTTCTGTTCGTTTATAAATGATGGCCGCATTCTCGTTCACCGCAGACAGGGGGGAGGCATCACACTGACTGCTTTCACACAAGACATACAGAGCCAACTCAAGGCTTTATGGTGTGGGGTGCTATAGGGTACAAACATGAATCACAGCTGGTGCATGTCCAGGTCTCTGTTAAAAGTTTGACCTACGTGAACGATATCCTGCGACCCGTAGCCATATCCTTTCTGCACGACACCCCAGATGGCATATTTCAACACGACAATGCGCGACCACATGTTGCTGCACGAACACGTGCCTTCTTGTTGTCACAGGATGTCAGGCTGTTGCCCTGGCCCACCTGATCATCGGACTTGTCGCTAATCGAAAATGTGTGGGATATGGTGAAAGGGCGGGTGCGGCGCTGCCAACCACCAAAGATGAACTGTGGGACCAGGTGATGGCTATACCCCAGGATGCCATTTGCACCTTGTACGCGTTGATGCCCTCACACGTGGAACAAGTTATCAGTGCCCCTCGAGGACAAAGTGCCTACTAAGCAACAGGGCACATGCCATACCTGGGTGACTGAAATGCTAATCATTTCTGCAGAAGATACTAATGAACATGTCATGTGAATATGAATTTCCTATCTCTAGTCTTTAAAGGTGTTCTGTTTTATGAACATGAGTGCACTTCTATCAGTTGAAATGTGTTGATAATGTAAGTCTTCAATTATTTGAATGCCACTAACAGTGTAGTGCACTAACAATCAAGTGTTAAAAATTACAGACGAATTTGTTTAACTTAGAACCTAAAAGACTAACTGGGATGGATACGATGCATTCCTTTGTGAATTTTTTATATAATGACACCTCATCTTGCATCATTTCATCAATGAAGTATCAACTGTCACCCAAATGTTATTCATGTACATTAGGAACTTAACTTATTATATAAAAGTAAGTTATGTTAAAAGTAATGAACGTGGATTTAATGACCGAATGTTAATAATAGGCTTTAATGCCACACGATGCTCTATTTAAGAAGGCAGATAGTGCTCAATGGAAATAGTCTAGCCTTGTTAAGTGATAGAATGGGATGATAGCTCATATTTATGAACACTGAGGAAGTAGCAACGAATATTGCATTATGGAGAGTATATTACTGAGCACATGAGGCAACCAGCTTAGTTTAAGGTAATAATCACCCTCATGTTTAAATTTGTTCCCACGTGCCGCTGTCTAATATATGGTCACTTAATGACATGTTGCCAGTGCCAATAGATCCCGATTATATTAGAGATCTATGGAAGAAGGCTAAGAGTAACTTTAAAGCTTCCAATGAAAAAGTCAGAGAGGAATATGATCGTGGAAAGAGGCCTACCCAATTTAAAAGTTGGAGAACAGGTTATGGTAAAAAAAATTGTACTTGTGGCAAGCTGGCTCCCAGACTTCGTGGACCATGTATTGTTTTGGATTTCTTAACCCGCTGTCACCTTATTGGTCAGCAACCCAGCCAATGAGAGGATATTTAGGGTTCACCTTTCTCAGGTGAAACCAGTAAAAAATTCCTTATTTTAGTACATAGGCCACTAAATCTTGGCAGAAAGCAAAGGTTATATTCCTTACAGTAATGATCTTAAATCATAAAATTAATTAGGTAACTTATTTTGAAATATGGAGGCCTTCTGCCCCGATCGTAAGAAATTCATATCATGTATTGTAATTAGATTTATACAACCTTCCCCTCCAATAAGCGTTTCGGTTTGTCCATGGCCTAGTGGCCATGACCTAGCCCCAGTCTCCAAACCCCGGTAAACAGACACACACTCATCCGCTACGCCGCCCGTCTCATAAAAACCTGCAAAATAATAAAGACCCTCAATCTCCAACAAACAATCTCTGTCATCGAACAAAGTACTGCTTCAGTGCCCTCTAAGCCAATGGCAGCCATGTTGCAACATCTGGCGAGCGATGCCGGTGTAGGGTAAGGGACCACTCCACTCTGGTCCAGTCTCCTTCTGACAGTACGCCGAAGCTCCATCCTTTCCGGCAAGGACTGAGGTGCGATAACTCAACAACCTACCCATCTTGGAGCAGCATTACTACATCTTGTCTGTGGTGGGCACCACCACGGCTAACCCTCTCAAGGTAGTGGGAGAGGCATGTCTGAGGGTACATGGGGGGTCCTGGGGGATACCACCCGGGTATAGGCAGTGTCAGTCGCTATTGCCATCAAACTTGAACTAGGCATCACGGACTTTGAAAACTTCAGGAAGATTTCAAGACTCGTTTTCAAATTTTTTTCTAAACTGAACATTCAGCAAGAAGTTTTCCATCCGTGAAATTCCAACATAATTTTTTTTTGCAAATTTCTACAGTGTCACCCAGGGAAAGACTACTGGGGGAGGGCGTCTGTACCAGGAGGTACACCTCAACCCTATGCATTTAAATGAAGTGCCTTGAGGAATGCTATCTATCACATAAAAATTGAAACAACTAGTGCAGGAAGTTGGCATGTTGGTCAACAGATGTTACTACTAAAGTGTTAGAGTAATGTGTTATTTTTAGATTTCCTAAACTGACTGGATTTCACTTGGTTTTTTGTGTATCACAGTTGGCAAAAGCTATTTCAAGAAGTTTGGACTTCTCCCCATTGACGTCTCTATTAAAAAACTGATGTTATGAACTCTGGTGTAAAGAGGAACAACAAGAAATTTAAAGAAATGTTGTGTTTATAGGTTTTCTGAACTGAACGGATCTCCTTTGTTTTTGATACTTCCAGGTTTTCAACACTTCTTACTCATCCCGCCAGCTTTGGACTCTGGCCAATAAAAATGTTGTGTATTTATTTTTCTACCAATCATAGGCTTCTTTTAACTTTTCGATTGTCCAATAAAAATGAGGGGGTGTGTCTGGTCTTAGCCCAGAGTCATCTCGAACCTTACTCTCGGGAATAAAAGCTGACGCTTTTTGGAGTTAACTTGTCTTACTGATCGTCATGCTATTGAGTGTGTGTGTTAAGAGAGGGGAAGGGGGCCTCATCCATTGGCAGGCAGAACATCAGATAAGGTAACGGCCACCAATTTTCTATCTCAGTAGTTATCTCCGCAAGCTGACTCGAGGGGAAGGTTCCAATATTTAACTATGTAACAGTCCATTTCCTAAAATGTAAACTTCTCTTTCTTCCCATGTAAACGTTCAAGTAAATCAAGTGTACTTAACTGAAATTTGGGAATAGAGAGTGTGATACCCTCTCGAGTTCCCTATCAACTTGTTTTGAGGTGACTATGTTTTTGTAACCATATTCTATCTGTAGCCTTGTAACTTAAATGTCCTCCATCTAGTCACCTCAGTAGTGTGGGACAAGCCTCTGCATCGTCGGGCCACTAGCCCAAGTAGGGTTTTAATCTTTGATTTCAGGGAGCGCATGTTTCTGCCTCCATAATTTTGATTTTTGGGCCAGTAATTGAAAATATTATTTTTCACAAAGGCCCGACAGAAAGGGTACTCGATACCCCTGTGTAAACTTAAAAATCAATTGATAAGGTCTTGTTAAATGTAGGTTGTGCCTAGAGAGGCAATGGTTTGCTGAAGTCCAATAATACTAGAATTGTCCGTTTTTGCTCATCAATAGCCTGTCTTATATTGTCAGTCACGCTTAGTAAGGTAGTACACATACTATGATTTCGTCGAAAACCTGACTGGTGTGGGTCTAGTAAGTCGTGGTCATTGAGATAGTTCGCAATTTGATTATACACAATGTGTTTGAGTCCCCTGGCTATTATAGACAGTATATTAACAGGTTTGTAGTCACTGTTTAGTCTAGAATATTTTGTTTTTGGGAAGGGCTGTACCAGGGCCATTTTCCAGACATTTGGAAATACAATGTTTTGAAAGGAGAGTTGTATATGAATGTCAATACTGGAATAATAGCATCGATAATTTTCTTTAGCTTTATAATGTATATATTTTCCACCCCTATGGATTCGGTTTTAATTTGCAAGATAGCCGCTTTCACTTGCCTACGGGTGGCGTGTTGTAAATTGCCAGCAAAAGATTTTCTTTTGCTTCTTCGTTTAATTGAACATGAGATACGAAGCGATTATTCAATTCATCAAGAGAAATCTCCAAATCGTCTACCTTGTCCAGTTTATTTAGTCCAAATTTTTGGATTGACTTCCATAAGGTAATGGATCTTATGTCAGGTTTTATAAGGTCATGGGCATACCGTAGTCGAGCGTTTCTTACTGTCAGAGTCATTTTATTATGTATTCGTTTGCAATAGATAAAGTTTTCCTCTGTCGGGTAAAGTTTGTATTTCCTATGAGCTGCATCCTGCTTAGCCATCATTGCTCTAATATCATCATTTAGCTACGGGGAGAGTCTTCTACAGATGCGTGATGTTCGTAGAGGGGCGTGTTTGTCAAAAAATTGTAGTATCATGTTACTGAAAGTGGTGACCATGTCGCCAATGATGGTTTCATGAGTTGACTTCTGCCACGGGATCGAAAATGGGTCTTCCAATAATTTTTCATTGTCAACACGGCTAAAGTCTCTGTAAGTTATGTACTTAGGTTTATGTATGGGACATTGCAGTGCATAACACATAAAGATAATGTCATGGGCTGAGAGTCCAGGAGGAGATGTCTGGCTGTAATGTAATACTCTGTCAGGGTTGTTCGTTACTATTAGGTCCAGTAGTGTGTGTGTTTTAGTGTGGTGAGTGGGAGAAAGCGGGAGGATCCATCAGTAATTCCAACACAGAAAGGAGCCACACTCATACACGTCTCAAGTGTTCTAAGTTGAATGCAGATACCTCAGAACAATTCATGTGAAATACACAAAAGGTGCCTGTAGCCCCAACATACCAATTCCATAAAACTAGCATAGACTATTCTGGCCCAATTCTAATAAAACATCGTGTGAAATCGAATAAGACCAGAATGCCTAGCTACCAAGACTGTCTACATAGACATGATACCTGATCTCACCACAACATTTCTCTAAGCACTTTATCGACTTATTTCTCATAGAGGTCAACCCCTGAACATTTACAGCAATAACTGCACAAACTTCTTCAGATCAACTACAAAAATCAAGGCCTTATGGCAAAACAACCCCCAGAAAACCAACTTGTCATACAACTGCAGGCATGGGAATGACGTGACATTTCATCCCTTCTACAGCACCACACTTTGGTGGAATCTGGGAAGCAGCTATCAAGAGTCTGATATAATACCTCAGATGAGTGACGGATTCTTATCGCTTCACCAACAAAGAATGAACCTTTCTTACAACACATCCTCTCACGAAAGCTAAATGATAACCCTTTTGACACTTCTTAAGTAACTACATCCCATTTCCTTATAGGAGAGCCTATTACTACACACTCTGATTATGATTATACTTCCTCTCTCATTACAACCTTGTCCACAAGGCTATATTTTCAGTAGCTAACCCAGAACTCGTGGAAGAGGTGGTGACACGAATATCTCAATAAATGGGCAATGAAATACCCCATAGCAACATAGTCATACTGAAAGAAGATGGCATGTATACTATGAAGTGGACGATGACAGTGATCAAATACGTATCCTGGTAATGACAAATTCATTCATGTAAACGAATGTTTAGGTGAGTAACAGTGAACTTACAAGACCTATTCACAAACACTATCCCTTACGAAGTATGGAAGAGAAAGGCAAGATAACTCTTGAATGGCTTATTTCTTCCATTGCATGTATAAGTAATATTATATGTCACAATGGACAAGTAACACCACAAACCATATTAGGAAGTATAAGAATATATTTTACTTGCCACGAGACAGCTACAATGTGTGTTGTATATAAGCGAATGCTCACAGTAAACAAGCATATTACCTGCAACATGCATCACAAATTACTGTATTATCTAGAAATCAATAAGTAATATATTCAATAAGATAACAAAGGTGAATCATTTGGAAACAATTAATAAAATATCCTGTAACAGTAACAAGAAGACAAATGTAATAGCTACTTTGTGTTCGAAACTATTTACAAATTCAAAAGTAAAAGTAGGAATGATACCAGCTCCCAAGTGATATAAAGTACAGGTCTTTGGAATAATCCTAACAGCTGCACAATTCAAAATGCAAAATTGTGGAACAACTTGAAAGAAAAGTAAAAATTAGGTAAGTCAACAGTCAACCTCATAATAAAATATAGTTTCTGTAGGACTATCAATCATGTACACTGAAATGAAGGATCAAACCCTGGTATCTGTTGAGCAATTTTCTAACCATTTCCATTACCTGACGATGGATTATGAAATTATGTACATTACCTCTAGAGAGTTTTCCTGCGATGACCATGGCTCCGTTAACTCTAATTTAACTTCTTCTTTCACAGCTATCACTTCTGATACATGTTCAAAATTTTCCTGTGGAAAATAAGATATATTAGGTATGCTCATAACACACATCTACAAATACAGTCACAAACAAATGAGCACGTTAATTTATTCATTTCTAGTATTACAGTTACTTTCAGAATTTCACTAATTTTTAAGGAAGATTTCTACCAGTAGAGGATTGTTATAACCAAAGGCTGTACTGAGAATGGTGTTACTATTCTTGCTCAATCCTTATGTCGGAGAAAGTATGAGACTGAGAACAAAACACAAAATGCGAAACATTTTCTAGCCATATCAGAAGATATACTGCCAGGGATGGAATTGGGGCCATCTCACACAGAATTTGGAAGGAAGCAGCCATAGGCATGAGCACTAAATTGTATTAACTGTTTTCATATGTACAATCATATCAATCAAATCTTAAAAGATGTTTGAACCAATTAGAAGTGTTACAACTGTTTAAAATAATTATTTTGTTCTCAGCATAGAGTTTGTTTACAGACAGATTAAAATAACTTAAAATAATGGAATCAAATTCTCTACTCTGGTTTTGCTCAGATCACAGGGGCTACATAAAGCATTAAGAGAGTTCTGTTTCAAACAGCATATTTCAATGCTTCCAAGTGTAAAATAAAAAACACTAACATGAAAGAAGCAGGCTTATCACAGTCATATAGCAGCAAAAGATGTGATGTAGCCCAAAGTCAAAGCAACTAGCAATGAAATATTTTACTGCTGCAAGCATGTTATGTAGCATTCTGTGAAGAACTGTGGGAATGAGGACACTGTCAGTGGAGAGTCAGCAGTGTTGGAGTGTACATCTGCAGTTTCAGAAGATCTTTTAAGATTTATTACGATACATTTAAATTTCTCACTTGGATTCATAAAACATTGTCAGCACTAAAAGAGGGGGAGGGGGGGGACTTTGATCAAAAGCTTATGTTCTTATATAAGTTAACTTACTAATAAAAGTAAATTAAAGTAACAAGTTATAGAATATACCAACTTAAACCTTTCAATACAGAACAGTAGCTGAACTACGAAATGGATGAAAAGGATGCACAAAAAGGACAGAGAAATTATGACAAAGAGGAAAGAAAAAAAACTATTCAAAATCAAATCAAAATCAAAATCTCTTTATTTGCAAATGAGGTGTTTACCTCAGTGGCAAATGGTACACTAAAATACATTATTGTCAAGCACTAAATATTAAATTAACAAGAGAATAAAATTTTCCTATAATACAATATTATATAATTTATGCAAACAACTTTTTCTATTAAACACACAGCTCATCCTTAATAAATTTACATTGTTTACAAAATTCTACTTATAATATCTCCTGTACTACTTACAAATATAGTCATCTGATATACAGTATGTGGGATTACTTCAAATGATATTGTACAACTGGTATAAGATTAAAATTTACATTGCATTTATTTACTTTTTCTTTTCTTTACCCATTCTGGAACCTAAGTAGCATAACGACCTGCTGCGTCTTAACCAGAGCCCCTTTTACCACCACTTTTCAGAGTTCCTGAAGGGCCTTCACAGCTACCGTAGCGGTCCCAGGGCCCTCGAAGTCCCCACTGTACTTCACCCCTACAGGCAGTCCCCTACTTTGGCTGTCCAAACTCCTTAGACCAGGGGATGGAATTAATTTATTCACACACATTTTTTATTTACATTAACCTGCACTGGTCGAATGCCCTCTAACATTTCATTTATTTTCTCTGTTGCTGTTTATTCTCTTCTTGAATATCTGTACAGATTTTCGAAAAGGATCAAACACTACCCCTGGTAAACTGTTCCACTCCTTCACACCCTTCCCAATGAAAGAAAATTTACCCCAATCGCTTCTGCTAAAATTCCTTCTAATTTTATATTTGTGGTCAGTCCTGCCGATATAATTATTTTCCAACTGAAGCCTCTCACGGATATCTCCCCATGCGGCTTCTCCTGTATAGGCTCTATATAAACCTATAAGTCTAGTTTTCTCCCTTCTCTTACTTAAAGTTTCCCACCCTAGTTTTTTTAACATTTCTGACACACTACTCTTTCCCCTGAAATCCCCTGTTACAAATCTTGCTGCTTTCCTCTGCACATTATCTATTTCTTTTATTAGGTATTCTTGGTGAGGATCCCATATACTGTTTGCATATTCCAATAATGGACGAACCATACTTAAGTAACTTTTCTCTTTTAATTCTTTGTTGCATCCTTTAAGTAGCCTCATTATGACATGTAACGATCTGTATGCTTTCCCAACAATGTCATCCACATGACCCTTCCAGTGCAAATTACTTTCAAATCTTACACCTAAGTATTTGCACTTGCCATCTTTTGGGATAACTACCCCATCCAAAGTATATTCAAATTCAGTTTTAAAACTCCTGTTTGTATTTAATGTGCCCTAAGTCCTAAAGGTGTCAGAGCCCACTAAGAAGGGGCATATTAAAGAAATTATTCTCAGTAATCATGCATTCTAGCGCCCTTGGACATGGTTCTCTATATAACATACAATCTGACCTGAATTTGAGGAATGAGCTTATCACTATTCTGCCTTTCTAAATGAATTCAATCTGAGCAAAATACTTATTTTGAGAGAACATAATTTCAGTTTTTGAGCTATTTTATCCCTTGCATGCCATAGGCAAATCTGCTCTCTCCTTAACACACATATCTTTTAGCACATTGTGGATGTGTGGGAAACAGAATAATCACACTTGTGTTGACATTTTGTTTAGAAGACTGGTGTATCCAGTCTAAAAAACACTAACAAAAGATTTGTGATTTAACTTCTTCTCTACTAATTATGGTAGGAGTAACAATATTTAACATGTGGTGCTAATGGTGGTGCAGTAGTGTTGGAGGATATTAGTTTAAAAAAAGTACAATGGGCCAACAGTCCTCTATTATAATCAGAGGGGAAACTAGAAGAGGTGCAACCCCTAAACGAAAGTCATTTTGATACTGAAAATAAAAATCCTACCACAAGCGTAAGTTCCTAAGAGTTGGCAGCTTCGCGTAGCGCTTTGTGGTGTATTCCCAGACAAAGAAACAAAACAGATTTGCACTACGCATAGATGATCATTCAGCAATTGGTGACTCCTAGTGTTAATACTGAGGAAGCACACAGAAAATTATGTCCCTGCCAAACTTATTCAGCTATTAAGGGTTAATTTCTGACCTGTATGAAGTTATCTGGAATGAGATTTACAAGTGATGCAGTCGTTGTTCCTTCAAGCCAGGCTGGTTCCTCTTTGATCTTTACTTCCAGGTCCATTTCAAACTGCAACTGAGTAGTTAGAAGTTACTGGGATCGTTGATTTCTTCCAATGACCTTACACTGAAACATAACCCAGAAAAATATATTACCTTATTGATGTCATTGCTACTTATGTTGTTTGTCAACAGACTAAGCAACAATCTTGTAATTTTACATGACACCTGAAGTTTTCTATGACTGATACTTTGATCAAAGCTAAGGATTTCCAGTTTTACATGACTTCTAAAACAGTGATCACATCCACAGTAAATATAAGTTAACATGTGTGTCAATATCAACATCATAGTCAAAGGACTCCTGAGGACTCCTAGTTTTACATGACACCTTATATCTTATTAATAGCTACATAACATACAGTTTTATATGGAACTGAAACCGCAACAAGATGACCTTTCCTGTTAAAAATTCAACGTACATCGCTTGTGATTGAAATGCACAAAACTTCTTGAAAATTCAGTGACAATGCCATCTGCATATCACTCTGATCACCTGGGTCCATATCTTGGATTCTTTCTACCATTTTTATACTTTACAATTAGCTTCAAAGCTAACTGAACAAGTTCACAGTTCTTTGAGATTTTCTCTATCAAAATTTTCCTACCCAGGATCAAATACTCACAAACCATTCTCCTCTCATCAAGCTGATTCACTATCTCTTCATTTGAGACACATTCTATCAATCTCATCTTCAGGGACTTCTGATAACACAGCCTTTAAAAGGCTTCAACTCTGTTTTTCTCGGCACCAGTTTTTGTCTATGATTCACTTCCACACAGTGTCTTACTCCATACTCAGTGTAAACATAATTTTTAAAATTTTCAATCTGTTGAACGTAAAGAATATGATGGAGAACAGATAGGAATTTAGGCTGGATTCAGTGATGATATTTATTGATATTGAGAAGGCATATGTTCGTGTTCCATGGTAAGTGGTCTCGGATGCATTGATAAAGAAGAAGGCAGGGAGAGGTGAAGAACCAATTAAAAAAGCCATGAACGAAAAGTGAGTAAGTAGTATGAATACTACAATAGAACTAACAGAATGGTTCAGAGTAGAAGCAGGACTTCAAAGAGGATGTGTTTTATCTCCTCCAATCTTCATTACAGTCATATACAAAAGTATACAACAAGAAATGGGAACCAAGGAGGCAAAGGCCTTACTCTTTGCAGATGACACAGTAATATGTGGAGAAGACGAAACGGAAGCACAAGAACAGGATACTGTATGGAATCAGGAGATAGAGAAATATGAAATGAAAATAAGTATGGAAAAGTGTTGATAGTAGTGGTGACAAGGGGTAATAGAAAAGGAAGTGGGAATATTGAAGTAAATGGAAGACCATTAGAAGTTGTGGAAAGCTTCAAGTATTTGGAGAGAATAATTGCAGAAGTTGGGAAAATAAATGAAGAACTTGGAAAGAGAATTGAACAAGCCAATGAGTTACACTAATGTGCGAGACGTAAAGTCGGTAAATGGGACATCCCAATGGAATACTAGGAAATTTTGCAACCAATATACTACACACCAATTTTGACATATACATCAAGCACATCGACAACAACAAGAAAACATGATGAAAGCAGAATGCAAGAGGCCAAGAAAAAATTTCTTACAAAAAAAATTAATAGGGAGGGCATGAAGGGATCAAGTATGAAACATAGAAATCAGGGAGATAATTGGATTCCCCACACTGAAAGGCTAGATAGAGACCTGTAAGCTGAAGTGGTATGGACACATGATGAGAATGGAAGAGAACAGAGTTCCAAAGTAAGTATTTACAGTGAAAATCATAGGAGAAAGACACTGGGGATTGCCCAGAAAGGGGTGAATGGATACAGTAAAGAGAGTACAGAGAAGGGTGGAGTAAAAGTAGAAAAAAATATTTGAGGACGGAAGGGTGGAGAGAGAAAAACTGAAGAGGTTTTTGATTCACATTTCAATGGAAATGGAAATGGAAAATGAAGAAAATTATGTTGAAATGAAGACAAAAATTTATACAATACTGCTATCAGCTCATTTCATCGAACAATGCCACCGACCTTAACTTAAGTATCATTTGTTTATTTTTCTGTGCATGTCATGTCTAATGTCACAACCGAGCAGTATTTACCAGATTGCCCCTTGTAGGGAGTTCCATGTCAAACTATTGATTTAAATGTTAAGCAGTTTTTATTGTTTCGCAGGTGGTACAAAAATTGTCTATTTTGAATACCTCGAGTAGTGCCTCAGAGAATTCATTTCACCCAATAACAGTGTTCGTAAGCTACTTTGTGATATTTTACTGTAAATGTAAACATAGTGCACTAACAATTAATATTACAATTTCTCGTACAGGTAATACAAACTTCGTTCCTGTGGCTAATTGTGTCGATTCTTATACATTGCCAGGGAACAGATTTCTATGTAAACACATATCTACTCAGGAAACTATGCTCAATTGTATTTTGTATATTTCAATGTAGGAGCAATACTGTGTGCCATGTTCAATTGTTCTGGCCATCACAGGTTATTCTATTAATATGTTATTCGTTTTACTTTCAAGCATACACCTTTTAGAGTTACCACAGCCAAAATTTATTCCTGAAGATTGTTTTTCCATTTCTGCTAGCAGTTTAATGGTGCACTAACAACTCCAAGGGAAAGGAATAAGGTTAGGTACACAGCAGCACTAATTAAGGTTAATAAATGATAAAATGGGGAAACCACGGAAACGTTTTTCAGGGCTGCAGATCCTAGGATTAGACCCCATGCAAACTCACTGCCACTCACTCCTGAAAATCTTTTACACAGCAATAAATCAGAGAGACAGCCTACTGTTACCTAAATCATCACAAATAAATACCAGAATTAGCTGCTGTGGGGCATTGATGTGATACAGAAGAATCTCCATAACAACACTGACAGAAAAAGATACAGATATCCTAAATGGAAACCTCTCAAGAATTTGATCCCTAGTACCATATGTTGCATCATACAGTGTAAAGAACAACTCAACATTCACAGCGTCACTATAAAATTGCACACAGAGGTAAATAATACAGCAAAACAATAACTAAAATTACACACTACATGTTGCAATCTCTTTCTGAAACTACCATCCGCATTTCTTCATCTGCGTTGCTCTTCAGAAAAAAATCCTCATTCCACTAAAGTTAGATATACGATATATTGGTACTACATTCAACTTGCAGGCACTTGCATCGCAAAGGCTGGGAGTTTTCTAAAAAGCAAGCTAGTTATATGAGTATTTATTTTTAATGCTTAATTAAAAAGAAAATTTAAGATAATTAATAACATTAAATATTAAAAATATGTAAAATGCTGAATCTGGGAAATATTAGTATTAAGAACTTCTAATATTCTCGGTTGAGATCTATACATTTAGCAAAAGTAAATTATTGAACTTGAACATTACCGACAATATGTTAGAGGTTGTGGACGCAGTGTAAAAAGATCACAATTCCACAATGAAGGAAATCCGTAACTGATTAACGGAATAAGCTGTGGAATTGGCCATTACGTGCCTTATATAACAACATATCAGCTACTTCGACACAAAACCGGACATTTGAATGTTGTTTAATCACTTAAAATTACCTCTCGAAGAACAAATTTGATTTGTAACAGTCAGTAGAACAAGCTGTATTTAGGAAAGGCTGTATTACTATAGTATGCGCACATTTTAGTTATAGATTTTTGCACTCGTTGGAGGTGTAAAAAGGGAGCACTGTCGGTTTCAGTAATACTGCCAACGGAATGGAAATTAGTGATGGGCGATATTTCACGAACTGTGATTTTTTCACTGATATCAAGAAATCACGAGTAACGACTGTTACTGTCTACGCTATCACTGTGATCAGTCGTGATTTCACTTCAAGTGATCATCGTGCGCCATCTTAACGCCATATACAGAACTAGAATGTTGCTACCTAAACTGTGACTGTGATCGATGTTGTGATCAGTCGTGATATCACGACATGTGCTGCCGCAACGGTATCCATGCGAAGCGATGCGTTCAAGGAAGCAGCATCGCCACGATTACCAACAGTATGGACATTTGTTGATTTAATTTTTTAGAGACGTCAACATATCGTTCAATATATAATGTATTTGTAGGAATTGAGCACATTCCTCCCGAATATATTAACAACTGAAACACTTATAATCCTCGGCATCGCTTGCAATATCAGTTTCAGGAAATTGTTAGTTGACTCGCAGTGTGGTATTATTTTTAAGCGCGCGTTCAAAAAAATCGTGGTACACGGGACTCTCCTAGAATAGTAACAAACATGTATTTCTCCTGTATTTTGGAATGCCCGGGGGCATATTGTCACTGAAGCTCAGTATTAGGAGGCAAGTTAACTGAAATGGCGTTTTCTAGAAAAAGGAAGAACAGTGACCTGTAGCAGTCCTTTAAAGAAGTGGATGAAAATTTCACAATATGTAATATGAGCAAACAGAAATTGTCTTAAAAAGAAGTACTTCAAATCTGAATAATCATTTGGAATACAAGCACCTCTCACTTGCTTTGCCAGAAAGCAGTAGTCAACAATCAGCATGTATCTGATGATACAGACCTGGGATTTTAGACTCTAAAAAAATGTTTTAGGCACCTAAAATGGCCTTTTAAACAAGTAAATAGGTTTTTAAAAGAGAATATAGGCACTTCAAATATGCTTTAAAAATAGGCAGAAAATCGACTTTAAAATATGACAATATAGACCTACACTGTAATGTGATATTTTTTTTTACGTTAAGTACAGTAATGTGGTATAGGTTACCCTTTCTAAATAGGAATAGTTGCAAAATGAAGGCATAATTAAACAGGCGTTTATTACAAACAGCTATGGATTAGGAAACAAAAAATTTTCATCAGTACTGTACTAAAATTAAATTAAATGCGTAGTACTGGTATGCGTATTTATTTGTGAGGAACATTCCTACTGCACTTTTCAGTCGTAGTTTGCTTTACAGCACATAACAATAATCTTCTCCAAATTTTCCATAGTCAGGCTGCGTCTTTTGTCTGTTAAAATAACTTTTTAAGCAGAAAAAATGTGCTCTACACTCACAGATGTTGGAGGGGCATAGCAAAATTTACCTACATTTTTCAGTTCAATTTCACTAGGTAGGTCTACTTTTCCCCATCCATTACCTGATATATCCTTTCCTGCACTGAATTACCTAGATTCTTCTGCAATACACTAGCCCACCTGTCTTTTATTTTATCCCTTACTTTACCCCTAGTACTTTGTATAATATTCTCAGCTTCCTCAATTACAAAATATATCTGTTTGAGGCTCTACTTTTTTTCCTATTTTTGTACTGATTGACTGGAACAAATGAAAAATTTGCCTGAATATATGCAATGTCTCTCTGAACACTGGAATAATCCTTTAGCAGATCTTTGCCCATACGACACATATGCAGAGTTGTCTGTTAAAGGCATATTGTCTATCACAGATGTTCGATATAATACAGGGCAGCTTCCATTGAGGAACCCCAACGGCTGATGATTGGCTGTGGTGGAAAAGAATAGAGGGGAATTTCTCTCAGAAGATGGCTATTCTTGATGGAAGCTTACAGAACACTCTCTTCGTTGTTGAAATCAGATTATTTACTGCAGGCAACTTGGCCCTAACTATTTCTGTGAGTCTGTGCAAGGCATGGGCCATGCAAGTAACATGGACATTAAAGAAGGGTAGAAAGTTTTAACGAGAGGTAGAGTAGCAATCATGTAGGAAGCAGCATTGGAGACAAGGAGAAGGTCTTTATAAATATCAACACTCCCAGGATACAACAACTGGAACCCCTTGTTGATGATGTACACAATGCTTTGCTCTATTTTCTCAAGCTGCTTAGAACAAAGGAGAGCAGTAAATGCCAATTGGGTTCCAGTTTTTCTACTACAAGATTAGCAATGTACCTGCCCACAGAGTTGCTGGTTTTGTCCACATACAACCCTATGTAAGGACTCCCAAATATCCTCTGTGACTGGCAAAATTACCTCCTATATCTAAGTAGTTTTCCTTTAATGTAGATGTTGAAAGTATGTGTTGTTGGTGTATTTCTGTAAACAAGACTATGCACAGAATTCCAGGGGATATTTTCAGCAACTAGGGCTCTAAACATATGAGCATAGAAACCACTGTGGATTGTGGGAGGTATACTTTGTGTGAGCAGAGTCTGTCCAGTTTTACTTTTTATGGTTGATTTTGCTTTGTGACTAGCACTATCAGCATGCTCTTGTGAAATCTAAAACACAATAATGTGATGAAAATTAGACTAAGATAAGGAATAGCTGATGAATAAAATTTGTAATTTTGAATTATTTCATTTAAACCACTACTACTCTAAAGTTAATTAAGAGCAAGAACACTCCAGCCCTCAAAAGGTCTTGGCTTTCATTTACAGCTGCTGCGCAGCTCTAGGCTTGCAGATATTAGATAGCCGTGTGGTCAGCACGTCACATCCCTCAAGTGTATTGCCGTGCCTCTTAGACCGCTCCTTATTGTAGCTTCCCAATTGCCCTCACGCAGCTGGGTCAACGCCTTTCCATACCATATATTTTTCTAAATTACTGCCGGTACTGGAATCTAGGGAAAGGTGCACTGGTATCGTTAACCTTACATTAGGTGGCTGGGAATAGTCATTCATCATTATATTTTTCACTTGTGCCAGATAAATGTGTAGAATTTCATTTCCTAGCACATACCAAATAATCGGTTACAGTATAAAACACGACTGTTACCAATGTTGATCCTATTTTTTCCTTGACATATTGGTTGAACTTCGGCATGTCTACAAAAAAAAAACGAATGTAAATAATAAAATGATTAGGTTTGTACGCCTAGAAGTAAATTGGCAACGACCGTGTCTGTAATGCAACCAAAATGTAGGCTGTTTATTAAATGCAAACCCTTAGGTTGCTGATTTTCTTATAAACGTTTACACAGAGATAGCCTAGTCACAATAACAAGGCATTCTCTTGATCACAAGCTACAAATAACAAGCAGTCCAAGCACCAAGCAGCACGGATGATGCGGTGATTGTGATCACGTCACGACTAAAAATCACTGATATCAGAAAATCACGATATCAAATCACGCTGTGACTCACAAATCACGGTATCGCTCATCACTAATGGAAATGAAATCTGAATTGAATCGATAACATGATCGATCGATATGAATTTTCTAAACTGTTATTATCTTAAGCAAACTACTGTGTCCACACACAATATATAATACTATATAACATTTCCCGATGCGAAACGTGTTCTTAGCATGAATTCTATAGTTTGGCTTTGCTGTGTAAACAAGAACAGTGCGAGTACTTAAAGTGTACGCCAGGTGTCGCACAGCGATGATAAGCGATTCTTAGTTTGTGTTTCAAAGGTTGCCAATACGAATCTCGAAGATAACCGAGGTCGACCGATTCAGCACTAGGGTGTAAAGTGCGCAGATAGTAGTGACAACTACCAAAGCCTACTATACTGAGAGTCAACTCAAGACCTTAGCGGCCCCTTTAATGTTAGTCAGACTTCTGGTCGGTGAAAAGGCTTCCGAAGCGCCAAATAGTTTCCTAGATTTGTTACTTGTTCCTGAAGTCAGGAGCTTTCTTCAGTTTGGTTAGATATTCTGGTGAACTGACTTGATGAATTAAAATTTTGCCCTGTATAAATATGGAAAATATATCACATGTTGTATGTTATTCGGGTTCGTTACCAACTCTTATATTTCATACGTAGATGGCTATGAATAGTTATTGTTCTCAGTGGTGTATGTAGCAAAATAATAATAATTTAATATGATATTGATATCTTATTGCACTGTGTACTTTGTAACTTTGTTCGACTTCATTCCACTGCTGATAAGTTCGCATAATATGTGTGACGTTGAAGATGGATCCAAGAAAACTGTTGGCAATACTGGCTGCAACAGCGTGTTCACTGTTCAGTATTCATAATGGCTGCCAGCTGTGAGCAAGGCGTGTGTGATGCCGTGGCGCTTGAGTCCCCTGTGAAATATTTTAAAGCTATCAAAAGTGGAGAAAAATAAAGTAGAACATCTAAACCAAATTGTTTTAAACGATTACAGTAGCCTACGAGATTAGAATCCACTGTGGACTGTGGAAGACGTGAAAAAGACCGCGCAGCTGATCGGCGTTTTTTTGTACAGTGTTTACGCCGCTCGCTTGAAATTTAAACTCCACGGAAAATCCAAGTCTCCAGCGAAAGATCGATGTGTCAGCTCAGCACTCGCCGTAAATAAAACAGGAAGGGCCTTAACACGGTATGGGAATAGGATCCTTGGCGAATTCGATGATGATGATGATGATGATAATAATAATAATAATAATAATAATAATAATAATAATAATAATAATAATAATAATAATAATAATAATAATAATATGTACTTTATATTCGTAACCACCCTTTACCTGCAGAAATGTTGTCATGCGAGGAACATGAGTTCGTTTTTACCTTCCGAATGACGAGACTACAATATTTACAACATTCCTGGAAGCATTGTATTTTGCAATCCCACTAACGGGTGGGTTTTTCAGTTTTTTTAACTGTGAGAAATTGACACTGACAGTCGTTGCACGAGAGCGGAATCGTATACTTATGTTGTAAGTCCCCATGTGCCTCACACAAATTGCATTATGAAATAAAAATAAACCTTGCTTCTCTTGCCTCGGTATTCGTCAGTAATCTGTAGATTTTACATGGGCAATAAAGGAATAAATAGGTATGCGACGTAATCAAAGGACAGCTATGTGAAAGGAAGTGATTTCGTTTGATGCTTCACTATTTCAGAATGAAGTACTGTACTTGTCAGATGGACGCACGGCGTTAATGATAACCTGGCTGTGGCGGAGATGGAGAACGGGACGAGACGGGAAGAGGGAACAGGGGACGTGCTCACATGCGGAAGGATACTTTTCTTAACCCTCAACTGGTATCGTCTACGTTTCTAACGTAACTGGTATCATACGTCTGTCAGACTCCAGATATTAATTTTAAATTAAACAATTTGTTCTTAACTTTTTGTTATTTATTCAACTTAATTCCTTTAAATATATGTTTGCAAATATGTCAGTGCAAAAATTTGAAGAAAAAATTACAATCCCAGAAAAATTATAATAAAATATTAGAATGATGCTCCAAAAATGTGGACGCTTCTGCTTTTCTTAAAAATCTAGAAAATATGATTATTACGATTATTTCGCTGATATATCAGTATTACACAAAGACCATACAAACAAATAAAACATAAAATTACTGGAAAACTCCAAACATAAATTTAAATTTTAAGGTTCAAAGTCACTGTTTGTTAGAAAGCACAATTTTCCTTATCACATGATATGTTACTTTTTTTTTTTTGGCTCACTCCAAGCAGATCGGTTTTCCGCACTTCTGGCACTGGTACTTCGTTCTTCTTTTCAGTTGAGGATCGCAAAAGTAGCACGTTTTACGAACCTCGAAGAATTCAGGTTCCTCTTGTTCGTCATCAATCTGATGCATCCTCCTCATCCAGAATGTCAGTTCATGTGAAATTTTCTCCATCTCAGTAAGCTTCCGATGCATTTGAGGATAGACCAGTGACTTGGCAAGTGTCTTCATAAAATCAAGCCTAGCCATTATCTCAATAAACACTCAATACTGAATAACGGGTTCGCGAACAATAGTCACGGAACTGGTATCATACGTCTCTCAGACGGCGCGATAAGTTTAATACGCACTTATTCAAGGTGAAACAAAGCGAGCGGTACATCACTTTCCCTGCAGGGAAACAACATTCCAACTGAAAGGTACAGACGGGAAGAAAGCAGTAGGCTAAGTATAGGAGAGGGGATGGCCTTGGGAAAATTTTCGGCCGTCTCACAGACGTATGATACCAGTTGAGGCCTAAGCTCTTGACTTCAATTTCAGCATAGATACTAGAAGGCCTGCACAGAGAGCCAATTTCTTGCATTAAAAGCGGGGTAATAGTTTTTCTCTTTCCCACCGCTAGGTTCGCGTTTATGTTCTGTTGTTGACGCGAATTCTAGGATTACGTATGTTACTGCAACATGTTTTATGAGAAGAAATAACATATTAAACTTCGTTTTATAAGGGCCTTATCTAACACGAAACATGAAGAGTTTTGTATTTTTTAATTTATTTGGTCTCACGATTTGCAATATATGGATGGTTGTTGAGATGCACTTAACATTTGTTTAGTTATGTGCTTCCAAATTACCGTCAAGGTGGTGGTGGTGCTTATTGTTTTAAGAGGAAGTACAACTAGGCAACCATCCTCTATATAACACTAATCAGAGAGAGAAACTGATGAGTGAATATCGATACTTCAATGTTTTCAGACCAAGTGGACTGTGTTTTAATGTGTATATTGTTTAAAAATTATGTGTTTGTGACTGGGCGACACGAAAAGAGTCCATACATTTCCAGAAGAAGAAGAGAGAGAAACTGGAAGGGACCAGACACTTCGAAAAATGAAAGTAAAGGCCAACGGAAGACAAGGACCACAAAGGGCGTGAAAATGAAAGACTCCCTAACCCTCGGAAACCTAATAGCGTCGGGGTCGGCAAAGAACCAGAGTTGACCAAGGAAGGTCGGATAGGATACATGAAAGTTAGGAGCCTGGCACAAGTAAGTGGAAGAAATGCCAGGACTCAGCTAAGTGCCCCGTGGTCGCCAACCCACGCTCCAAATTTCAGAGCCCCTGGGTCCCATTGCCGTCAAGTTTCTCTTTCCATTCTGTAGGTTAAGGTGGTTTATTGTTGCGTGCTTAACTGCACATCTGACACAGCAAAAAATTTACACAAACATAAATTTTCACCTTTTTCCTAAAGATCCGAGTTTAGGGGACATATGGAGGCTTGCTATTTCTCGACAGGGCAGCAGAAAAGGATTTTGTTGGGCTCCTAATGATAACTCCAGAATGTGTAGCTTGCACTTTGTGGAATTAGATTACAGTGTAAATACACTGAGGTGAATTCTGCTCCCCGACAAAGTGCCGACGCAAATTCGTCTTCTTCTTAAAAATATTAATATTTACAACGCGGGCGTTAGGATATCTCGGAAAATGTAACCTTGTCCGAAAGCTGAAATTCCGTACCGCTCCAAAGTTTAAAGAGACGTTTCAGTGCCGCGACTGCGATCAAGCACACATCACATACGTTATACTTACAACATTTTCCAGGTCTGTTCTTGATACTAATGCAAAGAAAGTGACTAAAGACTGTGATTTATTAAACAAATTCAACAGAAGGCCTCTGAGCAGAAAAGTGTTGAAATTAGGGAAAAATCGTGTGAGTACTTCTATTTAGGCCTATTTCCCTATTCTTTATTCTTGTATGATAATCAAGTGCTAAATGAAAGAAATATATGAATTGTAGTGTGTTCTAAGTTGTTTTATATATTTATATCTGATTCACACCGGGCATAATGATATTAAAATGTATTATTTCAAGTTATTGTATGAATCTTCAATATAAGGATATAGACAGAACATCAGAACATAAACGCGATCCAAGCGGCAATTTCCTGAACTACTTTGTTCGCCCAGAAATGTGTCGGCTTGTCCAGGCCTTCTATTATAGCGTAGGCAACGCAACTACACAGCATGCGACACTTCTTCTTCTACTTGAAATGTGAATGGGCTTGTTATGTCACCCAGTTCCAATACTTGTCATAAATCACACTGTAACGCTCATGTATACCAAAATACACAATTGTGCGGAGAGTTGTAGTTGAACTTATCCCTAATGTCTACAATTGTAGTATGCGATTCTTACTGAAAAGGGCACTGGCAGCACTGGGTGCAATGTCCCGCTATGTCTGGCTCAAAAAGGATATATAAGAGAGAAGGAACCTCTCCGGGTGAAAGAAAGAATACGAAAGCAGATCCGTAAGTCTTAACGTATGTGGACAGCCATGGAAGGAGGGATCAACTGACTGAACTTTACGAACCAATTCTTCGTACACTAACGGAAAAAAATCGTAAGGTTTCTTATACATATATACTTGCAATATCATTATAGTCCGTTATGCCTTTCAGCGTTCAGTCTGCAAGCCTCTGTGAATTTACCAAAACGGCACGTCGGACAATCCTCTATTTGCAACTAGTGCCGTGGCCTCTTTTAGCTCTATACCTCTTATCTTTAAATCGTTAGGAACTGAATCAAACGATTGTGTTCTTGGTCTCCCTCTATTTCTCTTACCCTCCATAATAGAGAATAATATTCTCCTCTAGGCAACCTATCCTCCTCCATTCGTCGCATATATCCTCACCGCCGAAGACGGTTTGCGCGTACAGCTTCATCCATCGAGTTCATTCAAAACTTAGCCGTCAGCTGCTTGTTCCGAGTACTCTCCTGCCATTGTTCCCACCTGTTTGTTAAAGCAATAATTCTCGCTACTTTCATGTCCGTTACTTCTAACTTATGAATAATATATCCCGAGTCCACCCAGCTTTCGTTCCCGCAAAGCAAAGATGGTCTGGAAACACACCGATGTAAATACAGTATCGTCCTGGAGCTGACTTCCTCCTTACAGAACATTGTTGATCGCAACTGCCAGCTCACTGCATTGGCTTTACTACACCTTGATTCTATATCACTTACTATATTACCATCCTGGGGAACACACAACAAAAATACTTAAAATTATCTACCTACCTGTTCCATGTTTGTATCACCAATCTGACATTCAACTCTGTTGACTTTCAAACCTACCGACATCAATTTAGTCTTGGAGAGGCTACTTGTCATCCCATACTCATTAAACCTGTTTTCAAGTTCCAAGATACTAGACTGCAGGCTTTCGGCACAATCTGGCATTAAGACGAAGTCGTCAGCAGGGGCCAGACTGCTTACTAAATTTCCACCCGCCTGAATAACTCCTTACCCATGTATACCTACCCTTCAGCAGATAATCTACGTAAACTACGAAGAACAAATGTGAAGGATTACAGCCTTGTCTAATCCCTATAAGTATCCTGAACCAAGAATTCGTTCTACCATCAATTCTCACTGGACCCCAATTGTCATCATGAATGCGTTTGACTGATTTTAATAGTCTACCCTTAATTTCATCCCCCTCCCCCTCTTCACAGTATGGTGAACATCTTATCCCTCGGCACCCTGTCATATGCTTTCTCTAGATCTACGAAACAAAAACACAGCTGTCTATTCACATCTTAACATTTTACATTCACCTGGTGCGTACTGAAAATTGGATCTTGACAGCCCCTCCGTGCTCTGTAGCCACACTGGTTTTCATGCGACTTCCTCTCAACTACTGATTGCACCCTCCCTTCCGAGATGCCGGTGAATACTTTGCTTGGTATAGTAAACATACAGGGAACGGATGTATATGTACTAATAATTATTGAAATATGCATATATATATATATATATATATATATATATATATATGGTGGTTATTTTTATTGAAATATTGAATTATATATGGACTCAAAATTACACACATAAAATTAATTTCTATTTAATATCAAAGTTCAAAAACGCTAAACAAAGTAGATCTACATGCAACATTATGTTACACTTCTCATTTTAATATATTTGAAGAACACACAATCTCTTATACTCTGTTACCAAAAACAATGGATTACAAAATGTTCTTTTAAGTGCTCGAAAGTGAATCTTCTCCTATTATCTCTAAGGACAGATTTGTATTGACTGAAACTACGTTCAACATCGGAAGAGGTAACGGGGGCATAATTCAACTTCACGATATATGCTGGGGTTAAATCCAATGTTAATCCTACACTTAAATCTCCACACATCATTGCAGCAGTCTTTGTCATTTCTTCATATCTAGGATTCTTTGAAAGTACAGTGGCCACCTTCATGTTTGCTACATCTGTAACTTTACCTGCACCACAATTTAGTTGTTCCACAGTTTTATTCACAATTTCACAACTTTCAGAAAGAGAGATTTGCGAATTTTGGTGCCTTTTGCAGTGTTTTTGTGACGCATATAAAATTATGCTGAATATAACGTAAGTCATTTATCACAAATGTGTCGCATACAACTGTTTTCGCGGCTTCAATTATTGAGGCTGCATCTTCAGAATCCATGGCAAGCAGAACATTTTTAATACAGTCTATAGTAGTATAATGGGAGAGTTCTGCCGCACCTCCTCCGCCGCCCGCCTCCGCCCGCCTCCTCCTCCGCCGCCTCCTCCTCCGCCCGCGGGAAATTTGAATTTTGGCGGGAAATTTGAATTTTGGCGGGAGATTTGAATTTGTAAACAAAGCCACGTGCTTTTTGACAGCTGTCATCGACAACAACGCATCGCTAACCTCACTGCTGCCATCTTGACGGGCCTAAACCTCACTAGTGCCAACTTAACCTAACTAGCATGAGGTAAACAAAGCCACGTGTTTTTTGACAGCCACGTGCTTTTTGACAGACAACAACGCATCGCTAACCTCAGTACTGCCATCTTGACGGGCCTAAACCTCAGTAGTGCCAACTTAACCTCACTAGCGTGAGGTAAACAAAGCCACGTGTTTTTTGACAGCCACGTGCTTTTGACAGATTTGTAAACAAAGCCACGTGCTTTCTGACAGACAACAACGCATCGCTAACCTCAGTACTGCCATCTTGACGGGCCTAAACCTTAGTGGTACCAACTTAACCTAACTAGCATGAGTAAACAAAGCCACGTGCAGCTGTCATCCGCCATCTTTAAACACTGTGCTGCCCTCTTTCATCACCTGTCATCGGCAGTGCTGCCATC
This sequence comes from Anabrus simplex, assembly GCF_040414725.1. NCBI lineage: Eukaryota > Metazoa > Arthropoda > Insecta > Orthoptera > Tettigoniidae > Anabrus > Anabrus simplex. The sequence goes on along the minus strand of NC_090279.1, from coordinate 20,169,780 downwards.
TTAGCGGGCCCAAACCTTAGTGCTACCAACTTAACCTCACTAGCACGAGATAAACAAATCCACGTGCTTTTTGACAGCCACGTGCTTTTTTTGACAGCTGTCATCCGCCATCTTTAATCTGTAGAGCATAGTGCTGCCCTCTTTAGCTACTTACCTTTGAAATGTGGTGGCGGATAATTTGAAAAATGCTTTTCGACAAGCAGCCATCTTTAATCCAGAGAGAACAGTGCTGCCCTCTATGTGGTGTCGGCAAATTGAAAAATTCCACGTGCTCTTGTTTGAAAACATACTCACGTGCTTTTTTGACAGCTGTCATCCGCCATCTTTAATCAACAGAGCACTGTGCTGCTATCATGCGGGCAATTTCATCACCTGTCATCCGCCATCTTTAATCCACAGAACACCGTGCTGCCCTCTTTATGGCTACTACCTTAAGCACGTAGTAGCGGGCAATTTGAAAAGTTCTGTTAGCTATCATCCGCCATCTTTAATCAAGAGAGCACCGTGCTGCCATCTTTAGCTAGATACCTTTGAAAGGTGGTGGCGGCAAATTGAAAAATTCCACGTGCTCTTGTTTGGAAACAAACTCACGTGCTTTTTCGACAGCTACCATCCGCCATCTTTAATCAACAGAGCATAGTGCTGCCCTCTTTAGTTTGAAATGTGATGGCGGCAAATTCCACGTGCTCTTGTTTGGTAAACATAGCCATGTGCTTTTTTGACAGCTGTCATCCGCCATCTTTAATACAGAGAGCACCGTGCTGCCCTCTTTAGATGTAAATTCGTCACCTGTCATCCGCAGTGCTGCCATCTTTAGCTAGATACCTTTGAAATGTGGTGGCGGATAATTTAAAAAGAAAAATTCTACAGCAGCCCTCTCTCGACGCTAATTGCATAAGATGGCGGCTATACATGACTCCTTAAGGGTGCTTGCGCAAGATGGCTGCTATACACAGGTTCTTATGAGACGCCCTTGGGATGCTTGCGCAAGATGGCAGTTATACATGGCTCCTTATGAGATGCCCTAGGGATGCTTGCGCAAGATAGCGGCTGCTCTTATGGGACGGCTTAAGGGTCCTTGCACAAGATGGCTTGAGACGCCCTAAGGATGCTTGCGCAAGATGGCGGACACAAGATGGCGGACACAAGATGGCGGCTATACATAACTCCTTATGAGACGCTTTAAGGGTGCTTGCGCAAGATGGTTGCTACTCTTATGAAGAATGCTAGCTTAGAGGCTAACGTGTCGTGATAGTTCGATTCATTAAATTTAGGGCTTAAATGCAAAATGTTAAATATATCGAAAACGGTGCAGCGTAGAGCAAAACGGACAAAATTTTTCTGCCTAATACCCAGGTTCGCAGTATGAGGAACAAGAAAATCATAGTCTAATGATGGGATCAACGGTTCGGTTCCTACTTAGGCCCTTTGGCATTTGCTCTGTTTTAGCTTGTATTGAAGCGAGTCTTCGTAACATGATCAGGTCTAGCTATGGTAGAGAGTATAACGTACCGTGCAGGTTCGATTCATTAAATTTGGAGGCTTAAATGCAAAATGTTAAATATCTCGAAAACGATGCATCGTAGAGCAAAACGGACAAAATTTTCCCGCCTAATACGTAGGTTCGTAGTATCAGGAACAGGAAAAAACATAGTCTAATGATGAGATCAACGGTTCGATTCCTACTTAAGCCCTTTGGCATTCGCAGCTATCTATTTCTACAAGATGGTGGCTGCTCTTATGAGAAACAAGATGCCTTGAGACGTCCTAGGGATGCTTACGCAAGATGGCAGACACAAAATGGTGACTATACATAGCTCCTTATGAGACGGCCTAGGGGTGCTCGCACAAGATGGCGGCTACTCTTATGAAGAAAGCTAGCTTAGAGGCTACTGCGCAAGGTAACAGCTGCTGTTATGCATGTGGTGGAGGGCAATTTGAAATTCTATGTGCTTAATCAACAGAGCACCCTGCTGCCCTCTTTAGCTGAAATGTGGTGATGGATAATTTGAAAAATTCTTTTGACAGCTGTCATATTTAAACAATGGCGACTATACATAGGCTGTTAAGGCCTTATCATTCTCCTCCTCCTCCCCCTCCTCCTCCTCCTTCTCTACCTCCTCCTCCGCCTCTTATGTCAAGGCATAGCTTTATATCGAACAAGATTAAACCTGCATCGCGAAGGCAAGCGTGTGCAGCGATAACATTATTGTGCATGTTTAGACTTTCGAAACATAAGAAGAGTAGAATCAAACGCTGTACTCGATACGACATGTGATCAGAACATTGATTGATGCGTTCAGAAAACAAAATAAGTGATCAAGACTAGAATCGAACAATGTACTCAATACATCATGTGTTTAGAATATGTCAGGGGATACGCTTGTTCTAAGAAGATCAGATTGAAACATAACAAGACTAGAATAGAACACTGTAATCGATGTTGTTAACTTCAACATGTGATCAGAACATTGATTGATGTGTTCAGAACACAAAATAAGTGATCATGACTAGAATCGAACACTGTACTCGATACAACATGTGATCAGAACATTGATCGATGTGTTCAGAACACGAAATAAGTGATCAAGACTAGAATCGAACACTGTACTCAATACAACATGTGTTTAGAACATGTTAGGGGGTACCCTTGTTCTAAGAAGATCAGAATGAAACATAACAAGACTAGAATCGAACACTGTAATCGATGTTGTTAACCTCAACATATGATCAGAACATTGTTTGATGTGTTCAGAGCAAAAGTACAATTTTGATGATTTGCTTAGTGTAAAATAAAAAACTATGGAAATACACTGTGCACATATCGCGTAGCTAACTCGCTCAGTAAGCAACATTGCAAAACTACAACTTCAATGATTTGCATAGTGTAAAAATCAAAAACACACTGTACCCATACTGCGCAGCTAACTCGCTCAGTAAACGATATAGCCAAAGTATAACTTCAAATTATTTACCTTCCATCATTCGTCTTGTGTGTAAAAATCAGTCGAACAAGTTATCGCATAAACATGGCTGAAAAAAAATCGTGATAGGGTATGGGACCCAGGGGTTACATCTTATCAGAAGGGCAAAAAGGATGAAAGGACTCTTCCTCCTCCTTACCGCACATTTCTTGTAGGGCTAATTGGCTGAAGGGCTAATGGGCAAAAGGGCTAATGGGCTAAAGGGCTAAAGGAGCAACAACCTCGTCGATCGCTATCAGCAAGAACGCTTGTACTTTGTTAAGTGTAGAAAATTAATCTTTATTTGTAAATGGTTTCATGTTCAGAACAAGGAATGGAACCTAGGGGTTACGTCTTACGTAATAAAATCCCCGAGGTGCGATGAGTTACGTTTTTCGAACTAGTGTTTGGAACACTGAACTTTTCAAGATGATAGCAGAGAGTTTAGCAATGTTCTGTTGTTGGATTTTAAATTCCGCGCTACAACATGCATAAGGTGGCAGCCTTGAGGTTTACCGCCGTAAAGATGGCAGCAGTGAGGTTAGCGACGCTCTATTGTCCTTCAAATTGAGGTTAGGGTTCGTCAAGAAGACAGCTGTCAGAAAAGCACGTGGCTATGTTTACCAAACAAGTGCACGTGGTCGTGACGTCACGGTCACGTAGTATGTTGCCTCAGCATGTAAAGTTCAATGTCTACACCTACGTAGTTAACACTCTGCTATATTCACAAGATTTTTTACACATAACTATTCTTTATTCTTTAAGTTCATGCACATAGGCTATGCTAAGATAGCAGTACAAACACATGCGAACTTTGTACATTCTAATGGAATAAGTTTAGTACTGTGTGCATCATGGATACATGATGTGTGCACGCATTTAATCTTGACTATACGTAATGCTGCTGCTTTGTTTACAAGATTTTTATACATTGCTATTCTTTATGCTTTAAGTTCATGCGCGCATAATCGATACTCGTACGCTCTAGCAGGAGAAGTTTAGTACGATATTCGATACATACATTATCGATAGGTGATGTGTACACGCTTTAGAACATAGCTCATCTTTATGCTTTAAGTTCGTGCACATGGGTTAGGGATACACAAAAGCGATTGCTACATGCTCTAGCGGAAGAAGTCTAGTACGATAGTCGATGCATGTAAAATCGATAGGTTATGCTAAAATAGCAGCACACTTACATGATTTTAGCACAATCTAGTGGAAAAAGTTTAGCATGATAGTCGTTTCATGCAAAATCATTAGGTAATGTGTACACGCTTTGAAACAAGGCTATTCTTTGTACTCTAAGTTCATGCGTACAGGTTATGCTAAGATAGCAGCACAATCTAGCGCAAGAAGTTTAGTACGATATTTGATGCATGCAAAATCGATAGGTGACGAGTACACGCTTTAAAACATGTTTATTCTTCGTACTTTAATTTCATGCGTATAGGTTAGACTAAGATGGCAGCACAGTCTAGCGTAATAAGTTTAGTACGAGATTCGATGCATGCAAAGTCGATAGGTGATGTGTACACGCTTTGAAACATGGCTATTCTTTGTACCTTAAGGTCATGCGTCTTAGTTATGCTAAGATAGCAGCACAATCTACCTGAAGAAGTTTTGTACGAGAGTCGATACATGCAAAATCGATAGTTGATGCGTACACGCCTTGAAACATGACTATTCATTGTACTTTAAGTTCATGGGTATAGGTTATGCTATGATAGCAGCACAATATAGCGGAAGAAATTTAGTACGATATTTGATGCATGCAAAATCAATAAGTAATGTTTACACACTTTGAAACATGGCTATTCTTCGTACTTTAAGTTATGCTAAGATAGCAGCACAATCTAGCGGAAGAAGTTTAGTACGATATTTGTTGCATGCAAAATCGATAGGTGATGTGTACACACTTTGAAACATGGCTATTCTTTTTACTTTAAGGTCATGCGTATAGGTTATGCTAAGATAGCAGCACAATCTAGCGAAAGGAGTTTAGTACGAGAGTCAATGCATGCAAAATCGATAGGTAATGTGTACACGCTTTGAAACATGGCTATTCTTTGTACCTTAACACCATGCGTATAGGTTATGCTAAGATACCAGCACAATCTAGCGGAAGAAGTTCAGTACGAGATTCGATGAATGTAAAGTCAATAAGTAATGTGTACACGCTTTGAGACATAGCTATTCTTTGTACTTTAAGTTCATGTGTCTTAGTTATGCTAAGATAGCAGCACAATCTACCTGCAGAAGTTTAGTACGAGAGTCGATACATGCAAATTCGATAGTTGATGTGTACACGCTTTGAAACATGACTATTCATTGTACTTTATGTTCATGGGTATAGGTTATGCTAAGATAGCAGCACAATCTAGCGGAATAAATTTAGTACGAGATTCGATGAATGCAAAATCAATAAGTAATGTGTACACGCTTTGAAACATGGCTATTCTTTGTACTTTAAGTTCATGTGTATAGGTTATGCTAAGATAGCAGCATAATCTAGCGGAAGAAGTTTAGTACGAGAGTCAATGCATGCAAAGTCAATAGGTAATGTGTACATGCTTTGAAACATGGCTATTCTTTGTACTTTTAAGTTCATGTGCATAAGTTATGCTAAGATACCAGCACAATCTAGCGGAAGAAGTTCAGTACGATATTTGATGAATGTAAAATCAATAAGTAATGTGTATACGCTTTGAAACATGGCTATTCATTGTACTTTAAGTTCATGTGTATAAGTTATGCTAAGATAGCAGCACAACCTAGCGGAAGAAGTTTAGTACGAGAGTCGATGCATGCAAAAACGATAGGTAATGTGTACACGCTTTGAAACATGGCAATTCATACTGCTGCTCTGTTCCCAAGACTTTTAAGCATAGCTAAACCTAATGCTGCTCTTAACGACGTCGAGCTAAGGATTGATTACGTGACCGTGACGTCACAGCCACGTGCTCTTGTTTGGTAAACATAGCCACGTGCTTTTTTGACAGCTGTCTTCTTGACGAACCCTAACCTCACTTTGAAGGACAATAGAGCGTCGCTAACCTCACTGCTGCCATCTTTACGGCGGTAAACCTCAAGGCTGCCACCTTATGCATGTTGTAGCGCGGAATTTAAAATCCAACAACAGAACATTGCTAAACTCTCTGCTATCATCTTGAAAAGTTCCGTGTTCCAAACACTGGTTCGAAAAACGTAACTCATCGCACCTCGGGGATTTTATTACGTAAGACGTAACCTCTAGGTTCCATTCCTTGTTCTGAACATGAAACCATTTACAAATAAAGATTAATTTTCTACACTTAACAAAGTACAAGCGTTCTTGCTGATAGCGATCGACGAGGTTGTTGCTCCTTTAGCCCTTTAGCCCATTAGCCCTTTAGCCCATTAGCCCTTTTGCCCATTAGCCCTTCAGCCAATTAGCCCTACAAGGAATGTGCGGTAAGGAGGAGGAAGAGTCCTTTCATCCTTTTTGCCCTTCTGATAAGATGTAACCCCTGGGTTCCATACCCTATCACGATTTTTTTCAGCCATGTTTATGCGATAACTTGTTCGACTGATTTTTACACACAAGACGAATGATGGAAGGTAAATAATTTGAAGTTATACTTTGGCTATATCGTTTACCGAGCGAGTTAGCTGCGCAGTATGGGTACAGTGTGTTTTTTATTTTTACACTATGCAAATCATTGAAGTTGTAGTTTTGCAATATTGCTTACTGAGCGAGTTAGCTACGCGATATGTGCACAGTGTATTTCCATAGTTTTTTATTTTACACTAAGCAAATCATCAAAATTGTACTTTTGCTCTGAACACATCAAACAATGTTCTGATCATATGTTGAGGTTAACAACATCGATTACAGTGTTCGATTCTAGTCTTGTTATGTTTCATTCTGATCTTCTTAGAACAAGGGTACCCCCTAACATGTTCTAAACACATGTTGTATTGAGTACAGTGTTCGATTCCAGTCTTAATCACTTATTTCGTGTTCTGAACACATCGATCAATGTTCTGATCACATGTTGTATCGAGTACAGTGTTCGATTCTAGTCATGATCACTTATTTTGTGTTCTGAACACATCAATCAATGTTCTGATCACATGTTGAAGTTAACAACATCGATTACAGTGTTCTATTCTAGTCTTGATATGTTTCAATCTGATCTTCTTAGAACAAGCGTATCCCCTGACATATTCTAAACACATGATGTATTGAGTACATTGTTCGATTCTAGTCTTGATCACTTATTTTGTTTTCTGAACGCATCAATCAATGTTCTGATCACATGTCGTATCGAGTACAGCGTTTGATTCTACTCTTCTTATGTTTCGAAAGTCTAAACATGCACAATAATGTTATCGCTGCACACGCTTGCCTTCGCGATGCAGGTTTAATCTTGTTCGATATAAAGCTATGCCTTGACATAAGAGGCGGAGGAGGAGGTAGAGAAGGAGGAGGAGGAGGGGGAGGAGGAGGAGAATGATAAGGCCTTAACAGCCTATGTATAGTCGCCATTGTTTAAAGATGACAGCTGTCAAAAAAATTTTTCAAATTATCCACCACCATATTTCAGCTAGAGGGCAGCAGGGTGCTCTGTTGATTAAGCACATAGAATTTCAAATTGCCCTCCACCACATGCATAACAGCAGCTGTTATCTTGCGCAGTAGCCTCTAAGCTAGCTTTCTTCATAAGAGTAGCCGCCATCTTGTGCGAGCACCCCTAGGCCGTCTCATAAGGAGCTATGTATAGTCACCATTTTGTGTCTGCCATCTTGCGTAAGCATCCCTAGGACGTCTCAAGGCATCTTGTTTCTCATAAGAGCAGCCACCATCTTGTAGAAATAGATAGCTGCGAATGCCAAAGGGCTTAAGTAGGAATCGAACCGTTGATCTCATCATTAGACTATGTTTTTTCTTGTTCCTGATACTACGAACCTACGTATTAGGCGGGAAAATTTTGTCCGTTTTGCTCTACGATGCATCGTTTTCGAGATATTTAACATTTTGCATTTAAGCCTCCAAATTTAATGAATCGAACCTGCACGGTACGTTATACTCTCTACCATAGCTAGACCTGATCATGTTACGAAGACTCGCTTCAATACAAGCTAAAACAGAGCAAATGCCAAAGGGCCTAAGTAGGAACCGAACCGTTGATCCCATCATTAGACTATGATTTTCTTGTTCCTCATACTGCGAACCTGGGTATTAGGCAGAAAAATTTTGTCCGTTTTGCTCTACGGTGCACCGTTTTCGATATATTTAACATTTTGCATTTAAGCCCTAAATTTAATGAATCGAACTATCACGACACGTTAGCCTCTAAGCTAGCATTCTTCATAAGAGTAGCAACCATCTTGCGCAAGCACCCTTAAAGCGTCTCATAAGGAGTTATGTATAGCCGCAATCTTGTGTCCGCCATCTTGCGCAAGCATCCTTAGGGCGTCTCAAGCCATCTTGTGCAAGGACCCTTAAGCCGTCCCATAAGAGCAGCCGCTATCTTGCGCAAGCATCCCTAGGGTATCTCATAAGGTGCCATGTATAACTGCCATCTTGCGCAAGCATCCCAAGGGCGTCTCATAAGAACCTGTGTATAGCAGCCATCTTGCGTAAGCACCCTTAAGGAGTCATGTATAGCCGCCATCTTATGCAATTAGCGTCGAGAGAGGGCTGCTGTAGAATTTTTCTTTTTAAATTATCCGCCACCACATTTCAAAGGTATCTAGCTAAAGATGGCAGCACTGCGGATGACAGGTGACGAATTTACATCTAAAGAGGGCAGCACGGTGCTCTCTGTATTAAAGATGGCGGATGACAGCTGTCAAAAAAGCACATGGCTATGTTTACCAAACAAGAGCACGTGGAATTTGCCGCCATCACATTTCAAACTAAAGAGGGCAGCACTATGCTCTGTTGATTAAAGATGGCGGATGGTATCTGTCGAAAAAGCACGTGAGTTTGTTTCCAAACAAGAGCACGTGGAATTTTTCAATTTGCCGCCACCACCTTTCAAAGGTATCTAGCTAAAGATGGCAGTACGGTGCTCTCTTGATTAAAGATGGCGGATGATAGCTAACAGAACTTTTCAAATTGCCCGCTACTACGTGCTTAAGGTAGTAGCCATAAAGAGGGCAGCACGGTGTTCTGTGGATTAAAGATGGCGGATGACAGGTGATGAAATTGCCCGCATGATAGCAGCACAGTGCTCTGTTGATTAAAGATGGCGGATGACAGCTGTCAAAAAAGCAAATGGCTTTGTTTCCAAACAAGAGCACGTGGAATTTACCACCTCCACATTTCAAACTAAAGAGGTCAGCACTGTGCTCTATAGATTATAGATGGCAGATGACAGGTGTCAAAAAAGCACGTGAGTATGTTTTCAGTCAAGAGCACGTGGAATTTTTCAATTTGCCGCCACCACATAGAGGGCAGCACTGTTCTCTCTGGATTAAAGATGGCTGCTTGTCGAATAGCATTTTTCAAATTATCCGCCACCACATTTCAAAGGTAAGTAGCTAAAGAGGGCAGCACTATGCTCTACAGATTAAAGATGGCGGATGACAGCTGTCAAAAAAAGCACGTGGCTGTCAAAAAGCACGTGGATTTGTTTATCTCGAGCTAGTGAGGTTAAGTTGGTAGCACTAAGGTTTAGGCCCGCTAAGATGGCAGCACTGCCGATGACAGGTGATGAAAGAGGGCAGCACAGTGTTTAAAGATGGCGGATGACAGCTGCACGTGGCTTTGTTTACCTCATGCTAGTTAGGTTAAGTTGGTACCACTAAGGTTTAGGCCCGTCAAGATGGCAGTACTGAGGTCAGCGATGCGTTGTTGTCTGTCAGAAAGCACGTGGCTTTGTTTACAAATCTGTCAAAAGCACGCTGCTGTCAAAAAACACGTGGCTTTGTTTACCTCACGCTAGTGAGGTTAAGTTGGCACTACTGAGGTTTAGGCCCGTCAAGATGGCAGTACTGTGGTTAGCGATGCGTAGTTGTCTGTCAAAAAGCACGTGGCTGTCAAAAAACACGTGGCTTTGTTTACCTCATGCTAGTTAGGTTAAGTTGGCACTAGTGAGGTTTAGGCCCGTCAAGATGGCAGCAGTGAGGTTAGCGATGCGTTGTTGTCGATGACAGCTGTCAAAAAGCACGTGGCTTTGTTTACAAATTCAAATCTCCCGCCAAAATTCAAATTTCCCGCCAAAATTCAAATTTCCCCCGGGCGGCGGAGGAGGCGGCGGAGGAGGCGGCGGAGGAGGAGGCGGGCGGAGGCGGGCGGAGGCGGGCGGAGGCGGGCGGCGGAGGAGGTGCGGCAGAACTCTCCCATTATACTACTGTCTATATATTCAACCGCTTGCAGCCACGTAACCCACCTACTTAGAATCGGCTTTGGCGGGAGTGGAATCTCTAGGTATATTACTTTCAAAAGATGAACTCTTATGTGGGCTTTGAGAAAAAAAATTCAATGAGGAAATCAATAAATCCACTTTGGGGTGCCTTTTACCACTTCTGCCACACGATGCAAGGCATGTGCTACACATGTTAAATGAGTCATCTTAGGATATACGGTAACAACAGATAATGCTTCTTCGGCTTTTATCATGTAAGGTGCGGCATATCTAACAAAAAGTAACACTTTATTATACTTAACGCCCTGTGGCCAGAAGATACCCATAGCCTCATTGAACAGTTTTGCTATGGTTTTGTTATCGCACTCTTCTAGAACATCACAGTGTAAGAGAATCCGTTTACAATAATCTTGGCTTAACAAACCAATGTTACCGTACGTTGCCAATTAGCCTGCCTTCTTTGTCTGTTGTCTCATCAATGGAAACCCAAATTGGACCGTCTTTAATCTCTTGCCTTATCTTCCGAACAGTTTCATCGTATATGGCTGAACAGTACGTTTTTCTGAACGTTCACTCATCCGGGATGGATCGTTTGGTATATTTCTTGAGGAATTTCCTGAAGCGCTGATTATAAGAGAGGTATGTCAGCGGAAATGAGAGCATGGCAGAGATCGGTGTTGAACTCGAACGTTACACTGGAAGTTGCTGCTTGTGTCAGAAACAACTGTCTCTGCTTGGAATCTCCTTGTTTGGTAGCCTGGTCTTAACTGGTTGAAACATGCAGTTGCACAAGGAACCTCTGAGTAGATGTCAGTATACAAAGACACAAATTACAAAATAATATCTTACTGTCAGTTGATATACCATCTTCTTTATTTTCTGATACGTAACTTTTCAATTTTAAACTTGTTGACTGAGCTACTTTAGGCATATTGTAACAACGTTAATGTCTTCAATGAATATCAATATACAACTGCACACACTGAACGTACAAGAACACTATGATCCGTCTCACTGCTAATTCAAACTGTGAATGACTGGTAGTGTACTAGATGGAGTTATGAAGCAAAAAACGGGAATGTCCGAATTACGAACTAATCCGGAAACCACTAACACATCGTCGATGAATGAGATTTCTCTAGTTACGAAATTATGGCACAGACACAGTCGATGTTATATAATGCAGCTTATCAGTGCTGTAAGTGTGATTCAGATAGTCACGGTACTGACCGGTTGATATCCACCTCTTCCCGGCTCAACCTCTCTCTTTCTTCGCACCACTTATCAGATTATTTTATCAACTCAGACGTGGACAGGCGTGATAATGACCTGCACACCAGTTAAAATATTAATATTCGAATATAGATTTTTAAATAATTTCTCCATTATAGATAGGACTGCTAATTAATATTGTGCCATGTCACTGTGTATAATGAAGTTTATCCGGAGCAAAAATGGCGGCTATTTCGTACGAACGCCAGACGTAGAACGTCAACTTGTGGCTGAATGATAAGAAAATGATACTCCCGTCAGGTAAAATAAGGTAAGAAATTGCAGAAGGCGGTGAGAAGAGACGACATCGATATATTGTTAAGATTTTATTATTAAAAAAATTCGGTTTTCACTGGATATACTAGCCGAGCAATACACAGAGCTTTTGTAGGAAGACTGAATGAGAATAGAAAAATAGATTTGGAGAAAATAATAACAAACATCTTCACAAGCAATAGAAGTCATCGGTGAAATAGAATTTATAACGTTTCTTAATATAAAGCTGTACAATTTAATTGGCAGAGTACCTTAGTACGACGTCACGGGAGATCAGCAAGAACTTGTATACAACGAAAGGAATTCAATATTAAGAAGTCGCAGAATAAATAATAACTGTTGCACATAGACGTAGAGAAAGACTCTAAAATATAATAAGCCACATAATAAGGAGCAGTAATCACAGACTACCAAGTAGCTCATAGTAGGCTTTTTTATCCAGCTGATGACGAAATGACCATGTTGATCTGTTTTTCCAAGTTCACCAGGCAAGAAACCGGCTACATCATGCGCTAGACGTACAGAGGCAGAGGCTACCTAGATGAAGGCATCACGATCGACAAGTCCAGCCCATGAGAACCGGAGACGAGCGAGGACCATCCCAAACGTTCCCGACAGGCAAATGCGATGCCGTGAACCCGGACACCGAATGTTTTAATCAGCTGGACATGTGACAGCAGAAACGAGAGCGGGAGGAAAAGATAAGTCTTGTAAAAACATTCTTCGAGTAAGTAGTTTCAGATATTTGTTATTTGGAAAGAGCCATTTATATTTGCATTCCTTACTCGAAAGGTGCCATTTTTAAATGTCCTATAAGAGTGATGTTACGTGAAAGGTTAGCTGAACTCACAGTATCAGAGGTTATTAGGTAAACTTCTAAAATGTGAGATAAATCCATTGATATAGGAAGTGATTACCCAGTGATAAGTTACTTCTTTGCATTCGTAATGTTGCCCTTGGTGATGGAAAGGAGGTTAGTTCATTTAAATGCGATGGGTATTAAGCCATATTGTGTTCGACATTAGGTCTATGATAATGCATGTACATTCAAGTTGAGGTAAGATATGATCATGGAGATGTTGTTATAAGGTCGTTGAAAGACATAACGAGATAATTTAGGGAATTCGAAGAAAGTTTGAGAATAAAATAGGATATTTGATGGATGAATAACGGCGAGGTCAAGTTAAGGTGAATTATGATGTTGTTACAGCATTAAGATGAGACATGATGCGTATTATATGAAATAAATGAATTGTATATGAAGCATGGTAATGGTAGGAGGAATGATGATGATGATTATCATTATTATTATATCGCAAATGTAGAGACAGATAGTCTCTAGAAATGAAATGAGGTCAATTGATGCTATTTGAGATAAATAATAATAATAATAATTGGTTCTCAAACATATGCTAATCTTCCAGGAAGATTTATACAATATCAATTATAATCCAAATATCATATCTAAGTTACTTATATGATCATCGAAAATGATTCCACACATAGATGAAATTATGAATGCAACTTACGCCTGTAGAACTTCCTAACCACATATATTTTTACTCTGGTAAACTAAGCTCAGAAGTTTATTTACTTACATTATATGATGTCACTGGTGATATTATTCATAAATTAAGATTGATGGTAACAGTTAGAGTCCTCTCACAAACCAGATTGCCTAATATTTAATTGAATTACGATAGATGCTTGTTAGATGTGAGTGATAGTTTGAATATTAGGACACATATAACTTCTGAACTGACACTTAATATTTATGTATTTTTGTGAAATTAGTATTTCTTTAACGAGCAGCTAAATTAATAGTTATAATGATATTTTGGTTATTTATGTTAAATAGAAGAATGACTTAGAGGGTAATCTTTTCCTCAATGCCAACGACATACTGTATCGAAAACTCAGAAAAGTTATTGAAGACAGGTGAAATGCTTGTGACACTTAAAAAGAATGGTTTCTCTGATAATTAATATCCCTGATAACTGAATGTGATAGTTACTAGCAAATGAGTTTATCATACCGCGAATTAAGTTGGGAAATGATTAATTAAATCAAAATGAAAGTATGTAAGAACAGATTATGTAATGTTGAAAGAAGGTTGTAAGCGTGATCCTGATTATATCTTAAAAAGTGTAAATATCTTGCGTCAGACATAGTCAAACTACTCCCAATCAAAAGTTGTAATATATGATTTTTCTTTTCTTGTTACTTGGAGGCCTCCAATTTTAAAATACTTTGAAAGCATTTGATGAGATGCGACATCGATGAATTATTATTCACTTCTTTAATGATATTCAACGCACTTAAAGTTCTTTTTCAAGATTTCATTCATTCTTTTTTAAATAAATAGTATAGTTTAAAACTGCTAATTCTTTCAATGACTTACTAGATTATGGACTTAGTTTGTAAATAAACATAGATTAAGTATTGTGCTACTTTATTTGGATACGAACCGGTTTCGCGATTTGGAGACGTCCGTTGGCGTAGGTTTGTTCTGGATCTTACGCGACCCTACCTGCACGCGGGATGGCGCATGAGAAATTGGCGCCCGGCGTGGTCACAAACAAGAGAAAGACACCGCGGGACCTAAAATAAATGTTCGGTGCGTAAATAATTGGCCTAAGTGTGAGGCAAGAAAGAGAGAAAGACGGCGTGGGACACATAAATAAGTGTTGGGAACAATGAGAATTTTGGCCCGATAGTGCGGCAAAAGAAGAAAACGTCCAATGTGATTGCTAAAACAAACCGCACCAGAGGACGTCAAAATCCAGTGCAAAGGAAAGGATAAGTGGATGCCTCACAATGGCAGGAGAAGAGACAAGAGAACAGAGTGAAGAAAGAGTTAGCGAGAGGCGAGAATTAACAAGCAACAATCAGAGCAAGATGTTAATTTTTTTAGGTAGCAATTTAGAAATTTAGGTAGGATATTAGTCCAAGATTTGATATTGATTATGAGAAGTCATGGTATTCAAGTTTCTTTTTAAAATATATGAAAAATTAAATATGAGATTGGGAGCTAGATTAAATTAGAATCACGTTTCTTGAGTCAAATATTTCTGAGTTTTCGAACAAGAATAGGACAAGGTCGTTCGTCAAACCTAGTCTAGGTAGCTAAGCCAACTTCCAGAAAACATTCGTATATTTACGAAGTATAGTTATAAGAATATTGTAGAGTGAGATATTGCACATAGAGCAATTTTACAAAAATTAGAGTACTGATAGGCCCATAGAGAATATTTAACAAATATCACATGACGACATTGAACCACATGAAAACGCATTTTGAAGAATACCAGAGAGGACAAGATGAGAAGTGGACGAGAGCGGAAAAGCGATAAAGATCAACAGAGAAGAGATGCAAAAGACAAGGGAAGAGCAAGGTGGATTATTTGAGAGGTCGAAACAGATGATAGAAGAAATGAATAGAAAGCAAGATGCTAAACAACAGAAGATGATGGAAGAGATCAGAAAGCGTGATGAAGAAGCAAGAAAGAAAAGGCAGGAAGAGATGAGGGAACAGGAAGAGAAGCAGAAGGAACTGATAGAAGAAATTAACAGGAAGCATGAAGAGATGAAGGAGGAGATGAAGAGAGCTCAACGAGAACAGAGAGAAGAAATGAATAAGAGGCATGAAGAGATGAAGGAAGAGATTGGAAAATAGGATCCGAAGTGGTCGAAATCAAGAGCGACATGTACGAAAGGAGAGAAGAAACGAGTGGGATAATGGAGAAGAAAGAGATTCAGGAATAAGTAAATAATATCAGAGGAGAGTTGTCAGAGAGTAGGAACTACCTCCAACATTTGAAAGAGGACGATATAAAAACGTTAACCGAGAGCATGGTAAGGTTTAATGTCGATTCACAAGAAAAATGGAAGCAATATGAGAAGATCGATAAGGTAAATGATGGAATTCAGATGGTGTATAGAGATATAGAAGTAAAGTTCATAGTAGCTAAGGATCAAATCAGTGACAAGCTAAGCATAATGGAGGAAGAGATAAAGCGAAGGAAAAAAGTGGCTAGCCAGAGAATGGATAAAACCTAGGAAGGGATCCAGCAGATTCAAAAACAGATGCAAGAAATCCGTGAGGAAACTCAGGCGACAAAAACAGCTATGTAGTGCTGCAGTGAGAGACATAAAGCTATAGAGCTGCAAATAAACGATAGAAAAGTTACGCCTACGGTGATAACAGAGTCTAACCATTGTAATGGGGAGATAAACGTAGAAAATGTTAATAATGGGAGTTCTGCTGTCATTAATATCATTAAAACGTACGATGTTAGGCCAAAATACTTTAATAACACACCCAGCATCTCACCCAAACGATTCCTCAGGGAGATGGAGGATTACTTCAAAGACAATAACATTCCTGAAGAGAAAAGTCTAAAGGTCATAGAGAGGCATCTAGACTCGAATCCAAGTACACATTCCATGAATACAACGATTTTAAAACAGCTTTCTTACGAAGATTCTGTAAATCAGAGGAGCTACAAAACCTCAGGTTAGAGCTCTATTCAAGAAAGTATGCATCAAGTGGACAAACCAGATACAGCGATTATTTTGCATATTAATTTCATCGCTTCCAATATCTCTATTCACCACCCAGTGAGTTAGAGGCCATCAAAACCATTCAGAGACAGTTCTCACCAGAAGGCCAAAAATTGCTACCTGCTGCAAATGTAGAGACTGCAGTGATGATAGAGGACACTCTTAGTTAGATAGGACTACTGTGCCGCATACCGGTAGGATAATTAGAAACGTAAATGGTGAGGAAACTATCAATATGGTAATTTAAGAAGATGTAGACAGAGACATGTCTGATGAACAAAGGAAAACAAGTAGGAAACGATAATGGAATAGTCGAGAGAACAGAAGGAATGAAGAGGAAACGAATTCATATAATCGTGAAGGATATACAGGAAATAGAAAATATAGACTATACACGCAATATAGGAACCAGTTCAGAGAAAGAAGAGGAAGGTATAATGCTGGAAGAAGAATGGAATATGGAAGAAGGAATAGTCGAGACAATCAAGATAGAGAAAGTTATAATCGGAGATACATCCAAGAATTAAAAGAAGCCAGAAATGTTAAAGATAAGTGGGAAAGAGCGATCCGAGATAAGGATGTCAATGGAGATGTAGAAAGGGCTGAAAGTCTTGAGCTACAGATGTACAAACGTAGGAAACAAGAAGAGCAAAGACTCGACCCAAATGCTAAGGATTTTTAATGTAGAAGGGAAGAGGATAGGGTTATAAGTTAAAAAACCGCCAATTTCCGCATCGATGGGGAGATTGAAAATGTCGAAGACGCAGGGGACAACAAAATTCTAAGTTACTTAATTGCACAAATTGATTCGTGGGAGATAGATTCAGAGGACTTATTAAAAGATGTATCAGTGAATCCCAGGAAGAATAAATATAATTTACCCATTATAGTAGCAAGGATCGGTAATATGAGGGTACACTGTCTCATAGATTCAGGTGCCAGTATTAGTGTGATATCAAAGGAGATCTTTCAAGAGATAGATGGGAAGGAGGGGTTGTTGACGATACCTTTATCAAAGGTTAAAATACGTTGAATAATACCGGATAAAACGGTGGAATGCAAAATTCAAACATATTCGGAGATCAGTACGGGGAAGATGAATTTCGAACCCCCATTCATTGTTATGAATAAAATTAAGTATAACATTATATTGGAGATAGATTTTATGATGGTGGCGGGTATGACAATCGACATGGTAAAGCAAAAAGTACGATTCCCTATATCTGGTGAGGATGAAGACTATATCCAAGAAAGGATCAAAATAAATGAAAATATCTATATAACTGATGGCATGGAATTAAAACAGGAAGAAGTTGATGCTCGAATGAGAGAATATAAATGAATATGAGATGGGAGAAGAAGAGATGAACATGATAAAGGAGGAGTACTGAATAGCATCAAGAAGGTTATGGCTATTGGAGAAGAAAGTGAGGTACCGAATATGGGAGAGGCTGTTGCCAATGCTAAAATATTGCCAGTGGGAAAGTCAAGATTAAATGAGATTTTGCAGAAATATTCTGAGGTATTTAAAAATAAACCCGGACAGATTCCAAATTTCAGATACAAATTGTTGGTAAATGACTGGACACCATACAGGGGTAAAGTATACGGCATACCAGAGAAGCATTTTACAGAAGTCAAGAAAATGATAGAGGAGATGGAAGACAACGGTATAAAAGTTAAAACTTACACTCCATACTTAAACCCCTTGGTTATGGTGATGTAAAGAAACGGGAAACATGGAATATGTTTGGATACCAGGCAGTTAATTGAGAAATTAATACCCGAACACAACCAAGTACCGAAAATCAAGGACAATATTAGGAAATTTACTTTACTACCATGGATTTCACCTCGGCATATCATCATATCATCCTCGAGAAAAATCGAGATTACTGACCGGATTTATGTTTAATAAACAAACATATGCTTATTGTAGGCTTCCGTTAGGACTATAGAATAGTTGTGCAGTCCTAATAAGAGCTTTGGACAGGAATCTAACGCCAGAAGTAAAGGAATTCCTGGTCTATTACGTGGATGACCTGGTTTTAGGAACCAAAACATTTCAAGACCATCGCAATAAACTGACGAAGTCACTAGAAAACCAGAAGGAAACTGGATTAAAGATAAACTTGGAAAAGTCGAAATTTTGTCAGGAAGAAGTATTATTCTTTGGACACATGATCGATGGTGAAGGAGTACGACCGAATCCTGTGAAAATTAAGGCAATATGCGAATTTCCTCGTCCGATACGAATGAAACAAGTCAGACAATTACTTGGAATGACTTCACTCTTCACAGGCCGTTGTAGGGACTATACCCAAACGGCAGCACCGTTATAAGGTTTACTGCATTCGAACAACAGATGGAAATGGGACGAAAGAGCGGTGAAAGCATTTCAAAAATGAAGACGTTAATGGTTAAAAGTATAAAATTGGGTTATCCAGATTACGGAAAGGAATTTATAATTCAATCAGATGCTTCTAATATAGGCCCAGGGGCATGTCTATACCAAGAGAAAAGCAACAATCCCCAGAAACAGACGTATTTAGCATTTACTAATCGAAAACTAAGGAGCCAGGAAGTAAATTATACGACCACGGAACAGGAGTTACTGGCGACAGTTTATGCATTGCAACAGTGGATGAAGATTATCTATGGGTATCAGATAACAGTACGATCTGACAACAAGGCACTCATATTCGGTTTGCAGGCTCCAATTACGAGTGAAGTGATAACTAGATGGTTGCTATACACTCAGCAATTCCAGATCAAAAATTGAGCACTGTAATGTAAAGGATAATATACTGACAGATGCTCTAAGTCGGAATCCTATTGGGAAAGAAGAGGAAATTCATCAGATAGAATTAATCTCGCAGGATGAAGAACTATTGGAGAAACTAAAGATTTGGAATAGTTACAACAAGTAGATGAACAGTTGAAGCAAATTAGAGGTAAATTAGAAAGCGATGATCTTGTTGATAACGTAAACACAAAAATAACGCAGACGTATACAATCAAACAAGGACTGTTAATGGCTGCAATGGGGAAAGATAAAGAAAGGATGCGAATTGTGTTACCTTTTATATTGCAGAGAGAGATGGTCTGGCACGTACATAGAATAACTGGACATGGGGGTATACAGAAGGTTGTATGTATGTTCAGTCCGTCAGCGATTCCGATGGTGGGATCCTCAACATCTCTACCATCAGCTGCCATAGAATTCCTAGGCATCACTGAAGATTCGTACTAGGGAAATGAGGAGTGAGGTAGTTTCCTGTTGCTTTCCTCACCGAGCTAGAGTTACTATCACATATCAGTCTGCCAAGTCCACTGAAATGCATACACCAACTGACCCTATGAGCATCATTTTCAGACCATTCATAACAGGGACTGGCTGCATAAGGATTGGCATTACTAGCATCGCTCATACCTCAGTCACTTTCATATTGTCAAAGCCAAGGGTAAGACAGAGACAGATTTATGAAGGTAAGAAAATTGCTCTAGCCTATACCAGAAGACATAGTGCACTGTAGACACTAAGTCCTGCCAGCAAAGGCATATAGAGAAGGTTACCCAACTCATATTAGAAAAAAATCACTTGGAGAGGAATAAGATCCGTGAAAAACATAGTGAGAGCCTGTGATGTTTGCCAGGAGGTAAAACATGGGAACTGTTTGGTGAGGCACGAGCCAAAGGCAATACTACACAGAGAGCGAAAGATATCTATGCCATAGACATATTTGGGAAGTTACCAACAGCCAAAGGGGGACATAGATTTATAGTCGTGGTCATGGATATATTTTCAAAATATGTATCACTCCAACCAATTCAAACGAGCAAATTCAGAACAGGTGCTACAGCGTTTAATAAAGTATGTATTGCCAAAAATGGGAAGACCAAGAAAGATATTATCAGATAGGGAACTCAGTTCACGTCAACGCAGTTTCAAGAAGCAATAACAGAACTAGGAATTAAGCACACCCTGTGTTCCGTAAGACATCCAGCTGCTAATCCTGTGGAAAGATGCATGAAGGACATAGCGAAATTCTGCCGCATATATTGGTCAGTTTGCCATTGGAAATGTATAGATGTAATATGAGAAAATCGAAAACAGCTTAATTATAACACACATGAATCAACGAGACAGGTACCAAGTATTGTACATCACAACATGTACCCAACAAGACCATGGGACGCAGTAATCAAACAGGATAATGAGCAGAGACTAAGCCAAGATCAGAGTAATCAGCTGGTCAGAGACAGGATGTACCGACAGTCTCAGAGAAGACTGAGGAGAGTACAACATAAGAGATTCCACCCTACGTTGAAGGAAGGTGACCTTTTATTAATCAAGAAACCGACAGTTTCCAATGTATCGGCGAAACTATTTTCATAATTTCTGCATTTAATCGATGGACCATTCGTAATACGTAAATCATTCAATAATAACTCATATTAAGTCAAATTCATGGATGGTACATACAAAGGTATTCACAATTCCTCGAACATGAAGATTTATTTTAAGGAAGAGTGAAGAGGAGGGAGTAAATAACATTTACAAGCAGGCAAAAAGGTATAATAGTATCTTACATATGAAATGTGTGTAACAATAATGACGAAAAAGGGAAGAAAAGGAAGGCAAATGAGTCACAATGTAGCAAAGGACAATGAAATGTCACATTCTAATATAAAGATGTGTAAATATATTGCAAGCAATAATTTAGAGTCCCCTCAAGAATCACCTGACCTGGATTGTACTGGGAGAGCAGTCGCCAACACCCACTCTTGAGCGTCATTTGCAATATCATTAAATATAAATGAGATATTTTTACCATAAAATAATATAAACAATAAATATAATTGACTGAAATGTCCGGAATTTGAGTGTTAGATTTCAGCTCCCTTTGCCAAGAAAGGTACTCCCTCCTCTGACATGCCAGCTCTCGCAGCTCAACAATCTTCTCTCTAAACTTACATTCCGTCTCCACCTCCTTCTCACCTCCTTCTTTACGTGCCCACCCCATCTCCTTGACTTTCTTGTCCAACGCCTCATCCCGTTGTTCTATCACCATTTAGCTTTCTTTCAGTACTTCTTCGCACATCCTCAGGTTATTCTCCCTTTCATTAAGACTTCCCTCTAATTCTCACAGCACTCCGCTGGTTTCTCTCAGCTGCAACTCCCTCATGTTCACCTGTTCCGTCAGTGACCCACGGGATGCCCCATACTCTTCGTACCGTGTCTGCAACAAACAATAACACCACAAATTAACAAACAGCCCTCCTGATAGTCGATTTACACGGGACGCTTTTAGAGGCACTGGCCATTTTAACAAATACCTGAAGGGAAATGGATTTAGTTAAAAAGTGCCACAGACACAGCAAAATGTTATCTAGTATTCTACCATGTGGACTGAATATTACCGGAGCGAGGTCGTGATCGAAGAAGGAAAGCATTGTACACAATGTTGACATTGTAGAGGCCCGACCAGTGCCCAAGTATCATATTAAACTATTAAACTTTATGTGGATTACTTTGATATTTTACAAACTATTTGAACTTTGTACTAATTCTTAAGCGTACAATTTCAAGTTTTATTTTTAGATTCGTTTCGCGTCAACTAAACTTGGTCCTTCTTGCTGCCTGCGTTTTATGGGAATCAGCTGATCTTTTGAAACAAATAAGTGACATGTGTATTTACGTGCCGTGCCATCGATATGTACACACTTACAACTGTTTCTTGGACTGTCACCAATCTGCCTAGGAACAGCGAATTGGGCATTCTTCGTTTTACCCCTCCTCACCCCCAATGCCAAAGGAGGCTGAATGTGTATTTAAACGTCATCCAGAATTAAAAAAATCATCTCAGCGATTCCAAGAACAGTGGATTCTAGTCTAACATTGTTCGTTTTCCATTATTTTTACATGTCATCCACTCCCGTGATAATGCTAGGGATATCATACACGCCTTTTCCAGACAGTAAGTCATACGTTTTCTGCGATTTGCTTTAAGCTGACGATGTGATAGGAAAAGCTAGGGATGAGGAGAAAGCAACCATACCATTCATTAAGGAACAGTCCCAGCATCTATGAAAATGGGAATCCACGAAATACCATGTTCTTAGCTGCCGACGGCAGCAAGGTACGTGACTGGTAAGTCATATGTGTATCAAATTTGGGTGAGAGCTATGCTAGAACCTACAGACATACATCCGTAATCTACGTCATTTTGAACTTTCTTTACCACTTACCGCCCCCATGCCTATGGGGTTGAAATTCAAAATTAACAGCATCCGGAGTGTCACTATTCATCTCGGCGACCCAGAACACACTGCATTTATCACCAGTATTGATCGTTTTCGAGTATTTTTACATGTCAAGATCCCCCACCCAACCCCACCACTAGGAATGTCCGGCTCAAGTTTGTAGTGTGCTGGCCTTTGGTCACAGGGACACCGGAGTAGAGGAGCAGTGGGGTTCCCACAGTCACGGGGGGTCTGCCCTGGCTACACTAGTAGAGGTCATTGACCCGAGGTTATACATCCCTAGTATAGTAGGCGTGCAATGTTGATTTGCGGATTTTGCATAAGAGAGCGAGTCTAACCTCACAGTCGCTTCCTTGAGGGGCCTAACATTACTTTAACGGCTAGTTTCCCTTCCCGATACCTAAGAGAGCGAGCCTAACCTCTCATCCGCCACCTTGAAGGACCTTTTCTTTGCTAGGGGCTTTACGTCGCACAGACACAGATAGGTCTTATGGCGATGATGGGATAGGAAATGCCTAGGAGTTGGAAGGAAGCGGCCGTGGCCTTAATTAAGGTAGAGCCCCAGCATTTGCCTGGTGTGAAAATGGGAAACCACGGAAAACCATTTTCAGGGCTGCCGATAGTGGGATTCAAACCTACTATCACCCGGACGCAAGCTCACAGCCGCGCGCCTCTACGCGCACGGCCAACTCGCCCGGTTTTGAAGGAACTAGCCTAAGTTTTACGACAAGATTCCCTTCCCGACGCCAATTTCAAAAGATGGTGGTTATACACAGCTTCTTATAAGACGGTTTAGGGGTGCTTGCTCAATATGGCGGCTATACGTAGGCTCTTACGAGACGGCTTAAGGGCAGCGCAAGATGGCAGCTATAGAAAGACGGCCTACGGGCGCTTGCGAAAGATGGAGGGTATAAGTACGCTCTAATGAGACGGCCTAGGGGCGCTTGCGAAAGATGGCGACTATACATAGCCTAAAATGAGACGGCATAAGGGCGCTTGCGCAAGATGGCGGCTATACATGGCCTCTTAAACGACGGTCCAGGGGCGCTTGCGCAAGATGGTGGCTATACATAGCATCTTATGAGACGGTCTACGGGCGCTTGCGAAAGATTGAGGCTATAAGTACGCTCTTATAAGACAGCCTAGGGGCGCTTGCGAAAGATGGCGGCTATACATAGCCTCTAATAAGACGGCATAAGGGCGCTTGCGCAAAATGGCGGCTATACATAGCCTCTTAAAAGACGGTCTAGGGGCGCTTGCGCAAAATGAAGGCTATAAGTACGCCTTTATAAGAAGGTCTAGGAGCGCTTGCGCAAGATGGTGGCTATACATAGCATCTTATGAGACGGCCTAGGGGCGCTTGCGAAAGATGGCGGCTATACATAGCCTCTAATAAGACGGCATAAGGGGGCTTGCGCAAGATAGCGGCTATACATAGCCTCTTAAAAGACGGTCTAGGGGCGCTTGCGCAAGATAGTGGCTATACATAGCATCTTATGAGACGGCCTAGGGGCGCTTGCGCAAGATGGCCGCTGCTCTTACGAAACGGCCTAGCGACGCTTGCACAAGATGGCGGCTATACATTGCATCTTATGAGACGGCCTAGGGGCGCTTACGCAAGATAGTGGCTATACATAGCATCTTATGAGACGGCCTAGGGGCGCTTGCGCAAGATAGTGGCTATACATAGCATCTTATGAGACGGCCTAGTGGCGCTTGCGCAAGATAGTGGCTATACATAGCATCTTATGAGACGGCCTAGGGGCGCTTGCGCAAGAAGGCCGCTGCTCTTCCGAAACGGCCTAGGGACGCTTGCGCAAGATGGCGGCTATACACAAGCTCTTATGGAGAAAGCTAGCTCAGGGGCCTACTGGACAAGGTGGCGGCTATACACAGGCTCTTATGAGACGGCCTAGGGGCGCTTGTGCAAGATGGCGGCTACCCAGGCTCTTATGGAGAATGATGACGCCATGGGCGATTGCACAATATGGCGGCTATACACGGGCTGTTATGGAGAAAGATGACGGCAATGGGCGATTGCACATTATGGCGGCTATACACGGGCTGTTATGGAGAAAGATGACGGCTATGGGTGATTGCGAAAGATGGCGATTATACATAGGCTCGGCTATACATGGGTTCTTATTAGAACGCCTAGTGCTATAAGAAATAGATTGGTTACATTTAAGCCACTTGCAGTCGAATAAATTATCGGATAAACATGTAAATTGAAATTTCGGTTCGGAAATATACTATTTGAATCTGTTGGCATGGGTTATAAGCATGTAGCTCATGCGGAGAAGTGAAATTAAACAAAACGCCTAGTGCCATAAGAAATACATTGGTTACATTTAAGTCCCTAGCAGTCGAACAAATTATCGGATAAACATGTAACTTGAAATTTTGGTTCGGAAATATACTATTTGAATCTGTTGGCATGGGTTATAAGCATGTATCTCATGCGCAAAGTGAAACTGAACAGAACGCCTTGTACCATAAGAAATACATTGGTTACATTTAAGCCCCTAGCAGTCGAACAAATTATCGTATAAACATGTGACATGAAATTTTGCTTCGGAAATACACTGACTGACAGAGCAAATGCAACACCAAGAAGGAGTGGTTCGAAAGGGATGAAAGTTGGGGAAAAAACAGAGACGGCACGGACGAATAATTGATGTTTATTTCAAACCGATATGCAGGTTACACAATGCGCACGGCATCGACTCAGTAGGATGTTGGACCACCGCGAGCGGCGATGCACGCAGAAACACGTCGAGGTACAGAGTCAATAAGAGTGCGGATGGTGTCCTGAGGGATGGTTCTCCATTCTCTGTCAACCATTTGCCACAGTTGGTCGTCCGTACAAGGCTGGGGCAGAGATTGCAAACGGCGTCCAATGAGATCCCACACGTGTTCGATTGGTGAGAGATCCGGAGAGTACGCTGGCCACCGAAGCATCTGTACACCTCGTAGAGCCTGTTGGGAGATGCGAGCAGTGTGTGGGCGGGCAATATCCTGCTGAAACAGAGCATTGGGCAGCCCCTGAAGGTACGGGAGTGCCACCGGCCGCAGCACATGCTGCACGTAGCGGTGGGCGTTTAACCTGCCTTGAATACGCACTAGAGGTGACGCGGAATCATACGCAATAGCGCCCCAAACCATGATGCCGCGTTGTCTAGCGGTAGGGCGCTCCACAGTTACTGTCGGATTTGACCTTTCTCCACGCCGACGCCACACTCGTCTGCGGTGACTATCACTGACAGAACAGAAGCGTGACTCATCGGAGAACACGACGTTCCGCCACTCCCTCATCCAACTCGCTCTAGCCCGGCACCATGCCAGGCGTGCACGTCTATGCTGTGGAGTCAATGGTAGTCTTCTGAGCGGGCGCCGGGAGTGCAGGCCTCCTTCAACCAATCGACGGGAAATTGTTCTGGTCGATATTGGAACAGCCAGGGTGTCTTGCACATGCTGAAGAATGGCGGTTGACGTGGCGTGCGGGGCTGCCACCGCTTGGCGGCGGATGCGCCGATCCTCGCGTGATGACGTCACTCGGGCTGCGCCTGGACCCCTCGCACGTGCCACATATCCCTGCGCCAACCATCTTCGCCACAGGCGCTGCACCGTGGACACATCCCTATGGGTATCGGCTGCGATTTGACGAAGCGACCAACCTGCCCTTCTCAGCCCGATCACCATACCCCTCGTAAAGTCGTCTGTCTGCTAGAAATGCCTCCGTTGACGGCGGCCTGGCATTCTTAGCTATACACGTGTCCTGTGGCACACTACAACACGTTCTACAATGACTGTCGGCTGAGAAATCACGGTACGAAGTGGGCCATTCGCCAACGCCGTGTCCCATTTATCGTTCGCTACGTGCGCAGCACAGCGGCGCATTTCACATCATGAGCATACCTCAGTGACGTCAGTCTACCCTGCAATTGGCATAAAGTTCTGACCACTCCTTCTTGGTGTTGCATTTGCTCTGTCAGTCAGTGTATATAGTTTGAATGTGTTGGCATGGGTTATAAGCATGTAGCTCATGCGGAACGTAAAATAAAGAATTCACGTTGCGCTATAAGAAATACATTGTAAATATTTAAGCCCCTAGAAGTCGAACAAATTATAAATTGCGAATCTGGACATTAACTAAAGTGAATATCATACAATAGTCAGTGTATCTTACGCACACATTTTACATCAAGACTTGTAATAAGTATTATTGTTTATATAACTGACGCCGTTGCAACTACGGTTGGATATGAAAATTTCACCTCCAGTATCTCTGTGCCACCAACTGCGACTCTGCCAGAACCATTACATCAGCATGCAGATGAGGACGGTAATTATGGACCAAATTTCCACATGATTCAGGGCCAAGGAGGATGTACACTGGGGAGCCCCGGATTGCTACACAAGATGGTAAGTACCCTTTTAACTCCTATGAGTCTTATGTAGCATTACTTCCTTTATCTGTGTAAACTTAAGAATTAAGAAAGTTGAGCGCAGAAGCGATGATAGACACAGACAATATTCAAAATCCTAGCTGAGGGAGTTTCAGTTCCAGAGCACACAACCTGCTGTCGTACGCGGTTTCGCTCGGTGTAATGATCAAGTCCCTGCCGTATAAAATAGCAAGTGTCTTGTAAATGATCTTGTACAGACTTCAACATTATACACCGACTGACAGAGCAAATGCAACACCAAGAAGGAGTGGTTCGAACGGGATGAAAGTTGGGGAAAAAGCAGAGACGGCACGGACGAATAATTGTTGTTTATTTCAAACCGATATGCAGGTTACACAATGCGCACGGCATCGACTCAGTAGGATGTAGGACCACCGCGAGCGCCGATGCACGCAGAAACACGTTGAGGTACAGAGTCAATAAGAGTGCGGATGGTGTCCTGAGGGATGGTTCTCCATTCTCTGTCAACCATTTGCCACAGTTGGTCGTCCGTACGAGGCTGGGGCAGAGTTTGCAAACGGCGTCCAATGAGATCCCACACGTGTTCGATTGGTGAGAGATCCGGAGAGTACGCTGGCCACGGAAGCATCTGTACACCTCGTAGAGCCTGTTGGGAGATTCGAGCAGTGTGTGGGCGGGCATTATCCTGCTGAAACAGAGCATTGGGCAGCCCCTGAAGGTACGGGAGTGCCACCGGCCGCAGCACATGCTGCACGTAGCGGTGGGCATTTAACGTGCCTTGAATACGCACTAGAGGTGACGTGGAATCATACGCAATAGCGCCCCAAACCATGATGCCGCGTTGTCTAGCGGTAGGGCGCTCCACAATTACTGCCGCATTTGACCTTTCTCCACGCCGACGCCACACTCGTCTGCGGTGACTATCACTGACAGAACAGAAGCGTGACTCATCGGAGAACACGACGTTCCGCCATTCTCTCATCCAAGTCGCTCTAGCCCGGCACAATGCCAGGCGTGCACGTCTATGCTGTGGAGTCAATGGTAGTCTTCTGAGCGGACGCCGGGAGTGCAGGCCTGCTTCAACCAATCGACGGGAAATTGTTCTGGTCGATATTGGAACAGCCAGGGTGTCTTGCACATGCTGAAGAATGGCTGTTGACGTGGCGTGCGGGGCTGCCACCGCTTGGCGGCGGATGCGCCGATCCTCGCGTGCTGACGTCACTCGGGCTGCGCCTTGACCCCTCGCACGTGCCACATGTCCCTGCGCCAACCATCTTCGCCACAGGCGCTGCACCGTGGACACATCCCTATGGGTATCGGCTGCGATGTGACGAAGCGACCAACCTGCCCTTCTCAGCCCGATCACCATACCCCTCGTAAAGTCGTCTGTCTGCTGGAAATGCCTCCGTTGACGGCGGCCTGGCATTCTTAGCTATACACGTGTCCTGTGGCACACGACAACACGTTCTACAATGACTGTCGGCTGAGAAATCACGGTACGAAGTGGGCCATTCGCCAACGCCGTGTCCCATTTATCGTTCGCTACGTGCGCAGCACAGCGGCGCATTTCACATCATGAGCATACCTTAGTGACGTCAGTCTACCCTGCAATTGGCATAAAGTTCTGACCACTCCTTCTTGGTGTTGCATTTGCTCTGTCAGTCAGTGTATGTCACAAGGTCATATGGAAGTACTTAACAGCGAGAGGAAGGTGAAACAGCCAGAGGCGATGAACTACGAAAACACAGGTTAAACCTACTATTCATATATTAATGTGTATGATGAGTGAAAGTTAGTTAAATGAGCTGTAGGGAGCTGTCTCATAAAACACGTCTGATCATATTACTGTAAATGGGACAACAACCAGCTTTTTCTCTACAGATAATGTACAGCGAAGACACAGAGTAAACCTCCCGTATACGAGGTTTGTCCGGAAAATACGTATAAAAGTTGAATAATAACTTTATTTGACAATTATTCAGGTATTACAATATGGTCTCCTTCAAAGTACTCTCCCTGAGACAAGATGCACTTCTGCCAACGCCGTTTCCACTGTTGATAACATTGTTGAAAGTCTTCAGTTGTGATGCTGTTCAGTTGCCGTGTCGTTTCTCCCTTGATGGCTTCCACATCATCCAAGTGCCGCCCCCGAAGCACCATTTTGCATTTCGGGAACAGGAAGAAGTCACAAGGGGCTAAATCGGGTGAATAAGGTGGGTGGTCTGTCACGGTGATTGAGCTTCGGGCCAAAAACTCACGCACAACGAGCGACGTGTGAGCGGACGCATTGTCGTGATGAAGGATCCACCTGCCCCCTTGTGCCAAATCCGGTCGAACTAGGGCCACACGAGCTCTGAGACTTGATGTTGATGCGCTGTTCCTCAATCAGAGAGAGCTCCATACCGAAGGCAGGTGAAAACGGGTAACTTTCATCAAGCAGCTGCACACTGCTACTGACACGCAGAGCTCTCTGACTCGAACTGAGCGTTGAGAAGATTGGCGACAACAGCAGTGCCACCTGGCGGCGCCTCCACGATACGTGATACGTCACCCCGGCGGATTTATACGTATTTTCCGGACAAACCTCGTATACATCAATGTTCATTACATATACGGAAGGAATTCATGAATTTCACTGAAGTTTCTTTGACTGGAATAATATTTGATATTACATTAAGAGGGTCAAGACCAAGGCTCAGACCAGACTTTGTTTTCTATTTCTCGGCATTGTTAGTAGCTAAAGCAACACTTTGGTGCTATTCAAATTCATTATCGCAGTAAGGTTATGGAAATACGGATCCAGTAGCCATGTGATTATCCCGGTAGACTAGCGCAGACTATGCTTTTTAATATACTTATGGCGCAAACTGTTATGCTGATAAGAGTATGGAAATCAATCAATCAATCAATCAATCAATCAATCAATCAATCAATCAATCAATCAATCAATCAATCAATCAATCAGTCAATCAATCAATCAATCAGTCAGTCAATCAATCAATCAATCAATCACTGCCGATCTGCATTTAGGGCAGCCGCCGAGGTGGCCATCACTTCAATGATTTCAAAGAAATTGGAAATTTATTGAACATCTACCTTGGTAAGTTATTCAAATCCCTATCGCTTCTTCATATAAATGAATATTTACCACAATTTCTCCCCTTGAATTCCAACTTTATCTTCGTACTAACTGATGTAACCGAGCTTCGCTACGGGATTCTCAGAAAGACTGACTTTGTGGTTTCTCGAACTGAAGTCAACATACGTCAGTACAAAAACGGCAGTAGGAATGTAGCGATTAAAAGCAATGTTACCACATAAAATACTCGATCAAATGGAAAACTGTACATTTTCTCACTTTTAACCATCAGTACTACGCTGCCGATCTAACAGGCCAAAGTTCCAAGACTGGACTGACTAGGCCGCAGACAGCCGTGAACACTTCTCTGCCATTATTCCGTTAAATATGCACACTTCTCATTCCAAACAGTGCCTCAGAGTAGGGACTGAATAGCTCGAATGCTATGATGAACCAGTGTGTTACGTACCAGTAGTATCGGAAAAATTTATGAAACAGAGGAATGGCATGCTAAAGAAAGTTACCTAACTCTAAAGCTACTTCCCGCCAATATTTAGGCAGACTGTTACACAGGTATGGCTGAGCGAGTTGGCCATGTGGATAGGGGCACTCAGCTGTGAGCTTGCATCCGGAAGATAGTGGATTCAAACCGCACTATCGGCAGCCCTGAAGATTTTATTGCGTGGATTCCCATTTTACACCAGGTAAATGCTGGGGCTGTACCTTAATTAAGGCCAAGGCCACTCCCTTCACACTCATAGCACTTTCCTATCCCATCGTCGCCATAGGGCCTATCTGTGTCGGTGTGAAGTAAGGCAAATTAAAAAAAAAATACTCCGTACGCAGCAGTAATCCTATCTGTTGGAGGTGAGTGGCAACAGAAGACAAAGCACATCACAACAAACAATGGTCAACGTAAAGTTTTTGTCGATCACTTTTATGAGTTTTCTATGTTGTAGGCTTTCACATTTAGTTCTCTTTCGACTCTGTGATATTAGGGTGACTTTTAAAATTACTTATAGCATATACTGTAGTTCCGTATATTCCGACTTTTAGTACCGATTTCCATTCAATCCTGTTCACCCATTTTCTCGTGACTCGGCGCTGATAAGGAAATAGTAACAAAAATCCAAATTCATGAATATCTCTGATCATAGTCGGTATGGTAACAACGTATAAGACATAAATGATCGGAAATATAATACTGAATAAAATTAGTTATGTAGTATTTATCGATACGACCACAAATAACATAGTTATTGGGAATTAAATTTGAGGCCTACCCCTAAACTACCATTTCATTCAGCGCGAATAAAATAAAATTATTTATGGCCTAAATTGTAGCGACTTTGTATACGGATTATCATTAAATTCTCTTCAGGCGTTTTCTCGTGATGCGTGTACATACATACAGAGAGACAGACAGAACAGACAGAAATTATGAAAAGTAAAATGTGCATTTCGTTGTTGCTGTGGGCACGACTGATACAGAAATACCACCCTTTTTTAAATTCCGAGCAATGTACAGACAAAACTCTTATTTTATATATATATTGTAATCTTTCCTACGTTTAAAAACACCACTAAAAGTTATTCGTCTACTAATGTCGTTCCACGCCATCTCTCCACTGACAGTTTGGAACATACCGCTTAGTCGATCAACTCGTCTCCTTTCTCGCAAGTCTTCCCAGCGCAAATTTTGCACATTTTTGAAACGCTACTCTTTTGTCGGAAATCACCCAGAACATATCGAGCTGCTTTTCTTTGGATTTCTTCCAGTTCCCGAATCAAGTAATCCTGGTGAGGGTCCCATACACGGGAACCGTACTCTATTTGGGGTCTTTCCAGAGACTTATACGCCCTCTCCTTTACATCCTTACTACAAACACTACACACCCTCAAAGCTTTGTGCAGAGGTCAGTACCCTTTATTTACAATCAAGATTTATATGATGCCCCAATGAGGATCTTTCCTTATGTTAACACCTACGTACTCAACCACACCTTACTATTCATTATGCTACGAAGGTTGGAACTTAAATAGTGGCAACTATTTATTTACAACAGATACAAAAGAGTTAGATGTTAGCAACCTGTACTGCCCTTCAGCGTTGTGTATAACCCGTTGCCAGCGATGTGGAAGTCGTAGTATACATTTAGCAGAGCCTGTTCTGTTGATGGTGCGAATGGAGCGGTCTACTGCCTGTCGAATCTCTGCAGCAGTTCTGAAGCGAATGGTCACGAATCGTCTGGTTTCGATCACTGTGCAGTAACGCGGGAAGAGCGTAGGACGACCTGCCCGATGAATGTCCGCCACAGTTTGCCGACCATCGTTGAGGCTTTTACCCAACGTGCCACTGTTCTGTAAGGCAATGCAGGATCCACGCAAGCCTCTTGAAGACCTTAACGACACTGTCGTGCTGTGCGACCTCTGGTACATTCAATCTTTATCCAGCTCCGTTGTTCCTGTCTGAAAAACACAGGGACCACTAGCTCACACGTGACTGTGTTTCTCTCGCTTGTGCGCACGCAGGTGATGTGAGAAGAGCGAGTCCATTTGCTCTGAAGTAAGGTAGGTACGTAACCAACGGGTGCTATCAGCGACAATATTAGATTCCGTTGCATAGCGTCTCCACAGCAGTGTTGCCACTATTTAAATTCCAACCCTCGTATTTTCCTTCTTTGGCATGTATCGCGCCTTGTATCGGCTCAGTATGGCTGATCATCCAAAGAGCAGGTCTGCGTTATCAAACAACTCGTCTCTATGTAGACAGATGGCGACTCTCGCTCTCAGGTTCGTCATTCATTATTTCTGCCTAGTCTTGTCCTTTTTATCTGCCCTCTTGTTTATTCTTGTTCAGTGTTGTAAAAGGAAATGGCGGCTGAAGTTTCTGATATGGCTTTTCTATCCTATAAAAGAGATTTTATCCGATATAAATATAGTATTGCGAAACTCTATATTCCTTCGGGAGACTTCTTGTTCTTATTAACCATCAGGTAATTATTTTCTTTTACTTACTATTTTAATATTTCTGGTCCTCCCAAGACTTGCCATGGTTTCCTTTAAGTGTTTTCTGGGGTTACGTACTTGTTGTAATTTAATTTTATTGCAGACTTGTTTCTCACTGATTTTACATTCTCGTACGTTCTGTTCGTAATCCAAGGGCAGTGTAGATCCCGTTATGTTTGATTGGTTCGTGTTTATGTATACATGTGTGGAGACCAATTTTGTGTACGCACGAGCATTCTATATTTTGCTCGATTCCGTCACCGTTTGGTGCTTTCCTGCTCGTCCACTCTGTACTATTCATGCCCACTCTTGATGCGTGGTATGGATGTGTACTGATAACGAGAGTTTTGACTTCGTACTTGTAACGTTTTCTCCATGTATTATGACCTTCCAATGACGTGTAATTACATGTCAGGGAGTCATTGAAGGTCATAAGTATGATAAGTGCATATGGACGGCATGGATGTAAAATAAACTGTTGATGCACGGTGAATTTATATATATTCGTAAGATATGAGCCGACACAACTCGCGAATTGATAGTAGATCTAATGGAAGAGAATCGATAGATCAAGCTCAGAACCCCGTGGTATACATCGGACCGCGTGAAGAACAGTGAGTCACAAGCGGGTATCAATAAATATTTACAGTAACAGCTGAGAAGAAGATAGGCCAGACATTACATCTAGTATAACAGACGTCAAGGAGGCCATGGATTGAGCCGGAATTATATACAGTTAGTTATCTAACAGGCGTGTGGTGTGACGTATTTCAAGTGGAGAAGAATAAACAATGGTAGCATGTGTTCCTTTATGAATCTCTGTGATAACGTTTCCTCAATGTCAAAACCATATGTAAAGAAGTCAGGATCGTAGTTATGTAGTTTATGGAAAGCAGCCTCGTTATTATTATTATTGAAATAATGAAGTTTGAATTTGTTTTAATGTCAATTCTTGAGTAGTACAAAAAGGATCGTGAAGCAAATAGAGAGTTCAACTCTAGTATGCGAATTAAAGCTCTTAAAAATTTAAGAAGTTGAGGCCGAAATAACGTTAACAAACTAAGTATAGCATTGAGCGATACAACATTTACACAGGCCAGTATTAATCTATAACAGTGGATTAATAAATCTGTACGAATTCGCTCTAACTATTCTGTTCAAGTGTCAGGTTGAACTCAAGATATTGCCTATATTTGTGAATAAGAATGTCCATATAGAAGAGATGTCCGAGTTAACCAGTAGGATCCTGGTGGATCAACACTCTGCCGAAATGGACGAGATGGCTGAAAAAATAACCTGACTACCAATACCTATGGAGAAGCGAAGAAGTCAGATGAGTAGTCGAACCTTGCCCTTCTTGTTTACTTGTAGATGCTTATAGTAGAAGTAGATTCTTTTTAATGTCACACAGGTGATGTAAAATGAAATCACTTGAATGCTCTAACGTGCTAACGGTGTTGGTAACGTCATGTAATGCTACTACGTATATTAGAATATCGTTTTCCGTTGGTGAATACTAGGGTTAGGCGACCTTTCCTGCGTTGTTTTCCGTGTTAGTGGAACAGCTATAAGGCGTGTGTGATCTTGAATGTCACAGGTAAGTTTTGATGTGCTGATGTGTGAGATATTTGAAGTGGTGATCTTATAATAATGTATGATTCCGCGGAGTGTTGTGATATGTTTAGTGGATCGACTCAGTGATGGTTGTATGAATAATAGTGAAGCTCTTCAAAGATATTTAGCTCATTTATGTAGGGAATGATGATTGTTCTCATTATGTGGTGGACATTGTGTGGCGTAAAATATGTAGGGTCATCTAAAGGTATAGTTGACGGTATAAGTAGAGAATGATTTATTGAGTGGTGAATTGCGGTAGTAATTTAAATCTTTGAGATGGCCAATGGTTAGGATAGTATTATTGAGAGGTATTTCCGCCGCGTATATTTGATTTTATTAGATGAGCGTGTTTCGTAGCGTTGTTTGAATGCTTTTCGAAGAGTTTGGTTAGGCATGCGAGCTGACTTGAGTTTAATTTGGTATCACATGGGTAGCGGAATGTATTTACGAATATACGAGTAGGATCTTCGACAAGCTACTCGAACGATAATTAGATTGTGAGATTATTGTCACCTGTACTGTAGATCAACTTGTGGTACTGCTAGATGTAGTAAGTTAGCGCTGTAGAAGTATTTTCAGCAGGATGGAGTAGAGCCGATGCAACGCAGATCGTCTGGCATTTGATAGTTTTCTTATTTATGTCAGTAGTTAGTACCTTATTTCAGGTGCAGCCACATGATGCCGTTGGTTGGATGGAGACATGCAGTTAATTGATCATGGAACACTGATATTATTATGTATTTGATGGATTTTCGGTGTTTATCATGCGCTGTTAGAAAATTCAAGTTATTATTCAGTTAGTTAGGTAATTATAATGAAGTAATAAGAGAAGTAGAGCAGGGAGGACAGGTTCGTCTAGTAATACGTCAGAAATGAACAAACAAGATGAACTAATAGAGATTGAAATTGCTGATTTTCCATTATATTAATTTATATTTATTTAAATGAATCAGTGTTGCGTAATGATGAGATTTTAACTTAATGACTGACAATTATTTTTCAAGATGGACTTGATTCTTTTAATACGGTGCGATAAGAGATGCACAAAGATAATTTATTTTTTTTGTTGCATATACAGTTGTTCAATTGTAGTCAGTTAATTTCATTTTATTAAAATTATTATACTTCCAATTTCTCATTGCAAATTTTCATTTATGCTTAATTTAAGTGAACTTATTATCTTGAAACTGATGTTAGATCATCATCAGACTAATTATTGATAGGATGTGACCGCTTTCTTTCCGAAGGGCCATGCCCTGAGTGGAGGATCATGTAAACCACTGAATTCTAGTCGAGCGTATCATGAAATTTATTATCATCTCCGAATTAGGCGTCCCACGAACGGTCAAAGTATGTATTCCTTGCATCTCCCACCTGCCCTCACCTTACTTCTTACTTGATAATGTTTTCTTTGTGCCTGAAGGATAATAGATTTTTCCTTTGAGAATTGTTGTCGCCACAAAAAAGGGAAAGAGCCTGACGTGGCTCAACCATACATATTCTGATGTACCTGTATGTTATATGTATGTAGCGTACCCCATTGTATTATTGTTTTCTTCGTTATGATTGTAAGACAATTCTTATTATGTGTTTTATTTTCATTTGAATAAACACCCCTTTATTTAAGATTATCACTGTCAGAATATATGTGTATCGATTTTAGTGTTGTTTCCTATACTTGGTCTATTGGTATCGGGAGCGAAGTTCAGCTACTGACTGTTTCCTGCCAGTTTCAATCACGATCTACTTTTATCGTCCCTCTGCGTCACTTTGCTACATCTATTTATGTGGGGGTGGGGGTGTGGCGAATTGAGTGAGTACTTACAATGATACCCATAAAAGCTTTCACCCCTTCAACGCAGAAATTTAAAATGAGAGGACTCCCTATTTGTTAAACACACAACCTGAATTTTAACCACGTTCATCAACACACCACTGCGCCCTTTCCATCTCACAAAATTATCGAAGTCATTTTGCAGTTGCTCACAATCTTGTCACTTATTTATTACTGTATACAGAATAAAATCATATGCAAAAAGCCTCATCTCGGATTCCATTTCTTTACTCATAAATCATTTTTATATATAGGAAAATATAAAGGTCTAATAATACTGCCTTGAGAGATTCCCATCTTAATTATTACAGGGTGAGATAAAGCTTCGCCTACTCTAATTCTCTGAGATCTCTTTTCTAGAAATATAGCAACCCATTCAGTCACTATTTTGTGTAGTCCTATTGCACTCATTTCTGCAAGAAGTTTCGCATGATTCACCCCCAAATGCCTTGGACAGGTCAATCGCGATATAATCCATTTGTCCTCCTGCATCCAAGATATCTGTTAGACCTTGCTGAAATCCTACAAGTTGAGCTTCAGAGGAATAACCTTTCCTAAACCTCAACTGCCTTCTATCGAACCAGTCATTAATATCGCAAACATGTCTAATATAATCAGAAAGAATGCTTTCCCAAAGCTTACATGCAATGTATGTCAAACTACCTGGCCTGTAATTATCAGCTTTATGTCTATCACGCTTTTCTTTATACTCAGGACCTACTATAGCAACTCTCCATTCATTTGGTATAGCTCTTGCATACAAACAATAATCAAATAAGTACTTCAGATATGGTACAATATCCCAACCAACTGTCTTTAGTATATCAATTCTAGCCGCTTTTCTAGTTTAGAAATTTTGTATCTTATTGTAAATGTCATGGTTATCATATGTAAATTTTAATACTTCATTAGCATTAGTCACCTCTTCTAACTGGACATTATCCCTGTAACCAACAATCTTTACATACTGCTGACTGAAAACTTCTGCCTTTTTAAGATCTTTGCATACACATTCCCCTTGCTCATTAATGATTCCTGGAATATGCTTCTTGGTACCTCTTTCTGCCTTAAAGTACCTACACATACTCTTCCATTCATACATACATACATTACATACATTATCATTATAGACTGTTAAGCCTTTCAGCGTCCAGTCTGCAAGCCTCTGCGAATTTACTAAACGTCGCCACAACCCTCGATATGTAAATAGTGTTGTGGTCTCATTTAGTTCTATACCTCTTATCTTTAAATCGTTAGAAACTGAGTCTAACCATCGTCGTCTTGGTCTACCTCTACTTCTCTTACACTCCATAACAGAATCCATTATTCTCATAGGTAACATATCCTCCTCCATTCGCCTCACATAGCCCCACAGCCGAAGCCGTTTAAGCGTACAGCTTCATCCATCGAGTTCATTCCTACATTAGCCTTGTATCTCCTCATTCCGTGTGCCCTCCTGCCATTGTTCCCACCTGTTTGTACCAGCAATCATTCTTGCTACTTTCATGTCTGTTACTTCTAACTTATGAATAAGATGTCCTGAGTTCACCCATCTTTCGCTCCCGTAATGCAAAGTTGGTCTGAATACAGACTGATGAAAAGATAGTTCCGTTTGGGAGCTGACTTCCTTCTTACAGAATACTGTTGATCGCAACTGCGAGCTCACTCCATTAGCTTTACTACACCTTGATTCAATCTCACTTACAATATTACCATCCTGGAAGAACACACAACCTGAATACTTGAAATTATCGAGCTGTTCTAGCTTTGTATCACTAACCTGACATTCAATTCTGTTGAATTTCTTACCTACTGACATCAATTTAGCCTTCGAGAGGCTAATTTTCATACCATACTCATTGCACCTATTTTCAAGTACCAAGATATTAGACTGAAGGCTTTCGGCACAATCTGCCATTAAGACCAAGTCGTCAGCATAGGCCAGACTGCTTACTATTTTTCCACCTAACTGAATCATTCCATGCCATTTTATACCTTTCAGCAGATGATCCATGTAAGCTACGAACAGCAAAGGTGAAAGATTACAGCCTTGTCTAACCCCTGTAAGTACCCTGAACCAAGAACTCATTATACCATCAATTCTCACTGAAGCCCAGTTGTCAACATAAATGCCTTTGATTGATTTTAATAATCTACCTTTAATTCCGTAGTCCCCCATTATAGCGAACATCTTTTCCCTCGGTACCCTGTCATATGCTTTCTCTAGATCTACGAAACACAACTGTCTATTCCTCTCGTAGCATTTTCTATTACCTGGCGTATACTGAAAATCTGATCCTGACAGCCTATCTGTGGTCTGAAACCACGCTGGTTTTCATCCAACTTCCTCTCAACGACTGAACGCACCCTCCTTTCCTAGATGCCAGTGAATACTTTGCCTGGTATACTAATCAATGAGGTACATTGATAGTTGTTACAATTCTTTCTGTTCCGTTGCTTATAGATAGGTACAATTACTGCTTTTCTCCAACCTGAAGGTACCTTACCAACACTCCATGCTAATCTTACTACTCTATGCAGCCATTTCATCCCTGCCTTCCCACTATACTTCAGCATTTCAGGTCTAATTTCATCTATTCCTGCTGCGTTATGACAATGAAGTTTATTTACCATCCTTTCCACTTCCCCAAGCGTAATTTCACCAACATCATTTTCCTCCTCCCCATGAGCATGGCTGTTCGCAACACCACCACAATGATTACCATTCACATTGAGAAGGTGTTCAAAATATTCCCTCCACCTCTTCAGTGATTCCCTGGGATCTATTAAGAGTTCACCTGAATTACTCAAAACACTGTTCATTTCCTTTCTCCCTCCCATCCTAAGATTCTTTATTACTGTCCAGAAAGGTTTCCCTGCTGCTTGAGCTAGCCTTTACAGATTATTACCAAAATCTTCCCTCGACTTCTTTCTGGATTCAACAACTATTCCTTTCGCTCTGTTTCTTTCATCTACATTGGACCCTTATTCGTTTGCAGACATATTTCACTTTCTCTACCCTGGGCCTAGAGATACTTAGTTCA
This sequence comes from Anabrus simplex, assembly GCF_040414725.1. NCBI lineage: Eukaryota > Metazoa > Arthropoda > Insecta > Orthoptera > Tettigoniidae > Anabrus > Anabrus simplex. The sequence continues at coordinate 20,130,068 of NC_090279.1, read as the reverse complement.
CTACAGATAAGATAGTAGTCTGTATCATCGAAAAATCCCAGCAAAACTCGTACATTCCTAACAGATTTCCTGAATTCGAAGGCGGTTAAGATATAGTCTATTATGGATCTGGTACCCCTAGCCTCCCATGTGTAGCGGTGAATAGCCTTATGCTTGAAGGATGTATTTGTAACTACCAGCACAGAAGTCCAGCAAACGCTTCCCATTCCTATTAGCTTCCATACCTTCCCCACATTTACCAATCACCCTTTCGTATCCTTCAGTTCTATTCCTAACACTCGCATTGAAATCGCCCATTAGCACTATTCTATCCTTGCTGTTGACCCCGACCACGATGTCACTCAATGCTTCATAAAACTTGTCAACTTCATCCTCATCTGCACCCTCACATGGTGAATACACGGAGACAATTCTAGTCCTAATTCCTCCAACAGCCATATCTACCCACATCATTCGCTCATTTACGTGCCTAACAGAAACTACGTTACGTGCAATGGTATTCCTGATAAAGAGCCCTACCCCAGACTCTGCCCTTCCCTTTCTAACACCCGTCAAGTACAATTTATAATCTCCTATCTCTTCCTCGTTATCTCCCCTTACCCGAATATCACTTACACCTAGCACATCCAGATGCATCCTCTGTGCTGACTCAGCCAGTTCTACTTTCTTTCTTCCATAAGCTCTATTAATATTGATAGCTCCCCATCGAATTCCATTTCTTTCGCCAAGTTGTTTCCAAGGAGTCGCTCGCCTGTCAAATAGGAGTGGGATTCCGTTACTCCCATGGGTCCGAGGCTTGCTTAAAATGATATGAGCTCGGTAAATTCATGAAGCAGGATGCGACCCTACTTACACATAGTCCAAGTGAGGATCTCTCCTCTAACGGGTTATGGGCCACCGGTGAAGTGTATAGTCCTAGCCGCCTGAGCGCAAGGAGGGCCATGACTCAAAATATGTCCGAGATGCCCACTCCCATTCCATACCAACTCGTATCCCGACTCTCAGGACCACTTACTAGGCCACTCAGCCGTTGCCCGTGGTTCACGAACTAGGACGTGACTACAGTAACCCACACCATGAACCAGTCCATTTTTCACAAAAACTTGTATGACCGCCAATTATGCTTGCAATGATGTTATCCTTAGACGGCTTCTTTGCTATATTCAATTTCCTAGTAAATTCCCTCTATTTCTCCTTACTTCCACAGCCATTTCTAACTCTATTTCTTTCCAGTCTGCACCATCTTATTAGTCTCTTTACTTCTCTTTTGTAATATAGTGGGTCTTTACCATTCCTTAGCACCTTTAAAAGTAAAAACCTATTTTCACATTCCTCAACTACTGCCTCAAACCCATCACAGAGTCTGTTTACAATTTTTTTACCGTTTTCCACTGACCTTAGTTACTTTTAAAAAACTTCCTGATGCCTTTCTTACCAGCCATATGGTACTGCCTAGTAGTCCTACTTTCAAGACCTTCCTTTCTATCACATTTATTTACAACTATGACAAAAAAAAAGCATCCTGATCACTAATACCAACAATTTCTTCGCTTTCTCTATAGAACTCATCTGGTTTTACCAGCACCACGTCCAGAATATTCTTCCCTCCAGTTGGTTCCGTCACTTTCCGAATAAGCTGTCCTTCCCATATTAACTTATTTGCCACTTGTTGGTCATGCTTCCTGTCGTTCGCATTACCTTCCGAATTGACACTTGGCAAATCGAGATTTCCCGCTACAATCACATTCCTTTCCATATCGTATCCCACATAGCTAATTTTCTTATAAGATAATTCTGAATCAGCGTCAGCGCTTCCCTTTCCATGTGGATCCGGTAACCACAAGTATCTCCGTAGATAAAATCTGTAATCTAGTTAGAAATCGGCCGTGTAAATAGCGGAAGCCCTTTATTGCTATTGGGGATCAAAATGCTGATAAGATTATGAAACGAGAATCAAGAAACAGTAAGGATATTCATAGATTAACGCTAGCTATGAGTTTAAACAGAATTTATCCTTGGCCACGTGTCCCCTTAGAACACGAGGCCTGTATTCTAGAACACTTGAGCTGACGTTGCCATGATTCGGCCGCTCATTTCTTCATCAGATTCCTACAGCTGGGTCGTATCGTGCCGATATCTGAGAAAGGGTTGGTTTAGGCCCATAAAATGTGCTTTACCGAGGTTTGTTCTTCCTCGCGTCATGAGGCTTAAAATGGGCGTTGCCTCGTCCTTGCACGACAAATTCTGTATTTCGTCCATCAATTAGCCTTTGCTAATTTGCCAAAATCTATATAATGGAAAGGGCTGTCCAAATTTCATGTAGACAGCGTTACCCGCAGTGTCCTAAAATATAAGTATACAAAATTTGGTTCAGATTGGTGCAACATTAGAGATTTGTATAAAGAAGAGGCAGACAGATCTTCTACATTGTAATCAGAGTGATAGGTGAAGCAGTGCACACATTGTGAATAATATTTCCATTCCTTGACCCAGAAACAAAGGTTTCGGAGGAATGAAAATCCATTTCACCAGGTCTGTCAACACTCACCTCAGTCAAAACCCCGCATAAGACCACTTCTTATTTTTAAACTAAAACATTGAGGAGCAACCATCTTATAAACATTTCAACGTCATAGGGCGAAGGGTATCACAGAAATGAACATTTTGTCGTCAGGCTTCACCCCCTGGTCAGAACTCTTTAGAGGTGGATTTCTTTAAGACCACATTTTATATAAAATCTAAATACGATTACGAGCACCAATCATGAGAAATTTTTATTTCGTAAGTCAAACCGTTTCATTCTAGTGTGTGTGGTTGGTTTCACTAGATTTTCCTGGTTATTTCCGACTAAGCTGGCAACCGCTCAGTCCACATTTATTCTTTGAATACCATATTTGCGTCTTTTGGCCCCTGACAATATATAGTTTTAGATAATGCTAAGGCATTCACATACAACTTATTCCGTAAATTCAGCTTTGATCTGTCTATATCACATGTAACTACGCTAACTACTTCGGCTTATTATTCTCAACCACCGTTGGCTGAACGGGTCAATCGTAATCTTAGATCTGCTCTAATCGCATTTCATCATGAACATTCCACGTGGGATACGTCCCTGCATTGGTTGGCCTTTGCTTTAAATTCAGCGGTTCATGAGTCCCATAAGTTTACTCCAGCTTCTCTTATGTTTAAATTTGTTCCTAACACGCCGCTCTCTAACCTTTGGTCACTTAATGATATATTGCCAGACACAATAAATCCCGATAATATTAGACATTTATGGAAGAAGGCTAAAGCCAATCTTAAAGTTTCCCCATGAAAAGGTTAGGGAAAGATATGATCGTGGACGGAGGCCCACCAATTTAAAAGTCGGAGATCAAGTCATGATTAGGAATTTTGTTCCCGCGGGCAAGCTTGCCCCCAGATTACATGGGCCGTGCGTTATTTTACATTTTTTGACACCAGTTACATTATTGGTCAGTAATCCAGCCACAGAGAGGATCCTTAGGGTTCACGTCTCTCAGGTGAAACCTGTGCAATTTAATGGCCATCTACTTTAGCCATTTAAATTTGGCAGAAATCGAAGGTTATGTTTCTTTTTCTTTTTTATAAGAGTAGACTTAAGACCTTCTGCCCTGTTGGGTTTATTTACTGATATGTACGATCTAATGCTCTGAATTTTCCTGTGGTCAATTCCCTGGTGGCCATTACCACGCCCCCGTCTCCTGCATCTCCTACGCCGCCCGCCCCTCTGCCTCACCAATAAAGGTCGTACTCTCCAATCTCAAGCAACAACACTTTTCTGTCGCCTAGATCTTACTGTTTTAGTACCCTCTCAGCCGTTAGCTGCCGTGCTGCAACATCTAGCGAGAGATACAAGAGTGGAGAACGAGCCCACTCCTTCTGAACGGCACGCCGGAGTCCATCTCCCGGCAAAAGCTGAAGTGCGGTAACCCTACCGCCAACACATCTGGGGACTGCACATATACATCTAATCTGCGGCGCTACCCCTCTCATAGTAGCAGGAGAGGTGTATCTGAGGGTACTGGGGGGGGGGGGGGGGTCCGGACGACCTCACCTGAGTATCGGCAGCGGCGGCAGGTCTTGCCGTCAAACCTATCGGCATGAATCTAACTTCCACGACCACAAGGACACTTCAAATCTGGATTTACTATTTTTTCTACTAACCTACTTTCGGAAAAGACTTAGACTTTTTTAACTGGAAATGTTTTCTCAAAATTCTTCTGTGTCACCCCAAGGAAGAACATTTGGGGGCAGATCTGTACCGGGAGGTACACCTCAACTCAGCTCATTCAAAATAAGCGCCTTAATAAACTCCTCTATCGATCAAAAGGTGAAACTGATAGTACATGAACTTAGAACTTTGTACGGAAGATGTCACTACTGAAATATTAAGTAATTGTGTATTATGAAGTTTCCTAAACTGATTGAATTTCTTCTTCGTTTTGCTATACATCAAGAAGTTTGGACATTTTTCCACAGATGTCACTACAAAAAAATCTGATCATGCACTCTCTACTTTTAGATTTTCATTACTGAATCTATGTTCATTTATTTTTGGGTTGGCAACACTTCATTTTCCTTCCGCCAGTTTTGAATCTGGCTAACCATGAATTTTTGTAATTAATTTTCTACCAATCCCGCATTTCTTGTTCACTTTGTATCTGGATTAGTCCAGAATCCTCTCGAACCTTACCTGAGGGTATATAAACTGCGGCTTTTCTGGTTTCCTTGTCAATTGATCGCCGTCTTTCTAAGTGTGTTAAGGCAGGAGGCGGGTCGCATCTTTCTTCGGCCGGCAGAACATCTACACGGTAATTGCCACGTAAATTTTATCTTTCTTGCTGTCTCCGCAAATGTATCCGAGGGGAAGGTCCGACTCTTTAACTATGTAACAAACATTTCTAAAATGTAAATCTTCTTTCGGCTAATGTAAAATTTCATGTTTTTAACTGTAAATCGGGGATAGAGAGTGAATTACCCTCTCGAGCTCCCCTTCACCTTGGTTTGAGGTGACTACGTTTTCTTAACTTTTTTCTTCCTGTAATGTATTAAAGTGATTTCCATGCGAGCCACCTTGGTAGCTTGGGACCAGCCCCTGTTTCATCGGCCGAGAGCCCTGCAGTTTTTAATATTTCATTATCTGGGAGTGCAGTGTTCGCCTCCATTCAGTTTGTGTTCGGGCCATTTATTTACCCTGTTATTTTCCGCAAAGACCCAGTAGGTTGGGTACTAGATACCCCTGTCCATTTGCAATTCGTGCCTGGCGAGGCCAGAGATTGTAATGTTGCCTTGAGCGGGCTGTAAGAAACCGAGAGCATGTAAGCTCTTTTCAAAGTTTTGTAATAGTGAAGGGCGCCTCTGGAAGGCTGGATATTGTAATTTTGGGAGCAAGTGCTCTTGAATTAGGGGATTTCTCCGTTTGACAGAATTATTCCTCATTTTTAATTGTAGATCTTGTAACTTGAGCTCGTAGCTCAGAAACTGTAAATCGGGGGCTTGAAACCCAAACTTGTTAAATTCCCGATTCTTGGGGTGTTCCACCCTTCTTTGGCATTGTAACTGATATTTCATTGTTCTTTCAACTGATGGAAATTTGTTACGCTTGATTTTTATAATGAAAGAAATATAACCTTTGTTAACATTTTAATTCAATTCTTGATATTGTAGTTAGACCCATTCATGCGTGCACCGTCTTTCACCTCTCTGCGTTCCACGTGTACCCCGTAACACAGAGAATTGGCATTGTTGTCATCAGGCCTCACCCCATCGCTCACCTCATCAAAACCACTCAGGGGTGTGTTGTTGCAAGACCATTCATCTGACATATATAGGAGCAACCATCGTGTGAAATGTCAAACTCTTATGTCAAACAGTTTGAGAGGAATGAATATTTTGGCCGTCAGACTCCTCCACCTAGTCAAAACCCCTTACGGTTGTATTGTTTTAAGGATAGTTCTTTCATAAATCTAAGTTACACAGGAGAATCATAACATGAAATGTCTATCTCGTATGCCAAATTAAGAGAATTTGATATTTACGTCGTCAGGTGTAACCCCAGTCAAACACCCTTAAACCGGGAGTGGTAGTGTGGTGTCTTCTGTGACCTGGCAGAAATTTATTTTGTTTAATTGCGCCCATTTTTAAACTTAGTGGCCTTGGCTGCCACATACCTCTCCCCACATTCCTTGCATTTTAACGGATGTCTGTGGCATTGTAGTGTAGGGTGAGGGAGTATTGTCAAGCGGTGCAATAAAGTGTCTCCTTGAACCCAACACCACCGTTTCCGTTCGTCTTTCTCAACGGTTGTGACCATAGCAGGGATGGACTGCGTTACAAAATGGACACAAACTCCGCCCCCTAAAATCTAATGTACTCGAACCCACAACGTTGTCACTCATTTAGCGGGAGTGAGAGTAACAGTAAGAAGTGAAGAAGCCTGAAGAAGTTTGGAGCATTCTTTTCACGAATGATATGTTGCAACTAACTTTAAAGTGTACGAAAATGGAAAGTGAAAGATTCAGAGGAAATTATACTCGCAAACGAATTACTTATCATTGTCAGTAAGAGAATAGTAATCCATCCCCACGACCCAGGGATATGCATAACGTAGTCAGAAGGACGTAAGCCTGTCAGCTGAATTCAGCAAGATAAGGTGTTTAATAAGGATTATTTATGAGCATGTCGAGATTCATATGCTGTGAAGCTAATTAGTACTGAATATATATATTTATTTTCGATAAAATGTCATGCTTTTGAGTTAATAACAATAATACATCAATATATGGTACATTGAAATTAGTAATTTTGTTATTAGAGCAAGTTCAATCATAATGGTGAGAAAGTACCTCCACGCCACCTCGCACGTGTCATCAATCTATCCAGTGTTAAACCCCAAGACATAGAAGAGCAATTCCAAGCTCTTATGCTGTGGAGGATTAACGATGCCTTTCTCTTTTCTCTCTATGTGGATTCTCCTCTCTATATTTTTATTCGTATTGAACCCTTTGGTCCATATCGAGGGATACCTACCTTTCTTACCTATCAGCAAAGTTCATGAGATCTGTCTCTTGGGTCGTATCGGGTTCTTCGTCACTTGCTGAGGTAAAGGTAGGGTTCAGTAATTCTAATCTATCTACTGGAATGAAAGGTCTATTTAAAAAATTCCTATTTACTCAGGAAAATTCAGAAGCAATCTGATATGTCAACGGTGTCATAGAAGTCAATTGTGTCCACTGGACACCACAATCATTTTACATAAATGTCAGAACACTGGTGTGAGACTTTAACGTAACTGCCTGACGGGCATTCATACTAGAAACCATTGCCTCAATTATTAATCATTTAAGAAAGGAAAGTCTGGAAATCCTTAAATTCGGCTTCCATGTGAGACCACATGTACCATCATAGTGATTCGTTACGGTCCAGTCCTCGTAACACGAACTCTGGACTCTGGGTATAATTAAGGCCGTCCAATCGGTGTGTGCCACACAGTGGTTCTACGGCATTGAATCGATGTGACCTGCGTCTATGTCATGGACCGACATCTAATCTTCTAAGTTACTTTAAAGTCATTGTGGATGATGACCGCAAGGAAATGATGCTACAATGGCATATGGCCCTAATCTAAGTCACTGAGGTTGATGACCCCCTGACCATCCAAGTTTCTAGGCTGAAGGCTAAACACAATTAAGTTACATCGGTTGATGACCAAAGTTTCCACTTTACTATCCCCAGCACATTCACTGCTCAATCAATCAAAGTTCAATAATTACAACAATAGCAATGCTCACAAACTCTGTGGCAGTAAAATCCATTTCCTTCGGATATGTCCCCTTAATCGTTACTTTACATTTAAATATTCCCCAGAAAACAAACTAAAATTTCCAGAATGCATCTCCAAGTTATTCGCTTGATTAAAATTATTTCAAAATGCGGTTTCACTGAATTTAATAATTAAATAAATGTAAATGATTTAACGAAATGTTAAAGAACAGTATATTTTATCTCCGCGGACTCTGGTTACTTCACAAATTCCTACGCAGCTGTGATGTGAATTCAATCTTGTGATATTTATCTGGCTGGAAAAGAATTGTTACATAATTCATGTCCAGTTATATATCTTGTCTCATGATCTCACACTTTAAAATCTAATCTAGTCCTAACCGTTATTAACACTTGGATATCCTAATAATCTACGTACAAACCAAACAACTCGCCATATAATTACGATGTCATATCTCGTCATACCATTTATGAATTTTGCACACCTCTCACAAACAAACCAATCATCACAACCATCGCTCTATATTTTGGACAACCCTGAATTTGGTTACTCTGTTCCTTATACTCAAAGTTCGTGATTTCAAATGTTCATTACGTCCCCAATTAAACAAATTTTACAGTATTTCACAATACTCAGATGATTACCGGCTATGAATTTCAACTAAATCCAGCATTTTAACGTTCTCCCCGGCCGAGAATACAGTACAATCTCAATTCCACGCCTGTCCCGTTATCATATGGTCTAACCCTCACAGCTGAGGCCTCTCGTCCCCAAGTTCGCTTGGCAGTAACATGAAACACCTGGTTTGTTCCAGTTGACTGGCTTCTCAAAATGCTCACCTTTAAACTCTGCCGACATAATTAAACAAATACGATATTCTAACCACCAAAAATGCACAGATTATGCTTCAAGATGCCCACACTAATTATACGCGTCGCAAATTAATACCGCTATGGATTTCTATGTATTTCTTTCCATTCCCAACATTATAAAATATACCTCGGGCTATCGTGTCCCGGCTTCAATGACAGGTCCAACCTGATTCGCACATCTCATCTCAACTCATATAAAACATTCCTCGGGCTTCCGTGTCCCGGCTTCAATGACAGGTCCAACCCGATTCACAAATCTCATATCAACAAAACTAACCTCTGTTTCCCAGGTCCACAACTATCATCGACAAAGAACTGGAATAAAATCCTTACTAGAAATCTCGACGTCTAATATCGCACAATGCATTAACCATGAATAACTTCGCATAAATGATATCGTATTTAATAACTTGATTTTTACAAAAAAATGACTGAAACATTCTACTAGATCTTTTTATTGTCAGTCAGACACAGTTTAAAATGGGCCTAGAAAAACGTTTCTCTCCGTGACCAAATTCATCACCCTAGATTCTCACCCGACAGCGCGCTTCCACTCGATTGAAAATGAGTAACCATGGATTCCTACATTATTAACGTCAAATTGCCGACAGGAAAAATTTACGTCGAATGAACATCTTAATTTGACATCACAAAATATAGGCAGTACACTCACACGGATGACGATCTACCTTGGACGTGATATCGCTTCGAAACCCTATTCAATAACTTTTACAACATTATACGGCACTCGCAAGACTTCAAAAATTTATCCAAGCGAAAAATAAAACAAATGACTCTTTTAGTCGTATTCTCACATTTACAAAATTTAGTAGGGGTGACCACTGCGTCGTATATCCCCATTCAAATACACTTTTAGAGATCATGAAACAAGATATAATAGGTAGTAAGATGGAAAGTCACCTACCTCATGTAGTCACACCATTGTTCATCATAGGGCTCACCTGCGACCCTGGCATTTTATTTAGCCATTTTTACATTCATGGCTTTCCATATCATTATTATATTTCTTCAGGTTTCCTGGAATAAAGCATAAAAAATACCATTCACTTGTTTGCTGAGCGCACACGATGGACTATAATTATTTCCGCACACGAATTACTTAATCACATTAGAATTTATTCAGTACTTTGACCGTCCTATCTGGTACAATTATTTCACTCAAGAAAACTATCTCCTCATGGAGTCAAGAACTAGCCACTGCAGTTGAACTCAGTCTACTTTTGTTGTTTGATTTCGCAGAGCAGCTAAACTATTTTTTGGCCGCTTTGTATCACAAATGCCGGAGAAGGAGACTTCGTCATGGCGTCCCTTCATATTTATAGCAGTTACCCCCTCTCTTCGGATATCTCCCTTTGCCGCCAAGAAAATTTCTAAAAATTTTCTGACTTAACTAAACTGTAATTTCAAGAGTTTTGAAAGTGACTACATGCTTGCTATATTTCTGCCGGTAGTGTTCATGGACATTAAAAATTTATACGGATTCGATTTGTGAGATGATTGACCCCCTTTGATAGGCACTATATTTTTTTGACTTGGCTTGGGTCACGCCATGTACACGCGCTTTGAAATAGTTCACAAAAATGACTTGAGATTCTTCCGCCGTCGACACGTGTGGCTGACGTCACGTATCCCAGAGCGTGGGACCGAAGGTAATCACCCCCTCGTCACGTGTCAAATCCATGCTATCAAGAATCCAACTTTTAATTTAATTGTTAATTCATGCATAATGTTCTTAGGGCACAAAGGTCATGGGTTCAGTATTAAATGAAGTAAATAAAGAAAAACGTGTGTTTTCGTCCACGGAAATTACGGAACGAATTACGAAGACACACCAACACGAGAAATCTCTCTCTTGTTTGATTTCGGAATTAGCGATGGAAGTGAAAGTGTCTGCAACATTTGTATTAAACGGGCTCCACATCACTTTCACAGACGAGACTCCAAGAACGCTAAGACACCAAATTACCTATATGAATTACTTCGGAGAGTTATCCGTCGTGCATTTACCAGTTTTGGATAGATTTGATGTAGTATAGTTAATGCTAGGTTCTTTTATTAGCGAGTGTATGTGGCCAGTATCACTGGATGAAAAGAGTAGCCATGTACAGTGAGAGCCCCTGGAATCTAAGAACGTGTATGTCACTATTAATGCTTTCTATCGGATAACTATAGCAACAAGAACTACCCCTGCAGCCTCGAACTACACTCACGTTCATAAGAAACAGAACACCTTGAAAGACTAGATAGAAAGTTCATACTCACAGGACATGTTCACTAGTATGTTCTGCAGAAACGATTAGCATTTCAGTCACCTAAGGTCAGCAGGTGTCCTGAGTCCTCCATGGGCACTGATAACTTGTTCCATACGTGATGGCATCGTCACGTATAAGGCGTGAATGACGTCCTGGTGTATAGCCATCCAGAATCATTTACCTAGTTCCACAGTTCATCTTTGGCGGTTGGCATTGCGACACAACGGCGCACTATCTTTTCACCATATCAGACACATTTTCGATTGGCCAAAAGTCCGGTGATCGGCCGGGCCAGGGCAACAGTCTGACGTCACGTAGGTCAAACTGGTCACAGTGCCCTGGACACGCACCAACTCTGATTTATGGTTGAACCCAACAGCACCCCACACCATAAGGCCTTGTGTTGGCACAAACAAAACAGAACCTGTATTCGACTGAAAACACTATCTGCTGCCATTCATGTCTCCAGTGACGTCGTTCCATGCACCATTGCAGTCTAGCATGTTTATGCACATTAGGCAAAGGTAGGCGGAGAAGTGGACGACGCGCCGGTAACCCAGGCCGTAATAAACGGCGACGGACTGTCACTCCTCATAGTGTACGATGTGTTACACTGTTCCACTGTTGTGCTAGAGTCGAGGAGGACGCAGATCTGTCCTGCAATGGCTTTCGGTTGAGATGTCGATCTTCGCGGGGTGTAGTAAGAAAGAAAGAAAGATAGAAAGAAAGAAAGAAAGAAAGAAAGAAAGAAGGAAAGAAAGAAAGAAAGGAAGGAAGACACATCATTGTACTCTTATGTCATCAATTAAACACTGAAGGCCTCGCCTGCACTTTAGAGTGATACAGTGCCTACGTTTCACATTAAAGTACCTGTATTTCCCAATGTTGCCCACTAAATGTTTACTTTTAGTATTTTCTCTAGCTGTTAATTATGTGTGATGATAATTTATATAGATATCTTTATTGTGATAGGGACTGATATTTTACAAATTGTTTTAAATGTTATTGTTATCTGTTTTTCAGGTTTATTAAACTTTGTCCTTGTGGCAGATCAACAATTTGTCTAGGAAATAGTTGATCAACTGAAGTTAATAATAAAATGAAGTGATAATGGTAAGTGTACCGGGCGGTACACCTCCACGCCGCTAATTTAAAATGTGCGCCTGTTGAAACCCCTCTGCTGGAGGAAGTCTGAACTTTATCTACAATATTTATTTTCAAGTTTCTCAGAAGATGTCACTACGTGGAAATTTTTGAGTTTTTGAACTGTGTCATTTTCGACGTATTTTTGTTTTGCTGGTAGTAAGAAGTGTGAACTTTCTCTTCTAGAGGACACTACTGAAGATCAACAATAGTACACCCTAGTGCGGAGTGAAAGAACTATTTTTTTGAAGAAAATTTTATTTCAAAAGTTTGTTTCTTGTTAAATTTCTTTCTGTTGTTCTTTAAGTTGGCTGTATACCCCTCTCTTTCCCCTTGTTTTGTAATTACCCAATCCCGAATTTCTTTAATTAATTTCTGCCCAATCAGATGTATCTTCCCCCAACTTGGATATGTTGCTGTACCCTAGCCAATAAAGAGTTTGTGGGAGGGTGTCCTCATTCCCCTAACGCCTAGAACCTGCCGCGAGAGTATATAAACTGCTGATTTTAGGGTCTCTGGGCCACTTCTGTTCCATCTTTTCGTGTGTAAAGTACATAGCAGGGGGCGGGAAGCGCCTCTTTCTTCACCAGCGGTTCAAGACCAGGTAATGGCCTCTTAATAACTTCTTTTCTTGCTAGGTTGGCAGTTTAACTCTCGGGGCGGGTTCGAAGCGTTTCCACCATGTAACCTTTTCCTAAAATGTAACTACTCTTTTCATCTATTATCTTTTAAAGCTACATATTGGGATAGAGAGTGCTAACCCTCTCGAGCTCCCACTCATATTGTTTTGAGGTGAACTTAGTTTTCACAACCTATTCTTCCTTGACGTAATGTAAATTGTTTCTTTTTAAGTCACCTCTTTAGTATGGGATTAGCCCTTGTATTAACGGCCTAGTGCCAAGTAGGTCTTAAACAAAGTGTATCAGGAGTGCAAGTTCGCCTCCTCTCAAATTGTTATTTTAGAGGTCATGTAATCAACCTTCTTTTCATTTAATAGACCTCAGTAGGTTGGGTATTTTACCCCTGTGTATATGGCCTTAGAGGACAGCTTGAAGGTGGAGTTTGGTGTGGCCTGTAATTGGCTTAAACTTTGAGAGCAGATTGCTCTTTTGGAATTTGACTTTTGTATGCCTCGAGGAGGCTTTTCTGTGTGAAGAGGAGCTAGTGCTCCAGGGCATGAGTGGGGCCTTCTGCCCCTTTGTTAAATTTGTATATCGTAAGGTTGGGCTTCTAGCTCAAGAATAGTGTGTTTGGCTCTCGGAGCCCAATCCTGTAATCTCTGTAATTGTACTTTTCAAATTGTGCTTCGGCTACCAAGTACCTGTTCTATGTGTTATTACTTAATCTTGAAAAGAAAATATAACCTTGTTAAATTTTAAATTAATTTTACTTTTGTAGCTTTCACGCATAACTACCACAAAAACACGGTAACAAGTTGTAGCAGAGCGTGGTTGAATGGGTCTCAATTTAGCCCCTTTTGACGGCTAAACATTGCTGTGATCCCAACTCTAACAATTTTCCCAGTTGCTGGAATTTTTGATCTTTCTTGTTTCAACATTGTTCGGTCATCATGCCCGGCCCTCGCGATGTTCTCCACCTTAACTATTTGCGCAAAGAGGAGTTGATATATGAGTTAACTATTAGAAATGTGCAATCTGGAGGCACGGTTGCAGTAGACACAAATAAGCTTAGACAGTCCCTTGATTTGCCCATTTCCATCCCCACCTTGGGAGAGAAAGAAGTTGACGACTCTCTTTCCACGATCGTCGAGAATATTACTGGGCTAGCTTCTGTAGTTAGTTTTTTTTGATGAAAATGATCCTTCTCCTAATCAAATTAAGCGCGTGCAAGCCAGGTTATATCACTTTTCAAATAGAGTTAACGATCTGTTGTCTCTAAAGTTGAATGACGTTCAGAGGAAGGAAGCTAGTACGCTCCTCGAAACTATTTCTGAATTGTCTAGCAAGGTCACTCAATTGTTAACGGGGGAAGTACCTCCCAAGACTGATCAACCCGCCACGATGAATGCAGGTAACGAGGAAGAGCCTCCTAAGGGAGAAGTCAATAGGGTAACCGTCGCTGCTCAAACTATCTCTGCCCCATTAGACAACGAGTCTGAACGCCGTAACTCATTGAATGATGTACGTGCTGAATTAGCTTCCTTGCCACTTAAACCTTTACCGACGATGTCACCCGGGTTTAGCAGCTTGCCTCATCCATTGGCAATGTTGCTTAGAGGTATCTCTAAGTTTTCTGTTAATACCACCACTGAAGTAATTTCATTTTTAAGATTTTTAGTTGAATTTCAGGATCATGCCCTTGTTTTTTCTCTTTCTCCATGTCAAATTCAGCAAATTATCTATCCGTATGCTATTGGTATTCTCTCTGATAAAATCGTAAGAGCCATTGCCGAGCAATCATCTATTGAGGAATTCCATGCCCACTTGTTAGCTAACTTCATCCCGGCTAGGGCCAGGTCCTCCCTTAATCAGAAGTACTATTATCGGGTACAGCGCTTGGATGAAAACTTGGCAGACTTCATCCAAGATATTAAGTTTTATACTAGGGTGTTTGCTCTTCACTTCCCTGAGGATCAGATTGTACAAGCTATTGTGGAAGGGATCTCACCACCCTGCAGGTCATACTTGTGTTTCGCGGCGTGCCCGCAAACTTTCTCGGAACTTGAAGCATTGGCCGTCTCAGCGGAAGGAGTTAGATACGCCGATTCTTTGCGTGTAGCGAAAGAACCCCCGCCTTCCTTTAGTAATACTCGGCCTCCACCTCGCCGATCAGTCACCCCTCGTAAATGTTATGCTTGTGGGTCGCCTGACCATCTGCGCAATAAGTGTCCACTGATCAGGTCAAGTGGGACAAGGAATGGAGCGGGTTTATCACAAGGCTGTTTTAAATGTGGGGCTTTCTCACATATCGCCAAGAATTGCCCAAATTCGAATAGCACCCCCTCCTGCTCAACTTCTGGTGCAAATTCCACCTATGCCAATAATAAAAAGTGACTAGTGGCTTCGGCTGAGTCAACTAACCCATCTTCCCGAGACTCAGCCCCTGGTAAACAGGTTGTAAATTCAGGGAACGATCAGTCTTCAAATTCATCTTTTGAATGCCCTAAAGAGTGTCTTAGGATTGCGGCGGATTCCCCCGCACCTATTCCTTTTCTTAAGATTGAGTTAAATAATGAGCCTATAACCGCTCTATTAGATTCAGGCAGTGTCTGTTCGATTATTTAGGTTGATTGGTATTCAAAATTGCAATTTGTTTGTAAGCTTCCTAACTATTGTTTGTCTGCGATCCAATACGTTTCGGCTAATTCCTCTCCATTAGAAATTCTCGGTTCCTTATATGTCAAAATTCGTATTTTTAAATTTACATGGAAAGTTAAATTGTTTGTGGCCAAGCACTTGTCTTGCCCCATTATATTGGGAGCGGACTTTATTTCTCACACTGGTCTTGTGCTCGATCTTCTGAGTAGGTCTTGCACTTTCAAATTTGCCTCTAATTGTAAAATCCCACTATTAAAGTGTAATTCTGCATCATGTTCTTCTATTTCGCCTACCCAGGATGAGATGTTGTTAGACCTTAGACATCTACCTGAGGAGCAGGCTGATAGTATTCGCAAATTGTGTCAGTCCTTTCCAGAGGTGTTTCTGATACTCTTGGTGTTACTGACCTTATTGAATACAAAATTGAGGTCACGGATTCGATTCCTGTCCGTTTTCCACCTTATAGGCTATCTCCACCTAAAATGAAGGCTCTGAAAGAAATTATCGATCAGATGTTGAAGGATGGTATTATTAGACCCTCTAAGTCAGCGTATTCTTCGCCTATTTTTCTAGTTCCGAAACCCCAAGGGGGCTTCAGGCCTGCCATTGATTACAGGGCTCTCAATCGGAAGGTGGTGTTACAATCTGTGCCCCTTCCCGACCTTCATTCTTGTTTTTCATGGTTTCGTAAGGCCAAGTTCTTCACTATCTTGGACTTGAATCAGGCCTATAATCAAATTCCCCTTGCCGAAGAGTCTAAACACCTTACAGCGTTTGCCACGGACTGGAATTTATATGAATACAACCGCGTGCCTTTCGGGCTCCCCACGGGAGCAGCTGTACTCACTAGGCTGCTAGATAGGGTCTTCTCCGACATCAAATTTGAGTACTTGTACCACTACTTGGATGATGTCGTCGTATTTTCAGAGACTTTCGAAGAACATTTAGATCATCTGCGAGAAGTTCTCGATCGCCTTCGTAAGGCTGGGTTAACTGTCAAGTTGTCCAAGGTTGCCTTTGCTAAGCCCTCTATGTCATTCCTAGGGCATATTGTGTCACCTGATGGTGTAGCAGTCGATCATTCTAGAACACAGGCCATCCGTGATTTTAAACCTCCCAAGGACATTAAAGGTATCGCCAGGTTCATTGGTATGGTGAATTTCTTCAGGAAGTTCATTCCTAACTTCGCTAATAGAGCGGCGCCCTTAAACCTTCTTCGTAGGAAAGGCATCAAATTCGAGTGGGGACCTTCTCAACAAGCCGCTTTTGAAGATCTTAAATTAGCTCTCTGTAATGCCCCTGTACATGCTATGCCTGATTTCTCGAAGAAATTCATTGTCCAAACCGACGCGTCGTCGTCAGCAGTAGCTGCAGTCCTTCTTCAAGAGACTGAACTAGGGAGGCGACCCATCGCCTATGCATCTAGGACTCTATCGGCTCTAGAAGCCAAGTATTCTGTCTATGAGCTCGAAGGTTTGGCAGTCTTATTTGCCTTAGAGAAGTTCCGTCTCTATCTGGAACATGTCAAATTCGATCTGGAGACAGATAATCAAGCCTTAAGCTGGGTCTTAGTTAGGCCGCGTCGTACTGGTCGTATAGCCCGTTGGGCCATCCGTATTTCTGCCTTCCAATTCGATGTCCGGCATATCAGAGGTACCGAAAATGTTGTTGCTGATGGACTCAGCCGAATGTTTTCCAACGACGTCGAGACCCATGAACCGGTCGAAAGTTCATCACCTTCCGAGTCCATACTATCTGATGTTAATGCCATCTTAACAGATGCTCCCATGCTCTTTAGGGATATCGAGAAATACCAACGTGAAGATCCGACGCTGGCTCCGATAATGGAAACCCTTTCTTCTGGGGAACATGTGGTCCCTTATGTTCTGAGGAATGGTGTTCTATGTTGCCCATCGAGGCATAAGTTGATAAAAGTTGTCGTTCCAGCTGTTCTTGTACCTATGATCTTCAAGTATTATCATGAGACCCCATTAGGGGGGCATCTTGGAATCTTTAAAACCCGTGAAAAGATTCGTGAAATGTTCATCTGGAAAGGTATGGACGGTGAAATCCGTGAACTAGTAAAGGCTTGTAAATCCTGTTTGATTAGTAAACCAACCATGTCCACCAAGGTAGGCCTTTTGTCTTCCCATCAAGCGTCGCGCCCCATGGAACGCCTGTATATTGATTATGTAGGACCCTTCCCCCAGTCAAAGGGAAATGCCAACAAGTTCATCTTTGTATGTGTAGATGGTTTTACCAGATTTTCTTGGTTATTTCCGACGAAGCTGGCTACCGCTCAGTCCACCATTACTTGCCTAAATTCTATTTTTGCTTCTTTTGGTCCATGCCAATATATTGTATCTGATAATGCTAAAGCTTTTACATCTAATTTATTTCGTAAATTCTGCTTTGACCTGTCCTTCTCTCATGTAACTACTTCTGCTTATTACCCTCAACCATCTCTGGCTGAACGGGTTAACCGTAATCTCAGGTCCGCGCTTATCGCCTATCATCATGAAGATCATTCCAGGTGGGACACGTCCCTGCAATGGTTAGCTTTTGCTTTGAATTCGGCGGTTCATGAATCTCACAAGTTTACTCCGGCTTCTTTGATGTTTAAGTTCGTTCCCAACTCGCCGCTCTCGAACCTCTGGTCTTTGAGTGACATTCTACCCGAGACAATAGATCCGGACAACATTAAAGACCTTTGGAAGAAGGCTAAAGCCAATCTTAAAGTCTCTCATGAAAAGGTTAGGGAAAGGTATGATCGTGGACGGAGACCCACCCCTTTGAAGGTAGGTGACCAAGTAATGGTCAAGAATTTTGTTCCCGCGGGCAAGCTTGCCCCCAGATTCCATGGGCCGTGTGTCATTCTCGATTTCCTTACGCCGGTTACCTTGTTATTAAGCAATCCAGCCACCGAGAGGATATTTAGGATTCACTTGTCACAGGTGAAACCGGTGTAATTTCTGTGTTAACTTGCTTCATATTATTTTGAAAGGAATATGAAGGTTATATATTTTTTGAGTTTTCACTTTTAAGGCTTTCTGCCCCTTCTATAATATTTTGTTTCATATGTAAGTATTTTTGTAAACCCTCCCCGCACCGTTAAACTGCCATTCTGTCCTTACCACGGCCATTACCACGCTCCCGTCTCCTGCTATACACACTGTGGCTTGATTATATTAAATGCCACGGATATCTGCACGCCGCTGGCCCCTCAACCTCTCCACAAAGCCTGTGCCCTCAAAAAAATTATTCTGGTCAACACATTTCTGCCGCCTAGCTTTAATGTTTCAGTGCCCCCGCAGCCGCGCGGCGCCGTGCTGCGACTGGGTTAGAGGAAGGGCCCCCTCGGCATCAAGCGAGGACGACATGTGCACGGCGAGCCGGAGCTCTCCTCCCGGCCAAGGCTGATGTGCGGCGCACGACCTGCTACTTGCCCGCAGCCCGTATATGTTCACCGAGGACGCGGCGTGCTACAACACCACTGCTCCCCTCATAGTGCGGGCGAGCGGTATCTCAGGGTACTTGAGGGGTCCGAGCGGCCTCCTTTTGGACGCAAGCTGCAACGGCCAGTCTGGCCCTCCAACTCAATCAACATCAACTGCATGGACTGTTACTATAAGCAATGACTACACTTGGGAATTCAACAGCAATATTTGGTGGATATTGCAAAATTTTTCATCACTTTTAAGTATTAAAAGTTTATCTTCAGTATTCAACTTCTACAAACCTAAAGACTTTACTTCACCTGCAACAACAAAATTTCGAAACCGAATCAAACCGAATTAAGAAAATCTTATAAATACTTCTGCAATTACTCTCAATATCAACATCAAAACTTGGACCTTATTTTCAAATAAAAGTTTATGTCCTTCTGTGTTACCCCTTGGAGGAACTTTTGGGGGGGGGGGGAGGTCTGTACCGGGCGGTACACCTCCACGCCGCTAATTTAAAATGTGCGCCTGTTGAAACCCCTCTGCTGGAGGAAGTCTGAACTTTATCTACAATATTTATTTTCAAGTTTCTCAGAAGATGTCACTACGTGGAAATTTTTGAGTTTTTGAACTGTGTCATTTTCGACGTATTTTTGTTTTGCTGGTAGTAAGAAGTGTGAACTTTCTCTTCTAGAGGACACTACTGAAGATCAACAATAGTACACCCTAGTGCGGAGTGAAAGAACTATTTTTTTGGAGAAAATTTTATTTCAAAAGTTTGTTTCTTGTTAAATGTCTTTCTGTTGTTGTTTAAGTTGGCTGTATACCCCTCTCTTTCCCCTTGTTTTGTAATTACCCAATCCCGAATTTCTTTAATTAATTTCTGCCCAATCAGATGTATCTTCCCCCAACTTGGATATGTTGCTGTACCCTAGCCAATAAAGAGTTTGTGGGAGGGTGTCCTCATTCCCCTAACGCCTAGAACCTTCCGCGAGAGTATATAAACTGCTGATTTTAGGGTCTCTGGGCCACTTCTGTTCCATCTTTTCGTGTGTAAAGTACATAGCAGGGGGCGGGAAGCGCCTCTTTCTTCACCAGCGGTTCAAGACCAGGTAATGGCCTCTTAATAACTTCTTTTCTTGCTAGGTTGGCAGTTTAACTCTCGGGGCGGGTTCGAAGCGTTTCCACCATGTAACCTTTTCCTAAAATGTAACTACTCTTTTCATCTATTATCTTTTAAAGCTACATATTGGGATAGAGAGTGCTAACCCTCTCGAGCTCCCACTCATATTGTTTTGAGGTGAACTTAGTTTTCACAACCTATTCTTCCTTGACGTAATGTAAATTGTTTCTTTTTAAGTCACCTCTTTAGTATGGGATTAGACCTTGTATTAACGGCCAAGTGCCAAGTAGGTCTTAAACAAAGTGTATCAGGAGTGCAAGTTCGCCTCCTCTCAAATTGTTATTTTAGAGGTCATGTAATCAACCTTCTTTTCATTTAATAGACCTCAGTAGGTTGGGTATTTTACCCCTGTGTATATGTCCTTAGAGGACAGCTTGAAGGTGGAGTTTGGTGAGGCCTGTAATTGGCTTAAACTTTGAGAGCAGATTACTCTTTTGGAATTTGACTTTTGTATGCCTCGAGGAGGCTTTTCTGTGTGAAGAGGAGCTAGTGCTCCAGGGCATGAGTGGGGCCTTCTGCCCCTTTGTTAAATTTGTATATCGTAAGGTTGGGCTTCTAGCTCAAGAATAGTGTGTTTGGCTCTCGGAGCCCAATCCTGTAATCTCTGTAATTGTACTTTTCAAATTGTGTTTCGGCTACCAAGTACCTGTTCTATGTGTTATTACTTAATCTTGAAAAGAAAATATAACCTTGTTAAATTTTAAATTAATTTTACTTTTGTAGCTTGGGACCCGTTCACCACCCCGCACCTTCTTTCACGCATAACTACCACAAAAACACGGTAACAGTAAGTATTGTCATGTCGCACCATGGATTAGTACACAATTCCAACTGTAATGGGACTGTCACTAATCGACCGCAGAAACTGCACTCAACAATAATCTCGGCCAGTTCGGTCATTTTCCTTTTCACCCCAAGTTGGCGGGTGCTGGAACTGGAGTTAACTGTGTATTCTACACTATTATCAATTATTTTTACATGCTACCTTCTCCTCTACTGTCCCTAAGATTGTTACTGATATATTCTTCCCCCTCCCTCAGATGGTAATATGAGTCCCAGGTTTCGCTAAAATAGGACCTGCGATTTACGTGGAGATGTGTAACAACCTCCTCCCTCACACATGAATCATTTATATTAAGACGTCAATTTGAAGAGGAACCAACACTAATAACAGAAGACTCACCATGTGCTGCCATATACAAGAAAGAAGTTAATAACGTAATTTGTCGCAAGATAGTGGGGCTTCCAGAGTTGTATGTTCCAACAGTACTCTTGAATTTCAGCTTTTCTTTTCCCTCTGTCAGTAATATCACAAACATTCCAATAGATTCCCAGCGGGAAAGGGGAATAGGTTACAACATATAAGGTAGCCTCTTTGGTCTAAAAATGGCCTTGTACCTAATTATAACATTTGTAACAAACATTTCAGATGAAGAACACACAAACACAGATTCCTACCGAAATAGACCACAATAGATATGTCTACACTTTTTATTTCTGATGTCCTCTTTTTTTCTTTCCACGCTCCTTGAAAGCATGAGAATTGCTTTCAAGCCCCTCTATAGTGGACATATCTACGATAAAGTGTTCACTGCTGCACGTGTCTCAGCATTTTAAGGCACCACTTCACTGTGCTCTTGTTCTTCTGCTTCTTCCACTGGTAGGCAAGTGTCGGGACGATTCTTGAAGAATCCTACTATCAAGAAACAATTTGAGATCGTAGTTAGCTTCACAGCCTTTGTTGGGGATATCACTAATAAATAAAACACTGAATCACTTTATTCGTCATGGCTGCCATCTTTATCCTTACTTACTACAACCAAATACAAAACAAAAGCATAAATACAAGCGATGTGGCAGTTCCCAGTAGCTCCGCTAGATAGCAGGAGCTCATACTTGAAATACTAAACTATGTACAGGGAGATTGCATATCCAAATCACATAACGCCGTTAGAGTGTGTACGAGTCCTTTTCTATGAATCTCGAACATCCTCCCCACCCTGGTCTATCTCGAGTGGAATGACCAGCTGGACAGGTCGTGTCACATGGTTTCCGTCCGAGGTGCGAAGAATAACTGTTCTAGTTCTCCCGTCACGTCCTTCGCGTAATTCTTCCACCCGTGCTTTATTCCACATGTGACTTGAGCGTGTATCCTCTTGTAGTAAAACTTCGTCACCGACCCTGATTCTTGACCCGTGGTCACTGGGCTGGCAAACTTCGTGAAAATTCCGTAATAGTAGCAAATACTCTTTACTCCAACGCTTCCAGAAGGCGTCAGTCATTCGCTGGAGTAGTCTGAAGGTTCTAACAAGGTCTCGCCTAGGTGGTTCTGGTCCAGTAGGTATCGTGGTGAGTCGATCGCCAACGAGGAAGTGGGCTGGAGTCAATACACCACCATTGTCATCATGTTGCGTTAAGGGTCTTGTGTTTAATACGGCTTCTATGCTGGTCAAAACAGTCCGTAGCCCTTCATCATCAATAGTGGAACGTCCAAGCATTTTCCGTAGACATCGCTTGGTGAGGCCAATTAGTCTTTCCCACCATCCTCCCCACCAAGCGGCACGTGGGGAAATGAACTTCCATGTGATACATTGCTGGGCCATATAGTGGTGTGTCCGTGCCGCTGTCAGTTCTCTCCACAAGTCTGTTAACTCTGCGTTCGCTGAATGGAATGTCTGAGCGTTGTCGCTGCAGATTGTGTGTGGTATACCACGTCGGCCTATAAACCTCTGCAAGGCCTGTAGGAATTTGTCTGTCGGCATGTCACCGCACAGTTCCAAGTGTAAGGCTCGCGTTGTTGCACAGGTGAATAATGTAATGTGGGCTTTTTATATGAGGTTGTCAGAAGTAACGTACAGTGGTCCTGCGAAGTATAGTCCCGTTACTTCGAATGGTCTGGAAGGACGTAGACGATCCAGGGAAAGTGGTGCTTCTAATTCCGTCGGTCTCCTCCGATGAACAACTTTACACGGAAGGCAAGTGTGTAAGACCTTCTTGATTGTTTTGCGTGCTCGCAAGTTCCAGAATTCTGTGCGTAGTTCAGTTAGGATAGCGGGAACACCTAGATGGTGAAGTCTTATGTGAGTTTGTTTTATCAGAAGTATACAGAAAGCGTGTGAGCCATCCAGAAGTATTGGGTGCTTTTCGTTGCTCGAGATGTCTGCGTGTTGTAGCCGTCCGCCTAGTCGGAGGATACCATGTAGTAGAAATGGATTGTAGCGAAAGATCTTCGAAGCTCGTGTTAGTGGAAGATTATTCTTCAGCGCTTGCAGTTCAGAAGCAAAGCATTCCTGTTGAACTTGCTTTATTTAGTACGTTCTTGCTTCTTCCATTTCTGAGGCTATGAAGTTGTGACAACACTTGGTTTTCTCCTTCAAACATTTCACGAATCGTAGAATCCACGCGGTAACTCTTAAAAGTTTCCAGTATGTACTAAATCGTGAGGCAGCAAACAATGGTTCTGGGGTGGTGGTTGCAAGAACTTGAGTGGTCTTCCTTTCCTCAGGTAGAGTCATATTAGTGGGGGTGACATCTCTGGGCCATGAGTAGGAAGGTCCATTCAACCACTAAGGTCCGTGCCACCATGAGTCCAAGGACTCCAGTTGGTGTGCTTGAAGTCCTCTAGAAAGGTGGTCATCTGGGTTGTTGATTCCGGGACAGTGTCTCCACTGACTGGACGTGGTATGAGTCAAAATTTCAGTCACCCGGTTACAGACAAATATCTTCCAACGGTTGGGATTACTTCTTATCCACCCCAGAGTGACTGTAGAATCGCTCCATAACGTGGCAGGGATGGACGTTACTCCAGTGGCTTCGTAAAAATAATGTAGAAGTCGGGATCCGACCAAGGCTGCTAACAATTCGAGCCTGGGAAGAGTCACTTTCTTCACAGGGGAGAGTCTGGCCTTGCTGCAAACTAAACGAACAGTGTAAGCGTCGTCGACAAGTGACCGGACGTACAATGCGGCGCCGTATGCTCTTTCGGAGGCGTCGCAAAACACGTGCAGTGATGTGTCTGTACCGGAATTTGAAATGGCAATCCATCGTGGTATCCGGATTGGAGAGAGGTACTGTAGGTGTGAGAGCCAATTGTTCCATCGATGGGCGAGATTAGGCGGTAAAATTTCTTCCCATGCCAGTCCTTGGCACCAAGTGTCTTGGAAAAGGATTTTGGCAGTGATTGACACGGGTGAAAATAGTCAAAGTGGGTCGTAGAAGTGTGCGGTGGCTTTCAGTAACTGTTGTTTAGTTGCTGGCTGTGTGGATAGTTTTGTAGTGACGTCACCTGGGGTTGTAAAGAGTTGATCTGATTCCGCATTCCAGTTGATACCTAATACTCGTGTCTGCAGTACGACTTCTCGAGTTTCTGCTTTTCAAATGTTCATTAATGGCAAGGAATTCGTGACCCATTTTGAGAGTGGGAGTCGAATGTGGCGCAGGAGGGCTGTCAGTTCATAATAAAGAGTAACGGCCGTATTGTCGTCTTCTACCCTGGCAGTGAAGTCATCCATAAATGTGCAAGCATCTAGGAGAGGCGCTGCAGTGGGATAAGTGTTGTAGTGTAGGGTAGCTAGTTCACGGAGAGTGGCTGAGAGGAGGAACGGGCTACAGGTGAGGCCAAAGGGTAGGCGGGTGAATCGGTACGTTACGACGTCCTCTGTTGTCGTGTAGGTTCCGTCTGTAGTAGTGTCGATGCGGTACCAAAGAAATCTGGTGAGATCTCTATCTTTTTCGTCGAGGGCTAGCTGGAGGAACGCCTGGGTACCGTCACATGCGATGGCCTTTCGATGCAATCGAAACCTTGAGAGGGTCGCAAAAATTTCGGGTAGGAGATTTGGACCCATGTGGAGGGTATCGTTGAGGGATGGGAATCCTGGTTCGTGAGAGGAAGCGTCGTACACTATTCTCCATTTAGTGGCATCTCGTTTCTCCTTCTTGACGGCATGGTGTGGCAGATAAAACACATTTCCAGGGATTGCGGTATCGGGGGCTAGTTCCACTTGCTCTCGAAGCACGTAGTCCAACATTAGCGTCTGATACATGTTCTTGAAAGTTGCGTCTTGATGTAGCCATCTCTGTAGTGTTCGAAACCTTGCCTCGGTTGTTGCCAAATTATCGGATAAGACTATATCCCGTTTGCGAGGAAGGGATACGACTCTTCGTTTGTCATGGATGCGGTAATTGTCGTGGAACTCTTGAAGAATAGCAGCATCCGTGTCGTCTAGTTGTCTGTGTTTCGTCTCTCGAATGCCGATTGTCTCGAGGTCCCAAAAACGTCGCATGGAGTCGTCCGATATCTCGTCATTGTTGACTGAGACGTGGTTCGTCATGACATGATTGACAGTGGTACCAGAACTGTTGCCTGTGAGGACCCAACCGAAGATTGTTGGAAGTAGGACTAAAGAGAGTGTGATGGGCTGTGGTGGATCTAGTTTCACGACTTTCCAATAATTGTCTGCACCAATAAGGATTTCAATCGGCAAGTCATCTGCGTCGTTGGTTTTTGGATCAGCGAGTGGCAGATTGCTGTGGTTAAGAGTGACTGCTGGGTGAGATGAATAAGTGTTGGCACTTTCGAAGGCTGTGATAGTGACGGCGGTTTTTGTCGAAAATCCGATAATTTCTCATTGGGTGAGTCGACGTGGTTGAAAGCTATTGCTAGTTGTTTCGAAGGCTGTGACTGCTAGGTCTCGACTACAGATTACTGGTAGCTGTAGAGTGTCCAATAATGACGTGGCAATAAAACTTGATTGACTTCCAGCGTCTAGAAGGCATCGTGTGATTTTGTGTGCCCCTGTTGGTCCTTGTATCTGAACACGGACTGTCTGCAGAAATGAAAAACTGGGTGGCCCTGTTTCAATCTTTCTGACAGAAGTTGACTGGGATTGGCTCTGGTTGCAGATGGATACGTGGTGAAGTTGTTTGCATTTAGAGCATGACACTCTGCCCTTCATATTGCAGTTCTGGACGTTGTGACCTCGATTGAGGCAGAGAAAGCATCTTTTGGAGAGTTTCAGCTTCTCCACCCTGGCTTGGGGTAGGACTACTTGTGTGCATCCCTGTGCCCAGTGACCCCTGCTTTCGCAGAAGGCACAGAATGGTGTTATTGCGGGCTTGTTCTGCTCCCTCCTTAACTTTTGTGGCCTAGTACTGACTTGGAGAGCAGCTGCTGTAGGTTGGTAAAGTGATGGAAGTGCGATGCTAGTCTCTCCCCTGAGTTTCTGAGTGCTAAGGGCCGCTTCTACTTCCTCACGAAGAAATTCTATCAGAGACATCATATGACCTTCGGAGATTTTGTTGCGCTTTGCGTGAATTAGCCAACGTGTGCAGATTGCCGCTGGAAAAGCTCGTAAAATCTTCGGGGCAATCACGCGTCCGTAAACATTAATGTCTTCGCCGAGCGCCTTGAGGGCTTGAACTCTACGGTGGCACTCCAGGTATGTCACGTTGAGATCATCAGGATTCTCTGATAATGTGGGTGGTAAATTCTCCGGGTAGCTCAGATGAACCTGAACTATTTTATCCTTGTCGCCATAACGTTCAGTAAGTAAAGTCTTGACCTGGGCGTACGTTTCTGAACTACGTGCTATACCATCGACGAGTTGCTTGGGTTCCCCTCGTAGACATCCTCGTAATAACACGTGCTTGCTAACGTCTGGAATCGTGATGGTGTTGTCAACTGCTGTCTCGAACTGTTCCCAGAAACGCGACCAGGATTCTATGTCACCTGAGAATGGCTCAATGTGTATTGTCGGGAGTTTAAATTCTGGAACAACTGGGGGTGGAACATAATAGCTAGAACTGGGAATGGATGCTGACGCATTTGTCTCTGCTGGTTTCCGTGTAAGAATTTTGTTGGCATGCTGTATAGCTCTTGTTGCACTGTCGACATAGTTTTCACATGCCTGTACATCTGTTTCATAATCTGTGTCGGGTAACTGGTCGTATATAACATCGTCTGAGGAAACTAATAATTGCAAAGTATTCTGAAGTCTCTCACGAAGATATGCTATTTCGTCTTAGTCTGGTGTATTTGTTTTGTCTTTTAAAAGATTGACAAAGCGCGTTAAATTTGCTCGCAGAGTAGTTCGCTTTCTTTTCAGAAGGGACAGGTCTTGTATAGACATCGCTGAGGGTGTGACAGACAGGCGATTTATGCCAGCTGAGGAGGGGGTGCAGATGAACGTGCTGCAGGCAGGGCTTTGTTCCCGTGACAGTAGGTAGTTGGGCCGGTAATAGTCCGCTTTGTTTCCAGTAGGTGGTAGCACTTGTCACACAGAGCGGCGTGGATTTGTTTTAGAAATAACGATATTCTTGAAGCATGCAGAAATAATATCTACACCAATGCAATAATGCCGTACAATCCCTGTATAGCATGCTACGTTAGTGATTCAGTACTTTGTATCTCAGAATAAATAACGGTTCTACTCATCGTGATCCTGGGTCGAGTGGCGTGATGAAACATTCCCTTTACAGGAGATCCGTGGTTACTTGGCGAGAAAGTTCTCCAAATCTTGAAAGTTCGTGATGAAACGTATCGTAACTTCAACAGATGGGTTGTTTCGACACCATAAATGTTGGGGAAATCACTAATAAATAAAACACTGAATCACTTTACTTCGTCATGGCTGCCATCTTTATTCTTACTTACTACAACCAAATACAAAACAAAAGCATAAATACAAGCGATATGGCAGTTCCCAGTAGCTCCGCTAGATAGCAGGAGCTCATACTTGAAATACTAAACTATGTACAGGGAGATTGCATATCCAAATGACATAACGCCGTTAGAGTGTGTACGAGTCCTTTTCTATGAATCTCCAACAGCCTTCTAGGACATTGCAATGAAGTCAAGTGCACCGAAGATTGGAACTCTAAATTATGATGGAACATTTCCAGCATCTATAAGGAATTAAATAAGCTGTACCAACTTCTCCCAATAGAATGACTTAAAGGGGTGTATAATACCGACATCCATAGGGTGCAGCATGCATGTGCAGTTATCAGGCAGAAATTCTAACAGCACATTCCTGAAATTAACATCCACAGGATCTGTAGGACAACAGTCGATGAAAAGAAGGATTTTCCTATTTTTCACACCCATTTTTGAATCGAGAGCAGCTAACTGCTGTCAAAAAAGGTATGTGGTCGTCAAGCTTTAGGGTTGGCATCATAGGCAGTTGCCGATGATCGCACATTCTTGAAGCAGGGAGGCTTTTTATATTTATCCATCACAAAGGAGTGGAGCATCTCAGAGCCACCAGCATGGGCTTACATCAATGTGAGCTCAATTTCCTCAGTTTCCCACCACGGCATTTATCACATTTAAATGCGAAAGGCATGCTGAGCAACACAATGAAAAACAGCCCAGCTTCATCTAGGTTTAAATTGTTCCTGCAGTCTTCCATTGATTCCCTCTTCCACAGATTCATCACTGATTGCGTTTCATTCTCAATTATATGCTCTGAAATATTTAATGCCAAGAATATTTGCTACTTTATGTGCAATTTACAAACAGCGTCTATCTCACATTCATACGATGTACACTGGTTGCATGGTTATGGTGTCTGTTTTTTCCCACACCCATGTGAAGAACACATTGAAAAATAACTTTTGGGTACGCAACCCGCTCATCAGAAATGTCCTACCTTTTGTATAAATTTGTTAAGTAGGTAACCCTTTCATCATAGTTGTTAGGCGACTTGCGTAGTTTCCCGACGTTTAAAAAAGGCTAGTTCTGCCCATGTGTGGTTCGGTCATCATGCCATGGTTACATAGGTCAGTTGTGACACCATTATACATCTCGAGCAGCCTGACGTAGTGTAAATGGCGGGACATAAAAGGTCGCAAGACGATTTTAATACATTGCGAGCGCAGAGAAACTGAGGGGACCTACAAAAATGTTTTAAATGACGTTGAAACATAAAATGCTGGAATGAAAAAGCGGGGCAATACTGTAATTACTTAAACGTTCACAAAAGGCTTTAGGAGGCAGCTGCTTTATACTGAGCTGGAGAAGGTGAAAGGAGAAGGACGATGAGCCTTGTAGGTCAGAATGGAGGGAGAGGGTGGAGAAGTCACGTAGAGAAACTTCACACTCAATATAAGCCGTGATGTGAAATAAATTCGGAATCCAGTCCTAGTATTATCAGTGAAGAGATTATGAGAGCAATAATACTCTATAAGAAAGGAATAGACACCAGGATACGATGGATACCTCGTGGGAACAAATGTTCCACACAGAGTTTAGGAATGTTCTTCGCACAAGAGAAGAAATTACTTATGTACTGGTTTTCTCTCAAAGATTCTGAAATGTCCATTGTGATATGTTTGTTTCTCAGATTATGAGGAAGCCTTTGACATATGCAACATTCTAAAGTTATACGTATCCTCAACGAAACTGGAATTGATAATGATATACGTACCTTTTAAAAACTTACACTCGAATCGAACATTTGCTATATGATTTCGTGGAATTAACAATCGGCAAAAATTGGCATCCAGTCTGGTAACCAACGAGGGTGCGTTTCGTCTCCAGTACTCTTGAATTTATATTGAGGGAGGCCTTGCTAGATGTGCGCCAGGGAATACTTATTAATGGCGAGCATCACAATATCAGGTACGCAGATGATAGTTCTACTTGCCGATTCCTTGGACGCTTTATAACAACTGATGGTTAAAGTCAAAACTTATAGTTTTTAGTAAACAAAAGTTTTTCGGTGCAATTTCTAAACGGTGCCGAAATTTCAGAAAAGGAAATATTTAAATACCTAAGAAGGTATATTAATTGAGACTGAGACCAATCAGTCGAAATTAAAAACTGAATAGAATGGAATGTCTTTGTAACAATCAGTTAAATACTGAACAGTAACTATTTGAACATCCGCACTAAGCCTTGATTGGTGAGATACTATACCTTCATTATCTTTCTATATGATGTATAAATAAGGACAGAGACTGCAGCCACTGAAAACTACAATAATAAGAAGCCTTTCAGATGTGGGTCTACGAATATCCCGTACAGATCATGTCACACATTATGAACTATTACGGACAGTCAGGAAGGATATAAAAATTACCAAGACTGGTAAGAAAAGAAAACAATATGCGAAACACAAAGAGAAATCCAGAGATGTTAGGTTTACTTCAGATTTTACATAGATGAAAGGTATTGCAGTAGTGGGAGAGAAAGACCTCGAATGAACTCACAAAATTTCTTTTGAGATTTGGCTAAATACTGCAATGACAAACCTTTTCCAAACTGCATTTTTAGTAAAGTGTTACGATCATTACTAATTGTTCAAAATAGGATGAACCTGGGATCAAGAATAAGGCTTCACCAATCCCAGAAAAAACATTGTACAGGCATCATTAGAGGATGCAAAGGAATAAAGAGAACCAGAATATAATATTTGTTGTTTATAAGTGGCCTAACAGCTAGATCACTGACGCCAATGTTAGGAGGTGCAATGATATGAACTGAAATGACAAATAAAACTTCAAAATGTATCCACTGACTAGAATCTAAAATGAAGGACGAAAAAATGAACATGAATCCAAAACAATCAGTGGATCAAATTCACAAGGCCTTACTTTCTGAGATGATGTCTGTTGTCCAGAGGGTTCCAGATCCAGGTCACTGGCCGCTCATAACTTGTAATGCAGAACCATGGTGTTCCTCCTATAGTGGTATCAATCACGGGCAACTTAGACCCATCATGATCCTCTCATGGTAGTACTAATCACGAGCAATGCACAATCCCGTGGTGTTCCTCGCATAGTGGTACTACTTCCAGGTAACCTAGACCAATGGCATTTCTTACATAGTACATACGTGCCAACTCTCCCGATTTAAGAGGAAAACTCCCTACGTTAGGTCCTTCCTCCCTCTCCCTTGATCCCAGAGACTTACCTACCGATTTTGAGAACAGATTTAGTATTCCTGTATTTTTGAAAATCCCAGGATTTTCCTCGTTCTTTAAGTATCTGGAAAGAAGTGATGTTCAGAGGGAACTGGCAAGACAGATGCGTGCCGAGTGTAGCGTCAGGAGTCGCGTCGTTTCGACCGGAAATCAATATAACGCCAAACGCTTACTTAACACGCTATTTCATTTAACACATCTACACAAGGCTCCTTCTCAACAATGAATGATAACAGTGCACGTTCTGCATTATTAATAAGTTTACGCGATGAGTCGCGTTCGGTTGAATGGAACGGAGACAGGTAACGTGAGATGTCGCGTGCGAACGAAACGACCGGATGGCCAGGTCGTCACTCACTGAATGAGTGGAGAGGGATAACCGTGGTGTGACAGAAGTGTGGACGAGTCCATTGAGGAGAAGGAAGTATAATAAACAGTGTTCGTGGAAGGATTGATCAAAATAAACAGAAATGGTTGATACGACAGGACGCGACCCCTCATGGGTTAAATATGACAGAATCTCTAACGTAATGCCTCTTATTTTATCATTTCCATATAGCAATGCCGACTGTGAGAGTAAATTACCATACATACGAGGACAAAGCCTCAATTCAGATCAAAGCTTCCCGAAAAAAATTCTAGAAAATTTAAATCTTAAAACCCATTCAACAAGCCAGTGCTTTGAGCATAAATCTAGTTCCGAAATTTATGAAGACGTCAAAGGCAGTTACAATGAAGAGGCATGTGTTCTAAAGCTCAAATTCATACAGTATTTCAGTATTTATAAAATACACAATATTTTTCAGTATTTACAAATAAATTAATAGGAGAAATTACTTAATTGAGTAGCATAATGTGTGAAATATTCTTCATCAAAGTGTCGTAACATGTCTGGATATGCCGCAAAAACAAAATCGACCTGATTTTTTATTTTGAAAGTTGGCACGTCTGCATAGTGGTATTCATAACGGGCAACACAATCCCGTAGTGTTCCTCACATAGTGGTACTAATCACAGGCAACTTAGACCCCTGGTGTTCAGCACATAGTGGTACTAATCACAGGCAACCTAGACCCCTGGTGTTCCTCACATAGTAGTACTAATCAGAGGCAACCATGTGCCATGGAATTCCTTATACAATCACCGGCAATACGAACCCATGGTGTTCATCACATAGTGGTACTAATCACAGGCAACCTTGACCCATGGCGTTCCTCAAATTGTGGTGCTAATCACAGGCAACATTGACAAATGGTGTTCCTTACATAGTGGTGCTAATGGCAGGCAACATTGAGAAATGGTGTTCCTTACATATTGGTGCTAAAGACAGGCAACCTTGACCCATGGCGTTCCTCAAATTGTGGTGCTAATCACAGGCAACATTGAGAAATGGTGTTCCTTACATATTGGTGCTAAAGACAGGCAACCTAGACCAATGGTGTTCCTCAAATAGTGGTACAATTCACAGGCAACCTAGACCAATGGTGTTCCTCACATAGTGGTACAATTCACAGGCAACCTTGACCCATGGTGTTCCTCAAATTGTGGTACAATTCACAGGCAACCTAGACCCGTGGTGTTTCTCACAGAGTGATGCAAATCACAGGCAACATTGACAAATGGTGTTCCTTACATAGTGGTGCTAATGGCAGGCAACCTAGACCAATGGTGTTCCTCACATAGTAGTACAATTCACAGGCAACCTAGACCCATGGTGTTCCTCACATTGTAGTACAATTCACAGGCAACCTAGACCCATGGTGTTCCTCACATAGTAGTACAATTCACAGGCAACCTAGACCAATGGCGTTCCCCACATAGTAGTACAATTCACAGGCAACCTAGACCCATGGTGTTCCTCACACAGTGAACTACTTTATTTATTTATTAATACATCCATAACAGGGTATATCCCCAATTACAATGGATGGTACAAAACACATTCAATATATAAATGGTACCTATATGTACAAAAACTTTATAAAAATTAAAAAGCCAAGATTTCCATGACTAAATTAAGAATAATTTAAACACATTTTCAATAAAACATACAAACACATGAAATATTCAAGTTAAAGGAGATAAAACAAATTAGCAGAGAAAAAAGAAAAACATTCATAAGAATAGCAAATGCACAAACACATATACATTGTAAAAATGATAGTGGCATTACATACGTCATATTTCAGTGCTGAATTAATTTCCTCCAATAAATTATTCATTATAATATAAATAATGTTTTGATATTTCTGTTACATACTTCAAACATTTTTACAACAGGTGAATTTTTATGATGTGAGGTGCTTGAGAAGGGGCAGTAAAATGTTTGTCTCAAACTAAGAGTTATCCTCCTGATATTGAAGTTGATTCTTTTAAGAAACTCTTGGTTATCTAATATTCCATTAACTGTCTTGGAAAGAAATATCTCTTGAGCTAATATTCTACGTGTACTGAGCTGCATTAAACCAAATTATTTTTTAAAATATAAATGTCGCAAAACTTATTTTTATTTTTTTATTTCGTTAATTGTACACATGTACTGACGAGCCCACACTCCACATGAATATTCAAGTTTACTTCTAACAAGATGACTGAATAAGATTTTTAAAGTATATTCATCCCTAAGTTCCTGATTATTTCTAACGAGGAACTGTAATTGTTTAAATCCATCATTTGTAATTTTGTGAATATGACTGTTGAATGAAAGTTTTGAATCAAGCATAACACCCAGATCATTTACTAAATTACACCTCTGCAAGATCTCACCATTTATACTGTAGTTATTCACAGTCACATTCTTATTACGATAAAATGTGATCCCCAAACACTTTTTAATATTTAAAAAGCCTTTTTGCAACACACCATTTGTAACAGTTGTTCAGATCGGCTTGCAATTCCATAGCATCATCATACCCGGTAATTTGCTTATAAATCTTTAGGTCGTCAGCAAAGAGTAAGCTTTTTGAATATTTTATTACTTTCGGTAAGTCATTTATAAATAATAAAAAGAACAATGGACCAAGGTTTGAGCCCCTGAAGGACTCCAGAATTAAGTTTGAACTGGAATGAAGTATTTTGTGCGTAAGATACAGACTGTTTTCTGTCTAATAGATATGAAGAAATTAAATTCAGAATCTCAGAAGATAAACCAAATAATGGCAATTTACTCAAAAGTATACCATGATCAATTTTGTCAAAAGCGTTTGCAAAATCAGTATAAACTGCATTGATAGGAAGCCCTTCATTCATTGAATCAAAAATATCCTGTATAAAGTTCATAATATTAATCGTAGTAGAACGCTTGGGATAAAACCCATGCTGAAATTCTGATACGTATGGTTTGATGTGATTAAATATTCTAACATAGAGTATTTCTTCCAAGAGCTTCGCTGGAGCACATATTATTGAGATAGCTCTGTAGTTCTCAATTTTCTAACTATCACCAGATTTAAGAATCGGAGTTATTTTATTTATTTTCCAAATCCCAGGAAATATTTGCGTCTTCAAGAATTAAATTATATATGGCCCATAGTGGAACCATTAGCACTTCTGCACATCCTTTAATAATTTAAGAAGGTGTGTGATCAATTCCCGCCGATTTAGATGCCTTAAGTTTTGTCACTGCATCTTTGTACTCATCTGCGCGTATAGGACATATCTGCAAACTGTGAGCATTAATCATTGATACTGACTCAGAAGCTATATATATAGAAGGCTGGGGTGCATAAACAGTTTGAAAATAACATGCAAACGCGTTGGCTATTCCTTGCGCAGTTACCAAATCGTTTCCACCCTATGTCATACACTGTTTGAACAAACTATTATTTCGCTTATTTCGCTTACTTTTTATGAAACCCCAAATCGTTTTCGGATCATTTTTATATTATTCTGCGACTGTAATATATACAATTTATACGCCCTTGCAATAAGTGTCTTAAACTGTTTTCTTAATTGTTTGTATATGTGAGCACTGTATTAAGAATGCTTCATGTGCTTCCTGTGAATCTCCTTTAATTTCAACATTTTAATTATATCTAATGTAAACCAACAAGGGTACATTCTTTTCTTATTAACTGATTTTCATAAACTTATTTTGTGTAAAGGTTATTAAGGACTTCATAAAAATAGCTTACTGCATTATTAGGGTCTTCACTCAATAGTAACTGATTCCAGTCATATTTTTGTAACGATACATACAATTCATAAAAATCGGCCTTCTGGAAATTATAGATGTTGACAGGTAATATTTTGACTCGCTCAATGTTAGCAACCAGTTCAAAATATAAAGCAGGATGTTTAGAATCCTCAGGCACAAGGGGGGTAATTTCTTCTGAATACATTGATATTTCCTACATAGTTGGGCAGAACTAAATCAAGTGTTTTACCACTAGGATTTTTTACGTTATTTAATGAATTCAGATTGAATAAAGCAATAAAATTAGCGAGAGGGAGGTATTTTGGTCTACAATTAAGTAAATTACAGTTACTATCTTTGATGAAAGGTAAGTTAAAATCACCCGTTATAATAACATTATAATGTTGTATGAATTCGATGTTTTCAAGTACAGCAAAAAAATTATTATAAGTTTCTAAATCAGAGTTCGGTGGAAAGTAAACAGTTACCACGAGATATACCTTTTCACCTAAAATAAATTTAACACAGACACATTCGATGTTCTCTACATCAAGTTCTCAAGAACAGATTTAAAAGTATTGGCAACAGTTATCAAAACACCACGGCCCTTCTTATGAACACGATTCCGCCGAAAAACATTATATCTTGAACCAAATATTTCTCCATTATATACGTCCTTCTTCAACCATGACTCTGTCACCATGATCACGTCATAATTACTAGCAAGGACACTTGTGTATACGTCACTTATTTTGGAGTTCAACCCTCTAACATTCTGACAGTAAAATGATAACAATTTATCCCTTACAGCCATCTATATCATGCCAAATTCTTAACATCATCAATCGTTCTAAGAGTATGTACATAAGTGTCACTTGATTTCTTCCTAAGTTCAATATTTCCTGCATTATCCGCCCACAAATATGCAAAATCTGTCTCCCTTTTTACCCTTCTCGCTTCACTGAAAATAATCCATCTGTTTATAGTGAGATTTTGGTTGACATAGATAGGCCCCCCAGAGGTAAGTCCAATGTCAGCACAGCTCAAGTTACGTTTAATCTGACGCCTCTGGAGAAACATATCCAGTCAAATCTTTTAACAAATTTCACGATAAATCCTGCGTGAGGTTGACTTACAGGCCTTTTTAACCTATGACATCTGTCAATAATATTATCAGTCACAGTAACATTTTATGCCCGACCTACATTTTTCACTAAGGAGATCACATCTTCATTTGGCGTTTCAGGAATCCCATGTATCTCCAGTCTATTACGCCTTCCATATTGGTCCAGATCATCTATTTGTTGCGGTAAGTTGCTGATCTTGTTCTTTAATGCACAGTTCTCTGATTTAAGGTTCTCAATAACTTTCTTACATGATTTCAGTTCTTCTCCATGACTCATAAGTAAAATAAAGTTTTCCTCCAGTTTCTCATGAACCGAGTTCAGTGATTTACCGAGCTCTACCTCAAGATTCTTACACGATTCCTTAACTTCTTTGCTAATTGAAAACAGAAGTCGATATATCTCGCTTACAGTCGGTATATTTTCTACAACATTACTGCCCTCCTGATCACTCACATTACTACAGGGAGTTTTCTTACAATTACTGCATAACCACATCTCATCATTGGATCGCAAGTTTTTCCCGTTCTTCCGCAAAATTTACACATGCACTACGAAATAGATTACTGCATAACTTGCACTGCATTTTTCCATTTACATCCTGACGTGCGACAACTTTTGAACAATTTCCGCACACACACATTTTACAACAGGAAATACTTGTGCTCTGTACAGATAAACTTTCGTGATGTTGGCAGTACTCGTTGCAATCGATTCAACACAATACAATTTTACTCCTTGGAAACATTGAGCATTGAAGCTGGTAGTAGTTTGTAACAATCGATAGTTCACTTGACGCCACAGAAATATCAAAACTCT
This sequence comes from Anabrus simplex, assembly GCF_040414725.1. NCBI lineage: Eukaryota > Metazoa > Arthropoda > Insecta > Orthoptera > Tettigoniidae > Anabrus > Anabrus simplex. The sequence goes on along the minus strand of NC_090279.1, from coordinate 20,093,069 downwards.
ATGTTGGTAACAACTTTGTAAACACTGTTATAGATTGCACTGAATCTCCATACAGTTTAAAAATTGATTTACAGCACTTGCTACAATTGAAATGTTTTACGTCAGTTTAAACATGTGTACTTACAGTTTGAAATAATTGCATTCTTTTCAGCCAAACATCATATATCCACTTTAAAATCTTGAAAGCCTAGAGCACAAGTCACTGCCTGGCTACCTCGCCATTACCAACACAAATCACCGGCAAACAACGCCCACGGTGTTCCACAAAGAGTAGTATGAATCATAGTCAACCAATACGCATGGAATTCCTTATACAATCACAGGCAACCTAGACCATGTTGTTCCTCACACAGTGGTGCTAATTACAGGCAACCTAGACCATGTTGTTCCTCACATAGTGGTACAAAACATAAGAAACCTAGACCATGTTGTTCCTCACATAGTGGTACAAAACATAAGAAACCTAGACCATGTTGTTCCTCACATAGTGGTACAAAACATAAGAAACCTAGACCATGTTGTTCCTCACATAGTGGTGCAAATCACAGGCAACCTAGACCCGTGGTGTTCCTCACATAGTGGTACAAAACATAAGAAACCTAGACCATGTTGTTCCTCACATAGTGGTACAAAACATAAGAAACCTAGACCATGTTGTTCCTCACATAGTGGTACAAAACATAAGAAACCTAGACCATGGTGTTCCTCACATAGTGGTACAAAACATAAGAAACCTAGACCATGTTGTTCCTCACATAGCGGTACAAAACATAAGAAACCTAGACCATGTTGTTCCTCACATAGTGGTACAAAACATAAGAAACCTAGACCATGGTGTTCCTCACATAGTGGTGCAAATCACAGGCAACCTAGACCCGTGGTGTTCCTCACATAGTGGTACAAAACATAAGAAACCTAGACCATGTTGTTCCTCACATAGTGGTACAAAACATAAGAAACCTAGACCATGTTGTTCCTCACATAGTGGTACAAAACATAAGAAACCTAGACCATGGTGTTCCTCACATAGTGGTACAAAACATAAGAAACCTAGACCATGTTGTTCCTCACATAGCGGTACAAAACATAAGAAACCTAGACCATGTTGTTCCTCACATAGTGGTACAAAACATAAGAAACCTAGACCATGTTGTTCCTCACATAGCGGTACAAAACATAAGAAACCTAGACCATGGTGTTCCTCACATAGTGGTACAAAACATAAGAAACCTAGACCATGTTGTTCCTCACATAGCGGTACAAAACATAAGAAACCTAGACCATGTTGTTCCTCACATAGTGGTACAAAACATAAGAAACCTAGACCATGGTGTTCCTCACATAGTGGTACAAAACATAAGAAACCTAGACCATGGTGTTCCTCACATAGTGGTACAAAACATAAGAAACCTAGACCATGTTGTTCCTCACATAGTGGTACTAATCACAAGAAACCTAGACCCGTGGTGTTCCTCACATAGTGGTACAAAACACAGGCAACCTAGACCATGTTGTTCCTCACATAGTGGTACAAAACATAAGAAACCTAGACCCGTGGTGTTCCTCACATAGTGGTACTAATCACAAGAAACCTAGACCCGTGGTGTTCCTCACATAGTGGTACAAATCACAGGCAACCTAGACCATGTTGTTCCTCACAGAGTGGTACTAATCACAAGAAACCTAGACCATGTTGTTCCTCACATAGTGGTACAAAACATAAGAAACCTAGACCCGTGGTGTTCCTCACATAGTGGTACTAATCACAAGAAACCTAGACCCGTGGTGTTCCTCACATAGTGGTACTAATCACAAGAAACCTAGACCCATGTTGTTCCTCACATAGTGGTACTAATCACAAGAAACCTAGACCCGTGGTGTTCCTCACATAGTGGTACTAATCGCAAGAAACCTAGACCATGTTGTTCCTCACATAGTGGTACAAAACATAAGAAACCTAGACCCGTGGTGTTCCTCACATAGTGGTACTAATCACAAGAAACCTAGACCCGTGGTGTTCCTCACATAGTGGTACTAATCGCAAGAAACCTAGACCATGTTGTTCCTCACATAGTGGTACTAATCACAGGCAACCTAGACCATGTTGTTCCTCACATAGTGGTACAAAACACAGGCAACCTAGACCATGTTGTTCCTCACATAGTGGTACTAATCACAGGCAACCTAGACCATGTTGTTCCTCACATAGTGGTACAAAACATAAGAAACCTAGACCCGTGGTGTTCCTCACATAGTGGTACTAATCGCAAGAAACCTAGACCATGTTGTTCCTCACATAGTGGTACAAAACATAAGAAACCTAGACCATGTTGTTCCTCACATAGTGGTACTAATCACAAGAAACCTAGACCCGTGGTGTTCCTCACATAGTGGTACAAAACACAGGCAACCTAGACCATGTTGTTCCTCACATAGTGGTACAAAACATAAGAAACCTAGACCCGTGGTGTTCCTCACATAGTGGTACTAATCACAAGAAACCTAGACCCGTGGTGTTCCTCACATAGTGGTACAAATCACAGGCAACCTAGACCATGTTGTTCCTCACATAGTGGTACAAAACATAAGAAACCTAGACCATGTTGTTCCTCACACAGTGGTACAAAACACAAGAAACCTAGACCATGTTGTTCCTCACACAGTGGTGCTAATTACAGGCAACCTAGACCATGTTGTTCCTCACATAGTGGTACAAAACATAAGAAACCTAGACCATGGTGTTCCTCACATAGTGGTACAAAACATAAGAAACCTAGACCATGTTGTTCCTCACATAGTGGTACAAAACATAAGAAACCTAGACCATGGTGTTCCTCACATAGTGGTACAAAACATAAGAAACCTAGACCATGGTGTTCCTCACATAGTGGTACAAAACATAAGAAACCTAGACCATGTTGTTCCTCACATAGTGGTACAAAACACAAGAAACCTAGACCCGTGGTGTTCCTCACATAGTGGTACAAAACATAAGAAACCTAGACCATGGTGTTCCTCACATAGTGGTACTAATCACAAGAAACCTAGACCCGTGGTGTTCCTCACATAGTGGTACAAAACACAAGAAACCTAGACCATGTTGTTCCTCACATAGTGGTACAAAACATAAGAAACCTAGACCCGTGGTGTTCCTCACATAGTGGTACTAATCACAAGAAACCTAGACCCGTGGTGTTCCTCACATAGTGGTACTAATCACAAGAAACCTAGACCATGTTGTTCCTCACATAGTGGTACTAATCACAAGAAACCTAGACCCGTGGTGTTCCTCACATAGTGGTACAAATCACAGGCAACCTAGACCATGTTGTTCCCCACATAGTGGTACAAAACATAAGAAACCTAGACCCGTGGTGTTCCTCACATAGTGGTACAAAACACAGGCAACCTAGACCATGTTGTTCCTCACATAGTGGTACTAATCACAGGCAACCTAGACCATGTTGTTCCTCACATAGTGGTACAAAACACATGCAACCTAGACCATGTTGTTCCTCACATAGTGGTACAAAACACAGGCAACCTAGACCATGTTGTTCCTCACATAGTGGTACAAAACATAAGAAACCTAGACCATGTTGTTCCTCACATAGTGGTACAAAACACAGGCAACCTAGACCATGTTGTTCCTCACATAGTGGTACAAAACACAGGCAACCTAGACCATGTTGTTCCTCACATAGTGGTACAAAACATAAGAAACCTAGACCATGTTGTTCCTCACATAGTGGTACAAAACACAGGCAACCTAGACCATGTTGTTCCTCACATAGTGGTACAAAACACAGGCAACCTAGACCATGTTGTTCCTCACATAGTGGTACAAAACACAGGCAACCTAGACCATGTTGTCCCTCACATAGTGGTACTAATCACAGGCAACCTAGACCATGTTGTTCCTCACATAGTGGTACTAATCGCAAGAAACCTAGACCCATGTTGTTCCTCACATAGTGGTACTAATCACAAGAAACCTAGACCCGTGGTGTTCCTCACATAGTGGTGCTAATTACAAGAAACCTAGACCCGTGGTGTTCCTCACATAGTGGTACTAATCACAAGAAACCTAGACCCGTGGTGTTCCTCACATAGTGGTACTAATCACAAGAAACCTAGACCCGTGGTGTTCCTCACATAGTGGTACTAATCACAAGAAACCTAGACCATGTTGTTCCTCACATAGTGGTACTAATCACAAGAAACCTAGACCATGTTGTTCCTCACATAGTGGTACTAATCGCAAGAAACCTAGACCCATGTTGTTCCTCACATAGTGGTACTAATCACAGGCAACCTAGACCATGTTGTTCCTCACATAGTGGTACTAATCACAAGAAACCTAGACCATGTTGTTCCTCACATAGCGGTACAAAACACAGGCAACCTAGACCATGTTGTTCCTCACATAGTGGTATTAATCACAAGAAACCTAGACCATGTTGTTCCTCACATAGTGGTACTAATCACAAGAAACCTAGACCATGTTGTTCCTCACATAGTGGTATTAATCACAAGAAACCTAGACCATGTTGTTCCTCACATAGTGGTACAAAACACAAGAAACCTAGACCCGTGGTGTTCCTCACATAGTGGTATTAATCACAAGAAACCTAGACCATGTTGTTCCTCACATAGTGGTACAAAACACAAGAAACCTAGACCCGTGGTGTTCCTCACATAGTGGTATTAATCACAAGAAACCTAGACCATGTTGTTCCTCACATAGTGGTACTAATCGCAAGAAACCTAGACCATGTTGTTCCTCACATAGTGGTACTAATCACAAGAAACCTAGACCCGTGGTGTTCCTCACATAGTGGTATTAATCACAAGAAACCTAGACCATGGTGTTCCTCACATAGTGGTACTAATTACAGGCAACTTAGACCATGTTGTTCCTCACACAGAGGTACAAAACACAAGAAACCTAGACCCATGGTGTTCCTCACATAGTGGTATAAAACATAAGAAACCTAGACCCGTGGTGTTCCTCACATAGTGGTACTAATCACAAGAAACCTAGACCCATGTTGTTCCTCACACAGTGGTGCTAATTACAGGCAACCTAGACCATGTTGTTCCTCACATAGAGGTACAAAACACAAGAAACCTAGACCATGTTGTTCCCCACATAGTAGTACTGATCAAATGCAACCTAGACCATGTTGTTCCCCACATAGTAGTACTAATCACATGCAACATAGACCACGTAGTTCCTCGCAGAGTGGTACTAATCGTAAGTAACGTCAACCCACGTAGTTCCTCGCGGAGTGGTACTAATCGTAAGTAACATCAACACATACAGTTCCTCGCAGAGTGGTACTAATCGTAAGTAACGTCAACCCACGTAGTTCCTCGCAGAGTGGTACTAATCGTAAGTAACGTCAACCCACGTAGTTCCTCGCAGAGTGGTACTAATCGTAAGTAACGTCAACCCACGTAGTTCCTCGCAGAGTGGTACTAATCGTAAGTAACGTCAACCCACGTAGTTCCTCGCAGAGTGGTACTAATCGTAAGTAACATCAACCCACGTTGTTCCCGACAGGGTGGTACTAATCGTAAGTAACGTCAACCCACGTAGTTCCTCGCAGAGTGGTACTAATCGTAAGTAACATCAACACATACAGTTCCTCGCAGAGTGGTACTAATCGTAAGTAACATCAACACATACAGTTCCTCGCAGAGTGGTACTAATCGTGAGTAACATCAACACATACAGTTCCTCGCAGAGTGGTACTAATCGTAAGTAACATCAACACATACAGTTCCTCGCAGAGTGGTACTAATCGTAAGTAACATCAACGCATATAGTTCCTCGCAGAGTGGTACTAATCGTAAGTAACATCAACACATACAGTTCCTCGCAGAGTGGTACTAATCGTAAGTGACATCAACACATACAGTTCCTCGCAGAGTGGTACTAATCGTAAGTAACATCAACCCACGTTGTTCCCGACAGGGTGGTACTAATCGTAAGTAACGTCAAACCACGTAGTTCCTCGCAGAGTGGTACTAATCGTAAGTAACGTCAACCCACGTTGTTCCCGACAGGGTGGTACTAATCGTAAGTAACGTCAATCCATGTTGTTCCCCACAGGGTGGTACTAATCGTAAGTAACGCCAACCCATGGTGTTCCTCTCAGGGTGGTACTAATCGTAAGTAAATTCAAACCGCGTAGTTCCTCGCAGAGTGGTACTAATCGTAAGTAACGCCAACCCATGGTGTTCCTCGCAGGGTGGTACTAATCGTAAGTAACGTCAACCCATGGTGTTCCCCACAGGGTGGTACTAATCGTAAGTAACGCCAACCCATGTTGTTCCCCATAGGGTGGTACTAATCGTAAGTAACATCAACCCTTGGTGTTCCCCACAGGGTGGTACTAATCGTAAGTAACGTCAACCCATGGTGTTCCCCATAGGGTGGTACTAATCGTAAGTAACGTCAACCCATGGTGTTCCCCATAGGGTGGTACTAATCGTAAGTAACATCAACCCTTGGTGTTCCCCACAGGGTGGTACTAATCGTAATTAACATCAACCCTTGGTGTTCCCCACAGAGTGGTACTAATCGTAAGTAACATCAACCCTTGGTGTTCCCCATAGGGTGGTACTAATCGTAAGTAACATCAACCCTTGGTGTTCCCCACAGAGTGGTACTAATCGTAAGTAACATCAACCCTTGGTGTTCCCCACAGAGTGATACTAATCGTAAGTAACATCAACCCTTGGTGTTCCCCACAGGTTGGTACTAATCGTAAGTAACTTCAACCCTTGGTGTTCCCCACAGAGTGGTACTAATCGTAAGTAACATCAACCCTTGGTGTTCCCCACAGAGTGATACTAATCGTAAGTAACATCAACCCTTGGTGTTCCCCACAAGGTGGTACTAATCGTAAGTAACGTCAACCCTTGGTGTTCCCCACAGAGTGATACTAATCGTAAGTAACATCAACCCTTGGTGTTCCCCACAGAGTGGTACTAATCGTAAGTAACATCAACCCTTGGTGTTCCCCACAGAGTGGTACTAATCGTAAGTAACATCAACCCTTGGTGTTCCCCACAGAGTGGTACTAATCGTAAGTAACATCAACCCTTGGTGTTCCCCACAGAGTGGTACTAATCGTAAGTAACATCAACCCTTGGTGTTCCCCACAGGGTGGTACTAATCGTAAGTAACATCAACCCATGTTGTTCCTCGCAGGGTGGTACTAATCGTAAGTAACATCAACCCTTGGTGTTCCTCTCAGGGTGGTACTAATCATAAGTGACGTCAACCCATGGTGTTCCCCACAGGGTGGTACTAATCGTAAGTAACGTCAACCCATGGTGTTCCTCGCAGAGTGGTACTAATCGTAAGTAACATCAACCCTTGGTGTTCCCCACAGGGTGATACTAATCGTAAGTAACGTCAACCCACGGTGTTCCTCTCAGGGTGGTACTAATCGTAAGTAACATCAACCCTTGGTGTTCCCCATAGGGTGGTACTAATCATAAGTGACGTCAACCCATGGTGTTCCCCACAGGGTGGTACTAATCGTAAGTAACGTCAACCCATGGTGTTCCTCGCAGAGTGATACTAAGTGGTCCCATGGTTCATGGTCGCTCCTTTTGTCGTCTCTTAAGACAGGCGGGGAATACTGTAAGTATTTTTCGTCTGCGTCTTCCACCCACAGAGCATCAGAAAACCAGACATTTCTGATTAGGCTGGTGGCGAAAAGAAATGTCCCTATAGAGTATGAAGGCATTGACCATTAACAAATACAATATATATCACAAGTTCTGGAGATTTTCTTTGAATGCGTTATGCATGAAGTCAATGTTCATACAGGGCAATGCTCGATCATATAACAATATGTTGCAGGCTTCCACCATGAGGAAATTACAGAAAAGTGTCATTGTAACAAACGCCGGTTTAACGAAACGTTCAGAATAGCGAAATTATTTTTAGGTCCCTTCCCTTTTTCCTACTTAACGTGTCTTAAAAATATTTCATTCTAACGAATTTCAAAGTTTCAGAACAACGAATTAAGATGTAGTCTTTTCCTTCAAAATATAATTGAAATTCATCCTGTTTTAATCGCCGGGTATTTTGCACAACATACAGTCATTGCCAGACAGCACACCCTATACAACACAAAGGCGAAACTACCCAATTACAAATCAGGGGAAAGTAAGCAAACTCATCACAAGTCTGACGAGCGGGTTGCGTATACAACATTACGTTTTGGTGTACCGGTACAGAACGCCATTACAGTGAAGCCTCGAAGTCATTGAGACGCAAAAATCGGACTTGGAATTAACCATCAGCTCGTAATTCAGAATTGGCAAATAAACTATTGCCGCATCATAAAATATTCTAAGACCCGTTACTGCATGCAATTAACCTTGATTCACAGTTTAAAGCTTTCAAATGTTATGGAAAGCTATTTACAAAATATATCCAAAAAGGTGCAATTACAGTAATCAGAAAATGCACTCGGGTAACTCACCGACAAACATAACCTCACGCAGAAATCTAAGCTGGCTCCCGTGTGCAAGTGCCTTAATCACTGGATTACTGTATTGTATGCATTTAATATTCCCCGTACTTGCACGGAAAGTGTCGGATGACCTTAAAACGTTGTGGCTTATCACAGTTTTCTATGATGAGGGGATAAAGTCTCTCGCTTTGCAACACAGCACAATGACTTCCCGGCTGGCACTTCTCTCCTTTAAGTCCGTTTGGACTCGGCATTAAAATAAACATTGCAGTTTCATAGACATTGACAATATCGTTCGCTACGTACTAATTGATTATATGAACTGTCGGCACAGCCACTGATATTGTGGCGTTCCTTAAAACGCTCAATACAAGATTTCACTCGAACCTAGCTAACACACTGTAGACACGGCGGAGTGAGTGAGAGTGTGGAAAGCGCGTTCTATTGTGACGCGGATAAGTGTTGAATTTAAGTTACTCAGTAACGTACTAGTTTTTAAATGTAAAGGCAGTCTTTAATTAAATTTGTGTTGAATTCATGTGCACTGCTTGCTGACTACCTGAATATTCGTTTGTGTCTGGGAGTGTTCAGAAAACAATCACAGACTTTATCAAAGAATAAATTCGAGAAGATAATGTACCGGTACAGGGTAAAAAATGAGATACTGTACCTTTTGTATCATTTCTTCGCGTAAATATACCGTATTTTCTCGCATAATTAACGCCCTTGAATAATTTACGCATCCCAATATTTTTGGGTCCAAAGTGGAGAAAACTAAAAGTTCATGCATTTGACGCACCCACTTCTTCGAACATCCACCACACAGCTCCGGATGCATTTCGAAATAAAGATGTCGACTACTCAAGCAGCAGGCTTCCTATTGCAAAATCGGGCACTCAAAATACTGGGCAACGTGCTGTTACCAGTCAATAGTAAATACCACTGCAATCAGCACAGAAGTGACTAGTGACACTCTATTCCCTCCTCCTGATCTCACGCATTATTTATGCTAAGCTGTTGTCTATCTATCGTCCCTTCGCCCAACTCTTGAACGACACTTCATTTCTGAGGTGGTAGGGGGGGGGGGGGGGTAAAGCTCCTCCAGTTTTGTGTAAAATATGATTTGAGATGCGTTCAATTTTTTTATATCGTAAAGGTAACATTTTGAAGATATATCTTTGTAAGTCGATCAGGATCTTAGAAGGTAGAAAAACTGCTATTTACACAAATGCGAGGGTTGCTGTCCCCCGTCTGACCGAAGTGTAGTAAGTTTCTCAACGCTTCTCCATAGGGGGTTTCCATCATCAGCCCATTAAAGCTCACTTTACAAATAAGCACACTACTAGAGACACTGCAATAACACAGGTTATACAAATTCTACAAGTACACGATGCTGATGACCACGATATTTCAAACATATTCATAAATCAAAACAACGACTTTTATAAAACTTCAAGCTGCCCTCGAAGGGGTTTTCCGCACTTATACTCAGGAAATATAGTAGACTATGGCTATTAATATTACTCTTGTTTCGGAAAAGCAGAAAATGAATATTATTATTATTATTATTGATTAATTATGAATAACACGAACACAGAACACGTTTAATGGTTTATAATCGTTGATTACATTTAAGAAATTGTAAACATGTAGAATCAGCCCTTAGCATTTGCCTGCAGTGAAAATGAGATACCACGGAAAGCCATCTTCATTGACCGGTTACGAATAACGGCTGAGACGGTCGCTTGGTAGACTATGGCTATTAATTGTATGCTTGTTTCAGAAAGGTAGAAAAATTATTATTATTATTATTATTATTATTATTATTATTATTATTATTATTATTATTATTATTATTATTATTATTATCCATGACTAACACGAACACGTTTAATAGCGAATAATCGTTTATTACATTTAAGAAATTATATACACTTACCTTACAATCCTTGAAGAAAAGATCTCTGTTGTGTAGCGGATAATGTAATTACCTAGGATAAAGCTAAGTGCACAGTGGTCGTCAACCAGCGCTCGACTGTGACTGCTGTTTGTCTACAGGAAAACGGATGTATTCAGTTTCACTGTGTATGCTGGACATCGCTGCGTTTCAATGTTACACATTCAGTACTAGCTAATGACATTATCTACTACACGACAGAGACGAAATAATAAAAATAATATTCGTATTGTCTCATCTGTTAGGTGCAGTTGCAACCGGGGAGATGGTGGGTTCGACCTTCCCCCCGTACTGTCGTTAGCCCTCATGACGTTAGTTTTCCGTGGTTTAACATTTTTACAAAAGGCAAAATGTTGCGTTGGGTTCGATTTCCGGTCAGGTTAGGGATTTTTACCTGCATCTGAAGGGGTAATTTATGGCCGGGTTCGATTCCCGGTCGGGTTAGGGATTTTATTTTCACCTGCATCTAAGTCCAGTTCGTAGTCTGCACAGCCTACATCTGATAGTTCATGGCCAGGTTCGATTTCCGGTCAAGTTAGGGATTTTTCACCTAACCGCGAAGTAGTTTTCCGTGGTTTACCGCTTCCTCTCTATGCAAATCCCGGATTGTACCCAACTTAACGCTGCAGCCTGCTATCTCTAGAGTCCTGGGCCACAGTGGTAGTCCAAACAGACTTAACTCCTTAACGAACATGGCTACCATGCCGACATAGATTGTCGGAATCATACAGGACGGGGAGAGGGGGGAAAAGATCATGGAGAACTCCATGATGATGATGACATATAAAAGACCATCGGTAAAACATTCAGTGTTTTCCCGACAACATCAATACACTCTGTTATAATCGCCCTTCAGAAAATCCTTTTTCTTCCGAACCCACTATCTCTCTCGGATGCAAGCTCACAGCCGCACGCCCGTAACCGCACTGAATACAACTTCTTTTTTTTCTAGGGGCTTTACGTCGCGCCGACACAGATAGGTCTTATGACGACGATGGGATAGGAAAGGCCTAGGAGTTGGAAGGAAGCGGCCGTGGCCTTAATTAAGGTACAGCCCCAGCATTTGCCTGGGAAACCACGGAAAACCATTTTCAGGGCTGCCGATAGTGGGATTCGAACCTACTATCTCCCGGATGCAAGCTCACAGCCGCGCGCCTCTACGCGCACGGTCAACTCGCCCGGTTCGGAATACAACTAGAGAGAATGTCAGTACCTCGCACCCAAGGTGGTTCACACCTGCTATGCAGAACAGAGGCTATGTAGGGGAATGGGAAACGGAAAACCACGTACCTACCCCTACTTATTTCACTATCCATAGCTGAGTAGTCGACGTCATGTGCAGTCCATAGCATGGCAGACGCTCCGGGCTTCTCCGGAGGTCACATGGCATTATTATTATTATTATTATTATTATTATTATTATTATTATTATTATTTAGGAATTGTTTTACGTCGCACCGACACAGTAAGGTCTCATAGCGACGAAGGGGTAGGAAATGTCTAGGAGTGGGAAGGAAGAGGCCGTGGCCTTAATTAAGGTACAGCCCCAACATATGCCTTGTGTGAAAATTGGAAACCATGGAAAACCATCTTCAGGGCTGCCCACAGTGGCGATCGAACTCACCATCTCCCGGATGCAAGCTTACAGCTGCGCACCCCTATCCGCACGGCCAACTCGCCCGGTCATGGGCCTAACTATACAATCGCCACCTTGGGCCCGATTTACGGTCAGATGTCCCTCCTGTCGCTATTTTGGTGGGATCAATCTACACAGGACCTAGCTTTATAGTCAGATGTCCCTCCCATCGCCATTATAGAAGAGCCTAACTACACACTCGCCATCTTTGGTCCAGTTTTACGGTCAGATGCCCCACTCGCCACCATTTTAAAGGGGCCTAATTACACAGTTGCAATCTTGGACCTAGTTTTACGGACAGATGCCCCTCCAGTCACCATTTTGGAGCGGCCTAACTACACAGGGCTTAGTTTTACGAACGGATGCCCCTCATGTCGCGATTTCGAGGGGCTACCTACACAGAGCCTAGTTTTACGGACAGATACCCATGCCGTCGCATTTTGAAGGGCCTAACGACACAGGGCCTAAATTTACGGAATGATTTCCCTCCCGTTGCCATTTTGGTGGGGCTTAACTACACAGGACCTAGTTTTAGAGACAGATGCGCCTCCCGTCACCGTTTCCACCACAACGCTGCTCACTATTCCCCTTATAGACTTTGTAGTTCTATAACAAAAGGAAATGTATTACTTACATTCACATGACAATCAGTTCTACTTATGACAGATGGACAGTTGTTGTTATTGTCGGTTGCAGTGTAAGACTATACATCATACCTATCTAAGTGTGCACGATAATATTAAAACATTTATTATTTTTAAGTTTGATTTTTGTAGTGTGACTTTTTCAAGACGAGATAATGTTCAACGACATAGAACTGTAAAGCGTAAGTTCGGAGTATTTCCATGCAAACAATGTACTGCTACGTATAACAGGCGTAATAATCTCACATGACATGTGAATTCTAAACACATTTGTTTAAGTAATCTACCAGTAGAACGCTTAGAAACTCTGACTAAATGGCGAAATCGCAATATAAAGAAGCGTGATCCAAAGGATACGACTTCGTCTCAGCCTACTACAAGTCCTGTTACTAACCTAACATCAACAAATAAAGAGAAGCAAGGAGAGGAGACGCATAAGGAGGAAGAGGAAGTAGAACTCAACATTTATTTACCATATGAACTTTTTCATTCTACTTTATTTTCTGAGCCGACTACACGTTCTGTCGCTGTGCAAATATCTCAAGAATAGAAGCAAGATGTGGTAATAGAAGATAAAGAAAAGAAAGAAGGTTTTTACCGCTTCCTCACAATCAAACCGTGTTAAGTTTTTATCAACAGATGAGATTGCAGAACCACATACTACATCAAAACAAGTTCTTCCATTCTCTATGCATCAACTGACAGCAGGTATTCTTAATGTTAACAGCAAAACTCTGTTCCCCTCTGCAGATGTAAGATACTGTAAAGACCTTAACTTACTCGTTGAACGATTACAACTCCTAAAAGGTTATCAAGGTGCTGGTTACACAGTGCTGGGCGAGAGGTTCAAGAAAGAGACGAAAAGTACGCCGTAGGGGTATTATTGTGTAATTGCTCTTTAGAAATAAGACGCACATGAGTTACAACAACGAACTCATTGCACCTACCGTTGTAGACGGCGACATCACATGTAGAAATGCGATAAAACGGGTGGTAGCTTGTTTAATTTTGTAAATAATTACAAAATAACTATTTTATTAATTTAAATAGTTCTACTTAATGCATTCCATTTGCCTCCGTACACCCATCGTAAAGGCTTGAGTTTACTAGAGAGTAATTTTTTCAACGAACAAGTCAAATCATGCATAATCATGTCGACGTGATCACTACATGTTAAGAAACAGAATGACTTTAGTATTACACATGCTCTGTCCCGTCGGACGTAATACTGCGCAAGAGGACGAGGAGGAGAAGGGCATCTATCTCTCGGATGGAGACGCAAAGCCATAAGCTGACCTCTCGAGAGCGCAGGTGCACAACAAAGTAGTCCATCGGGTGGCGACGTAAATCATTGACATTTGTCATACTGTGATGTCACAGCTCTATGGCCTGCGCCACTCCGCATTAAGATCATGTCGCTGTGGTTATGCATGTTTGAACTTGTTCGTTACTGTCGAATGGAGACGTAAAGCCTTGAGCTGACCTCCCAGCAGCTGGGTTCCAAGTTGGCAACTGCGTAGTTAGGCCCCTCCAGAATGGCGCCTATGAGGAGAGAAGGTTATCTGACCGTAAAACTGGGCCCAAGATGAAGACTGTGTAGTTATGCGCATCCAAAATGGCGCCTGTGATAAGGGAAGGACATCTAACAGTAAAACTGCGCCCAAGATTGCGACTGTGTTGATAGGCCCCTCCAAAACGGCGCCTGTGATGAGGTAAGTCTATCTAACCGTGAAACCTAGGTCCAAAATAGCCACTGTGTTGTTAGACCCCATCCCAAATGGTGGCGGGATGGACATCTGACCGTAACACTAGGTCCTGTGATGTTAGGCCCCTCCAAGATGGTATTGGGAATTGCATGTGACAATATAGCGCCGGGATGGGCATCAGGCTGTAAAACTAGGCCTTGCGAATTTAGGCCCCTCCAAGATGGCGCCGGGAAGGGCATTGGCAAGATGGCGACGGGAAGGGCATCTCACTGTTAAAGCGGGGTTAGTCCTGTCTAACATGGCGTCTGTGAGAATAGGCTTTTTATATTAGGCAAAATCCGGCGGGGACAGTATGTATGTACGCTAGTGGAGAGTGACCTTTCAAGGAGTCAATGACCTCAGGTGCTGACTCAGCACAAAATATGCTGACGGTTGTTTGTTTTAGAACATACAGTACATAGCCCTACTACTACCAACACGCAATAATGATTACATAACACCACTTAGGTTTGGCGCCGTGATGAGCATCAGATCGTAAAACAGAGTCAAATCCACATGTGAGAGACATCTCGCACCCACGATCCCACTGATGTGGGAAAAGCGATAAAATATAAGAGATCCATGCCATGGCTACACTTGACTAATTTTAAATTATCGACAAGAAACACCACCAGACTCACAAATTGTAAAAATAATATACGATTATATAACATACGTTGCGCGCAGTTGGTGCGATCTCAAAACTGACCCTCTTCCTCTCTCCTTATCAGGATGGCGACGAAGTGTTGTGACTGTACATATTTTATAATTATTCTAGTTAGTTCACTTACGAAGATTACTAGGTACTGTTCATCGGACATTTGCTAGGTAAATATTTCATGAACTTTATATTTTATCGTTTTATTCAGTGAATTGGACTTAGCTACGAAGCGTGGTTATGTTCCACCACGAAATCACGAAACGCTGTTCTCTCGCATTCCGAGACGGAAGTGCGCTGAGTGTCGACACAGTGCTTCGAAGAAATTCGCTGTGCCGCATCGAATGTTTCGAAACAGTCTATAAGATTAACTTAAGGAGGCCACTTATTTATTAGAGCCAGTCCTATAATACAGCAAAAATTACAAGCATGATGATACATATTACAGTGGTGCTGCCTAGTGCCAGACACTAGCAATAGTATCAGGTGGATATTCTTCTTTACTTTGTCCTTTGATCTCCCAATTCTGTTTAAAGACTTCATGTCATCCAGGAATTCAAAACTTAACTATGAATAATGAGAGAATGAAAATGAATTTAAAATTGTCAGCAGATCCATATCACAGTATTAAAATTTACTAATTATTCCAAATAGTCCTTCCACTAGAAATTACAATTACGACGGTGAACAATGATTAGGAACATAAAACAATCAGTGGATGCGATAGGCAATGACCCACCTTCCCAGAAGCTATCTAAAACAATGGTACGTACTGACCGAGGGACTGCTTCCAAAGCACATCCCTGAATTGATGATGCTTTTTGTCCAAACGGGTCCAAAATCCAGGTCAACGGCCCCTCATAAAGGTACACGTCGTTAGTAAAGCAGAAACATGATATTTATCACGTAGCGGTACTGATCACAAGTAACGTAGACTCACGGTGTTCCTCACATTGCGGTACTACTCACAGGTAATGTACTATGCACAGGTAACGCAGACCTATGGTGTTCCTCACATTGCGGTACTACTCACAGGTAATGTACTATGCACAGGTAACGCAGACCTATGGTGTTCCTCACATAAGGGCGCCACTCATAGGCAACGCAAAACCTTGGTGTTCCTAACATGGTGGTCACTAATCACAGGGACCCGTACTAGCCCGTGGTGTAGCCCACATAGTGGGTACTAATCACAGGTAAGCACCAAACCCGTGGGGTTCCTCGGAACGCAAACCCATGGTATTCGTCACTTATTTGTACAAATCTAAGGGAACCGTACTATCCCGTGGTGTTCCTCACATAGTGGGTACTAATCACAGGTAAAAACCAGACCCGTGGTGTTCCTCGGAATGCAAACCCATGGTGTTCGTCACACAGTTGTACAAATCTCATGGACCCGTGCATTCCCGTTGTGTTTCCTCACATAGTATGTACTCATCATCATTCCGTGTCCGGTCAGCATTTCCAAAATGTTGCGACTCCGATGGCCTTGTTGTTCGCCTCGATCAGGTCCTGTGTAGTGCAGGGATGTTCTAGTAGGGGACAGATGAGCAGGTGGTTCGGATCTTGTGTTACACCACACTCGCAGGATGCGTCTCCATCAGCTGGAAGTATGGCCCATTTTTGCATGTCGGTCTTGCAAAGAGGTACGCCCACCCTAACACGATTAAGTGATCTCCAAATAGGGTAGGGCAGGTCATTTCCTGGAGCTAGCTCTTCCTTTGCAGGAGTATCAGGCGGCAGCACGCTCTTCCACCTGGTGATGCGGTTAGACTCAGGTGTTCCTACCAGTGGTTGAGTCCTGGTGATGAAGCTCTTTCTCGACTTCAGTCGACAGACTACAGCCTGGTGATCATGCAGTGGGTGGCGAAAATCACTAGTCTGCTTTGTCCTCTCTGCATCAGCAGCAACAGCCCTTCTGATAGCGGGGGGAGCTATTCCAACAATCGGGTAGAGTTTGTCAACTGGGGTTGGCTTCAGACATCCCGACAAGATACGTACAGTCTCGTTGATTGCAATGTCAACCTCCTTGGTGTGAGTGGATGCACTCCACACACGTGAAGCGTACTCTGCAGAGGACACACACAAAGCAAGAGCATTGGTTCTCAGGACGTGAGGGCTTGCTCCCCAGGTGGTGGCTGTGAGCTTTCTCAAAAGATTGTTCCGTGAACTAACTTTCAGCCTGGTGTTGTGGCAATGTTTCTTGAAGGAGAGTGTTCGGTCAAGAGTAACACCTAGATACACAGGTGTTGGACAATGTTCTAGTCGTTTGCCTTGCCATATAATGTCCAGTTCCCGCCGAGCTTCTCTATTCCTTAAGTGAAATGCGCACACCTGAGTCTTGTTGGGATTTGGCTTTAGATGATTGCCTTCATAGTAAGATCCAAGAGTATCTAGTGCATAAGTCAACTTTTCCTCCACCTCTTCAAATGTCTTTCCTTGGGCAGCCACTGCAGTATCGTCGGCATAGATGAAAAGCCTGGTATGTTCCATTAAGGGCTGATCATTAGTGTAAATGTTAAAGAGCACAGGGGCTAGCACACTGCCTTGAGGTAAACCGTTCTTTTGTACGCGCCATCTGCTCTTCTTACCATGGAGAGACACTTGGAATCTTGTATTTTGCAGGAGAATGCCAATAAGAGATGTTAGTTGATAATCATTAGTGAGTTGGTAAATTTTCCTCATTAACTTCCTGTGGTTGATGGTGTCATAGGCAGCTGTTAAGTCAACAAAGGCAACTCCAGTTACCTTACGCTGTTCGAAACCATCCTCGATGTGTTGAGTAAGGTTCAGGATTTGACTGCAACATGACTTTCCAGGTCGAAAACCAGCTTGTTGAGGAGTGAACTTTCCTTCGAGGATGCCACTAATTCGGTTAAGGATAAGGCGCTCGAAGATCTTGAAAAAATGACATAACAATGATACTGGGCGAAAGCTTTTAGGATCGTTTGGCTCCTTACCAGGCTTAAGTAGTGCAACCACTCGAGCTTTCCTCCAGAGCTTGGGAATATAAAGCTTATATACACACCCATTAATCATTGTAAGCAGCCATTGCAGAGTAGTCCTGCCGAATTTCTTGATCTGTTCTACTCTGATATAATGTCCAGAAACTGTATTGGATGTAAGAAGCATTCAAATGATTATAAGCATTCCCCATTCTATTTAGGTTGGAAAGCTGGATCATGCTGCAGTCTTTGCCAAAAATTACAGTGGGTCTTTGCCTAATACGGAACAGTAAAAATATTTTCTCGCTCAGGTGAGAGTAGAGGTCTGGAGTATGTAGATTTCTATGGGATGGGGATTCCAAAAGTTACAAGGTAGTGTGTGATTCCAATCCATACAATGGTAAAGAAGTCAATAAACTGGAATGTGTGGGCCACTATAAAAAGCATTTAGGAACAGCTCTTAGAAAAATTGTACAACATAACAAACCATGGGTGGTAGAGGCAAATTAACTGGAACACTAATAGACAAGTGTCAGAATTATTTTGGAATTGCTTTGCGTTCCAGCTACAGTTTCATAAAAGATACGACAAATGCTGTATGGGCAACATTGTATCATTTGACTGCCCATAAAGCGCCTCCCCACCACAGGTGCCCTATAGGAACAGACAGCTGGTGTTCATACCAACAAGCCACAGCTGGCAACCTACTTGAAAATTATAAGCATAAACCAGGAATACCACTGGAAGTCCTAATGCAATGGTAAGGTAAGGGTTATTCTGCCCGAAGGCAGGTTCGAACCTCCGCAGAGGTGTTCCTGAGCCGGAGTTTACATGCAGAAGGGTGGCCAGTTCCTTTCTGCTCCTCCATTCTCTTACCCCCACCAACAGCGCGTGGCACCCCACGGGATCCGGTGTTTCAACACGGCTACGGCCGTTGGCACATGCAATGAAGCCTGTGTATGAAAGGCTCTGTAATCCAAAAATGTTATTCAAATGTCTTCATGGTTTGACTCAAAATACCAATGAGTCATGCAACGGTACGGTATGGAAGAGGTGTAGAAAAGATACATATGTGGGGCTATCCACTCTCAAACTGGGTGTAATGGATGCAGTTTTACACTTTAATTGTGGATACAAGGTTGAAATAGAGGTTTTAGGAAGAATTAAGGTTGTGCCTGGTATGTACTCAGCATCAGGAGTGTCACAAGCTGATGAGGCATGTGTACGCATAAGTCAGCTTCAGAGCACTTCTGAACAAAGACAGCGAAGGAGGTACCTCAGGGGAAGAATAAAGCTGAAATAGGACAAGGAACTTGAAGGGGAAGGTCGCACCTATGCAGCGGGAGAATTCTAATACTTTCAGGTAAAAAGAAAGAGGTCTAATCATAATACAACCCTTTAAATTTACTCAAAACTAAAAACTATGTTTTCTTTTTAGGTTAGAACAACAATGAGTCGAGTTCTAAATCGGATATCTACCTCGAAAGGTCTCAAATTGATGATAATTAATTTAGGAATATCTTGTACTAGAACTGAGAAAAAAATATATCCCTGTTCAAAAACTGAGAACGAAGAAATGAAAAATAAGTTTTAAATTTTTGAATTTTTGAAAGAAGGTGTTATAATTCATTGTGAAATCGTGATAAACTATTACATTTAGTAGGAGACATCAAGAACACTAACGATGATACTTCGGCGAAGGAAACATTAAAATAAATGCATTTTTGTAGTTGCTAGATAGTCTCCAAAAAGTGCCATTTTTGTTGACCAAAAATTCTTGGACAGCCCTTAAATGATAAAGTGGGCAATCCTATAGTATAACAGTCTTCATTCACCTTCATGTGAACTACTAACACAATTTTAAAATTTTTGTGTAAAATTATGGATTTTGTAATGAAGCGAACATGAATACCGGGGACAAATAAGACAGCATAGAACAAATGATCTGAAAGCTGTGAGACTACATAGAAACATGGCCCGTGACTGAACTAACTGGAGACAATGAATCACAACACCAGGCAGGACTAATATTAAAAGAGCAGAATAACAAGAAGCAGGTTGATGAATAATCTGTTATAGAAATGGGATACAATGGACATTTAACTTACTATGTTCAAATTTTCTCCCTTAAAGCCTATGTCTAATATCTATGCCTTATTTCCACAAAATAGTGTTTGAATGGCAGAACACCTCTGGATTACGTGTTTAAGTGACTCCTATAAACGCATTATAAAGAATAATATATAACTCAACAAAATAAAAAAATCAGGAGTATCTGTTTTTATCGGGAGTGACAGTTTGAATATCCGGTGAAATTGTACGAGTAACAACAAGACGGGAGACCTTCAGTGTATTCTAGCCTGATTGGAATTTTGCAATTCATATTTCTGCTGACATCCGTCATAGATAGCAGACGATCATAATAATTTATTTTCACCGTAATCACGTCTATAAATATGAAGACTATGGAGGAGAGACAAAAAGAGGTCGGCTCAGGGCCTTGTGACACTCGACATCTACAAGTGAAAGGACACTGCATCACTACATGTTTAGTTCAGGACTATGTGTCTACACAAACTTAAGTTAGCCTCATCACTAATTATTTATTTCAGGGCGATGTGTTGTTCCGAAAATGGAAGGAAATCTCATCCGTAATTGGTAAGCTCATAAACATGTGCCTTTCCACATGTCAGCAATTAGGAAATTTTATGAACCTTAAAACCTGTTCATATGTAATTCAGTACCAAACTGACAAGGCAAGAAGTCATTAAAGTTGCTGCCTGATATTTGTAGAATGCTGAAATGAGTCAGGATAACATAGCACATGAGGTGAGATATAAAACAAAGTGGTATGCAGTACATAAGATCCGGTCAACTGAATCATTCAGAGCCTTATATACCAAGGAAAAAGCATACACACAAAATGCTTGTCGCTTTGCTGGTTCGAGACTGCATCTGCACAAGATATGTTTAGGAAGAAGAAAGCTATTTAAACTCCATCCAAAAACAGAAATGTGCATTTTGCATGTGAAAAGTATTCATAAGGAACATTTTTATTGGTGGCAATAATATATGATTGTTCTCTAACAGCCTATTGTGTCCAGTCACATAAAAATTACAAAGAAACAGCAGAATTTTCTCCTCAGAGTTGTATTTGGTCGATCTTCAGTTGCGTGCATGGTTCTACTCTGACTAATGAAAGCATGTAAGCTGGTACTGGGTAGTTCTGAGGACTGAAATGAATAAATTTTGCTACTGGTTGCAAATGTACAGTAAGAAGAAATCAATGCGTCATATAACAGTCAAGAAGACTCTAACCACGCACAAAATAAAATAAACCTTTCAGAATTTATAGTTTCCATCACTAATCTGGTCTGAAGTCAAATCATAGGCTATGACTAGCCATTGCATGACCTCCCGATACAGGGGCTCAGTTAAGATTACCAATCTGAGATTATACCATCATCTCCCAGGTATTATCAAAGATCGTTGCGCACAGTAACGAACAAAGGTGTGACAGCACAAAATTAATTAGCATATAGTCCAAAGGCACACCTACAGTTCAAAAAAACTACTGCATTAAATGTTTGAAAACAGGATGTACACTTGTGCTACTTTTTAACCTCAGTGATAAAAATTACAATTTTGAAATAATATTATATCATTCCATTATTATTTACCTACTTTTAGGAGATAATAAATTCACTTACTTGAAGTATTCTGAATTTTTTAGGCAACCTGCACAAATTTATAGTTAACTTGTAGCTGTCCATTTTATTAGTTTATACTAATTGTGTAAATGTGTTTGCAATCAACATGCTACAAGCACTTGACTGACAATGAGCACTAAAATGAAAAGTGGGAATTGGCAACAATCAGCTAGTGTGACCACAACACTGGAAAAAAACATAAATTAAATGCCACAAATTTCCTTTGCTTACAAAAATGTGGACGTTTTAATTGAAAACTATGATACCTAAGATGTAGCACAACTGACCTCAACGTTTCATTTCTACTACAACTTATCTGTTTTGGGATCTACAAATGGAGGAATCTTAATTAACACACAAGAGAACAGAAAAGATCATTAGAAAGGAATCTATCCAAATAAATACTTGAAAATTGCATTTTTGAGTTATCACACTAATGAACTCAGGCATCATTATATTGATTAATCAACCTAATTATGTTGGTTTAAAATTATTGTACTGTTTACAATATACATAAAACTTAACAGCTTCAAATTTGTATATTTTGCTTATAATCTACAAAAATGGCTATTTCTGTGTGTCACTGTTGGTACTGTACCAGGAAAAATTAAGGATATGGGCATGAGAATCTTGTGAAGGGGGAACGGTCCTTAGGGAGCAGATACAGAGAGAATTAGATGCAGAGCGAAATAATGGATATATTTTAAAACTTAATTTATTCACCTGGAGAATTTGATGAATAAGTTCCCTATTATTTCTGACTCGTAGCATTAAATCCAAATTAAAATATTGTCTGAGCAAGTTCATGTCGCCTGGCTAATTGAAACAAAATAAATATGTATGAATGTCCATCTTTTAACATGAAACGATTATCTTTCGTTGAAAATCAATAAGTTCCTTCCTGATAAAGTTCATAAAGTTCATCAAGTATTGGTTCAAATGACAAAAACTGAAAATGAATGTAACACCCTTACACGTGTAAAATGAATTTCCCTACACCACTTTCAATATTTTAACACTTCAAAATTTGGCAAATTTTATCTTCTTCTAAAGTTCGGTGCTATAGTCTATTTTATAACTGTCACTCAACATTTATAAAATTTAATGTGAAATCAAATGAGCGAAATAGTTTGTTGAATTATGAATGAAATCACTGATTCTACAGTTCAACTTGTAATATAGTCTGTTTAAATCTCAAGTTTGTTTACAGTGGCACTCATGTCACCAGAAACATCCAAACATCAAACTGAAAGTGTAGAGAAATGCGGTTCAACGAACATCATATGAAGTTCTCGACAGCTGGTGTTGTACCACGTCTGATTCCCGCGTAGTAACCACGTTCCGAATCGAACCTCAAACCGCGTTCCATGTCCCGCGTAGTAACCACGTTTAAATTCTATGAAGTCACCACGTTCCAACTCCCACGTAGTCAAAATGACAGCAGCTTTATATGACAAAATAGGCGAAGTCAGGGTTTCAGATGTCACTTATAAAATTTATAAACACGAAAACGTTCAACTGACAAGATTAACTTGTGAGTGTTCTATGCTTGTAAGTCGTAAAATCGGCACTGTATTTTACTACGTGAATTGTAGATGATTGTTATTGCTCATTAGATTGGATTCACTGTTTATGTTGAAGCACAGTTATAACATATTTACACACGAAAATCAGTCTTATCTACCATAACGAAATACTTAATTCGCGGATATTTACAAGTTCCTATGACGGCAATGTCATACAATGTCAAATACTGTTCACTTGTGATGAAGGTTTAACAGTATTGAAATTTCAACCAGTAATTACTACACACGTACTTAAGGTAACTTTATGAAATAGATTAGTTTGACAGATTAAAGGTTTAATTATTTCACTTGAAAATCGTCTTAATATTCATACGCTTATTTCTCTTGAATGTTTAACGTCAGTTTCATTTGAATATGAATAGAAGTTTAAATCAATTGAATTTGTTTGATTTGCAGTGGAAAGTACTAAGTCTGTACAGTGATTAAATATCATAAATCTTTGACAACACTTTGAAATTATTATGTTAGTATCATATCACTAGAAAAGTTTCTAAGTTAAAACACGAGTTATTGTTTTATAAGTCTTGGCGAAAACTTTACCGTAGAGTTCGTACGATGTGATGTTTTAAGTTCGAACCTCGCGAACCCGTTCATGTGAGACAGCATGACTACACGACGGCAGCGATATGAGAATTGAACTGACTTGACCTAGCAAAACCCCGTTCTTTTATACCAATCTGCCGAGCTCAGCTTCCTCCTCTCGTGGAAAAATCAAGTTTTTTAATACCTGAATTACTCTTTAAGTCCGTAGGACGACATTAATGAAATTGCAGTCTGTTTGCCTTTAAATAATGGGCTATACGATGGCGTATCTCATTAATTGATATATCAGTGGGTTCCAAAGTTAGTACAATTTCTTGTAGTATGTTCGACAATATCAGGGGGTGTTCACGTGATACCTGAATCACGCTCTGCGTGACGTATCTTGCTTGCTGTATGCATGCTCGAACCGTTCTGTTGCGCTACATCGCATGCTAGGGTCCCCCCGCTGCGCTAACTTCCAATAAATAAAATTATGTTCCAGGCCATACAAGGTTCCTGGTACAGTACGAACGTACAAAATTACTGAGACTATCTGGAGGTAATAGTTGCAGATGGCATTTCAAATAATAAGAATGTGATGAACAAATGATGCATTGACAGTGAAGGAAAGAACACATTTTACATGGTTGCTTAAAGGTATTGTAAACAAAAACACTTCAAAAATATCTAGCTTTACCAGAGATTATGTTTGTATATATATTCAGTATAACTACATCACGGAACAAAAATTTGATCTTAAAATTCCTGAATATTTTAGATAAATATAACCAACAGAATTTTAAGATATTAGCGTTTAAATGAAACTTTGTAAAGAAACGATTAAACTGATGAAAATGGCCAGCTTTTGGACATAAACCAACCACTAGTGAACACAACTGTGAATAGTTACAATATATTCCATATTGTATAGGATTCGTAGTGTACGTACTTTGTTTCTTCTTTGATGTACGGCAACAGCTGATCATCAGTATGTTCTTCTATGTATATTTCCTCCTTAATATCTTCAGAAGGCTGTAAGTAAGAAATAAGAAAAGTAGAATAAAGAAGTAAGGGAATTAAATATATAGGCCTAAACAAGAAACAGCTGAGAAAATAAATTTCACAGTGGCACAAGGAGAGTATAATTAATTTATCTCCCATTTAAAAAAATATAAGAGTGGAAAGGAACAATCAAATCAAAATCACTTCAAATGCAATGGAGGTGTCTACCTTGGTGGCAAATGGTACACAAAAATACCTTACTATCAAGCATTAAATTGTCAATGAACAGACAGGAAGATAATTTCCTAAAATACAGTATTATAAAATTTACACTAACTTTTCTTCTATTAAACACACAGCTCATCATTAATAAATTTACATTACTTACAAAATTTAACTCATGATGATGATGATGCTTGTTGTTTAATGGGGCCTAACATCGAGGTCATCGGGCCCTAATGGTACGAAATGAGACGAAATGGTATGACAAATTAAAAGTCCAAAATTCTCCACTGACCAGAATTCAATACGTGAGGACGAAGAATGAATGGATGGACATGAATTTAAAACAATCAGTGAATGCGACGCACAATGCCTTGCATTCACAGAAACTGACGTAAAACAATAGGATTACTGATGAAGCTTGTTGTTTTAAGGGGCCTAACATCGAAGGTCACCGGCCCAATATGATTACTGACCAAGGGACTGTTGCTATAGCATAACACTGAATGGATGATGCTTGCAGTCTAAAGAGGGTCGAAAATCCAAGTTATCGGCCCCGCATAACGCTACTTACCTCTAGGAAGGTAGAACATGGTATTTGTCATGTTGCGGTACTAATCAAAAGTAGCAGAGACTCGCGATATTCCACATATTATGGTACTACACACAGGTTATGAAATTCGACATGTAATACAGATCTATGGGTTTTCTCACCTTGCGGCGCCATTTACAGGCAACGCAAACCTATGGTGTTCATCACATAAGAGTACTAGCCACAGGGACCTGCACTATCCCGCGGTATTCCTCATAGAGTGGGTACTAATCACAGACAAGGCAGGACCATGGTAGCTATCATCTCATGGTCCCGCTCATATGGTGGTACTAATAACAGGTACTGCAAAAGCCGACCGCACGGTGCTCCTATGATACTAATCACAAACCTATTTGATACCTAATATAGTGGTACTACGTGCAAGTGAAAGCGAACCATGATGTTCTTCGCATGGTGGTAATAATCACAAGTAGTTTTGTGGTTCCTTGGTCGCCCCTTACGACAGGCAGGGAATACCGTGGGTGTATTCTTCGTCTGCGTCCCCCTCCCACAGGGGGGTTGTGTGTTTGGTGCGCGAGAGGTATTTTATTTCCCTCAAGTCCGCCAGCAAGCCGCTTAAGACCCCCTATCCGCCACCTGGGACGCGCCACGTGGGAGTATCACTTCTCCCCCTGTTAAGCCAGCGTAGTAGGTTCGTGGAAATTTTACTCATAATATCCTCTGTATTTAAAAACATTATCAACTCATATACAACATGTGGAGTTATTTTAGATAATAATATACAACTGATATTAGAATAAAATTTACATTGCATTTATATATGTTCTTACACTTTTTGGAACCTAACTTGCATAGCGACCTGCTGCGTCTTAACCCAAGTCCTTTCGCCACTGCTTTTTAGACAACTGATAAGAGATAGGAATGTGAAAAGGGATACGCTGTAGGATAGCAGTAGACAACTTAGCGTAGAAAAAGCGGAACATTTGTAAATATGTACATTTAAAATTACCTATGCACTTCTGAATATTCAGCAGAGAATATGCACACATACATACGGGGATGGAGGCACTTCCGTGTATTTGTAAATGTAGAATTTTAGGAAAATAAATAAATAATAGTATTAATAATAAATACTATCTCCAAAATATTACCCAATACTATTCCTCGCTTCCTTTTTCCTTTCTGCTGATCCCTATTTCAACAATGACTAGCTATTTTATTTATCCTCTTATTACCGGAGTAATAATGTATACCCTCTCTGTGAATACTTTAGTGCTGGCTGCATGGCCATTGAAATTCGTGTTGTTAATGTGGTTCGCCGCTGCGTTATTCATCAAGTGATTCATGGTCACAGATACTATGGTTTACAATATTTATAAACATTAACTTCCACCGGCTTTAAAGTTATTAATGTGCCCATCGGTGGTGTATGGCCAGACAGTGCCTTTTCCAGTATTCTTCTGCATTCTAGTGTCGTCGGTATGAACCATCTCGCCACTCTCCCCCTCCACCGAGCGAGTATGCGCACGTAAACATTGCGACTGTGGTCTGACTTCTGACTTCTGGGTTGTCGCCATTAAAGTTCTGCTGTGATGGAAGGACGGCGTGCTTCTCCGCTTGGCGGGGTGGATAGACCCAGGGTAAAGTTGGTTTGATAGGGCTTACGCCCTCGTCAACTTTGCAATTTAATTTCAAATTTTGTTATCATTTAATGCACCTCGCCTGGAATTTTTGAGTGCACTCTAAGGGTTACCTTTACCATACGTAAGTAAGGATATTATGCTGAAGCGTACTGACGACTACGGCAAGATACTACACCGTAAGTGTTTTTTTTTCAACTCATCATTAACTTGTTCCAACTGGTGAACTGAATATTTCTAAATGCCTTGTTCCGCCATTGTGAGGGAATCTTGAAACGTGAAATTTCTGAAGCTATTTCGAAGAATATAAAGATTACGGAATTTCATGAGCTTGTACTATCAAAATTTATCCCTTCTTTAGCACTGCAAAATTTGTTTCCTCAATATTGTTTTAGGACTCAACTATATCTTAGACTCGAGGTTTTATTGCATGGTATTTCTAATTTCGGTGCCAGAAGAAGAAATGGTGGCACATATTCTGAAAGGTTTTCCTCCCTACAACCGATCCTACCTCTTCCTCAGGAAGAGCCCGACTAATTTTGTGGAATTAGAGGCTGCTTGTACCTTTGCTGAATATGTCAAGCACGGGGACGCGGCCAGACGCATCTGCCACCCTCCTCCTTTTAACCCGGCCTCGCCTCAATCTAGGGATAGTGAAAATCTTAAAAATGGTATAATTGTGGATTACGTGACCACTTTCGGAATGCTCGCCCGTCAATAAAGCGTAGTACTGGTCCTTGTTCTTATTTGTGTGGGTCGAGGCAGCACATTAAGAATAATTGCCCAACCTCTTTCAAAAAACGCAATCAATGACTAAAGGTTAATAGCAATACTTGTGAATCTTGCCCCTGAATTTTCTGTGGATTCAAAGAGAGTTATTTGTCGGCAGGAATGTAATAAAATCTCCGATTTGGTTGAGTCTAAAAGTACCTTCGCGAAGGCAGAGCTGAATAATGAACTGATTCTTGCTTTAAATTACTCGGGTACCGTAGTCACTTTAATACATGATGATGCTTGTTGTTTTTTTCTATTTGCTTAACGTCGCACCGACAGAGATATGTCTTATGGCGACGATGGGATAGGAAAGGTCTAGGAAGTGGAAGTGGCCTTAATTATGGTACAGCTCCAGCATTTGCCTGGTGTGAAAATGGGAAACCACGGAAAACTATCTTCAGGGCTGCCGACAGTGGGGCTCGAACCTACTATCTCCCGATTACTGGATACTGGCCGCAATTAAGCGACTGCAGCTATCGAGCTCGGTGCTTACCGTCTTCCACATCCTCACATCGAAGGACAACGGCCCACTTTAATTGATGCCAGTTGGTATGATGAAATAAGGTCCTCTTGTAAACTGCCTGAGTTGCAGAAAGTCAAAATTGCATGTGTCACGGCTAATAAGGATAATATGGAAATTTTTGGATCTGTTGACGTGATATTGCGTATTGGTAATTTTACTTGGAAGGTTCATTGCTTGGTATCTCCGAAGCTAGCTTGTAGCATTATTTTAGGCACTGACTTCTTGTCAAAGACCGGATTCGTTTTAGACCTCCAGGCTAGAAAATTCTACTTTATATTTTCCTCAAATTGTAACGTCGATATTATTGATGCTCCTATGGGTACCTTCAGAATTTCTTGTGCAGTAGGCCGCTACCAGGGAAGAACAATGAAATCGATCAGTTGGATCTTAATTATTTGGATTATCAACAAGGTAATAAAGTCCGTAACTTGCGCCATCAATTTCCTGAGGTATTTACCAACAAGTTAGGACTGACGGATGTACTGGAGTACGATAATGAACTGTCTGACAACCAACTTGTTAGAACCCCTCCTTACCTCATCGCATGCTGGAACTCAAAAGGATTATCGACCAAATGCTTGCCGATGGTGTCATCAGACCGTCCGTTTCTCCTTATGCCTCTCTGGTTTATCTGGTACCTAAACCCTCTGGAGGATACCGTGCCGTTATCGATTACAGATTCCTGAATCGTACAATCATCCTGCAATCTATGCCTTTGCCAGATTTACATGTTTTGGGTGGTTCTCCGCCCAAGTTCTTTACCGTGTTAGATCTAAATCAATCCTATTATCAGATTCCGCTCTCTAAAACTTATATTTCTCTGAGCCGCCTTCATCACGGACTGGAATATTTATGAGTACCTCAGGTTGACGTTCGGACTATCTCGCGAAGCAGCTGTTTTAACTAGATATCTGAATTCTATTCTAGGGGATATCAAGTTTATGTTTGTTTTCAATTACCTTGATGACTTGTGATCTTCCCGAATACCTTTGAAGAACACGTGGATCATGTCACGGAAGTCGTTGAGCGTTTGAAAAAGGCTGGTCTTACTGTGAAACTATCCAAGGTAACCTTCGCCAAGCTGAGTATATCCTTTCTTGGCCATGTCGTGTCGCCCGAAGGAGTCTCCGTTGATCAATCTAGGACCCAGGCTATCAGGGAATTCCAACCACCTAAGGACGTAAAAGGTGTTGCACGCTTTGTGGGCACGGTAATTTTCTTCCGCAAGTTTATCCCGAATTTTGCTGTGGTACCTCACCCCTTAACTATCTGGGGCGTAAGGATGTCAAGATCATCTGGGCCCCTCCCAGCAAGAAGCCTTTGAAACTCTGAAACTTGCCTTATCGAATGCTCCTGTGTTGGCCATACCCGACTTTAGTAAACGTTTCATTGCACAAACTGATGCCTCTGGAGAAGCTGTTGCTGGTGCACTCTTTCAGGAACATGAGGACGGTCGTAGACTCGTTGCCTATGTGTTTAGGATACTCAAGAATCTGGAGAGTAAGTACTCAATCTATGAGTTGGAATGTTTGGGCGTGCTGTTTGCACTTGAGAAATTCGGACCCTTTATTGAACATGTAAATTTCGACCTTGAACCGACCCAAAAGAACGGGCAGAATCACTAGATGGGCACTTAGGATTCCCACTTTTAGTTTTCAGGTTAAGCGTATCAGAGGTTCGGAGAATGTCACCGCTGACAGCTTAAGTAGAATGTTTGACGAGATCTTTGGACTTGATGTAAAATCTGAACTTGAAGAAATTGATGAAACTAATGTTGTTAGTGTGGGTCCCATTCTTCCGGATCTACCTTTGTTATACCATGAGTTTGGCGATCAAAAAGCTGATCCTGAGTTGAATGAAATCACCGACAATGTCAGTGACGGAATGGTAGTAAAACCTTATTCTCTGGTGAAGGGTGTTCTATGTTGAAAAGGTTGAATTGATGCTAATTTCATTATTGCTGTTCCCAAGGTCCTAGTGCCAATCATCTTCAAGTATTATCACTGTTGACGCATTGGTGGTCACTTAGGCACATTTAAAACTAGACAGAAAATTAGAAAGTTCTTCATATGGAAAATGATGGATAGTGATATCCGAAACATGGCTAAGTCCTGTAAAACTTGTGCTATCAGTAAACCTAACCTGAAGAACCGTGTTCGTTTATTTTCATCTTCAGAAGCCTCTCGGCAGATGGAAAGGTCATTCATCGATTTTGTAGGTCCGCTCCCTCGCTCTAACTTAGGAAACATTCATATCTTTGTGTGTATTGATGCGTTCTCTCGGTTTTCTGGGATTATTCCCACTAGATCTATAACTTCTCGTACGTCTGTAAGTTGCCTTAATTCTATCTTCGCATCCCTTGGTCCTCCCAAGTTTCTGGTTTATGACAATGCCACTTGTTTAAGAAGTACCTATTCGAGTTGAACATTTCCCATGCTACTACAAATCCAAACACATCTTACGCCGAGAGAATGAACAGGAACCTGAAAACTTCCCTGATTGCATATAATCACAATAACCAATCGAAGTGAGATTCTTGCCAACACTGGTTAGCCTATGCCTTCAATTCTGCCACACACGAATCTCATAGTAAAACTCCCATGTTCCTTATGTTCTGTTACACCCCATATTCTCCTATGTCCAACGAACTTGGTATTGATGATCTTCCCGACCTGTCTAAACCCAACGATGTTCAGAAGAAGGAATTGTCGGTATCCTGTAAGACAGGCAGAGATAAGTATAACGAATGTAGAAAGTCAACTAGGTTGAAAGTTGGTGATCAAGTTTTTGTCAGGTCCTATCCCATTAGTAAAGAAATTAACAAATTTTATGCTAAGCTTGCTCCTAGGTATCAAAGTCCCTGTACTATTTTACAGTTTTTGTCTCCAGTATCCGTACTGGGGAGTGACCCCATCACCAAGAAGATTAGGCGAGTTCATCTTTCCCAGTTAAAATCAGGTTATGTGTGATACCTCTTCTCTCTTAAGAGCTTCTTGATAATACATATGGTATGTAGTTCGGATCTGCGGATGAGGGCTACATTTCAGTGAGCAAATTTGTTTGATTATCTTTAGATTATTTGGTAACTATTCTGGTTGCGTGTGAATTTTATTTAGTAACTTTTCCATGTATAGTATTTTTGTTTTGAGTATTGCTTCCTTACCGTATGACCTTTTTCTCTCCAGAAATTGTTTAGTAGTGTGCGAATTAATACGTGTTATGTTTTTCTGCACCAAATCTGCATTCATGTCTCATGTGAATCTTAATAACACTGTGTAATAGCTTACTACCGTGTACTTGTTATCATTGTATTTTAAAATGTGATTGTGGTTCGTGGCGTATGGATCCTTTCACTTGCGCTATTGGCACCAATTTATTTAATCGTTAATATCTCATTGCTCCTTTGGTTTGGGTGCATGCCTGCTCTGTCCATCATAAATTGATTCTATCCTGATCATTGAAGATTACTAAATTTTGATCATTAATTTAATTATGTATTATGTAGTAGCCTTTGTCTTGTAGCAATTTTTGGAAAATTGTATATAATATTAGATCTGTGCATTGTTGTTCACTGGTATGAAAACTGTTAAGGTGTCCTAACCTGTATTTATCTTTCACTGTTCTAGTATTCTATTGCCTATGTCTTGTTATCCGAATTTTTTTTGGTGATATAACTACTGTCTATTCCGGTTGTGGTATTGTTAGGTGTGCATTAAACGAACCGAGTAATCTGTTAGGTTAGTTTCTTTATTTCGGGGGTTGACTAGGAACTGGACAGTACCCGGTGTTAGATCCTATTTTTTGAGTTTTGGATTTGCCTGTGGATATTGGTTATTGCTGAACTCTGTCGATCGGCCTTGGTGGTGGTTGGCTGTTTACCTTTACGGCATGGACTTAACTGTCTTCACTGCTTTCGGTCTCAAACTTCTGGTGATACGATTTCCTAATTTCCGATTGGTCTCATGCCCACCTTTTAATCATTTCTGTAATCAGTTGTCAATTACCCGTAAACTGAGTGACCTATTTCTTGTCATTCCTGTCCTTTTTATTTACTGGTGAGTAAAATTTTACCCTATCTACCTTTTGAAAATTTTCCATCTGCTTCTTCCTTTCTGGTAATGGTGGTTAACTACGTTGTTATTTGTTGTAATTTTGGGGCGCATGTGGTATTAATTCTGCATTCTTCTACAGACCTTACTTGCCTGGTTTCTGTCTCTAAATTGGTGTATTATTCATGAAGTGTGTTAATCTATTCAGTTGTAACTTTCATGTCGTCCTACCTCGTCTACTTGTTATGGTGGTGTTATTTTTTACAAATTGCGCCAATGGATCCTCTCCTTTCGAACCTAGTAGGTAATGGTTTTGGTCCTGAGTTAGTTATGTTGTAACGGTACGTGATTTTGATTTAAGCTTGCATTGTGAGGTGGCATGATGGCTTCACGGCATGTCGTTGAGGATAGTTAGTGCTCCCTTCCCCCCTTTTTTGCTAACGCATGTCCGTTGAGATTCATTATGGTTGTATTGTTATTGTGTTGTATAATTAAATGGTTATGACACTTCGGTATGGTCGGTATTGCATTTAATTTACCCCTGTGTGCCCGTAGATTGGGAAATAAATCCTGGCATGGGTTTACTACTCTTCTTAGAAAAACCTGGTCTGCTTGCATGTAATTTGTGATTCCTGTATGACCTGGTCTATTCTTTTTTGTTTTAATTCTCTGCATACCCAGGTAATCTGACGTCATCATGTATTTATCCTGTACTATAAAGTTCATTTTGAATTAACCTGCCAGTCTATTGGTCCTTTTCTCTCCGGAGTGTTAGTATCCGTTGCTATTAATTTTTGGTCATCTTGCCGTTCTGCGGGGCGCCAGTTGAGTATGGGATTAACTAGTGCTTCATAGGTGGTACTGAAGCCTCCCACTATTCCATGATCGGGTCTTTTCGTGGTGTTTTCTCCTTCTTCACCGTTCCATTGAGCGTTTTCCGTCGTCCTAATTCATGATCTACCATTTGAATTTTATTTACCTTGTTTCATATATATATCGCAGAGTACCTGTGGCTGTGTGGCTACAGTGTGAGTCTACGGATGTCACTTGTTACTAGTCCTGATTTGTCCGAGATCCCTTGTGGATAACCGGTAGGGAATCGTGTTAGGTCTCTGCTCTCATTTCCAAATTGGCCACTTAATTGAGGGGTATTTCTAAACCATTTATTTAAGTTAGTATTCCATTGTTGATGTATATGTTTGAAAATTCGGTGAAGTTGTGAGGAATATAATATAAGATAAGTGACACTTCCGAATTTCTTTCTGCCATTTTCTGTCCTGCTCCACCATGGTGTTATTATGAGTTCCTATATCCTAATACTATTCTTGACTTGGTGTTGCTGATACGCGTATCCACCATCTGAGAGATCTTGAAGTCTCGAGCTGCAGCTAACTATACTCATCTTGCCTTGAGTAATTATTTACTGTAACCCATGGATTTTGATCCTTTTCTCATATCCAGTTTCTCTTATTTGTGAGTATAAATTTATCTGATCTTATCTCTTCTATAGACGGGTTATGCATGGAGTGTATACGTAGCATTACAATTGATTAATTGCAAAACATAATTTCTATTTGGTCGTGTATTTAATGGGTTTAAATATTTATTTATTGGCTCACTGATTAGTGGTTCTACTCCACTGATTAAAAAAATTAATTGTAATTTTAATTAACTTGGATTACTGTGTAATGTGTTATTGTTTCGCAACATGTTCTCCCTTGGTCAACGTCTGGTTATTTTGAAATTATGTGTGGATTGCTGTTCTCTTAGTATTTCAATTCTGGGAATGATTTGACATCTCTGGGTAGGTCATCTATATCAAGAGTACTGTCGGTGTGGCTGTGTTCGATAATTTGATGTGTTTCTTGCTGTGTTGATATCATGCATTGCTGGATCAGCTGTTATGATCTGTAGCGTGTTCTTACTTGATTGATGCCTGGACTTATTGAACTTACCATGTTTGTGGTTTGTTGTATTCTGTCAGTATCTTCTTTCCTAAGCTTAACTTATTTCTGTGTATTGTGTATGTTTGAAGTTGTATGTCTATGCAACGGTAGCTTCTCGTTTTCATTGTTGCTGGTGGTGTCTTTATTATGTGGCATTCCGATAGGGTTGCTGACGTGCACAGAAAACTAATTTCAGGAGGTGACTATCTTTAATTTTCAAGTTAATTCTTTTCCTTATATGTTGTGCTTAAAATTTCTGCCGATATATTTAATTTTAGCATGATATATAACCGGTAGGGAATCGTGTCAGGTCTCTGCTCTCATTTCCAAATTGGCCACTTAATTGAGGGGCATTTCTAAACCATTTATTTAAATGAGTATTCCATTGTTGATGTATATGTTTGAAAATTCGGTGAAGTTGTGAGGAATATAATTTAAGATTGGGTGACATTGCCAGTCGCCATTGACCCTAGTACCTGGTCAAGGGCTGTTTAGGTAATTATTGTATTCTATTGTAATCCTGTTCTCCTTTTGCTTTTACTAGTAGTTTTATCCAATGCCATACTGTAGTCTTAAGTCAAGTTAATCCAGTTTAAGATTATGTAAAGGATTTACCTGTTGGATCTTGTGGTCTTTATTACATGCTCACCAATTTTGCTTTCCTATATTTGTTCAAACTTTTCCTTGCCCTTCTGGGCGTTTTTCATTTGTGAAATTGGTTTTTGCCACCCTGACAATAATAATAAAATGGAAACCAAATGAAGGCGTTTCTTAACTTACGCAAGTCCGATAAACAATACTAAAATGAATGTCTAACATGTGATAATCTCAATTTGGGTTTATAATCACGTGCATTTAAATCTAAGAAGGTTTATTATTCTACCAGTGAACATTTAGGAAGTTGTTCAGTTGTGTGTGTACACCACGAAGTAACGAAATCTTTGAACGGTTGATACATATGAACTTGCGAGACTTGTTTATTGGAATTAAAACTTAACAAATGATCTGGAGCATGAGTGTCACCATTTATCTAGAACATTAACAGATTTACCTGCGACTTGCGTGTAGCACCACTTTAATGCATGGGACTTCTTAATGATTGAAAGTAACTGGACAGCTAGTGTCATTTAAATGCACTCAATTGCTTTTACTCAATTCATATATGTTTTGGTTCTTAACTGACAATTGGATTCATCTTGCTGGTTGTGCATATACTGGGACATGTGATCGGTGGTCGTTTTCGTATTCGGACTATTCCATCAAAAACTCAGCTTGTATCCAGACCACCACCTTATGAAAGTAATTATATGTTGTATATGTGGAGCTTCGGGGAGGGAGACTATTACCGGATTAAGAATTTATACCTCTCTGTGAATACATTAGTGCTGGCTGCATGGCCATTCAAATTCGTGTCTTTAATGCGGTATATCAAGTGATTCATGGTCACAGATACCATGGTTTTCAATATTTATAAACATTAACTTTCGCCGGCTTTAAAGTTATTAATGTGCCCATCTGTGGTGTATGGCCAGACAGTGCCTTTTCCAGTATTCTCCTTGCGTTCTAGTGTCGTCGGTATGAACCATCTCGCCACTCTCCCCCTCCACCGAGCGAGTATGCGCACGTAAACATTGCGACTGTGGTCTGACATGTAGGCATCTGGCCAGTCGCCATTAAGGTTTTGCTAGTGAGCTGTGATGGAAGGACGGCGTGCTTTTCCGCTTGGCGGGATGGTTATAGTGATTATCATGGACCCAGGGTGACGTTCGCTTGATACGGCTTATGCACTCTTGAACTGTAAAAGATAATTTTAAGTTTTATTACCATTTAATGTACCTCGCCTGGAATTTTGGAGTGCACTCTAAGGATTACCTTTACCATACTGTACCATTACGTTACATTTGAGGCAGTAACTATTATGGAAATACAGCGGACAAATATGGCGCGGAGCAGCTTCTGGCGGCGTAAATGCGAAGGGAATATAATCTTACTGCAAATCGATCTTGATCAGTAGGCGTAGGTCGATATTGACCAGCAAAAGAGTAAAGAGTTTCCTAGATTGAACAACTATGGACCATGAAATAATTGAATTGACTCGATTCTTGGATACCTTGAGAAGAAAAACTGCGTAAAGGAAGAACTGTACGTTTTACTACGAGATAGCGAAAGAAAATCAACGAATTAGAAATACTAAAGTAATTTATATATAATAAATCGAAGGAATAAACCTCCAATATCTGCAGGATACTTAAGGAATCAAAGAAAAACGCCAAGATATTGAAGTAAAGTGTGACTGAAGCCGAGTCAGATATCGACGTAAAGAAAAAGGCCGGAAGAGCATAATAAGTGGCCAGTCTACACTAAAAAATGCAGAAATAACAATTTCGAGTTATAAGCAGTACCTGTTTAGGCGACATAATTGACGAAAAGCAGACCAAAATTGAGGAAATATATAATTTAAGAGAAATATTTCTATCAGTTATAAAATATATAAACTCAAGTACACGTATTGGAAAACCTGCAATTCATCAGAGAAATATGTATTGTACAAAATATTTGCTGTCTTTTCGTTGCATGATCCCTGGTGACGTAATGAAGCTCGCCTAAACGGATGGAGGAAGATTGCGCAAGGTGAACTCAGCTCAAGCCAAGATGCCCAGCCGAATCCAGCCGTGACGTGTTCCTGAGACATGATTGACTACTCCGAGATATCCTAGTCGAGGAAGGAGCCAGCAACGGGAAAGTCGACACGAGATAAGTAATATGGTTTCGGACTTTGCATTATAAAATTTTAATTATTTGCTAGGATATATTTGAGTGCAGAAGTGCCTACAGATATATATAAAGTGTCAATAAGTGAATACTATGGTCTGGATTTAAAAAATTAACCACTGACATGTGCTATTTTAAGTCTGTAAATACAATGTAATACAAATCCTGTGTTCGTGAGATATTTGTAGGTTGTTATAAACAAGATCAAGATGAGCATATTCATGTTTTATATGCCAATCTACTTGAGAAGACCAATTAATATCGAACTATTTGTGGTTAAGAGGAATGTATGCGATGTACGTAACGTAACCTAGTTTTTATGAGCACTTGATCGGCAGACATGGCCAGTACGATTATCGTATTGAAAGGAAATGATTAAATATTAGGGAGTTGCAGTTTATGAATGGAAACTCAGGCTATTGGACTGTTTTGACCGTAACACAGAGGTTATTGAAATGAAGTTGAATTTGTATTGTTTTTATATGAAGGTATCGGGAAGAATTGAAATATGAGAATTGCATAATGTTGTTAGCCTGAGGAAATGTGAATTGTTCTCGGCGTAAGCAAAGCCTAGATGAGGTTATTGCGAGTTTCTGTTACGGTTACGGTTTTTAATATAGAGGTTAACAATGCAAGAGATGGAATTAGGTCATGTTTATGTGAATGTATGTTGCAGTCCATGTGTTATATGATCGATAAATAGCACTGATGCCAGACATATCGCTAGGTTATTTGTGTATTACATGCAATATAATCTGAATATACGTACAGATGAAGGAACATCGCATAACTAAAAATATGTCTTATTATGTGAATGTAGATTGGTAGAGTAGGTTTTTAACCTAATTTTGGCACAGCGGTGAATAACTTGAGAGTTGGTTTTATATGCAATGGCACGTATTTATGAAAACATTTGGCACAACTTACGCGTTTACAACTGATTGATCATCGTAATGGTGGCACTCTATAGTAAGTGTTATGAAGACATTTAATATTTGTAAATGTATTTCATTAATTGAAGTTGGCACTTTGCAAGCCTATTACCGATTGGTCAGATGATTTTGTATTGTTGAAAATGGTTACGCAAGCAACAGTCGTGTCCGTCATCAAGTTGTGATATCGCATCATTAAGACATATCAAATGCAATAAAGTATAGAAGGCACCAAGTTCCTTTACTTCAAAATCAAAAACAAACATTGGCGCCCAACAGCACGGCTCTCAATAACCTGAGATGTTCAATACAAGCATGATCATAAAAAGAGAAATCCAGAAGTGAAAACAATGCGTCGCAATTGGGGTTAACACCGGTGTAAAAATACAACACATCTCGAATTCGTGGAATCATTCACGGATATTACATTCTCGTTCATAACGAAAATCAGACCGCTGAGGCCAACAACTTCAACGGAGTGCAGCATAAATCAGTAATCAGGCAAGTACGATTCGATGTTACGTACATACAAAGAAGTAAAGACAAGGTTTCAAGTTTTACATTCTCCTCGCCGCTCACTGTAAGAATCTCCGTGCGACCGTGAGTCTCTTTGACATATTCACCATCCTTGCTATACATACGCTACTCTTAGACTTAGATTCTAGCCTCTTTCCCTTTAGTGCATGTTCGTAACATAAACATGCAGTGATAAACATAATAATAATGAGAAAATAATAATTGAAGTCCATTGATCCTTCTGTTGTCATAAATATAAAAGATCCATATTCCTTTGTCATATAACCTCAATTCAGCAACACGATCCCTTTGAATTTATACATAACCTTCACGCAATCCCTTCGAACTTTCACAGCATAACCTTAATTTCAATATGTCGCAACTAACTAAATTGAAACAATCGCGTGGTCGAGTAAAAGGCACGTTAACAAAAATAATAAAGTCTATTACAGCTGACATGTCGAAATCAGAGGCGAAGGTTAAAATTAAAAAATGTGAAGAGCTATGGAATTCTTTTGAAGAAGTACAAATGAAAACAGAGGAAACTGAGATCACTGATGAAACAGCTGCATTACAGTTTGAAGAGAAATGTGAGGGAGAGCGAGAGCTATTTGAATCTATTTATTTCCGCGCAGTTACGCAACTGCAAACGATAATAGATGAAGCAGAGGATGTTTAAAATAATTTACTAGCTGAAATGAACACGGCAGTAAACAACGCTGTTCATCAACAGGAAGTCCCACAACATCATAACAGAAGAATACATAAATGACCAGAAATGAAATTACCGGAATTCAACGGCGAATTCACAGAATGGTTGCTTTTTAAGAACAGTTTTGAGTCAACCATTCATAATGATACTCAACTAACAAATATCCAAAAATATCAGTATCTGATCGGTCTTCTGCAGGGCGAGGCACGCAAAGTCATTCAAGGTTTTACCATTTCAAAAGATAACTACACAAGTGCGTGGAACTTGCTTGTAGATACATATGATAATCAAATGCTGATAATCGAGACACATCTAGATGAAATTTTCAAGTTTCCTACAGTTTTTAAAGAGAACAAATCTGAATCACTCAGGCAATTACAATTTCATATTCAAACTCACATGGCTTCATTAAAAGCAATGAAGCAACCGGTACAATATTGGGACACATTGGTTATTCATCTAGCAAAGAAGCAGCTGGATTTCATTGAGCAAAGAGACTGGCAGGAAAGGGTGAAAGGCAACACTCCACACAAGATGCCAACATTGGATGATTTATTGAAATTTTTAACTGAGCGTTCCCAATCATATATGCTTTTAAATCATAACAAAACCAAGGCATTGAACACGAAGGCAAATCCGAAGGACAAACAACCTAGCAAGAAAGTTGTTATGACGACGTCTTAGGCAAGCTGTAATCTGTGTGGTGGAAGTCACCCCATTTTTACATGTGAAGAATTAATTAAACGATCAGTTGAAGACAGAAGAAAACTGCTTCGAGAAAAAGGACAGTGTCATAACTGTTTGAAGCCAGGACATATTGCAAGAAATTGCAGAGGATCAAAATGCAAGAAATGTGGACTTCTTCACAACACACTTTTACATGCTGAGGAAGATGACAAACAGAAACAAAATGTTAAAGAAAAGCAAGTGCCCATAAACCTGTGTGTCGAATCTCAGCATTCACCTGCTTCACTCAATGTGAGCTTGGCGAAAGGAATAACATCACAAATACTTTTGTCAACAGCTTTAATTGATGTGAAAGATGTTCACGGAAGAAGAATGACATGCCGAGCCTTATTGGATCCGGGATCTCAGTCGAATCTAATAAAGGAAGGTCTGTATAAGAAACTTGGTTTACCGAATGTCAAGACAAACACACAGATCATTGAGTAGATTGTTCCAAAGTGGAAACAAAAAGGATAACGAGAGTACACCTCGCTTCAAGGAATGACGGATTTGAGGTGGAAGCAGAATTTCTAGTTTTGCCAACTATAACGGGACGATTGCCACAGTTGGAGATCAAGAAGGACAAGATTATTATTCCTAAGGACATTCGCTTGGCGGATCCCACATTCAACAAGCCTGGAGACATAGACATGTTAATTGGTGCAGGACTTTATTGGAAAATAGTCATAGGTCCACCCAAGAATGAAGCTTAAGGACAACCAGCTCTGCAAAACACCCGATTAGGCTGGATTATAGGCGGTAAAGATTTTGAGAACAAACAAGGATCAACAACAACATGCATGAAAATTAGCAATCAACAATTATCAGATCAGATGGAAAAATTTTGGAAACAAGAAGCTATTCCAGAGATTCAACATTACACGTCAGAAGAAAGAATATGTGAAAGACAGTTCACGGACACTGCTTCGAGAGATACAACAGGTAGATTCATCGTAAGGCTCCCTATCAAGCCAGATGTCATCCTCGGAGAATCAAGAAAACGCGCACTAAACAGACTAGAATCATTAGTCAAGAGGTTAAGCAGACACCCCGAACTCAAGACAGCTTATGCAGATTTCATGAATGAATATGAAAAACTAGGACATATGAGCTTGATTGAAAGAAACCAAAATCAAGATGTACCAAATT
This sequence comes from Anabrus simplex, assembly GCF_040414725.1. NCBI lineage: Eukaryota > Metazoa > Arthropoda > Insecta > Orthoptera > Tettigoniidae > Anabrus > Anabrus simplex. Next base: position 20,051,649 of record NC_090279.1, on the reverse strand, counting down.
CATACTTCATACCTCATCAACCAGTGGTACGTCCAGATAGTGACATCAAAAAGGTCAGAGTGGTATTTGATGCCTCGGCAAAAACATCACTCGGGACATCACTCAATGACAAGCTCATGACAGGACCTAATTTACAGCGAGATCTTTTTCACAGTGTGCTTAGATTTCGCAGCCATAAGTACGCCATGACGGCAGATGTGGAAAAGATGTTTCGGCAAATACTCATCCATCCTGAAGATGGAGCATTCCTGCAGATTTTGTGGAAAGAGGAATCTTCATCCCCTGTGAGGATTTATCAGTTGAATACAGCAACATACGGAACAGCATCGGCACCTTACCATGCCATGAGATGCCTAACTGAAATGGCTAATCTTCATGAAAATGAATTTCCAGCAGCAGCAAAGGCTATTCACGATGATTTTTATATGGATGACTGCTTAAGTGGAGGAGACATTCTAGAAGACGTGATCGGGCTACGGCGGCAAATACAAAATATACTCAAGAGTGGTGGAATGCATTTGAGGAAATGGAGGTCCAACAGCAAAGAGATCTTGCAGGATTTGGAGAGCAAAAGCGACGAAGGGACTTTACTGGTTTTAGACAAAGGTGAAGCTAGTAAGACTCTTGGACTCCTCTGGGACTCAGCACAAGATTGCCTTCAGTTTCCTGTTGAGCTGGAAAAGCAGTCACCAAGATCCAAAAGAGAAGTCGCCTCCAAAATCGCACAGATTTTTGATCCACTAGGACTCGTGGGTCCAGTACTGATCAAATGGAAGATGTTGATGCAACACTTATGGGTAGATGGATTTGAATGGGATCAGCCATTGTCTCGAGAGCACCTTCAGATTTGGAATGAGTACTATACGTCATTAGAAAGACTGAACAACATCAGAATTATGAGAAACATAAATCTTGGGAATTGCTCTGGTTCTTTTGATTTGTTTGGATTTAGTGATGCTTCAGAGAAGGCTTTTGGAGCATGCAGTTATGCAGTTTGTCAAACGCAAAGTGGTCTCTACATTTCCAATTTACTTCGTGCGAAGATGAAAGTATCTCCTTTAAAAACCATTTCGTTGCCAAGACTCGAATTGGAGGCAGCCCTTCTTCTTGCACAACTTTTCAAAACAACAGTGAGTGCTTTGAAAGAAAAAATTGGTCAGATGAGATTATGGAGTGACAGTACAATTGTTTTGGGATGGATCAACACTGAGCCAAGGCTGCTGAAGACATTTGTGGCAAACAGGATTGCAAAGATTCAAGAAGCCACTGATGCATCCAACTGGAAGCATGTTCCTTCGACTGAAAATCCAGCTGATCTTCTCTCAAGGGGAATTACTTCAGCAGAACTCGAAGATAAAAAGCTGTGGTGGAGTGGACCTTCTTGGCTTCGCACACAACGTCAACAATCACAGAATTCGGAAGAATTTGAAACAGAACTACCAGAGCTGAAGGTCACAGCAGTTACGTTGACAGCAACATCAACCAGCATTCTACTGAATAAATTCTCGTTATTTCCGAAATTATGCCGTATAGTAGCATATTGTCAAAGATTCATTTATAATTGCTAACTCAAACCGCCAGAAAGGAAAAAGGGTTCACTAGAAATACAAGAAACTTGTAAAGCAGAGAAACAGGTAGTCAAATGGACACAATTAGAAGCATTCCCTCAAGTACTGCATTGCTTAATTAATAATCAAGACCTCCCAAAGAAGAGTTCTCTAAAGTCACTCAGTCCGTTTCTGGATAGTGATGGATTGATTAAGGTTGGAGGAAGGCTTCGTTTTTCGGAGCTAACATCAGAACAAGGACATCCTGTGCTTCTACCAGCAAATCATCACATCACCAGAATGATCATGGAAAATGAACATCGTCGTCTGAAGCATTGTCCGCCAGAGCAACTGCTACATGCAACTCGACAACGATATTGGCCTATCAGCGGCAGAAGAGAAGCGAAAAGAATTGTCAAGAGGTGTCTGAAGTGCTTTTGTTACCATACTACAGTTCCAGAGGTACACATGGCAGATTTACCAAAAGAAAGGGTTACGTTAGTTGTTCGACCCTTTGTTACCACAGGAGTGGACTATGCAGGTCCAATATCTGTAAGAGAAGGCCACAGAAGGGGCCTCATTCATACTTACAAGAGTTACGTAGCTGTATTTACATGCTTCAGTACCAAGGCAGTGCATTTGGAGTTCGTGTCGGAGCTAACGACCGAAGCTTTCTTAGCTGCACTGCAACGATTTACGGCGAGAAGAGGTTTGTGCAAGCAGCTTTTCTCTGATAACGGGATGAATTTCGTTGGAGCAGCCAACGCACTACAAGATATCCAGTCCTTTTTGGAAAAGGGGTCAAAGACCATTACCTCCTCACTCGCTCAGCAGCAGATACAGTGGAGTTTCATTCCTCCCCGGTCACCCCACTTTGGGGGATTGTGGGAAGCAGCTGTAAAGATGATGAAAAGACATTTGCTGACTGAAACACAGGGACGCGTGCTAACTTTCAAAGAAACCTACACTATTCTTTGCGATATAGAGGCTGTATTAAATTCACGTCCCCTTACTCCCTTGCTAAAAGATCCAAATGATTTAGAAGTCTTAACGCCAGCACATTTTCTTCTAAGTGACTCGATCGTGCAACCTGTGCAAAGGGATTTGTTGAGAGAACCCGATAACCGCTTGTCACGTTGGCAGCACTTGCAGGAAATTCGGCAGCGGTTGTGGCAGAGATGGCAGCGAGAATACATGCAGGAATTGCAAAAACGCGTCAAGTGGCATGATACCAATCGACGTATTGATGTTGATTCTTTGGTGCTATTAATTGAGGACAACATCTCTCCTCTAGAGTGGCCCAGAGGTAGGATAGTTCAAGTTCACCCTGGACGAGATGGTGAGGTGAGGGTTGTCACCGTTTGGACGGCTGGTGGAACTTTCACCCGAAGCATCAAGAAAATATGCCCTCTTCCCATTGAAGGGGGTGACAAGGGGAACTGAATTCAAGATTTTCTGTGATATTTCAACTTTGTGTTATTTTTCATCTATGATATAATTTCAATATTATTTTCTTTTAATCATAAAAATATGATTCATAGAGTTTTGTATTAACGCATATGTTAAGAATAAGTATTTTTACAATAGGTATAAGATTACAATAGTTAGTTGAAAAAAACTCCTTTCAAGGGGGGCAAGATGTTATGAAGAGACTTTTAATTTTTGTAAATGTATTTCATTAACTGAAATTACCGATTGGTCAGATGATTTTGTATTGTTGAAAATGGTTACGCAAGCAACAGTCATGTCCGTCATCAGGTTGTGATATCGCATCATTAAGACATATCAAATGCAATAAAGTATAGAAGGCACCAAGTTCCTTTACTTCAAAATCAAAAACAATCAGTAAGAATACTGGAATTAATCTTGCACATATGAATGTATATAATTATAATAAGCTTGATATCAGTATCGATAGGTAAATTAATAGTTGCATTGATATTTTTTTGAAACCATAATTAAGAAACATATTACTTATCTCATGTCGTGAAGAAGTTATAATAAAAATCCAAACCAAAAATTTCAAATGAGAATCCAGTGGATGTCCCAAAGCTAGCCCAAATAATACTAACAGGAAGATATACCACTCCCCCCATGATAAATAAAGAATTATCCCTCTCTTACCCAATGAAACATATTAAAATAATGAAAATGGTTATATGACCGGATGATATTCAGTTAAATGAATATAATATGATGAATTCAATTATGTTTACCATGAAGATTACGAGTTCAAGAATGATATTATAATATGAATCCAATTTCTTTTCACTATTGCTGATAATTTAATTCTTATTTTAATTATAAAATATTAGCGTGCTAATAAATTAGATCTGGGCTTATTTATGTGTTTCTTGGATAGTATTAGAGCTATTTAAGGTTAGATATGCTGAGTAATGAACCTCATATCAGGTTTTCACCTACTTGAGGGGGAATTGAATGATTGATTAGAATTATGACTACTCTTCAACGGAACCTACGACTGTTTTGTATAATTTGAGAGTTTAATGAGATGTTTTACCCTGAGAACCGAATGTATACCTCCGACCATCGTACTTATACATGCGAGAGACCCCCGCGTATATGATGGTTATCTTAGTTCTGGGTCATTTGCAGCCGAGGCATGATATTAAGATCGCCCAACGAGAGTTATATGAGTAGATAGGTGCCGATGACAGGAGAGAAGATGGTAGGAAAGGTGTAATACGTAAGTAAGGATATGACGCTGAAGCGAACTCACGACTATGGCAAGATACTACACTGTAAGTGTTTTTCCAACTCATCCTTAACTTGTTCCAACTGGTGAACTGAATATTTCAAAATGTGAAGTGCGTACCGCGACAGGATGTAACTTTGCATCAACTAAACTCTACGTTTTAGCCCTGCGGTGTTTGAACACTTTTCGAGTCAAAAAACTTATATATAAACTACTTTTGTTTACCAGGGTTGTTGGATGACGAATTGAATGCTGTAGCACACATGTTGTATTACTATAAACAGCGATGATTACTCTGGTAGTGGACTGTAGTTTGGTTAAGCACGCGATAAGACCATAGGGCCGAGTCATGTATCAATATTACACGTAAATGAAACTTTTATTACAATTAAACATGATTAGCAAACTGCATAGAAATTATTTACACATTAACAATAAACTGAAATGCCTGGATGGCTACTGATTAAGTTGGAGGCCATGTGGCCGCGAATGCATGTCTAGCCGACATGTTGTCTTGTTCGAGTCCGTCTCTTTTTTCTTGCCGGAAACCAGATGCATTCTGGACACTCAATAGACGCGGACAAGAGCGCGCTCTGTATAAATTTTCTAAGAGGACGGAACATTCTCCCCTCTGTTGATTGCATTCAATCAAGACAAAATACAGTTTCAATGAAAATAACACTAACATAAAACAAAATGTCATCAGAATACAAATACATAATAATAAATGTTGCACTTAAATGAACGTCAATCACTAATTAACATAGATAAAATGAAACAGAACTGTACACTGGTGTGCAGGCTGATGCATTGTTTTGTTTACAGCTGCACAATGAGAGTTTTTGAATTGTTCATTTGTTAAATGACTGTACAATATAACTACAAATACAACTTTATACACCAATCAACTCACTGACACTGTAAGGAATCATATTGTCATTAAAAAGAAAACACTACTCGATGGGAAGGGGACACAACTTCACTATTGGTCTCTTGAAATTTCCATGAGCAGTTTTTATGGTGACTGCTCGCACAAGTCCATCGAGACCTGGGTGAAGTTCCTCAACCACACCTAGTCTCCACTGAAGCGGGGGTAAATTGTCCTCCTTGATAACCACCACTGCTCCAAGTTGTATACAAGGTTGCTGGGAGGCCCACTTTGGCCTGTTTTGTAGTTGGGTTAAGTATTCCTTATGCCATCTGGTCCAAAAGTGTTGCACCATTTGCTGCAACCGTTTCCATGCTGAAAGTTTATTGCTGGGTACAAGTGTCAGATTGGATTCAGGAATGGAATTCAAACTGTTACCAGTAAGAAAATGACCTGGAGTCAAGGGTTGAGGGTCAGTCGGATCTGAGGATAGGACTGTAAGTGGACGAGAATTTAAACAGGCTTCAATTTGTGTGAGCACAGTACTAAGCTCTTCAAATGTTAATGATGAGTTTCCAACAACTCGATGCAAATGATATTTAACCGACTTGATGCCAGCTTCCCATAATCCTCCAAAATGGGGTGAACGAGGTGGAATGTAATGCCAGTTGATACCCTTGTTTGCCAGGTTGCTTACAACTTCCTCTTGATGCTGCGGTGATGCTATGAATTGGTGAAGATCTTTTAATTCTCTATCGGCTCCAATAAACGTAGTAGCATTGTCACTGTAGATATCTGCGGGCTTTCCTCTTCTGGCTATGAAACGGCGAAGTGCGGCTAAGAAGGCATCTGTAGTAAGACTGCTGACTACTTCCAAATGTACAGCCTTTGTCGTGAAGCAAACAAATAGTGCGATGTATGCCTTGATACGGACATTGCTCCTCTTGTTAATTGGGCGAAGTAGAATAGGACCTCCATAATCAATGCCACAAACACTGAACGGACGTGCTGGTTGAACTCTATGCTCAGGATAGTCAGCCATGAGTTGATGACTAGTTACGCCTTTCAATTTGTAACATGTTACGCATTTGTGCACTTGCTGTCTGGCTACATTTCTGCCATTCAGAATCCAATAACGTTGACGAAGGGTTGCTAACAACAATTCTGGTCCTGCATGAGCTTGTTGTAAGTGTTCATGTTTGACAATTAGAGTCGTCAGGTGATGTTTTGATGGTAACAGTATTGGATGTTTGGATGAAAACGGAATCGATGCATTCTTCAACCTGCCTCCGACCCTTAGAATATTGTTGTGTAAGAAGGGACATAGGTTCCTTGTCTGGCTCTTCTTAGAGACTACGCCTCCGTTTTTCAGGTCTCCAATCTCTTCTGAGAAGGCTGCATTTTGTGCAATACGAATGCAGACTTCTAATGAATGTTCCAATTCTTCAACATTTAAAGGTCCAATTTTCTTGTCCCTGGCATGCTTAGTGTTATGCAAAAATCTGTAACAATAAGCTATTACTCGTTGCAGTCTTATTAATGATGAGAATTTCTCAATAATAGTTTCAGCTTGTGTCACTACTAATAGTGTGGATGATTGTCGCTGCTCTGCTATGGCGAGCGAATCCTCAACATTGTTGTTCTGCGGCCAATTTAACTCAGAAGTGGACAACCAGGCGGGCCCTGACCACCAAATGGTTGAGTTTTGCAGATCTGCTGGTCTGACGCCTCGAGAAATCAAGTCCGCTGGATTATCTTGTGATGGTACATGATGCCAGTCACTAGTGTTCGTTGATTGTTGAATGTGAGCTACCCTATTTGCTACAAAGGTCTTCCAACGTGATGCTGGTGATGCTAACCATGACAGTACGATAGTGGAGTCTGTCCATAAATGTGTTTCATTAATGGCCAAGTTTAAGACTGGCACGGTTTTGTGTACCAACTGAGCTAATAATGCTGCACCAAGAAGTTCTAGACGAGGAAGAGTGACTCGTTTAACCGGAGCTACGCGCGATTTAGAGCATAGCAGTTTGACTGATACTTCACCCTCCTGATTCACTGACCGAAGGTAGATGCATGCGCCATAAGCTCGCTCGGAAGCGTCTGAAAATCCATGAACTTGAATATTTGCCAAGTCACCCTCAATTAATACGTGGCGTTCTACTTGTATATTGTCAATGTGTGCTAGCTGCATTTGTAATTTTGCCCAGTCTGATGCTAATGGATCTGGCAGTGGGTCGTCCCAGTGAAGTTGATGTAACCATAAGTCCTGCAAAAATATCTTGTATAGTATCACTAATGGGCTGATCAATCCTAATGGGTCAAATATAGATGCTACAACTGACGTAGTGGTGCGTTTAGTAATGTTACTGTTCCCTGGAATGTGTTTGATTCTGTTTGCCACTAAGAATTTGTCTGACGTAGGATGCCATGATAATCCCAAAGCTTGTATGGTGTCATCATTATCAAACTGGAAAGGTAAGTTAATTTCTCTGTCTTCAGGTGGAACAGCGGCAAGTATAGCTTGATGATTTGAGCACCATTTCCTGATGGGAAAACCACCTTTATTGAGTAAGGCTATGAGTTCACTTTGCAATTTTAATGCTTCAGCGATGTTGGACGCACCACACAGGGCATCGTCAACATAAAAATCCCTTTGTAAAACCGTTGATGCCAGTGGAAATGAAGTTGCTTCATCTTCTGCCAATTGTTTGAGGCATTGTGTTGCCAAATATGGAGCTGAAGCTGTACCATACGTGACAGTCAATAGTTCGTAAGTCTTGATAGCTGTTTGTGGCGATTCCCTCCAAATAATTCTTTGCAACTGCGTGTCATTTTCATGAACCCGAACTTGTCTGTACATTTTTGTGATGTCTCCCGTAAATGCAATGTTGTGTGTCCTGAATCTCAACACAATGGAATAAAGGTCTTGTTGTATAGTAGGCCCTACTAACAATGTATCATTAAGTGACACTCCAGTAGTAGTTTTGGCTGATGCGTCAAAAACTACTCTGACTGATGTAGTTGTGCTTTGTTTAAATACTGCGTGGTGTGGCAAGTAATAATGTTCAGAATCATTTGTTGCATGTAGGCCTACCTCCCTCATGTGAGATAACTGTTCATACTCGGACATGAAGTTCGCATACTGTTCATGCAATACTGGATTTTTCTTGAATTTTGCTTCCAGTTGTTGAAATCGTTGTGTTGCCATATCACGAGAGTTGCCCAAGGGTGATCGAGTTTCCTTACGAGGTAACCTGACAACGAATCTTCCTTCAGGAGTGCGTGTGGTGTTTTCCTTGAAGTGCTGTAAACACTGTTGTTCATCCTGAGTTTTAGGTTTAGTGTGCAATTCTTCTATTTCCCAAAATTTACGAAGTTGCGTGTCGAGTTGATCTTCCTTTTTGACAAAGAAAGAAGTGACTGTGTTGCATGCAGGATGGCTGTTTGACTGAGGGCATTTACCAGAAATTATCCAACCCAGATGAGTGCCCTGCAATACCGGGTAATCACCTGCACGTTTTTTCCCATCTGTCTTTAAAATGTTAAAGAACATCTCTGCACCAATGATTAAATCTACCTTGCCTGGACTGTAGAATTTAGGATCTGCTAGTGTGATGTCATTAGGTAGGTTCCACGATTTGTAGTCTAACTCCATGGAAGGCATTTCTCCTGTGATGGCAGGAACCACTAAACAATTTATGTTGGTGTTAAAATCTGATGTTGTGGACTGGAGGTGAATATCCACACTGTGTTTCGGAGTTGATGAAGAATTGTTAATGCCTACAATAGAAGTGGTGTCTTCTTTACATTTTAAATTTAGTCTGCTGACAGTGTCTGTAGTAATGAGATGAGTCTGACTGCCGCTGTCCAAGAGTCCTCGAACCTTGCGAAATTTACCGCTGTGATCCTTGATTTTGACAATAACTGTGGATAACAACACATATGGTTTGTTTCGAGTACATGGATGTTCATTCTTGGTGGTTGTGTGAACGCTGGCAAATACCACCTTGTTGTTAGAAGTAGTTTCGTTAGTTGTACTAGACTTGTGATTTTCAAGATGTAGTAATGTGTTGTGGGCCTTGTTGCATTTGCGACAGTGACTGGATGTACACTCTGATGTTTTATGTGATGCTCTAAGACAATTTAAACAGAGTTTGTTGTCACGAGCATATTGAATGCGATTTGACACTGTTAACTTGAGAAATGCTTCACATGCAAAAAGTCCTGGTGTATGACCTTGTTTACAATAAGAGCACTGATTGTTAATGCATGCAACATGTGTATAGGACAACGGTTTTTTCTTGTGTGAGCTTTCTTTACTACCGTGCACCTTGACTTGACTGACAGATGTTTGCATGCTTTCAAGGACTTGGCAGCGATGTTCAATGTAAGATGTTAATTGTTTGAGGGAGGAATTTTTGTTGGCGTTTGCTTCTAGTTCCCAGCCCCTCCTGGTTTCATAATCAAGATGATCAACAATATGTTGTGATAATATTACTTCTTCGAGAGGAGTATCTAATTTCAATGCTTTAAGTGCTTGTAAGTTGCTTGAGAATGTGCCGATGAACTGTCTGAGGTCTTCAGCGGTTTCATTCTCCACTGTTGCAATGTTTAAGATTTCTCTAACATGCTTTGCTGCTATTAGTCTCTTGTTTTGAAACCGATCACATAATAGGTTCCAAGCTACCGTATAGTTTGTTTCAGTAGTTGGAAGGTTCTGAATTAATGCTTTAGCTGAACCTTGAACTGCTCCTAGTAAATAGTGAAATTTCTGAATGGTTGCTAGACTGGAATTTTCATGCACCAATAGTTTGAAATTATCTTCAAACGACATCCAATCTTCATAGTTACCACTAAACATGGGTAGTTTAATCGCGGGTAATTTGATGTTGATATTTTCATGCGACGAATTGGAAGTGTTACTTCTGGTACTACCGGCATTTTCGTGTTGGTCTGGCGACAATAATACCTGCATTTTTGCCTTCAAACTGTACACAATGTCATCTACTTCATCTCTATCTACCCCATGATCTCGTTTACTATCCTCCACCTCAAGCTGCGATTGAACTAAATCGTATTTGCTTTCTAAATCAATAAGTGCATCATATCTAACCCTAATGTCTGCTAGGTTTTGAGTAGTGTCGTACTTTTCGACGAAAGTTTTGATTTTTGTGATTCTACCTTTCAGATAACCCCGTTGCTTGATCAGCTTTGCGATTTCGTTCTCGTCCATCGTAAAGCACTGGCTCACACAAATGTAAATAATGCAAGGAAAAGGTAATTAAAGGGAATCTGACCTTGTAAACTGAAGAGTCCCACGTTGCATTGTATGTTTCCAATCCTGCGGATATTTCACACGCGTTTCACTTTTACCGTGTAATATCGGGCCCGGTGGTGGACCAAAATGTTGGATGACGAATTGAATGCTGTAGCACACATGTTGTATTACTATAAACAGCGATGATTACTCTGGTAGTGGACTGTAGTTTGGTTAAGCACGCGATAAGACCATAGGGCCGAGTCATGTATCAATATTACACGTAAATGAAACTTTTATTACAATTAAACATGATTAGCAAACTGCATAGAAATTATTTACACATTAACAATAAACTGAAATGCCTGGATGGCTACTGATTAAGATGGAGGCCATGTGGCCGCGAATGCATGTCTAGCCGACATGTTGTCTTGTTCGAGTCTGTCTCTTTTTTCTTGCCGGAAACCAGATGCATTCTGGACACTCAATAGACGCGGACAAGAGCGCGCTCTGTATAAATTTTCTAAGAGGACGGAACAAGGGTCTTGCACCCGCTGTGAATTAATATTAATTCTTATTCTTGGAAATTGTAAATTTAATACTCAATGATTGGTAGCGGCTTTCTAGCCCTAATAAGTAGGGTTAATGCAATGTTTTGGCAGGGTTATTAACCAAGCGAGTTTCTGCAAGGATGTGGAACAAACGTTCGTTTTCCATCTTAATTTTCCTACTTCTGGGTTATATTATTAAATTAATTTGTTTGGTATTTTCGTGATTTTTCGACGTCCTGTTTTTCTTTTGTCTCTTAATATGTACATGCCTATTGTTGTTTGGTGGCCTATGATTGGCCATTTTCCTTAACTACCTAGCGTATTTTCGTTCCCATCGGAATATTATGTTGATTGATGGTGATGCTGATTGTTGATGGATGTTGGTGGAAATGAATTGATTTCCCTGTTATGAATTTAGTATTGTGGGTTGTTTAACCTGTTTTTGTTTTAATTAATTTTGGCATTTTTCTCTCCCTGCTGGCAAATTTTCCTACCCTGTGTCGCGGACCTTATTATTATTATTTTGGGGTAAACTAATTCTTGGAAAATTGATCGTAATATTCCACCCTTCCTTGTGGAAGCTCCTTGGAATATACCCCAAATAACGTTTCAGTATCAAGAAAATCACTATTTAAGTACAACTATATAACCATTCTCTAAAAGAGGGAGTGTTTCACTGACATGGACATGACACATATGAAAAAGATTTCAAAGTCTTTTAAGACTTACTGGAATCAAAAATGATAACCTCCCTAAAACCAGTAGCTAATTATAATGAAACTGAAGCAAATATATATATAAATCAAGAGAATTGGTCAAACAGACAAAGGTCTGCCTTCCAAAAATTAAAATTACCAAGTTTCGACAGAGACATAATGTTGTGACTATACTTCAAGGGCAATTTTTAAAATAAGATCACTAGAAATTAAGGCCTAACTGGAATCAAAAGTTTCAAAATATCACCTTGTCCCTGAAGGTTTCGACAAAGAAAACCCTAGTAAAACATTGCCATGATTGAACCAAATATAACCATACTGTACAACTTAATTCATAACCACTACCACTGCCCTAAGCTGATTGCATTGGAGTATGCGAAGCGCATCCTTGAATGTACAAATAAGCTCTGTCCCACTTGTAGCATTATAATGAAGTTAGACATTATTATCAGCATCTCAACTTGTTCATTAAGGCTTGTCTCTACCCCATTTAATCCTTCTAATCTGAATGTGTTGCATCGAACCAGATTTAATATTCAATTGCTTGTAACTGACAAAATATGAACTGTATATGCCAAAAAACTTGTGTATTTGTTCATCTCCTTTAGTAGGTATTGACATGATTTAAAAATATTTTTCAGTTGCTGACTACTCTACCAGTTCAAAAAATTACATATATGATGAATGGATCAAATGGACATATCCATTAATATCAATGCTGCCCTACCTGCTGGTCACTACACAAACAATGTTCGACTACCTCCACGACTAGGCAGTGCTGCATTGTTTCTCTGATCAAATTTGGCTGGTCATCAGCCGTTAATGAGAAATCTAAATGAAATATATTATAAGAAATTAGTGAGAGTAAACATGAAGAGGAAGCTGATGATGCATTGGCTGATCCTGAATTTGTGTTTTCCAAAAAACTGATGACGATCACGTTTCTCTGGAGGGAGAAGAAAATGACGAGCTCCAAGTATCTGGTTATAAACTACAAGATGAGATTGACTCTGTACAAAAAGAAGTGTACATATCTCGAAATGGGACGGAATGGAGAAAACAACCATATTGACAATCAGGTGTAAGGTACGTTGCACATTCAGCAGAACCCCTATTTAACGTTTTTACAGGGACCTGAATTTTTATTGTTAAATGGGGGTTAACATATATTGTGCCATCATACATTATCTACACAATGACAGCAATAAATGGAGATATCTACATTATACACTGTACTGTAGTTACAGTTTGTGCTGCATTTTGACAATTTTTGTTGGTGAATGCAAATCTCTTCAGTTTAAGGTTTTTCTTATAAGGATATGCATGATTTTTCATAAAAGGCAGGAAAGATACCGAACTCACACAAACCCATTAAAATTACTACAGAACAGCAATCAGTTTGTTTAAACATTATTGCGGATGTTTTCCAAGCAGCAGCCGACTCATTAGCATGTATTTTCTAATTCCAATAGACTGAACACCCATATTACATTTCCTTCTTAAGAACTGCAATAGCATCAGTCCAGAGGATTGTTGCAAACATTGCCAGTTTCCTATTTCAAGCAGCATCACCTAACCCAGGTTTCAATTGCAAGAAATCAGCTTCATTTCCCGTATCAAATCCTATTTACAAAGAAACAGTAACAGTAAAAATTTCCACCTATTTGATACTTATATTTGCATTAAGCAAATCAATTAATCACACACAGTACATGTATCATTCCATTTTGAAACATCTTCAGCTGTATTACATTGCTTAGGTGAACACATTAAGTATTTATCTTTTTAAGAACATCTCAAACAGGTATCTTGTTTTTATTAAAATCTACATAAATTTAAAATTTGAAGTAAATTAAAATCAATGTGGATGGTTGAATGGGGTGATGAAATGAGAGGGAAATGGATCTGTTTATGGTTAGCCTATTAAAAAAATCTATTCACTTGGACAGATACTGTAAAAAATGTTTCCAGCACTTTTATCACCAAAATTATCTGCTTGTCTTCTAATAAAAAGTTTTTTGAAAATGAAACTTTCCTTTGTCACTGTTCTGAATATTACAAGGTGTTTTCTTCGTTTGCTCCTTCAAACGTGATTGCTATTTGTTTTAAATTTACAAAAATATCTCTTGAATTCAATTAGTTCAGGATCCCTGAAGCTGATTGCTGTTTTACTATTAATAAAAGAGCTTCCCCGTAATCTTGTAGCTAAAATCTAGTATGTCCTTGGAGGAGCGCAGCTAATGCAGCCTTCAACCCCATTCAACCATCCACATTCATTTTAATTTATTGCAAATTTTAAATTTATGTAGATTTTAAGAAAAACAAGGTAACTGTTTGAGATATTCTTAAAAAGATAAATACTTAGTGTTTTTCACCTAAGCAATGTAATACAGCTGAAGATGATCCAAAATGGAATGAAACATGTACTGTGTATGATTAATTGATTTGCTTAATGCAAATATAAGTATCAAATAGGTGGAAATTTTTACTGTTATTCTTTCTTTGTAACATAGGTTTACCGCGCACATTTTATAAAAATAAATTTTAAGCTCCCTGTTGCATTATAACAATTTTACTATAAACATACATGGGAACAGCCATTCTGAAATTTAACAAGATGCAAAAGTGCATAACCTAACCTCTGAAATTAGTTATGCACACCATTGTATCTTGAGAAGTATCACATTCTTATTTTATTTCAGAACATAGTAAATTAAGCAATCTTTTACTTCAGCTTTTATTTCTAAGAGTTAACAAGTGCTGCCATTGCACTTATTGCAAAAATATGTTATCTGTGTTGTGAGAAGACCTCAGATTCACTCAAGATCAATTCACTCATGCGTAGCAATGAATCAACACAGAAGACGATTGATCACATTCAATATAAACCCTGGAGTAGAGTGTATGAATATTGGTAATGGATGAAAACTAACATGCCTGAATTTGCCTGTGATAATGGATGAAACGGTAAAAGGATTCTCATTGTATTGTAACTAAAGGATATTGCACAGATAAATATAGGAATTTCATAGATTATAATAACATTGTCATTAAAACGGGGGTTCTGTTCTACTTCATCGGCCGCTAACACATGTCAATCAGAGTCAGACATCTCACTTTAGCTCTAAGTGCCCATGCTCCAAATTCCTCTTCTGCCTTGAATCATCCTTAGCAAGCTTATGACGTATTATGCAGTGGTTCTTAATGTCCTATAACAAAAATGAATAGAAAAATAGGAAAATTTTTACATTTCCTTAACGCTAAATGCGAGTCTTGCCCTACAGTATTTTGAATTATGTAAAAATGAATATAAAATAGTATTGCTCTTATGGAATAATTTTCAGGACCTGAAATTTCTTCCATTAAATGCAGGTTTATGCTAAATCGAGGTCACACAAAACTGGGGTTGCACTGTAATATGAACGATGCTATTGCCTTATTTACATCATGGACCTATATCTATAGGCCTATATGCTCTTCAATATTTTAGTTGTTTATATTAATAATTCTTCAGAGAAACGTAAATTTCAATTATGCGTATTCCAGATTGAGTAACATAATGAGAATTGCACCTTGACCCACGAGGTATGCTCTCCAGAGGACAGGTGATCCCAGATGTTGGCAATGAAGTTATTCATCATTGATAAAATGCTGGAAACCACTTTATGGGAAACAAATTTTGAAATGAAGAGGGTTTTTGCAGATAAAGGGATAGCTACAAGCCCATTTCTTTGATAGAGTTTGAAGCATTTCTAGATATGTACGATTTACACAATTTGGAAACAATAGCAGTTTCTATTTTTTGTTAACTGCTAATAATCACAATCAACAATAACCTGCAGTTATCTATATTTGCAGGCTTGATTTTGCTGGAGTCTATAAATCAGTGGGCAAATCACTTCGAGAAGTATGGAATGAACTGTTGTTTATAAGTTTCATTTCTATATTGATAGATATTACTTTGCAAAAAACAATATAAATATGAGTCACCACCTTATCAATACAAAATTTATTCACATTCAGCTAGTAAATATGGTCAAGACTAGTTTCGACCCCTAGGGGGTCATCTTCAGTTGACATGCATAAAATATGTATTTTTTACAAAAACATCACATGTAATGATTAAAGCTTAAATTAAATTGAACTGATCATAAATGTTGGTATGTATGTCTTGGTACATTTGGGTTATTGTATGTGTCAATTTTAAGTTTTCCGGTATACAGTGTCGAGTTAATTAATTAGCTAATATACATCATCCATGAAATCACATGCTATTCTTCATGTTACCACCATCCAATTTTGGGTTGTACAATGTGAAATGAGATATACATACATTTGTGCAAATCAATAATAGTAAGTTCAGCAATAAGCATTAAAAGTTGGTTCTCAAATTACACCAATTGGTTATTGATCAGTCATATGAAAATGTAGAACATTGGTTTGAACACCTGTGACTGAAATATTAGTATGTAACACCTTGCTGGCATATATCTTAAATGCTAAAGTGTCAGTTTATAAAGCCTATTATTCTTATTTTATGTCTTGGAATGGGGTTAATTTTTTTTTTAAACTATTTGCTTAGTATAGGCATTAGATAATATTGTTAAATTGGACACATAACTAAAACAGTGGTATATATATGCCTGGTTAAAAATACATTGCATTAATATTATTGATATATGGTGCTACATATACATTGCTTGGGATAAAATGGGGTTGACGAAATTTTCACAACAGTATTTAATTGTTATAATGTTCCGATAAAATGGGTCCGTAAAAATATTTATATATAAAAAGCGGTTAGGTAAGTATTTGTATGATCCGCTTGCGAATCAGGTAATATTTAGTTGTATGTCTAGAGATATTTTAGGCAGCTACTGTTGTTGGAGCTATTAAAAGTCTTGAATATATTGATGGAGCATGTTCTTCCTTCCGTGTGCCGTAATGTTTAGAGTTGGTGACATTTGTAAGAACGCGTTGAATGTTATGCGTCTTGGTACGGTGCACGTTGATTTTATCATGGAAGCATATATGTTGTGGAAACAAAGTACGGTATCTGGAAATAGAAATAATAAGTGTGATAATGGTGTGGTATGAAAGTGTAATAGTAAATCGTATGTCGTTTTACTTACGTTAGGTGTTGGAACCGTGCATTCTTTGTAGCTGCCTGTTGAGATCTGATATGTGTTGCTCTGAGATTGTAGTTGGCGGCGGTAGAGGGGAGGTTTGGGGGAATGGGTGGAGTGTTAGTAACGGGAGTGGGGTTGGAGGGGAGGAGGTCTTGGGGCGGTTGATTTGAACGTATGGATTTTTGTTTACTAATTCTTTTGAGGTAGAAATCTTTTAGTAAGGGAATTACTGCATGAAAAATAATATTGTTTCGGTCTATACTTTCATTTAAGTTGGAGTTCGGATTGACGTATTTGTCTAAATTTATGTAAAATTCTTCTACTATACTGAGCAAGGGACTTTTTGGATTCATATTGAGGATTTGCATGTCATTATTAATGTCCGTAAAATTGTGTTTATGATCGTCAATGTGCTGACCCATAGCTGAGAAATGTCTGTGTTTGACGGCGTTTACATGTTCATTATATCGTATTAAAAAACTTCTACCAGTAAGCCCTACATAACTGGCTCGGCAGTCGTTGCATTTGAGGCGATAGACTCCTGAGTGATTGTATTTATTTATGTTATTAACTGATTTGGAATTGTATAATATGTTGGTGTTATTGCATGCAGTTTTGTATGCTATTTTTAGGCCTTGTTTTTTGAAGATATTTGTTATGGGATGTATATGGTTATTGTTGTAAGTGTCCATTTTAACAATATTATCTAATGCCTATACTAAGCAAATAGATTTTTTTTAAATTTTAACCCCATTCCAAGACATAAAATGTAAGAATAATAGGCTTTATAAACTGACACTTTAGCATTTAAGATATATGCCAGCAAGGTGTTACATACTAATATTTCAGTCACAGGTGTTCAAACCAATGTTCTACATTTTCATATGACTGATCAATAACCAATTGGTGTAATTTGACAACCAACTTTTAATGCTTATTGCTGAACTTACTATTATTGATTTGCACAAATGTATGTATATCTCATTTCACATTGTACAACCCAAAATTGGATGGTGGTAACATGAAAAATAGCATGTGATTTCATGGATGATGTATATTAGCTAATTAATTAACTCGACACTGTATACTGGAAAACTTAAAATTGACACATACAATAGCCCAAATGTACCAAGACATACATACCAACATTTATGATCAGTTCAATTTAATTTAAGCTTTAATCATTACATGTGATGTTTTTGTAAAAAATACATATTTTATGCATGTCAACTGAAGATGACCCCCTAGGGGTCGAAACTAGTCTTGACCATATTTACTAGCTGAATGTGAATAAATTTTGTATTGATAAGGTGGTGACTCATATTTATATTGTTTTTTGTAAAGTAATATCTATCAATACGGAAATTAAACTTATAAACAACAGTAAAAAAGCCAACCAGGCAAGAAAAATAGCACACAGATACCAAAATCTGAAAATTAAGATCACAAATATTGTCAAAAACATCACTTTCTTAAAACAATGTCTACAAAATAATCTAACTCCTAAATTTCTTAGGAAATATAATAATAAACATAGAAGCACCCATCAAACCCAAAATACACAAAACAAGACAAACCGAATATGGCTTAAGGAAGAAATTAAATTCATGTATAGAAAGAAACAGCACCTCAACATACAAATGTATGAAGCACACCTTAAAGCCTCACATGAACTACCACACACATACTGGAACAACTTCCAACAAATAACTAACGAAAAGATAGAAAATATAGCCATACAGAAACAGAACACCCTGAACAAGAAACTCAACGCACTTAAGGCATCACTAAACCAAACCAATCATACACAGAATAGACAACGTACTACCGTTTTTACTGAAAACAACTAACATATATTCCATCCGCCACTCCAAAACCTAACTAACACAATATTCAATGAAAAAGAAACTGCTATACTGAGCAAGGGACCAAAACATAACTGGAAAAATAATTCAGTTTTTGAAAACATTGCTACTATTATTACTGAAACGGAAGATGCTCTAAACAAAATACCTCAAGAAAAACAAAATTAAATTAGATATGAAATTAAAAAAACACTACCACAATATATCAATAAAATCACCCAAAAACCTCAGAATCAAGATATCACAAACCAAATACAAATTAAGGTACTCAAAAATAAAATCCAGCAAAATAACCTACTAGTAACAAAGGCAGATAAAGGAAACACTACAGTCATTATGGATAAAGAGGAATATATAACAAAAACAAAAACCTGCTTTCAAGATGAAACCTTTCAAATTAAGACTAAAGATCCTACTAACAGTATCCAAAAGAACTTAAAAACTCTCCTAAAAAACATCAATTTTCTCTTGAACGAACAGGAAACTACAAAATTAATCACCATGAATCCAGGGATACCTACAGCTAAAGCTTACCCTAAAATCCATAAAGACAACATTCCTATGAGACCCATAATAAACTACAGGCCAAGCCCTATCTATAAATTATCCAAATACATACAAAAATTCCTCAAAAAACATCATGTCTTTCAAGCAAATAAAACCATAAAAAACTCAATAGATTTTTGCAATATTACTAAGAATATAAGAATAGAACATTTCTACAAGCTAGCAACATATGATATAACAAACATGTATCCTAATATACCCACACAAGAAACTATTACTATCATAGAATCCAATCTTTATAACCACAGTAAGCTAAGCAAATTGGAAATAGATGAATTTATAAAACTATTACAATTTGCTATCAATAACAATTATTTCAAGTTCCATGATACTATCTATCAACAGAAAGGATTACCCATGGGATCACCAATATCAGGCATAATAGCTGATATATATATGGATTATTTAGAACACCAAGAAATAAAAAAAAAATAGGAAATATCATCTATTGGTGCAGGTTTGTCGATGATGCATTCATAATCATGGACAATAGACATACTAACGAAAACATAATCTTAGAACAACTAAATAAAATAGATCCCCATATTAAATTTACCATGGACACTGAATATAACAACACCATAAACTACTTGGATATATCCATAACCAGACATAACAACCACCTAACATACAACATATATAGAAAACCTACCCATACATCAAATACACTAAAGATAGACTCCACCCACCCACATACTCACAAGAGAGCTGCATACTACAGTATGATTCACAGAGCATATAACATTCCACTTTCAAAGGAAAATCTAAATAAAGAACTAAATACAACCCATGAAATAGCAAAACAAAACGGATATAAAAGAGAAATGATAAACCGGATCATCAACAAAGTCAAAAACCAACCGAAAACCAAGCTAACCAGAATCACCAAAGATAAAAAAGAATATGCACTGTTCACTTACAACAATAACCATATACATCCCATAACAAATATCTTCAAAAAACAAGGCCTAAAAATAGCATACAAAACTGCATGCAATAACACCAACATATTATACAATTCCAAATCAGTTAATAACATAAATAAATACAATCACTCAGGAGTCTATCGCCTCAAATGCAACGACTGCCGAGCCAGTTATGTAGGGCTTACTGGTAGAAGTTTTTTAATACGATATAATGAACATGTAAACGCCGTCAAACACAGACATTTCTCAGCTATGGGTCAGCACATTGACGATCATAAACACAATTTTATGGACATTAATAATGACATGCAAATCCTCAATATGAATCCAAAAAGTCCCTTGCTCAGTATAGTAGAAGAATTTTACATAAATTTAGACAAATACGTCAATCCGAACTCCAACTTAAATGAAAGTATAGACAGAAACAATATTCTTTTTCATGCAGTAATTCCCTTACTAAAAGATTTCTACCTCAAAAGAATTAGTAAACAAAAATCCATACGTTCAAATCAACCGCCCCAAGACCTCCTCCCCTCCAACCCCACTCCCGTTACTAACACTCCACCCATTCCCCCAAACCTCCCCTCTACCGCCGCCAACTACAATCTCAGAGCAACACGTATCAGATCTCAACAGGCAGCTACAAAGAATGCACGGTTCCTACACCTAACGTAAGTAAAACGACATACGATTTACTATTACACTTTCATACCACACCATTATCACACTTATTATTTCTATTTCCAGATACCGTACTTTGTTTCCACAACATATATGCTTCCATGATAAAATCAACGTGCACCGTACCAAGACGCATAACATTCAACGCGTTCTTACAAATGTCACCAACTCAAAACATTACGGCACACGGAAGGAAGAACATGCTCCATCAATATATTCAAGACTTTTAATAGCTCCAACAACAGTAGCTGCCTAAAATATCTCTAGATATACAACTAAATATTACCTGATTCGCAAGCGGATCATACAAATACTTACCTAACCACTTTTTATATATAAATATTTTTACGGACCCATTTTATCGGAACATTATAACAATTAAATACTGTTGTGAAAATTTCGTCAACCCCATTTTATCCCAAGCAATGTATATGTAGCACCACATATCAATAATATTAATGCAATGTATTTTTAACCAGGCATATATATACCACTGTTTTAGTTATGTGTCCAATTTAACAATATTATCTAATGCTTATACTAAGCAAATAGTTTTTAAAAAAAAATTTTTTAACCCCATTCCAAGACATAAAATAAGAATAATAGGCTTTATAAACTGACACTTTAGCATTTAAGATATATGCCAGCAAGTTGTTACATACTAATATTTCAGTCACAGGTGTTCAAACCAATGTTCTACATTTTCATATGACTGATCAATAACCAATTGGTGTAATTTGAGAACCAACTTTTAATGCTTATTGCTGAACTTACTATTATTGATTTGCACAAATGTATGTATATCTCATTTAACATTGTACAACCCAAAATTGGATGGTGGTAACATGAAAAATAGCATGTGATTTCATGGATGATGTATATTAGCTAATTAATTAACTCGACACTGTATACTGGAAAACTTAAAATTGACACATACAATAGCCCAAATGTACCAAGACATACATACCAACATTTATGATCAGTTCAATTTAATTTAAGCTTTAATCATTACATGTGATGTTTTTGTAAAAAATACATATTTTATGCATGTCAACTGAAGATGACCCCCTAGGGGTCGAAACTAGTCTTGACCATATTTACTAGCTGAATGTGAATAAATTTTGTATTGATAAGGTGGTGACTCATATTTATATTGTTTTTTGTAAAGTATGGAATGAAGCAGACGGTCACGCTATCCTTCGAGCTACAATATCTCTTCAACGGTCCTAAATGATAACCCAGTTTTGAGCTTCGATAATAAGGAAGAGAGACCAGCTCATACAAGTAATGGCAAGTTAACAGCAATAAGAGAAGTTCATGACATGTTCATTTCACAACTAACTAAAGTGTTCGTTCCATATGAAAATAATACTGTGGATGAACAGCTGGCTTCCTTTAGGGAAAATGCCTCTTTAAGCAGTATTTATCTACCAAACCAAGAGGAAAATATGGAACAAAATTATGGCTCCTCTCGGATTTGGACACGGTTTATGTGTGCGCCTCTACAGTTGACAATGCTACACCAGTAAACAGAGAGAGAGAGAAGTGAACAATGGAAGGAATGTGGTATTGAGACTTATCAAAGATATTGAGGGAACAGGGAGAAACGTCACTACAGACAATTTCATCACCGACTTTACCCTGGCTACTGAGCTTCTTAAAAAGAACCACAATTTCAACAATGACAATTTCCTACTGGAACATTCCTAGAGACTTAACACTTGCTTATCCCATTTCGCATACTCCTCAAATGGACCTATTCCCAAGAACTCAAATTTTCATACACCATTTAATAATGTATCAGCAAACTCATAAAAACTAACCAGTTCTCCAAAACACAAAATTGAGATGAATCTCTGATGGACAGGTTAGTACAATTACTTACGAAAGATAAAAGGTGAACATCAAAGATACATATGCACGTGCTGGCCAAGAAAGGTTATACTATGGATTGTACACAGGGGTAAGATATAAATAATGCACAAGCAGTCAGGAAAATACAAGGACACTAGTGCATGAACAAGAACTGGCTACTTCAGTTGTATTGAAAGACAAGGCACAACAATTTACAAACAGTACAACACACAAAAAATCAAAAGGTAATTCACAAACAAACACAAAGGAAATACTACAAAAGTCAGTGAGAGTGTCACTAACATTTATAATTACTTTCATTAAACAGAACAGACATTTCCTAACCAACTGTACAATGAGAAATAAAGGATATTATGTAACAAATAGAAAAAAAAAGAACAGGTGACTGAATAAAAGATCAGCATTTTCAATTACAAAATCTGGGCATACAGTAAGAATTGGAATGACTAGAAAATATAAGCGTAAGCAAGTTCAAGATAAGACTATTATGCAGTTCAGGAATGTAAACAAATTTTTAATTCCAGGATTTTTAGAGAATTGACACACAGAAAGTTCATTTTCACATAAATTCCAAAAGCATTCCAAATAAAGGAATTAGACATGCAGCTGCACCTTTATGGATACATAATCAAATATTACCACTCAAGAGTCTTGATGATGATGATGATGTTGCTGAAGATGACGATGCTTGTTGTTTAAAGGGGCCTAACATCTACGGTCATCGGCTCACTCGAGAATCAAGCGCAGTTTACAATACCATATGGTCAAGAATAAGTCCCATACCAGTGTGAAAATTTACACCAGCATAACACAAAGATTTTGCCCTCTGTCCAACAGCCAAAGAGTGCATCAAGGTAACAGGTAAAGACAAATACTTATAAAGACGACATGAAGAGGGGAGGTAGAGGAAAAGCAATGACACATGGCACTAGAAACGCTGAAAAAATCCATGAAGAGTGTAGAGTGTACAATCTAAAACCGATGATGCCATCCATGTTTGATGCAGGTAATCGGCTGACTGCAGTCCCGTGACTGCAGCAGTGTGCACATGTCAAATGCCAGGAAGAAAGCAGTGGTAAATGACGAATGCGGCAGACGTGAGTTGACAAGATAAAACCTATGCCTCATCAATCTCTACTCGTATGCAACCCACAAAACAAAATTCACTATTTTGGATAACATAAGAGAACAACACCAATGGAAAAACAGCATGAAACAAACTTCCAGCAACACATGATGACAGACACGTCAGTTAGATACACTGTATAACTCCCTGTGAAGAAATACTTTAAAACTTGGTTGATCTAAACAAATGGAAATTAAGCATGTCCTGTCCCTGGAAAAAAACGTCTGAAAAATAACAAGTTTTACCAGGAATATATTAAATTCATGTTAGAATTCAAATCACTTGATAACATGATAGGAATGTGAAAACCTGCAAGAAGAAAATCACTATTAAATTCCACATTACCCTGTCATAAATCATTCAAGTAAAACAGCAAAAACACTTGTTAAAATCAACGCTTCAGTCAAGACTGACAATGGCATTAGTCTCAACTACATACACCATGAAGGGTCATCCACTCAAGAACATCTCTTCTCTATAATCATCTGACTGCGGGCTCAACAAATAGCATTTACGTGTGTATGTCAGATTGTTTAGCAATAAAATGTTGCTCTGTGTAAAATGCAAGGCAGCAAAGCTTTAAAAAAAATTGGTTTTTCATAACTCTCCCTTCAAGGTCTGAGATTTGCGGAGCCTTTCTCTTGACAAGACTATTCAAAGAAAACATTAAAGACTCCCAGTTTGAAGTTGCTAAAGATACAAATGAGTGGCACCATGTGCTGTCCAAAGAGAAACCCGCTGACTTAGTGTCCAGACGACCACAAATGAACACAATTGTCAACAATACAGTTTGTTGGCATAGTTCTGGATGGTTGAATCAAGATCCTTTGAGTAGGAATAAATGAAAATGTGATGAAAATGTGAATTAATCTCCCAGTTCAAAAAATGCTACAAATGATTCTTAGAGACTTGATGATGACTTATTCATAACAAAAGTTTCAAGAATAAAAAAGTACAGAGAGTAGCTGCATATTGTTTTTGATTTATCTCAGATTGTTATACACAAGAGTGAAATTCAAGTCCACTGTTCATATCGGAGTTGAACCCTCCACTCAAATGTTGCATTAATGTTCTGTAGAAAATATTAAATCATATTGATTATAACCATAATCATAGATCAAGAAGCCATCTCCTTGTTGGCAGAAGACTGCACAATATCTTAATTCTAGTGGGGAGGAAATATTAGATCATTCTGTATATATATATATATCATCACCTCACTAATCTAATTATCATTGCGGAACAACTTCGACTACTTCATAATGGCACTCAACCCTTGATCACATCTCTGAGAGGCATGTTTCGGATCCCATCAGCAAGGGGGGCCGTAAAGAAGCAACATTTATGCACATCTCAAGGGTCGTAAGTTGAATGCAGATACTTCTGAACAATTAACGCGAAATACACAAAGTGTGCATGTACCCATTTCTTAACACTTACCAAGAAATGCACCAAACAACAACGAAAACAAAACAATACTTACCATAAGGGCAGTAGCACCAAATACGAAGCGTGGAGGGCAAAATAGGGAGTGAAAAGGGCTGGATCTTACGTTAACATTTGACAGGTCAACATTGTTAACTACTAAATGACAGACGAAATAAAATTGTAAATACGATGTTTACTTAAAGAAAAAAACAATTCATAGCATTTATAGTTAAATAAATACTTTCTTTCTTAAAAAAAATAAAGGGTAACTAACTTTCTTTCAAAACACTTAACATTTAAATAAATGAACAGAATTCATTAAAACTTACAGTAAGAGATTCCTACTTTCAAAACTTTAATAATTAAAGAAGCAATAAGATAAATAAATGAATATTATATTACTAAATTGTACTAACTCAGACCAGTAGCAGAATTATAATACAGAAGAGGATTACAATCTTATTAACAAATCCCTTTTATAAAAATATTATTTTTAATTTTAATATTAGACTTTAAACTTTAAGGTATACCTTTGTAAATTAATTACTGGCCATAGATAATTAACTTGTTGCAACAAGGATTCAATCTTCCTTTTGTCAATCACTAGGCAATACACACCATACACACGAACCTGAAATATGTGGCAAGCAGAACCAAAATTACAAAATAAATTAAAGAAACGAACCAAAAGTTAATAACTAGGAACCAGAAAAATATTCCCCAAATTCTTACAATATTACTGTTACCGTGTTTTAGCGGTAGTTAGGCGTAAAAGAAGGTGCGGGTGTGAATGGGTTTCAAGCTACGAAATTATAGTGCAATGTAAAATTAATTTAACATTTAACAAGGTTATATTTTCTTTTCAAAATAGAGAAATAACAATCATGGCAGGTACACAGTAGCAAGTCAAAAGGGGAGTTACAATATTTACAAGATTTTGGGCTTCGCGCCCGGACTTCACAATGCTTGGGCAATCAGCTCAGTTTTACCCCAAACACAAGTTTTAACAGAGGGGCAGAAAACCCCATTCATACCTAGGAGCCCTTGCTCCAAATTACACTGAAAAGCCTCCACGAGGCCTACAATACTCCATTTCAAAAGAGCCACACGCTCTCAAATTTAGGCCTCTCCTAGGCCACACCAAACCCTACCATTCAAAATGTCCTCTCAGGACATAGACACAGGGGTAAAATACCCAACCTACTGAGGTCTATTAACTGAACAGAAGATTGATTACATTACCTCTAAAATAACAATTTGAGAGGAGGCGAACTTGCACTCCTAATACACTTTATTTAAGACCTACTTGGCACTAGGCCGTTAATACAAGGGCTAATCCCATACTACAGAGGTGACTTAAGAAAATAACAATTTACATTACATTACGGAAGAATAGGTTGAGAAAAATAAGTTCACCTCAATTCAATGTGAGTGGGAGCTCGAGAGGGTTAAGCACTCTCTATCCCGATATGTAGTTTAGAAGATAGAATAGGTACCAGTAGTCTTTACATTTTCGAGGAAAGTTACATGGTTGAAGGCTTAGAACCCGCCCCGAAAGTTAAACTGCTGAGCAAGCAAAGAAAGAAGTTATTACTTGGCCATTACCTTGTTGTAGACCGCTGCCGAAGAAAGAGGCGCTTCCCGCCTCCTGCTATGTACTTAATACACTGAAAGATGGAACAGAAGTGGCCCGGAGACCCTAAAATCAGCAGTTTATATCCTCTCGCGGAAGGTTCTAGGCGTTAGGGGAAAGAAAACACCCTCCCACAAAGTCTTTATTGGCTAGGGAAAAGAAACCCCTACACAGATGAAGAAGAAACACATTATTGGTGGAAAATTAATTAAGGAAATTCGGGATTGGCTCTATCCAAAACAAGGGGAAAGAAAGGGTTAATATTGCCAACTTAAACAATGACAGAAAGAAATTTAACAAAGAACAAACTCTTGAAATTAAATTTTCTCCACAAAACGGTTCTTTCACTTCGCACTAGAGTGCACCGTTGTTGATCTTCAGTAGTGTCCTCTAGAAGAGAAAGTTCACACTTCTTAATACAAGCAAAACAAAAGTACGTCGAAAATGACACAGTTCAAAAACTCAAAATTTTCCACGTGGTGACATCTTCTGAGAAAGTAGAGAATTAATAGAGTAGATAAAGTTCAGATTTCCACCAGAAGAGGAGTTTCAACTGGCGCAACTTTTAAATAAACGGAGTAGAGGTGTACCGCCCGGTACAGACCTCCCCCCCCCCAAAAGTTCCTCCAGGGGTGACACATGAAATCAGTTTGGTAAAAGTTCCAAGTTATGATGTGAATATGAAGATAGATTGCAGAAGCATTTATGAGATTTTCGTAATTTGGTTTGTTACAGTTTCAAAATTTTGTTGTTGCAGGTGAAGTAAAGTCTTTCTGTTTGTAGTAGTTGAATTCTGAAGATAAACTTTTAATACTTAAAAGTGAAGAAAAATTTTGCAATGTCCACCCAATATTGCTGTTGAATTCCCATGAAACGGTATTAAGATTGAACGGGAATGTCTATGTAGTTGATGTAGGCTAAGTTGAATGGCCAGACCGGCCGTTACAGCTTGCGTCCAAAGGAAGCCGCTCGGACCCCTCAAGTACCCTGAGATACCGCTCGCCCGCACTATGAGGGGAGCAGAGGTGTAGAAGCACGCCGCGCCCGCGGTGAACATATACAGGCTGCGGGCAAGTAGCAGGTCGTGCGCCGCATATCAGCCTTGGCCGGGAGGAGAGCTCCGGCTCGCCGTGCACCTGTCGTCCTCGCTGGGGCCGAGGGGGCCCTTCCTCGAACCCAGTTGCGGCACGGCGCCGCGCGGCTGCGGGGGCACTGAAACATTGAAACTAGGCGGCAGAATTGTGTTGGACTATCATCTTCTTTGAGGGTACAGGCTTGTAGAGAGATTGAGGGGCCAGCGGCGTTCAGATATCCATGGCATTTCATCTAAACCAGCCACTGTGTGTAGTAGAGCAGGAGACGGGAGCGTGGTAATGGCCGTGGCAAGGACAGGATGGCAGTTTAACAAATCGGGGGAGGTTTCACAGAAAAGCTTACATATAAAATACAATAGAAGGAGCAGAATGCCTTAAGAGTGGAACTCAAAAAAAACAAAAAAAAATATAACCTTCATATTCCTATCAAATTATATGAAGCAAGTTGACACAAAATTTACACCGGTTTCACCTGGAACAGGTGAACCCTAAATATCCTCTCGGTGGCTGGATTGCTTAATAACAACGTAACCGGCGTAAGAAAATCGAGAATGATACAAGGTCCATGAAATCTGGGGGTAAGCTTGCCCGCGGGAACAAAATTTTTGACCATAACCTGGTCACCTACCTTCAAAGGGGTGGGTCTCCGTCCACGATCATACCTTTCCCTAACCTTTTCATGAGATACCTTAAGATTGGCTTTAGCCTTCTTCCAAAGATCTTTAATGTTGTCCGGATCTATTGTCTCGGGTAGGATGTCATTCAGAGACCAGAGGTTAGAGAGCGGCGAGTTGGGAACAAACTTGAACATCAAAGAAGCTGGAGTAAACTTGTGAGATTCATGAACCGCCGAATTCAAAGCAAAAGCTATCCAATGCAGGGACGTGTCCCACCTGGAAGGATCTTCATGATGATAGGCAATGAGTGCGGACCTGAGATTACGGTTAACCCGTTCAGCCAGAGATGGTTGAGGGTAATAAGCTGAAGTAGTTACATGAGATATGGACAAGTCAAAACAGAATTTACGAAACAGATTTGATGTGAACGCCTTAGCATTATCAGATACAATATATTGGCACGGACCAAAAGAAGCAAAAATAGAATTTAAGCAAGTAATGGTGGACTGAGCGGTAGCCAGCTTAGTCGGAAATAACCAAGAAAATCTAGTAAAGCCATCTACGCACACAAAGATGAACTTGTTAGCATTACCCTTTGACTGGGGGAAGGGTCCTACATAATCAATGTACAGGCGTTCCATGGGGCGCGACGCTTGATGGGAAGACAAAAGGCCTACCTTGGTGGACATGGTTGGTTTACTAAGCAAACAAGATTTACACGCCTTCACTAGTTCACGGATTTCACCGTCCATACCTTTCCAGATGAACATATCACGAATCTTTTCACGAGTTTTAAAGATACCAAGATGCCCTCCTAATGGGGTCTCATGATAATACTTGAAGATCATAGGTACAAGAACCGCTGGAACAACAACTTTCATCATCTTATCATGCCTCGAAGGGCAACATAGAACTCCATTCCTCAGAACATAAGGGACAACATGTTCCCCAGAAGAAAGGGTTTCCATTATCGGAGCCAGCGTCGGATCTTCACGTTGGTACTTCTCGATATCCCTAAAGAGCATGGGAGCATCTGTTAGGATGGCATTAACCTCAGATAGTATGGACTCGGAAGATGATGAACTGTCGACCGGTTCATGGGTCTCGACGTCGTTCGAAAACATACGGCTGAGTCCATCAGCCACAAC
Organism: Anabrus simplex; assembly: GCF_040414725.1. Classification (NCBI taxonomy): domain Eukaryota; kingdom Metazoa; phylum Arthropoda; class Insecta; order Orthoptera; family Tettigoniidae; genus Anabrus; species Anabrus simplex. The sequence continues at coordinate 20,021,902 of NC_090279.1, read as the reverse complement.
ATTTTCGGTACCTCTGATATGCCGGACATCGAATTGGAAGGCAGAAATACGGATGGCCCAACGGGCTATACGACCAGTACGACGCGGCCTACCTAAGACCCAGCTTAAGGCTTGATTATCAGTTTCCAGGTCGAATTTGACATGTTCCAGGTACAGACGGAACATTTCTAAGGCAAATAAAACTGCCAAACCTTCAAGCTCATATATGGAGTACTTTCCTTCTTGAGCCGAGAGAGTCCGAGATGCATAGGCGATGGGGCGCCTCCCTAGTTCAGTCTCTTGAAGAAGGACTGCAGCTACTGCCGACGACGACGCGTCGGTTTGGACGATGAATTTCTTCGAGAAATCAGGCATAGCAAGTACAGGGGCATTACAGAGCGCTAATTTCAGATCTTCAAAAGCGGCTTGTTGAGAAGGTCCCCACTCGAATTTGATGCCTTTCCTACGAAGAAGGTTTAAGGGCGCCGCTCTATTAGCAAAGTTAGGAATGAACTTTCTGAAGAAATTCACCATACCAATAAACCTGGCGATACCTTTAATGTCCTTGGGAGGTTTAAAATCACGGATGGCCTGTGTTCTAGAATGATCGACTGCTACACCATCAGGTGACACAATATGCCCTAGGAATGACATAGAGGGCTTAGCAAAGGCAACCTTGGACAACTTAACAGTTAACCCAGCCTTACGAAGGCGATTGAGAACTTCTCGCAGATGATCTAGATGTTCTTCAAAGGTCTCCGAAAACACGACGACATCATCCAAGTAGTGATATAAATACTCAAATTTGATGTCGGAGAAGACCCTATCTAACAGCCTAGTGAGTACAGCTGCCCCCGTGGGGAGCACGAAAGGCACGCGGTTGTATTCGTATAAATTCCAGTCCGTGGCAAACGCTGTAAGATGTTTAGACTCTTCGGCAAGGGGAATTTGATTATAGGCCTGATTCAAGTCCAAGATAGTGAAGAACTTGGCCTTACGAAACCATGAAAAACAAGAATGAAGGTCAGGAAGGGGCACAGATTGCAACACCACCTTCCGATTGAGAGCCCTGTAATCAATGACAGGCCTGAAGCCTCCTTGGGGTTTCGGAACTAGAAAAATAGGCGAAGAATACGCCGACTTCGAGGGCCTAATAATACCATCCTTCAACATCTGATCGATAATTTCTTTTAGAGCCTTCATTTTGGGTGGAGATAGCCTATAAGGTGGAAAACGGACAGGAATCGAATCCGTGACCTCAATTTTGTATTCGATAAGGTCAGTAACACCAAGAGTATCAGAGAACACCTCGGGAAACGACTGACACAATTTCCGAATACTATCAGCCTGCTCCTCAGGTAGATGTCTAAGGTCTAACAACATCTCATCCTGGGTAGGCGAAATAGATGAACATGACACAGAATTACACTTTAATAGGGGTATTTTACAATTAGAGGCAAATTTGAACGTGCACGACTTACTCTGAAGATCGAGCACAAGACCAGTGTGAGAAATAAAGTCTGCTCCCAATATGACGGGGCAAGACAAGTGCTTAGCCACAAACAGTTTAATCTTCCATGTAAATTTAAAAATACGAATTTTTACCAGTAAGGAACCTAGAATTTCTAATGGAGATGAATTAGCCGAAACATATTTAACAGGAGATGAGTCATAGTCAGGTAGTTTACAAACAGATTTCAATTTAGAATACCAGTCAGCCGAAATAATGGAACAAACGCTGCCTGAATCTAATAGAGCTGTTATAGGTTCGTTATTTACTTCAATCCTAAGAAAAGGAACAGGTGCGGGGGAATCCGCCGCAATCCTAAGACATTCTTTGGGGCATTCGAGAGATGAATTTGAAGATAGAACATTCCCTGAATTTTCGACCTGTTTACCAGGAGCTGAGCCTCGGGAAGCGGGATTAGTCAACTCAGCCGAAGCCACTAGTCACGTCTTATTATTGGCATTGGTGGAATTTGCGCCCGAAGTTGAGCAGGAGGGGGTGCTGTTTGAGTTTGGGCAATTCTTGGCGATATGTGAGAAAGCCCCACATTTAAAACAGCCTTGTGATGAACCGGCTCCATTCCTTGTCCCACTCGACTTAATCAGTGGACACTTATTGCGAAGATGGTCAGGCGACCCGCAAGCATAACATTTACGGGGATTGACTGGTCGGCGAGGTGGAGGCCGAGTATTACTAAAGGGAGGAGGGGGTTCTTTTGCCACACGCAAGGAATCGGCGTACCTAACTCCTTCCGCAGAGACGGCCAATGCTTCCAGTTCAGAGAAGGTTTGCGGGCACGCCGCGAAACACAAATATGACCTATAGGATGGTGAGATGCCCTCCACAATGGCTTGTACAATCTGATCCTCCGGAAAGTGCAGAGCAAACACCCTAGTGTAGAATTTGATATCTTGGATGAAATCTGCCAAGTTTTCGTCCAAGCGCTGTACCCGATAATAGTACTTCTGAATAAGGGAGGACCTGGCCCTAGCCGGGATGAAGTTAGCTAGCAAATGGGCATGGAAATCCTCAATAGATGATTGCTCGGCAATGGCTCTTACGATTTTATCAGAGAGAATACCAATAGCATACGGATAGATAATTTGCAAGATTTGATGTGGCGAAAGAGAAAAAACAAGGGCATGATCCTGAAATTCCACTAGAAATCTTAAAAATGAAATTACATCACTTGTGGTATTAACGGAAAACTTAGATATACCTCTGAGCAACATTGCCAATGGATGAGGCAAGCTACTAAACCCGGGTGACATAGTAGGTAAAGGTTTCAATGGCAAAGAAGTTAATTCAGAACGGATGTTACTCAAAGACGCACGGCGTTCAGACTCGCTGTCCAATGGGGCAGAGATAGTTTTAGCAGCGATGGTTTTCCTATTTACGTCTCCCTGAGCAGGCTCTTCCTCGTTACCTACATTCATCGTGGCGGGTTGGTCAGTTTTGGGAGGAACTTCGCCAGTTAGCAATTGAGTGACCTTACTAGACAATTCAGAAATGGTTTCAAGGAGCGTATTAGCTTCCTTCCTCTGAACGTCATTCACCTTTAGAGACAACAGATCATTAACTCTATTTGAAAAGTGATATAGTCTGCCTTGCACACGCTTAATTTGGTTAGGAGACGGATCATTTTCATCAAAAAAACTAACTACAGAAGCTAGCCCAGTAATATTCTCCGTGATCGTGGAAAGAGAGTCGTCAATTTCTTTCTCTCCCAAATTGGGGATGGAAATGGGCAATTCAAGGGACTCTCTAAGCTTGTTAGTGTCTACTGCAACCGTGCCTCCAGATTGCACATTTCTGATAGTTAATTCATAGATCAACTCCTCCTTGCGCAAATAGTTGAGAAGGAGAACATCGCGAGGGCCGGGCATGATGACAGAACAATTTTGAAAAAGTCACGAAATTCCAGCAACTGAGAAAATGGTTAGAGTTCGGATCAAAACAATGTGTAGCTGACAAAAGGGGCTAAATTGAGACCCATTCAACCACGCTCTGCTACCACTTGTTACCGTGTTTTAGCGGTAGTTAGGCGTAAAAGAAGGTGCGGGTGTGAATGGGTTTCAAGCTACGAAATTATAGTGCAATGTAAAATTAATTTAACATTTAACAAGGTTATATTTTCTTTTCAAAATGGAGAAATAACAATCATGGCAGGTACACAGTAGCAAGTCAAAAGGGGAGTTACAATATTTACAAGATTTTGGGCTTCGCGCCCGGACTTCACAATGCTTGGGCAATCAGCTCAGTTTTACCCCAAACACAAGTTTTAACAGAGGGGCAGAAAACCCCATTCATACCTAGGAGCCCTTGCTCCAAATTACACTGAAAAGCCTCCACGAGGCCTACAATACTCCATTTCAAAAGAGCCACACGCTCTCAAATTTAGGCCTCTCCTAGGCCACACCAAACCCTACCATTCAAAATGTCCTCTCAGGACATAGACACAGGGGTAAAATACCCAACCTACTGAGGTCTATTAACTGAACAGAAGATTGATTACATGACCTCTAAAATAACAATTTGAGAGGAGGCGAACTTGCACTCCTAATACACTTTATTTAAGACCTACTTGGCACTAGGCCGTTAATACAAGGGCTAATCCCATACTACAGAGGTGACTTAAGAAAATAACAATTTACATTACATTACGGAAGAATAGGTTGAGAAAAATAAGTTCACCTCAATTCAATGTGAGTGGGAGCTCGAGAGGGTTAAGCACTCTCTATCCCGATATGTAGTTTAGAAGATAGAATAGGTACCAGTAGTCTTTACATTTTCGAGGAAAGTTACATGGTTGAAGGCTTAGAACCCGCCCCGAAAGTTAAACTGCTGAGCAAGCAAAGAAAGAAGTTATTACTTGGCCATTACCTTGTTGTAGACCGCTGCCGAAGAAAGAGGCGCTTCCCGCCTCCTGCTATGTACTTAATACACTGAAAGATGGAACAGAAGTGGCCCGGAGACCCTAAAATCAGCAGTTTATATCCTCTCGCGGAAGGTTCTAGGCGTTAGGGGAAAGAAAACACCCTCCCACAAAGTCTTTATTGGCTAGGGAAAAGAAACCCCTACACAGATGAAGAAGAAACACATTATTGGTGGAAAATTAATTAAGGAAATTCGGGATTGGCTCTATCCAAAACAAGGGGAAAGAAAGGGTTAATATTGCCAACTTAAACAATGACAGAAAGAAATTTAACAAAGAACAAACTCTTGAAATTAAATTTTCTCCACAAAACGGTTCTTTCACTTCGCACTAGAGTGCACCGTTGTTGATCTTCAGTAGTGTCCTCTAGAAGAGAAAGTTCACACTTCTTAATACAAGCAAAACAAAAGTACGTCGAAAATGACACAGTTCAAAAACTCAAAATTTTCCACGTGGTGACATCTTCTGAGAAAGTAGAGAATTAATAGAGTAGATAAAGTTCAGATTTCCACCAGAAGAGGAGTTTCAACTGGCGCAACTTTTAAATAAACGGAGTAGAGGTGTACCGCCCGGTACAATTACAAAGGGAGGAAAAAAAATATTATGTTCCACAATGTAAACAGAACAACAACGCACGCTAAAGGTCCACTAGCAACTCACGACCCAAGCTAGTAAATTTTTTTAATAATAGGCAAAGCCTGCCAAAATCTTTAGCGTTCACCAGATAATAAATATTTAGGGTAGTGATGTAACAAAGCAAGAAGAAAACAAAACTACGTAAGAAGAAGGAATGTGAGCGTTAATCACCTCGAAGTTCATGAACCGGGCAAAGAAATTTCAGATTTCTACAACCGAGGAGTACTGACATGACTAATAATAATAATAATAATAATAATAATAATAATAATAATAATAATAATAATAATAATAATAATAATAATAATAAAATTATAATTACATGTATCATGAGATTAAATCCATACAAAGTGGCATTTCCTATAAGGAATAATTTTACAAAAGACCAAAATGGTCGTTATTAAATTAACTACGAGGTGGCCTTGGAACCACGACAATGAGCACATGAGATAAGACCGAACACGGGAGACATCGGCAAAAAAGGGATTACATAGCAACAAGACACAATTTGGAAAATCACACGAAATCAGATACAATCAGAGCACGCATTTCAAAATCAGAAAAAAACAGGCAGTAAGAGAAACACACCGTGCAAAAATAATAATAATAATAATAATAATAATAATAATAAAAAAATAAATATACTAATAATAATAATAACAATACGAACAACCAAAACAATACGCACACCGTATATGGTGCAAAGAACCAAAAACGTACAACAATCTCAACAATAGCGAGGTAGGAATGACATAATGCACATATGCTCACCGTGGGTTTCCAATTCGCCTCGTCATTAAATTTACATATCACTTTTACATGAGAATTTTATCAATAGTGATTTAAATTTTTCAGTCGGCTATTAAATTTCCAAATACCGGGTATAGAGTTCAGATTCAACTCACACTACATTGGCGATAACTCGAGGTAGGCCTAAAATTAAATAACAGTGACAACGTTGGTTCGTAAACGGACAAGATAATGTTTTTGAAAATTCCAAGACGACGGTTGTAAACAATGTCACCTCCAAGTAATCCACTGAAGTTGGCGTTGCTACAAAATAATTTTTGAATAAATATTACTTACATGCTGGTGGTTTTGTATCCAAATTAGTGTAATCCTTTATCACAAACTTACACCAGAAACATGTTTTCAGAGGTAATCTGCCTGCCTTGGCACGCAGGCCCGCAGTCAACACTCACATAGTAGAATTAAAAGAATCAGTAAAATACCAAATCACTATCACTAGAGGAACATAAGATTGAAAACGTATTTAGGCATATTGCCTACTGTATCTCCCGCCTAACCGGGAGTATCCAGCTCCATTTCGTTACTCTTCAAAGTCTTCTAAGGAACAAGCCTAATGGCGTCCATCTCACAGATCGCTCAGAACAAGACTCCTCGCTCGCTAGTTGACGAGACAGAAAAACAACTGTAGAGCGCTCCGTTCAAGAGAGACACTACGCATGCTCAAGTCAAGGATTAGCTTATTGGGCCAATAAGGAAAATCAAAATTATTGACGTAATAATGGATTTTAAACCCATTTTAAATAGCCACAGTACCGGCACATAAATTAACGGCAATGCAACAATAGCCGAGAATTGAAGATAAGCTCCCCACACACAAATACATATGTTCAACAAATGAGGGTATCGTAAATTATTGTCACAGAAAATATTAAATCATATTGATTATAACCATAATCATAGATCAAGAAGCCATCTCCTTGTCAGCAGAAGACTGCACAATATCTTAATTCTAGTGGGGAGGAAATATTAGATCATTCTGTATATATATCATCATCTCACTAATCTAGTTATCATTGCGGAACAACTTCGACTACTTCATCATGGCACTCAACCCTTAATCACATCTCTGAGAGGCAAGTTTCAGACCCCATCAGCAAGGGGGGCGGTAAAGAAGCAACATTTATGCACGTCTCAAGGGTCGTAAGTTGAATGCAGATACTTCTGAACAATTAACGCGAAATACACAAAGTGTGCGTGTACCCATTTCTTAACACTAGAATAGACTATGCTGGCTCAATTCTCATAAACATTGGCGTGAGATCGAACAAGACCAGACTGCCTAGCTACCAAGTCTCTCTACATAGACATGATACCTGATCTCACAACAACTACATTGCTCGCCTCTCTTTGTTCACTTATTTTCACAGAGGTCACCCCCTGAACATTTACAGTGATAATGGCACAAACTTCTTCAGAGCAGCTAAGGAAATCAAGGCCTTTCTGAAAAACAATCCTGAGAAAAACCAGCTCTTCCCTGCAACTGCAGGCATGGGACTGATACAGCATTCCATCCCTCCTGCAGCATTACACTTTGATAGAAAACGAGAAGCAGCTGTCAACAGTCTGATATATCACCTTAGAAGAGTGATGAATTCTTATTACTTGACCAACAAAGAATGGACCACTCTTACAACACATACTCACATCTCCTCACTAAAGTTAAATGACGACCTTTTTGACACTTCTTACCTAACTACATCCAATTTCCTTGTAGGAGAGGAAAATACTACACTCCCTGATCATGATTATAGTTCCTCTCTCATTATCCAGATGGCTGTATATTGAGCAGCCAACCCAGAATTCCTGAAAGAGATTGTCAATTAAATATCCCAATAAATAGCCCATAACAACACAGTCACATGCTATGCAGTGGACGATGGCAGTGATCCTAATTCATGTAACAAATGTTCAGGTGAGTAATGGGGAACATACAAAGCCTATTCACAAACACTGTCCTTTACCACATATGAAACAGAAAGGCAAGATCACTCTTGAAGGGCTCATTTATTCATTGAAAGTTTAAGTAATATTATAAGTCACATTAGACTAGTATCATCACAGACCACATTAGGAAGGATAAGAATGTTTTCTACTTGTAAGTGAATTCTGACAGTAAGCAAGCAATCACCTGCAACTTGTATCTACAAATACTTGTATTATCTAGAAGTCAATAATTAATATAATCAACAAGATTACAATGGTGTTTCATTTGGAACAACTAGTAAAATACCCAGGAACAGTAACAAAAAAGTGCTCCTTATAGCAACTCCGTGTTTGAAAATATTCACTAAGTCAAAAATATTAGTAGCAATGATACCACCTCCCAAATGATATACAGTAGAGGTCTTTGGATCTATCCCAACTGCTGCGTGATACATAATGCAAGATCTTAGAGAACATGAAGGAAAGGTGAAAATTAGGTAAGTAAACAGTCAATCTCATAAAAAAGTGTATCAATCATATGTATTGAAATGAAGGGTCAACCACTGATACCTGTTCAGCAATTTTCTATTTTCAGTACATAACAATGGCTTATCAAATTATGTACATTACCTCAAGTGAGTTTTCCTGCATTGGCCCTGGCTCTGTTAACTCTGATTTGGCTTCTTTTTTCAGTGGTATCATTTCTGATACATTTTCAATATTTTCCTGTGGAAAATAAGATACATAAGTTATGCACGTAACACATATTTACAAATACTGTCACCAACAAATGAGCATGATAATTTACTACTTCCAAGTATTACAGTTACTTTCAAAATTTTACTACTGTTTAAGAGAGATTTCTACCAGCAGAGGAGACTGCACTGAGAATGGTGTTATCATCCTTGTTCAAACCTAATGTCAGAGAAAGCATGAGACTGAGAACCAAATACACTGACTGACAGTGACAATGTAACACCAAGGAGGAGTGGTTCGAAAGGGATGAAAGTTGGGGAAAAAACAGAGACGGCACGGATGAATAATTGATGTTTATTTCAAACCAATATGCAGGTTACACAATGCGCACGGCATCGACTCAGTAGGATGTAGGACCACCGCGAGCGGCGATGCACGCAGAAACACGTCGAGGTACAGAGTCAATAAGAGTGCGGATGGTGTCCTGAGGGATGGTTCTCCATTCTCTGTCAACCATTTGCCACAGTTGGTCGTCCGTACGAGGCTGAGGCAGAGTTTGCAAACGGCGTCCAATGAGATCCCACACGTGTTCGATTGGTGAGAGATCCGGAGAGTACGCTGGCCACGGAAGCATCTGTACACCTCGTAGAGCCTGTTGGGAGATGCGAGCAGTGTGTGGGCGGGCATTATCCTGCTGAAACAGAGCATTGGGCAGCCCCTGAAGGTACGGGAGTGCCACCGGCCGCAGCACATGCTGCACGTGGCGGTGGGCATTTAACGTGCCTTGAATACGCACTAGAGGTGACGTGGAATCATACGCAATAGCGCCCCAAACCATGATGCCGCGTTGTCTAGCGGTAGCGCGCTCCACAGTTACTGCCGGATTTGACCTTTCTCCACGCCGACGCCACACTCGTCTGCGGTGACTATCACTGACAGAACAGAAGCGTGACTCATCGGAGAACACGACGTTCCGCCATTCCCTCATCCAAGTCGCTCTAGCCCGGCACCATGCCAGGCGTGCACGTCTATGCTGTGGAGTCAATGGTAGTCTTCTGAGCGGACGCCGGCAGTGCAGGCCTCCTTCAACCAATCGACGGGAAATTGTTCTGGTCGATATTGGAACAGCCAGGGTGTCTTGCACATGCTGAAGAATGGCGGTTGACGTGGCGTGCGGGGCTGCCACCGCTTGGCGGCGGATGCGCCGATCCTCGCGTACTGACGTCACTCGGGCTGCGCCTGGACCCCTCGCACATGCCACATGTCCCTGCGCCAACCATCTTCGCCACAGGCGCTGCACCGTGGACACATCCCTATGGGTATCGGCTGCGATTTGACGAAGCGACCAACCTGCCCTTCTCAGTCCGATCACCATACCCCTCGTAAAGTCATCTGTCTGCTGGAAATGCCTCCGTTGACGGCGGCCTGGCATTCTTAGCTATACACGTGTCCTGTGGCACACGACAACACGGCTACAATGAATGTCGGCTGAGAAATCACGGTACGAAGTGGGCCATTCGCCAACGCCGTGTCCCATTTATCGGTCGCTACGAGCGCAGCACAGCGGCGCATTTCACATCATGAGCATATCTCAGTGACGTCAGTCTACCCTGCAATTGGTATAAAGTTCTGACCACTCCTTTTTGGTGTTGCATTTGCTCTGTCAGTCAGTGTATAAAGTGAGAAGCATTTTCTAGCCATATCAGAAGATATCCTACCAGAGATGGAATTGGGACCATCTCGCACAAAATTTTGGAAGGAATCTGCCACAGACATAAACACTAACTTATATTAATTGATTTTATGTATCCAATTACGTCTATCAAATCATTGAGGTTGTTTGAATCACATCCAAGTATTAAAACTGTCCTAAATCTTTTGCCATACAGTGAGAAATATTAATACTATGCTCTTAACATACATTTTGTTTAGACAGACAGATCAAAATCCCTTGAAACATTTTAATCACTTTCTATAATCTGGTTTTTGCCAAGCTCACAGGGGATAAACACTGCATTGAGACAGTTCTGTTCATCCAAGTGTAAAAATAAAAAACGAACATGAAAGAAGCAGGCTTATCACAGTCATAGACCAGGGAAAGATATGATGCAGGTCAAACATAAAGCAACTACAAATGAAATGTTTTACTACTACAAGGATGTTATGCAGTGTTCTGTGAAGAACTGTGGGGATGAGAACACCATCAGTGTTGGAGTGTACATCTGCAGTTACAGAAGCTCTTTCATGATCTACGAAGGTCATCCAATAAATAAGTTTCCTTATTTTTTCTCTGCATACCACATGTTTTAGAATTAAGTTGGTACTGTAGGAACTTCCACAGGCGTATGGCTCGGGTAAGATGATCTTCAACCGCACGTGCTTGCTCTGTGTTCACCAGTACGGCGCTACCTGCCATGGAGCTACCACTTGAAAGCGTTTCCACTTGTGAACTCTGCCCTGTTATTCGCTTTTCCACGGCAAAAAATGAAATGGCTACCAATATTCATTGCCATTTGGTGTGAGTTTATAGTGAAAGATGCATGCTGGCATTCATGGTTCCTGGAACGGCAGCAAGATGTACATGATGACAGTGCAGCGCCAGGCCCATTACAGCCACTGTTGGTCAGAATGTGGTGGACAAAGATTAATGCGTCAGCACTGATGAGATAATGAATCTACTGCCTCCCGGCACGGAAACTGGCAGTCCTTTATTGCAATGATATTGTTGAATGTCTTGCAGTATTGAAAAGTCTGTGCAAGATGGGTCCCAAGTTTTCTTACTGATGCTCACAAGCAATAACAGAACGAGGTAGCCTGAGCTTTCCTGCAAATGCTTCAAAGAGAGGGAGATCAAATGTTTTCCCGCATTGTTACTGGAGATGAAAGCAGGGTGCATTATTCAACTCTAAAAACAAAACCACAAAGCATGCTATGGAAGAAACTTGACGAACATGCTCATAAAAAAGAGCCAAGACCTCAGACTCTTTTTTACAATTTACTTTACATCGCACCGACACAAATAGGTCTTATGTTGACCATTGGAGAGGAAGAGCCTAGGAGTGGGAAGGAAGCAGCTGTGGCGTTAATTAAGGTACATCCCCAATACTTACCTGGTATGAAAATGGGAAACCACGGAAAACCATCTTCAGGGCAGCCGACAGTGGGGTTCGAATGCACTATCTCCCAGATGCAAGCTCACAGCTGCGCGGCCTTAACCGCATGGCCAACTTGCCCGGTTAGACCTCAGACTCTGTAGGCATAGTTTTGGCTACTGCCTTTTGGGACTGTAATGATGTTGGATTGGTTGACTGACTGCCCCAATGCACTGTGGTCATACATGAGAGGTCCTCCACGGTCCTCACGAAGCTCAGAGTTGAAATCGAACGAAAACGTTCTTGTCTTGTCTCAGAAAATATTGCCCATTCAGCTCAAAGGACGCAGGATTTGCTGCAGAACTTCAAAAGAGACCCTTTTCCCCATCCACCTTATTCTGCGGAACTTGCCCCGAGTGATTTCCATCTCTATCCACAACTCAAGTTGCACCTTGGAGGTAAGCGGTTTGCAACTGATGAAGAGGTGGAAGAGGAAGTGGACCGCTCTCTACAGAGATGGGACCTGACCTGGTATGATGAAGGTATCAAGAAACTGCTGCCAAGATAACAAAATGTTTGGACTGAAATAGTGACTATGTGGATAAGTAGTGTACGAGTTGTAGAATGAAAATTAAATATTTCTCAAGGGTAAATAAAACCAAGCACCATGGGGCAACAGCCCCCGTAGGGCCATGGCTTACCAAGTGACCACTGCTCAGCCCAAAGGCCTACAGATTACGAGGTGTCATGTGGTGAGCACGAACAATCCTCTCTGTCGTTATTCTAGACTTCCTAGACCAGGGCCACCATCTCACTGTCAGATAGCTCCTCAATTTTAATCACACAGGCTGAGTAGACCTCCAACCAGCCCTCAGATGCAGGTAAAAATCCCTGACCTGGCCAGGAATTGAACCCGGGGCCTCTGGGTAAGAGGCAGGCATGCTACCCCCACACTGCAGGGCCAGCACAAGTGTAAATAGCCTGCTTGTATTTTTGTAAAATAGGGAAACCTATTTATCGGATGGCCCTCGTACTACGAGACCTTTAAATTTTTCACTTGGATTCATGAAACATTTTGACACTACAGGGGTGCAGGAGGGACTGTGATCTAAAGCTTACATTCTATTACAAGTTAGTTTACTAGTAAAAGCGAATTAAAGTATAACATTCCAGAATATACTCACTTATCCCATTTAATACAGAAGAAATCGAACAGTAGCTGAACTAAGGAAAGGAAGATAAAATGACGCACAAAATGGAGAGTTTGTTAAAGATGAAGCCATACTTTCCATTGTAGACTTAGTTAAATGTAACAAAAAAACTTTCTAGTTTGTCAAACATACAATTTTAACATAAATTATTACACTACAAACATACCCGTAAAAAATAAACAGTCTATTATACAAAGAATGACATGTTTCATTCTACAAGAACATCCTCAGACTCTATGAAATCACACAAAATATGCATATATGTACAGCATTGTTTACGTTGCATAAACTTGTCAATGATAGAGAGTTCAGAGATAATATGAGCCAGTACTGACAAATAAGAAATTTACAAGTATTAATATATCGAGAAAACTCCTGAACTTATCTAGACTGCCAATGCCAACTTTGTTGTCACCAAATACTATTTCAAGACTGTGGTCATGGAGAGGTAAATGGAAAGTTTTGAGAATAGCACAAACCTTACGGAGAGAGGAAGGGAAGCATGAGAGGGGAGTGCCGAACATTGTGGATCCCTCCTACTGGATGTTAAAATCTAGTACACTGTACCATGGAGAGGAGAGGGGGAAGTAGGATGGAATGAGTGGAGCACTGTGGAATACTCTTTCCACACTGGAAAGGGGAGAGAAGGTTATTAACCTACTTCAAGTTATAATGTACTTTTATGTAAGATGGATGAATGCAACTGAATGATTTTAGATGAATAATGTATGGAATTGAAATAGAGAATATCTATAGGATATTATTGTGATAAATGCCAATTTAATGAGTAAGTATGGTCCAGATATTATGTGAGTAGAGCGATGTGCGGGGAATTTTTTAAGTGTGTATGGTCATTTAAGTTGGTTACGTTAGCACTTTTTGCGATGTAGATCTCGATTGCTTCCCTCATATTCGAAGATTTGATTTTATTTTCAATGTGTAAAATTTTTAGATCTGTGTTGATGTCTGTGAAATAGTGTGAACTGTCGTATATGTGCTCCCCAAAGGCTGAATGCTGATTATATCTGATCGTTTATTGTGTTCTTTGAATCTTGTGTGGAAATTTTGTTTTGTCTGACCTATATAGGTGGCATTGCAGTTAAGTTCTTGGCACTTGAGTTCATAGACTCGTGACTTTGAGAAAGGGTCTTTTTTGTTTAGGTGCACTTGTTGATGTGTCTCTGCAGTGTGTTGTTCATTCTAAAGGTTAATTAAAACCCCGTTTCCTAAAGATATAACCTACTTTTTATGTGTTATTATTAATGTAGTTGAGAACCAGGCGTGGTGGTTTTCCAGGGACTTTTCTTTTGTTTGTTTAATATTTTATCTACTGTGCCTGGAGGGTGGTTGTCTTCTTTCATGATTTGTTTAACAATTTGTGCCTCTTCATTGAACTCCATTGTGCTCATTGGTATGGAAACAGCTCTGTGTATCATTGCATTCAATCCAGCTATTTTTAGTGTGTATGCATGGTTAGACTCGTCAATAGCATGCAACACCTGAGTGGGCTTTCTGTACACTTTGTAAGACAGGTTTCCATTATTCCTGCTGATTGTGGTGTTATTTTCTTATTAGATTCTTGCTCCATTGTGAAGCTGGTGGAATTTTGTAAATAATTTAGTGTGTTTAATAACTGGTGTGCATTAGTGAAGTCATTATCATATGCACATGATGTCGCCTACATACCTGCTCCAGTATAATATTCCTTTTGAATGCTGATATGTTCAGAAGATGTTTTCAAAGTTATTCAAAAAATGTTTGCTATTATACCTTATAATGGTGAGCCCATGGCTAACCCTTCTTTGTGGCAACTAATCTTGTCAGTGAATGCAAAGAAATTTTGGTGTAGCATTGTTCTAATGAGGCTAATTATTTCTTTGGTTTCCTGCAGTGAAGTATTTTCTTTATGAAGATTTTCGATAATTTTAATGGATTCATCTATTGTTACGTTGGTGTACATGTTAGTGATGTCAAAGGGTATCTTTAACCCTTTATCACCCATATTTTTGCTCCGCTTATCCCCAGGTTTCAACGTATTAATTAGGAAACATTCAAGCAGAGCACACCGTTTCATTTTCAATAATATTAGAAAACATGCCATCATTTACAACATTTAACACACCATCATGTCCATTTCTCTATTCGTTGAGTCATAAGTTTGTCGGTTCAAACCCCCACCCGTGCTGGAGATACTCAACACTGAGGTAGGCTGTATTTGTCATATTCTCATGTTGTCTAAATCCCCCTAAGCCAATAAAGATGAGATTCTGGAAGTGTAAGGGTGACCTTGTATATCAACTTTCATTTCCTCTAGCAAGTGTCTTCCCATTCTGTTTCTATTTTACTGAAATGCGCCTGTTTGATTGCTGCATTAATATATACGCAATCGGTAATGTCACTGAATAGATTATCTCCGCCTAACATATGTAAAAATATAACCTATTTCTCATAATACTCCTTTGAAATTATTGATAGGTTCAACATAATCCATATAATCATTGAGTAATGAAACAAAATGTTTGTGTTTCCTGAATTGCAGCTGCATCATCATCAGATCCGATATCTACATATCCGTTTTCACTTACATCACAGTTATCAGTAAAATTATCTTTGTTGATATGTTATTTACTCACTAAAAATTTACCTCAACCCCTGCTCAACAATTGTGTGTCATTTCTTATGCCGTTATTCAGCTCAGTCTCAATATCCGCAGTATTCAATCCCGTCATGTTTACGAACTAAACAGCTGACCAGCACTCGCGGAAGTTCAAGTCCGTTGCCTAGACAACTTCAAGACAAATTCTCACTCTTCTTTTATTTCCTAAGCCTTGTATATTGTACTGCATGTTCATCAAAGCCTAATAAACAATTCACTACCAAAAAATACAAAACTATTGCATAGATTGCACACGTATGCAGATAATGCAGCTGGGTGTTTTCGGGCAATATGGACCGTAAGGCAAAGTGAACAGTCGGGTGTTTTCGGGTGGGAAGGGGTTGATTAGTTCTAGGCTGATTTTAATTTATCTGTCTTCTTTAAGTGAGATTTTCTCTTTTAGGATTTTTTAAGTTGTTAGCTTAAATTGTAAATTGGCACATCATAATTTACTATTGGTCTAATGGGACATGAGCTTTTGTGTATTTTGGGGATGGCTCTTACTGTGGGGAGTTGAGGATTTTTTGATAGTGAGGCTTTCCTTTTCTTGTTCTGTGAGAATAAAGTCTGTTTGCTGGATAGCTTGTTTTATTTTGTTTTGAAATATATTTGTAGGGTCACATTGTAGTTCTTGAATTCCGTTGTTGTTGATAGCAGCTATTGTATTTTTCTATATACCCAAGAATAGAACATAACAAGAAGTGTCAAGAGTATAGATCTTGAATAGCAGTGCACTCTCATCTCAGATATGTTCAGACACCGTTCTCTTCTGTAGTGTCTATAATTTAGAACTCAACCAGCAAAAATTTATTCAGAGAACAGTGCGCATAAGCAGAAGAATTTCACCTTTAAGCAACTCCTGGACAATATCACATCTATAAATTAGCAGTTCACAGTGTTGGGAGTAGATTTTTGCTGCCGGGTCACAATTATTCATTGAATATCCCTCTTCCAACTCTCAAGGTTTTCAAAGACTCTGAGGTGCAAGAATGATGTGCAGGAATTCACTTTTATGCCAGTATAACTACAGACATGTGCTGGGATATTCAGCTTCATCAAATACCTCTAGAATGGACCCAAATTACACTCCCCAACATGAAAGTAGAATTTTATCTCATCACCATGTAAGCTATCAGATGAAGAGAGACTGAACTGTAAGCCACACATTCAGAAGATTACAATGGACTGTGTTTACAGTAGCAACAGACAGAGCAAGGAAAGATGATGACAATAAGTCGCTTCTTCTCCAAAATTATTTCACAGCTTCTCCGCCAAGGCAGAGTTTTACTATGAGATCACCCAACATTAGTAACATTGTAAAGAAGTTTAAATGATGCAAATCTTATCTGGAAATTCTTTTGGTGGAAAAATATGTTCACTATGAGATACAAAGTCCTACTGGCCATAACCGAATTAAATCCAGCACCCACAATTGTCCTTCAGTTCAGCAGCTACTAGCACTAAAATTGGATAATGTATGATAGGAGATGATGTCAATCCCACAATGATACCATTATCAAACCATGGAGAATAAAAACATAACCATACAACCTACAGAAATCCATTTCAATAAACGCCAGAGGTAATCAATAAACAATAAACAGTCATTTGATGGGTACTTAGCTCATGAAATGTCCTGATGCCTCGATCTTGAAATGCTGCCTGTCACAACTTCATTGGTAACTGGACCTAACCAAGGTTCCTTCACTATCAAGTCCAAAACTTTAATTCAGCTTTTTGCCACTATCAAACATAGCATGCACTGCCAAATCCCTAGTAAATGCAAGAGGCCAATTGTCCACTTGGCGACCATAATCTGGGGGCATGTGCCACCAGAACCCCTTTCCTTGCCCCATGAACAAAGTTTCTGTCACTAGTTGGACCTATAGATGTATATATATACTGTTGTTTGTACTTCCTAAGAGTTGGCTGCCTTGCGTAGCACATTATCACATACTCCCAGACAAAGAAACAAAAGAGAGACATACATTTCCTAGATGCCCATGTAGCAAATGGCGACTGCTGGGGTTAATATTGGGGAAGCACATAGTAAATGATGCCCCTGCCAAACTTATTCAGCTACTAAGGGTTAAATTCTGACCTCTGTAAAGTTATTTGCCATGAGACGTACAAGTGATGCATTTGCTGTTCTTTCAAGCCAGGCTGGTTCCTCTTTGATTTTTACTTGCAGGTCCATTTCACACTGCAACTGAAGTAGTTAGAAGGTACTGGGGTTCTTGATTACTTCCAATGATTTTACACTAAAACAAAGGCCAGAGAAATATATTACCTTATTGCTGTCATTGCTACTTAGGTTATCTGCCAACAGTTTAAGCATTATGCTTGAAATTTTACATGCCGTCAATATTATGAACATACCAAAAAGACTCAAAATTTTACATGACTGTTAATATTGTGATCATACCTATTGGACCTCAAGTTTTCTATGACTGATACTATGCAGAAGAATCTCTATAACAACACTGATAACCATAACAAGAATTCTACATATGATATCCTAAACGGAAACTTCTCAAAATTTCGAACCCTACTACCATATGTCGCAGCCTACAGTGTAAAGAACAACTCAACATTCACAGCGTCACTATTAAATTGCAAACATAGGTAAATAACACAGCAAAACGATAATTAAAATTATGCACTACATATTGTAATTTCTTTCTGAAACTAATATCCGCGATTCTTCACCTGCGTAGCCCTTCAGAAATATTCTTCACTCCAAAAAATTTTGATAGGTAAGGTAAGTTACGTTATATTGCTACAACACACGATGAACAGATTTGCTGGCACTTGTGACACAAAGACCAGGAGTTTCAAAAAGAATGCCAGTTATATGCGTATACAGTTTTAATGCTTAAGTAGAAGTAAAATATAAGAAAATTAAAAATATTAAATGTTAAAAATATGTAGAATGCTGAAACTGAGAAAGATTAGTATTAACTTTTTACTGTTCCCAATTGAGATATATAATTTTCGCAAAAGTAAATTATAGAACTTGAACCTTACCGACAATAGAGATTGTGGACACAGTGTAAATGATAGAAATCACAATTTCTCAATGAAGAAAATCTGTACCACAATAAATTAACGGAACAGGCTGTACAAATGGCTAATACGCGTTTTATGTAACACACACCTCACACCTAGAGACAAAACCTGATATTTTAATTCAGTGTAATCACTTACAACAAACACTTAAAGAACGGATTTGATTTGTATCAGTCAGTAGAACGGGCTGAATTTAGGAAAGGATGAATTACCAGTGAGAACTCCAGAGTATACGACACTTCTTGAAAACAACACTGGGTGCAATGTCCCGTTATATTTGTAACTATCAACTATCAATACAGTCCTGTTCTAGTGGGCTTTACACGTGGTCAAAGAGAATGAGTAAGAGATGACTCTCAACGTTATTTTTCACTTCTGAACGCAACGGCTGCGCAAAGATCGCCAGGAATTGCACACCAGCGCCTCTAGTGTAAACAGGGCTGAACTAAAATTACCGGACGGGTGATTTAAATCGTTTAGCGTGCGGAGGGTCCCCAGGTTCTCGTCTTCCCTCCACTCTTAAATATTATATTAAATTTTTTTCTTTTTTATTTCTCATATATTTTTCTTTCATTTCCTTTTCTTTCTTTCCTTCTTTCTGTTACCTTTTTCTGAAATACTGCATTCTGAACAACAATACACCTGGAGGTTGGCCTGTGCTTTATTATTATTATTAATAACTTTTTTCCTGGAGAAAAGAAGCTTACCACTTGTGCTGCTTATTATAATTATTTCAATTATGGAGCTATATTTTATTTTTACTAATTCACAAAGCCTTCAAGGATCGGAGTGACTGGCCTTGCCTGTGCTGCTTTTGTTTGTTTCTGCTGAGGAAAAAGGAAGCTCACTCACAAAGGGAGGAAGGAAGGGACCTGAAGGTGAGTGGGATTGGCTATACTTATCTCAGATTAAGACCTATGACAGAAATAGACACTAACATCCCCTCGTACATCAGTCCTCTTTAACACTACTTAAGCCAACTGTAACAGTCAATAGTATCAAGATATGGCACTTATGCAGGAAATAAAACATAAATACAACGTAAGAAAGAAAACCATGCACAGGAACCAAAATGGTGAAAGGAAACTCATATGCTAAGGAGGGAGTTTGTAGGATTCAAAGGTAAATTGAAATGAAACATGATCTTTTGATTTATGGAGCTATATTCTACCTACTATCCACAGTGTTACAGGTATAAAATTGTGTAGAAATTTGAACAAAAGTTTTAGTGATCATAGTATATCATAATCTCATGACATTATATTCAGCAGTGTTAACCATCAATTAATATTCATCAGCCAGAAAACTCTTCAATACAACACAAATACAAGATCATTAATTTATGAAAGAAAGACTGGAACTGACAAGGTACAACATAATACTTTTCTCTCTTATTGCAGTTTAACGTTGCACTGACATTGCAAATGTTTTCAGCAACACCATTTGTATTTTCCCAAGGAACTTACTATATGATACATCTTTCAGTCTGTCAAAAGAGGCACCTAGGGCCACAAACTGAAAAATATTGAGATTTGTATCTTTTGCATCTACTAGAGGACGGCAAATCTCTGGCAGAGTAGTGTTTGAAGAAACCAAGACATGATAGCACATACTCTGTTCCTACATACTGCACCAAAACCCAAACATATCATTCAATCAGTCATCTGCATTTAGATGATAAACAATGTCAAGCTACAAAATTGTATGCATCCCTTGTATTCATTAACCTACACGATTTACAATAAAAAATGTTCTATTTTATGTGACAGTAGGATATATCAAAATTTTTCTGCTACATGGAAAAGGATGGAATCATGAATATATTTGAGGGTTTAAAAGACAAGAGAGAGCTTACATATTCTGTGATTGCTCCCTCTTACAACATGCAGGAGGTACAAATAATGCTTCCTTTCAGTCCATCCGCAGGAGAGGATTTCTAATAAATTTACAGAAATATGTAGCATTAGGATCTACATACAATAATATGGCAGCTGATCCAGCACATAACATTCCCATGCCAAGTCACAACATAGCTCCACCTATTAAGAGCTATGTCCGAGGAATTGCTTGCTAATTTAGTACAGTATTATGAACAATATGCTGCTACTTCCACAACATTACGGTGTGCAAGGGACTTTGCTGTGACCTAGACGAAATGCCAGTTGAAGACAGTGGAAACTCACTTCAGACAGTGCCATTTGTACCTACTGTATATCGAAGGCAGAAATCTATGTTGGTGGTTGCAGAGTAGGCTGATCTGTGGTCTGACAGCATGCACTCCAACCGGCCAACCAAGCAGAGGAGGGGTGGCTATGGTTCCACCGTGTTTCTACACCTCTGCATTTCGGACACAGAAACGGGCTGTTCCCCTACCACTGGCTGTCCTGAGAATGGTTTTCCCTTTCGCCTGCAGTAAGGCGAATGATGGGACAGTTCCTAGTATATGTCATGGACACCAAACATCTTGCCCTCACCGCCAATCTCTTTGCTTAAGATGATGATGCTTGTTGATAAAAAGGGCCTAAAATCTAGTTCATTGTTTTAAGAGAAAGTACAACTAGGCAACCATCCCATATATATATATATTAGTAATCGGAGAGAAGAAATGGAAGGGGGCTGACACTAGGAAAAATGATGGTATCAGCTAAGGAGGACCAGGGCCATAGAGGGAAAAAAAGACTCCCTAGGCCTCCATACATAATACAATCGGGGGCAGAAAAGAACAGGTCGTGATCGAGGTAGATCAGATAGGATAGATGAAAGTGGGGAGCCTGGCACATGTAAGCGGAAGCAGTGCCAAGATTCAATTAAGGGCTCCGTGGTCGCCTACCCAAGCTCCCAAGTGCAGAGCCCACATGGGACCCCTTTTAGTTGTCTCTTACAGCAGGCAGAGGATGCTGTGGCTGTTATTCTACTGGCCCTACCCACAGGGGGACAACTATGATAAGGCTAGTTGCTTTACGTTGCACCGACACAGATAGGTCAAATGGCGATGATGGGACAGGAAAGGCCTAGGAATGGGAAGGAAGCAGCCATGGCCTTAATTAAGGTAAAGCCCCAGCATTTGCCTGGTGTGAAAATGGGAAACCACAGAAAACCATTTTCGGGGCTGCCGATAGTGGGGTTCGAACCTACAATCTCCCGAATACTGGCCGCACTTATGTCCCAATTATCCGAAATTCATTTGCCTTGGTGTGGTATGTTTTCATGTTCTGGCCTCAGGAGATTAGTAAAACAAGAACAGTAACGATGCTTACCTCAAATATCTTGTACTTTTCCTTCAAACACGCAAACGAAGATAACAGATATGCGCATACAAATCAAAGTAAAGCAAAATGTCACAAACGTCAAAAACGTTGTCGTCCCACGTGGTCCAAGTTGTCAAACTCAAATCGACCAATAGCAATCGGGAGATGTTTCTACCAATAGGAGCTGCCGTATTCGTCACGTGGGCTTAGGGTGAGTGACGTGATGTACAACAGCGCGCCCACGCGGGTGGAGGGCAAAAGTATTCAGTGTGAGCCGGGCCCTCGGAAGGGTAGGACCTATGCCGCTGTCAAACCCTTGCACGTGGTAGTGGTGGGGGTAAGGTTCGGCAGTACGGTTCACTGCTATCTCAATCCTAGATATATAGAGTGAGACGGCGGTGGTTCGGTTACTGATGTTGGGGAGGGAGGGGCGTTATCGTTGAAGGAGGGATTGGATATGGGTGGGGTATAGTAGCCATTACTGAATGAAAACAGCTCATTTGCGAGCTTTAATCTGAAAATGCAACAACCCGACAACATTATCGAGATCATTTTGCAGTTGCTCACAATGTTGTAACTTATTTATTACTCTGTACAGAATAACATCATCTGCGAAAAGTCTTATCTCTGATTCCACTTCTTTACAAATATCATTGATATATATAAGAAAACATAAAGGTCCAATAACACTGCCTTGAGGAATTCCCCTCTTAATTTTTACAGGGCAGGATAAAGCTTCACCTAGTCTAATTCTCTGAGTTCTATTTTCTAAAAACAGAGCCACCCATTCAGACACTCTTTTATCTAGTCAAATTGCACTCATTTTTGCCAGTAGTCTCCCATGATCTACCCTATCAAATGCCTTAGACAGGTCAGTCGCGATACAGACCAATTGACCTCCTGAATCCAGGATATCTGTTATATCTTCCTGGAATCCTACAAGTTGTGCTTCAGTGGAATAAACTTTGCAACAGTATGGCTTCTCTTCTGTTTGTGTCCGCATATGAACAGTTAGATCAGACTGCCTTCCTTTGGTAATGATTTGCCACAGACACTGCAGCAGTATGGCTTCTCGCCTGTATGGGTCCGCATATGAAGGGTCAGACTACCTTTCCATGTGAATGATTTGTCACAGACATTGCAACTGAATGGCTTCTCGCCTGTATGGGTCCGCATATGAACGGTCAGACTTCCTTTGGTTGTGAATGATTTGCCACACACATTGCACCTGTTAGGCTTCTCGCCTGCATGGATCGGCATATGAATGGTCAGACTACCTTTCCATGCGAATGATCTGCCACAGACATTGCAACTGTATGGCTTCTCGCCTGTATGGGTCCGCATAATAACGGTCAGACTTCCTTTGGTTGTGAATGAATTGCCACAGACATTGCACCTGTACGGCTTCTCATCTGTATGGGTCCGCATGTGTTCGGTTAGTTTACCTCTCTTTATGAATGATTTGCCACAGACATAGCAGCTGTAAGGCTTCTCGCCTGTATGGGTCCGCATATGAACGGTCAGACTTCCTTTGGTTGTGAATGATTTGCCACACATTGCACCTGTTAGGCTTCTCGCCTGCATGGATCGGCATATGAATGGTCAGACTACCTTTCCATGCGAATGATCTGCCACAGACATTGCAACTGTATGGCTTCTCGCCTGTATGGGTCCGCATAAGAACGGTCAGACTTCCTTTGGTTGTGAATGAATTGCCACAGACATTGCACCTGTACGGCTTCTCATCTGTATGGGTCCGCATGTGTTCGGTTAGTTTACCTCTCTTTATGAATGATTTGCCACAGACATAGCAGCTGTAAGGCTTCTCGCCTGTATGGGTCAGCATATTATCAATCAGACTACCTTTCTGTGTGAATGATTTGCCACAGACATTGCAGCTGTATGGCTTCTCGCTTGTATGGGTCCGCGTATGTTCGGTTAGTTTACCTCTCTTTATGAATGATTTGCCACAGACATTGCAGCTGTATTGCTTCTCGCCTGTATGGGTCCGCATATGAACCGTCAGACTGCCTTTGCTTGTGAATGATTTGCACTTGAGGGGTCGATTTTCCTTGTGTCTCTTCAGATGTCGCAATAGGTGCAACTTCCTAGCCAGGACTTCACTGCACACACTACACCTAAAACTAGATGATCCGCCGTCCGTAGGTTGATGATCTCTATAGCTCACCTCGGGTCTCGATCTACAGTGACAAATTAAAACCATGTGACCAATAGTTCAACAGCCAAATCCACTACAACTCTCACACAGGGGATTTGCTACTGGACATTCCAATCACTGATATCCAGTGCAGAGAGTTCGTTACTCATAAACATTACATTCCTGAGAGTAAACATCATCTGAGGTTAGATTTCAAAAGCTCTCACTTGTTACGAGAATATGTTGCATCTTTTCTTAATCACGATATCACCTGCAAGAAACTTGTCACGGTTTAGAAATGTACGAGTTAATTTTGAAGAAAAAATGAGAAGTGGTCCAGCCTAAAAGGGTAAATACTCGTACAAGCTCTTTAATCCAGCACATATAATTCTATCAAAATCCGTAGTCTGTTCTCCTACATAACGAACGGCATATGCTTTGGAGTTTTGATCTTGATGAAGCACTCTGCGCTTTGTCGCAGGCAAGTAATAATTTTTGTAAAGGACCTTGTTCTTGATGTTGTTTGAGAAAATGTCTGTGTTGTAGATAGATATTAATAAAGTTGAACAATTAAGTCAGGGCGACGACAACGAAAGATTAAACATGACATATGGCCAAGGAATGAAGATGTTAAATATGCAGTACGGTTGAAGAAGCAGCTGTACCCCGAGTTTCTTGCTCGTTGGAATGCCTACAAGGCAGCCACTCGTAAAATGAAGGAGGTATTTGCCGTAACAAAATCAAACCGGTAGGCAGGTCTATATGTGAAACATGACATGCGCGAATTCGAGCGGAATTTTTAACGGCTAGTCAATCTAGCCATCGCAAAACGTCAGAAGTCCAACGTTTTTACGGCATCAATGAGGAAACAGACGATTTGCTACTGGACAGGCGGGAAGCGCGAGTACACTGGTGGAACTATTTTGACAACATCTCAATCATGGAATTTCCGTATCTACCAATCCTTATCACCTCCTCTGTTGAAGGTCCAACGTAGGAAAATAACGTCACTAAAGTCCAGACTATGCGGAAGGAAATGAAACCAGGGAAAGCCATCTGTCCCGATTATCTTCCAGCAGAGTTTTGTTTCTCTCAATGGGGGGATGCAGCAGTGTGGCTAAAGCAAGCTTTTCAACCATATCATCAAAGAACGTCAAAAACAAACAGACTAGCGACGGAGTATCAATTCAGAAATAAGGGAAGCCCTGCCGATTTTTCTAACCACGGCCCGAACATACTTCTGAGCCTCACAATGAGAGACTTAGAACAAATCTTCGACAAAAGGATTAGCGATTTAGACAAACATACAACAAGCCAAGCTGGCTTTGTGTAAAATTTTGGCGCAATAAGAGAAACCCATGCTGCCGGACTATTACTTGAGAAATACTGTGAAAAGAATAAGAGGCTTCATCACAAATTTCTGGAGCCTTAGAAGCCCTTCCATCGGGTACTTTATGACCTAATCAGTCAGCCCTACAAGTACATGGCATTCCAGAGCACCTTGCTGAGAGGGTATAATTGCTCTACAAAGAACAAATGAGTTGTGTTCAAGCTGCCGCAGGAGCGTCTGATGACTTCCGCATAACTGTAGGAGTCCATCAAGGCACCGGCTTATCACCACTGCAGCTCATTCTTGTGATGGACATAATTACCACAAACCTGCGCAGTCCAATACCATGGACACTTCTCTAAGCAAACGATATCATTTGGCTGAAGAGAATAAGCTAGACCTGCAGCATCAAACAGAAGACCGGAACAATCAACTAGCGCAATAAGCCCCGCGCCTCAACAACATCAAGACAGAATACATTGCATTACATCGTCGAGAAGTTGGAACCATGCATGTTGACGTTGAAGATATAGCACGAGTAGAGGTATTTAAGTATTGTCCCCGTGAAAATTGGCGATCTTACGAATATTTTAACAAGTGGAAAGCAAAAATTTTATTGTCTGCTTGAAGCCGCAACATATCACTTGGGAACTTGTGGTGAGCTGAGAACGAGTTTTTTTGTCGTTCAGAGGGGTGCGATACGTCATCGGCGGGACTGTGCCAAGGTTATAGCAAACCACGTGACTGCCTTCGCACGCGCAACTCAGCTTGTTTCTGGAATAGTCTGCGCAAATTAAAGGAGATCATCAGCCAATTACCGTTCTCGCTGAAGAACACACCTCCCCCGGGGTAATTAGATAAAAGGCCTTGCTTCGAGTGAATCGCTCTCTTAATGCTTTACGCTCTTCTTAATGATTAACGTTCTTCGCTGTGTGAGACATCACATTACCAGACCACGTGGAAGGAAAATTTTCAAGTCAAGTCGACGTCCGTTCTACCAGAATTTAGTCTGATAATTAGTGAATTCTGTGGAATAAAAACGCCTAGGAGCCAAGTTAAGTGTGACAGTGTAGACGAGCTGTTTATATTCTGCGTGTGTTTGTGCAAAATACTTAATTTTGTCATCTCAGTTACAGCTTGTGACCAGCAATCAACGAAGACGTCTTGGAATTGAAGATCTCAAGATGAAGAATTCCGCAATTACCAACATCATTTCATCGAGGGACATCCATCGCAGAGCCTCCATGGAGCTGTAAAAATGTAAGGCGTCTCTGGCAATGGGAAGGAGACTGGCCGGAGTATGCTGAAATAACTGACTGTCGACGGGAATCGAACTCTACAAAAACTTGAGTACCTTTTTAATTTAATTTATCTGTCTTATCTTTTGTACAACTAGAGGTCTTTCTTCTTAAGTCGTAGATCTATCAGTTTGCTGTAGTTAGAAATATTTCATTTTCCTACTTCTTAAGGTGTCGTGGTAGACTAGGTACGTGTGAATGAAATTTTGGAATCTATTAGAGTAGACATGTAGGTTGTCTTTGAATGACTTCCCATGCTTAAGGAGCTTAAGTTTAATAATCACTGACCACACGATAAATCTACTTTCTTTGTAATATTGAAAGTTACCGGACGGAAAATTTGCGTGTACATCTTGAGTGAATAGGGTCGAATCTAGTGTCTTTTAAGATCACTTGTTGTTTTTATGATGAAGTCATCTAATTTTACGGCATTCCAGGAGAATCAGTAGATGTAATAATCACTTAAATAATAATAATATTGACTAAAGATCGGGTAAAACAGATGTAAACGCTCGTGAGCCATAAAACTACTGTAGAGTTCCTAAATGTGAGATGGAATGTGCTCTGTTCATGAAGGGTCTGGAATATGGCCTATCCTGAGGGATATTTGTTGCATAATTGAGTAAATGATGAATTAGTGGTGATATTGATTTATTCTTGTGTATTTGGAGCGCAAGATAGATTATAATTAGTGGAGCACGTGTTTGCGAGTGTATTTCACAGGTAGGAAGTAAAAATAATGCGAGTAAGGCTCACGCTTGCGGTAAATTCAACCTGTAGCCCACATGATGGTAGTGCTTATGGATTTTACTAGAATCTTCCATTATAATCTCATGAATTAGATGAACTTGCGCTGATATGTGAAATGTGTTTCTACCAAGTGATACCCATGACTTCGATCACTAGCCACCATTAATGTAAGAGAATTTCTGTACACGGATTATTCTGCGAGACATTACGCGTCCCGACCACCGATAAAAATCATAAATAAAATTTGCCAAATCAGGATTCGATGTAAATAGTGTACATAAAAACGTGTTTCCCTAGTGTGAATGTGTGTGTGTAAATGTGTATATTTTTCTTGTGCCATGTTGATTTCATTTAATTTTGATCTGGTCGCGCACTCGCTGTGGCGCGGATCACATTCATCGTTGCGTGTTGCCTTAAGAAATAATTTCATGCCCTTAAGGGAAAGTTTAATTAAATTAAGTCAAGGAAGACTAGGAAGGAATTTAATTTTTTTTAATTAGCGAGATTTAAAAGGAAAGATCATCTCGTTACTTTGTGCAGGCACTCGATTTGTAAGAAAAATTTATTTAACTAGCTCACACGTTGGTAATGTAAATTTCTAAAAGTCTGAAATACTTTAAGATTAATTTGAATAGAAATGAAATGTAAAGATCAAAGGTAGAAATTTGTCAGCCGCATGATTGCTTTGAAACATTGTAAAAATAAGTCATTAATAATTAATTAAAAATCATTACTTTGAAATGCTAATGATGAACATTAGGTAAATGATGCGGTGGAGAATTAATAAGAACACGATCGTGTGACAATGAAACAGGTTAATTGAATGATAATAATAATAATATTCAAGATAATAATTAATTAATTTTGAGAATTTTGGAAACAGTTTTTCTTTGCTACTGAAGTTCATGTTGGTGTCATTAACCATTATTAAATACTGTAAATGACTAATTCAGTTGTGTACATCGTAGAAAACCACGTGTTGAGGCAACTTTAAATGGGTGAAACTTTGAACACATGTTAATTTATTTAATTCTTTCAGTCAAATGTTTGGTTTAAAAAGGCAAGTGGCCTAATTACTTCTTTGGTTTCATTTACAGCACAGTAGAGCTGGAGATATGAACACGTGTCACTCTAAATCGAGGAAGAAATCCGATGTTATGAAAGCTCTGTTATGTTAAAAGAAAAATACCATCAAGAATATTTTGTTGTTTATTTGCTTATGTGAATAAATGTCAGAGTGTTGTTTTAATATTTCTTTTTATCCTGCTTGGTCATCAATCCTTAACAACCCTTAAATGCCTCTAGAAAGTGATAGCCAACGATCGAACGGTCCACCTTGGGACTCATCGCTCGATGGCTGGGCTTAGCTCGGGAAAAATGGGGGCATTTAAGATGGCTTAATCCAAGCGTGGGGCTCGAGATTGGCTTATCCAAGCTCGAAAATGATCTTGTGCTGTCCAGTGTTTACGACCTTGACAAGATCAGATGACCAAGTAAATTAGGCTGACTCTGACACATTTATTCGCCCAAATTCTTGTGGCTAACATAAGCACATGTTAAATGTAACTTGTATGAATATTGTTAAAAACAAATTCTTGCTGGTAATTAGAAATTTGAATTTGCTGCGATGATAATTAATTAAAGTTAGATTCATAATTGCGACCGATATTGGTGAAAATTTGGAACTTTCATGATATCGACAAATCGGTGCCTTCACAAATTTGATGGAGTTCGATTCCCAATATTTCAGTATTCCGATTAGAATCCTTCCAATACCAGAATAGCCATTTAATGAATAATTGTAACTATGGAGGACTTAAGGCAGATGTTGTTGGCTATGGAGGAGAGGATTAACGCCAACTTGAATGTTAGTCAAGCTAACTTAGAGAAAAGCTTAGAACAAAAACTTAATGAAAATCAGGCCAACCTAGAGAAAGGACTCTTTGAACTCAATAATAGTCAAACTAACTTAGAGAAAAACTTAGAGAAAGGACTCTTTGAACTCAATAATAGTCAGGTGAACTTAGAGAAAAATTTAGAGGAAAAACTTAGTGAAAATCAATTGCACCTAGAGAGAAAACTTAGTGACACTCAGGTACACTTAGAAAAAGGACTCAGTGATCTCAGTGACGCACAAATAAATCTCGAAAAATCTCTCGGGGAAGCTATTGAAGAAAAGTTGACGGACATTAAAAACCAAACTGAAGAAGGTTTAGGAAAAATATGTTCGGACATTAAACTTTTTAATGGCAAGCTAGCCTCAATGCAGAGCGAGCTCGTAATAGTCAAGAATGATTTCGCTACTATGAAAAAGGAGGTAAACGAAAACATTGCCAAGTCTATGGCGGGCATGTCCAATGAATTCAGTGAACGACTGGCGAACGTTCAGCAGGACATATTAACTGGAATCGACAAATACAAGGGCGAAGTTGAACAATCATTCCTGAATATTGAGGAAAAGATTGACACAAATTCAAAGGACCTTAAGGTTACGAAAACGGCTTGGGCGAAGAAATTCATTGGATTAAGCGAAAAGCTACAACAAGTCGAAAAGGGCATTCTCGACAAAATCGAGACATCCCAAGTCGATAGCTCAGAACGGATGGATTATATCCACGAGTCGCTGGAGGATAGTTGGGGCGAAATAAAAACCATCAAAACCACCTTGATGAATGCCATACACAAGGTCACGACTGAGTCAAAAACCGAAACCGAAGGGATTCGAAAGGAGTACACGGATGGAATTAAGGAGCTTGTACATGAAATGCATCTCCTGAAAATCCAGAACGAGAACACTAGCAAGGTCACCAACTCATTGCTAGAAAAGCAGGCGTTACTGGAGCAACGTGTAACCGGCACGGGTCTGACGTCAACTACGCTTGCAACTGCAGGGACAGGCGCTGCGAATACAATTGACATTTCTTCAGAGCCGACAGTAAACGCGTCTCAAATGAATACAACCGGCCAGACGCAAATAGTAAATATAATTCGTCTTCACGAAGACCAGCCCAAGAAATTCAATAACGTTAGAGGAAACGTGACTCCGAAAGGCTTTATTCGGGAACTGCAGGATTACTTTCGCGATGCGAAAATTCCACCAGAAAGGCAGCTAAGAGTCACCGAAAAATTCCTGGAAGACTCAGTTCATACCTGGTTTGTCGCATTTCGATTTTCGTTTGACGATTTCGAAAGTTTCAAGAAAGCATTCCTGGAGAAGTACTGGAATAGCGACGTCCAATACAACCTTAGGACGGAGTTATACGCCAGGAAATATGCATCATCTACGCCCACGAGATATGCGGACTTCCTGTCCAGCCAATTAAGAAAATTAAGGGAACTAGACTCACCACCATCAGAACCTGAGTTGGTTAAGTTGATCACACGACAGTTACCACCAGATGTGCAGAGGATCATGATAGCCTCAAATACACAATCTGCAATTCAGGCTGAGGCGTTGTTAAGACAATTAGACATGACGTCCAAGGAACCAGTTCGTCAGGGACGAAACTCGGAACCTCAGATCCATCAGGTAACAACGAATAAGGAGGAAGAATCGAAATCAGTCAACCAAGGGAGAACGTGGAAACGTAACCCTGGAGGGCAAGATTCACCTCGTGATCGATCGCCCGTACGCAGAAATAGACCCATTAGAAACTGGGAATATTCCAGACGTAACGAGAGGAAGCGTCCATACTCAGATTACCGAAGGAGCTGGAAGCGAAACCAGGACTTCCGCCACTCAAGAGGAAGGAGAGACTGGCGAGAAGAAGAGAAGGAAAAATATCTAAAAGACCTTCAAAGCTCGACACAGGAAAATGAACGATGGCGAAGAGCAATCCAAACCCAGGATACCAACCCTGATATCGTGGGGGCGGAAAGCCTTCAATACCAAGAGGCCAAGGCTCGGGGAAGCCAACATAACAACTCGAGTCAGGAGCACAGCCAAGGTGCCGACAAAAAAAAAACTCCATCTCCAGTAAGAGGAGATAGCCTGAATCCTGAAGGCAAAGTCACTAAACTTCAAGAATGGATTGTGGTACAGGTCGACTCATGGACTACCAAGCCCGAAGACTTGTTGGACGAAGTTGGTCAGCGTAACAGCGAAATACCATCGACGTTACCCATCATTTCAGCACGGATCTGCAATGTTCACGTAAAATGTCTCATAGATACTGGATCGACGATTAGCGTCATTTCGACGGCATTTTTGAGAGACCTGAGGGACAGAAATGATATACCTGTCATACCGGTATCTCACGTGAAAATTAAGGGCATAATACCGGACAAGTCTGTCATGTGTAAACAACAGACATTGTTGGATGTCGAGATTGGACGGACGATATTTCCTCAAGTATTCCTAGCCATGTCCAACATTAAATTTAATATTATTTTGGGTGCAGACTTCCTAATGTCTTACCAAGCCACGATTGACATGCAGTCAAACTCCATTCAATTCAGGAAGGCGGATTTTTCTGAGACTGCCATGCTAAACCCTTCAGATGTAAACGATCCATCTGCTTATTGTGGGGAAACAGACGCCTTATCTCCGAGGGAAACCGAAGACCATGAGGCCTCTGAGGAAATTTTAATGGCCATGGATAAAGTATTACAAGAAGGCGATAACGACATACACCCCTTCGATCTCATTTCTGAGAAGTCAAGGCAAGCCATGGGTACGGAAGAAGAACAGATCCAGCTGCAGAATTTGCTACTGAAATATAAGAACTTGTTCGATTCCAAACCAGGTCTTATCCCCAACTTTCAATACTCACTTCTTGTGACAGACTGGCTACCCTTCAAGAAGAAGCCGTATCCGATACCGGAAAAATTTTACTCCAGAGTCGGCAAGATTATTGAAGAAATGGAGAGGGATGGAATCGTCATGAAAGCTAGCAGTCCATTCATTAACCCTTTAGTAGTCGTGTCTAAGCCAGACGGATCGCTGCGCGTGTGTTTAGACGCTCGATCTGTGAACGAAAAGCTAATTCCGGAGAATGATCAGCCTCCGACGATCAAAGACGTCATTAGAAAATTCAGGGGTATGAGATACTTCTCTTCTGTTGATTTTACGTCATCTTACTTCCATATTCTGCTTGAAGAAAAATCCAGGCTATTGACAGGTTTCATATACGACCAACAAACCTATGTTTTCTGCAGGCTACCCTTTGGAATCCGTAACGCTGGCTGCGCGCTTATCCGAGCACTCGAAAGATGCCTAACCGACGAGGTTAAAGCCTTTACAACGAGGTATATTGATGATCTCCTCCTAGCGAGTGAAACATTAGAGGAACACCTCGTTAAATTGGAGAAACTCCTTAAGAATTTATCCGACGCTGGCTTCCACGTGAACCTGAAGAAGTCTCACTTTTGCAAGTCCGAGATCCTATTTCTGGGACACGTCATAGACGGCGATGGCGTGAAACCCAACCCAGTCAAGATCGAAGCCATTAGTAATTTTCCTAAGCCTGTGAGAGTGAAACAGGTCCGGCAATTCTTGGGAATGGCCCAGTTCTTTTCGAACCACTGTCCTAATTACACTCAGACAGTTGCTCCGTTGCAGGATCTCCTAAAGAAGGGCAATAGATGGAAGTGGAGCGCCGAATGTGACAAAGCCTTCGCTAAGACGAAAGAAATGCTCGTAAACAACGTTAAGCTGGGATACCCTGACTTTACTAGGCCCTTTATTCTACAAACTGATGCCTCAAACATTGGGATAGGAGCCGTTCTTTTCCAAGAAAATAAGGAGAACCCTGAAAACAGGACATACTTGGCTTTCGTCAGCAGGAAGATAAGGAAGCACGAAAAACATTACTCCGTAACTGAGCTGGAAATGTTATCCATAGTCTACGCTCTCAAATACTGGCAGAAATTAATTTACGGATTTCCCATCATTGTCAGGACTGACCATCGTGCATTAACCTTCATGTTAAAAACAACTATGGCTTCCGAACGAGTTTTCAGATGGACACTCTTTGTACAACAATTTAACATCCAGTTAGAACATTGCTCCGGGAAGAACAACCTGTTAGCCGACTGCCTAAGTCGAAACCCTAATTCTGAAGTCGCAGAGATACATCAGATCGCGTTAATACAGGAAGACCACGAGTTCCTACGCAAACTTGGTTACCTTCGACAGGCACAGAAGCGGGACCCTAAGATACGGCCTATCATTGACTGTCTCGAAGACAAGCTTACCCCAAACGAGCCAGGATTTCGGAAAATAAGGAGACAAGCTAGAAATTTCCGCTATGTCAATGGAATCCTGTATAAGTTCATTGACTCTGCTAGGACGAAACTACGAGCTGTTATTCCGCCGAAGCTACGGGAACTTCTTACTTGGCACGTCCATAGAATTACAGGTCATGGTGGAGTGGATAAGACTGTTGCCACGATATTAGAATCATTCACATGGGAAGGATTGAGAACCTTTGTAAATGATGTCATCAGGACATGTGACACTTGTCAGAGAGTCAAACCGAGCTCTCATTTATTACAGCAAAGTCCCATTCCTATTTTGCCATCTGCTCCGAAAGAACTCTACGCAATGGACTTGTTCGGTCAGATTCCAACTTCTAAGCGAGGGAACCGTCATGTGGTTGTGACCATCGATGTGTTTTCCAAGTACGTGACGTTATATCCAATCCAGAAGGCCACTACTAAAGCCGTTCTGTGGAGAATCACCCGGAATATAATTCCTCACATGGGAAAGCCTCAGGCCATTCTAACAGACCACGGACCGCAATTCACCTCGGCCGAATTCAAGCAAGCCATGACCCAACTGGGCATCAAACATGTACTAAATTCCGTGAGACATCCGTCTAGTAATCCAGCGGAACGTGTAATGCAAGAGCTGGCCAAGTTCTGTAGAATATTCTGCGGGAATGCTCATTGGAAATGGGTAGATGTACTTCCAATTATTATGGAATGTTCTAATGGCACTGTTCATGAAGCAACTTCCCAAATTCCATCAGTGCTTCATTTTAATAATTACCCTGTGAGATCTTGGGATCACATCATTCAGTGTCCTGGAACCGTAAGACCTACTCCCCAGGAAAACATTGAGAAGGCAACGGAATCACTGAGACGCCACGCCGAGAGACGTAACCGAAGGGTTCAAGGGAGAAAATTTCACCGACCTCTCCGATTAAACGAATACGTATTATTGAGGAGACCAGCTGTGTCCGAGCCTACAAGCAAATTTTATGCTAAATTTGCACCCTTGTTTGTGGGACCCTACAAGATCATTAAAGTCTTTGGCAACAACTATAAAATACAAAGTCTGGATAAATCTTACGAAGCTGTCCACAATGACGCTAATTTAAGACTCTACCGAACACCTACACCACTAGCTGACGCCGTGTAACCATCTATTAAGGGGAAAAATAAGTTACTGAAGATGGAAATAAAACTTGAGGAACACCCTGTATGGAGAGACTAGGCTACTGGATGCCAGGAGCGGAACGAAGAACTCCGAGTCTCACACCTGTCGCGAGCTCAACTAAGTTATTACCAGGTGATTCAACAACCAATTTTCCGGAACAATAGTAATGGACACTGTTATGTAATAATTTCATCTACAAATGAAATTATATTCCAACCAAGGGAGAGATGTCCCCGTGAAAATTGGCGATCTTACGAATATTTTAACAAGTGGAAAGCAAAAATTTTATTGTCTGCTTGAAGCCGCAACATATCACTTGGGAACTTGTGGTGAGCTGAGAACGAGTTTTTTTGTCGTTCAGAGGGGTGCGATACGTCATCGGCGGGACTGTGCCAAGGTTATAGCAAACCACGTGACTGCCTTCGCACGCGCAACTCAGCTTGTTTCTGGAATAGTCTGCGCAAATTAAAGGAGATCATCAGCCAATTACCGTTCTCGCTGAAGAACACACCTCCCCCGGGGTAATTAGATAAAAGGCCTTGCTTCGAGTGAATCGCTCTCTTAATGCTTTACGCTCTTCTTAATGATTAACGTTCTTCGCTGTGTGAGACATCACATTACCAGACCACGTGGAAGGAAAATTTTCAAGTCAAGTCGACGTCCGTTCTACCAGAATTTAGTCTGATAATTAGTGAATTCTGTGGAATAAAAACGCCTAGGAGCCAAGTTAAGTGTGACAGTGTAGACGAGCTGTTTATATTCTGCGTGTGTTTGTGCAAAATACTTAATTTTGTCATCTCAGTTACAGCTTGTGACCAGCAATCAACGAAGACGTCTTGGAATTGAAGATCTCAAGATGAAGAATTCCGCAATTACCAACATCATTTCATCGAGGGACATCCATCGCAGAGCCTCCATGGAGCTGTAAAAATGTAAGGCGTCTCTGGTAATGGGAAGGAGACTGGCCGGAGTATGCTGAAATAACTGACTGTCGACGGGAATCGAACTCTACAAAAACTTGAGTACCTTTTTAATTTAATTTATCTGTCTTATCTTTTGTACAACTAGAGGTCTTTCTTCTTAAGTCGTAGATCTATCAGTTTGCTGTAGTTAGAAATATTTCATTTTCCTACTTCTTAAGGTGTCGTGGTAGACTAGGTACGTGTGAATGAAATTTTGGAATCTATTAGAGTAGACATGTAGGTTGTCTTTGAATGACTTCCCATGCTTAAGGAGCTTAAGTTTAATAATCACTGACCACACGATAAATCTACTTTCTTTGTAATATTGAAAGTTACCGGACGGAAAATTTGCGTGTACATCTTGAGTGAATAGGGTCGAATCTAGTGTCTTTTAAGATCACTTGTTGTTTTTATGATGAAGTCATCTAATTTTACGACATTCCAGGAGAATCAGTAGATGTAATAATCACTTAAATAATAATAATATTGACTAAAGATCGGGTAAAACAGATGTAAACGCTCGTGAGCCATAAAACTACTGTAGAGTTCCTAAATGTGAGATGGAATGTGCTCTGTTCATGAAGGGTCTGGAATATGGCCTATCCTGAGGGATATTTGTTGCATAATTGAGTAAATGATGAATTAGTGGTGATATTGATTTATTCTTGTGTATTTGGAGCGCAAGATAGATTATAATTAGTGGAGCACGTGTTTGCGAGTGTATTTCACAGGTAGGAAGTAAAAATAATGCGAGTAAGGCTCACGCTTGCGGTAAATTCAACCTGTAGCCCACATGATGGTAGTGCTTATGGATTTTACTAGAATCTTCCATTATAATCTCATGAATTAGATGAACTTGCGCTGATATGTGAAATGTGTTTCTACCAAGTGATACCCATGACTTCGATCACTAGCCACCATTAATGTAAGAGAATTTCTGTACACGGATTATTCTGCGAGACATTACGCGTCCCGACCACCGATAAAAATCATAAATAAAATTTGCCAAATCAGGATTCGATGTAAATAGTGTACATAAAAACGTGTTTCCCTAGTGTGAATGTGTGTGTGTAAATGTGTATATTTTTCTTGTGCCATGTTGATTTCATTTAATTTTGATCTGGTCGCGCACTCGCTGTGGCGCGGATCACATTCATCGTTGCGTGTTGCCTTAAGAAATAATTTCATGCCCTTAAGGGAAAGTTTAATTAAATTAAGTCAAGGAAGACTAGGAAGGAATTTAATTTTTTTAATTAGCGAGATTTAAAAGGAAAGATCATCTCGTTACTTTGTGCAGGCACTCGATTTGTAAGAAAAATTTATTTAACTAGCTCACACGTTGGTAATGTAAATTTCTAAAAGTCTGAAATACTTTAAGATTAATTTGAATAGAAATGAAATGTAAAGATCAAAGGTAGAAATTTGTCAGCCGCATGATTGCTTTGAAACATTGTAAAAATAAGTCATTAATAATTAATTAAAAATCATTACTTTGAAATGCTAATGATGAACATTAGGTAAATGATGCGGTGGAGAATTAATAAGAACACGATCGTGTGACAATGAAACAGGTTAATTGAATGATAATAATAATAATATTCAAGATAATAATTAATTAATTTTGAGAATTTTGGAAACAGTTTTTCTTTGCTACTGAAGTTCATGTTGGTGTCATTAACCATTATTAAATACTGTAAATGACTAATTCAGTTGTGTACATCGTAGAAAACCACGTGTTGAGGCAACTTTAAATGGGTGAAACTTTGAACACATGTTAATTTATTTAATTCTTTCAGTCAAATGTTTGGTTTAAAAA
Source organism: Anabrus simplex (assembly GCF_040414725.1). Classification (NCBI taxonomy): domain Eukaryota; kingdom Metazoa; phylum Arthropoda; class Insecta; order Orthoptera; family Tettigoniidae; genus Anabrus; species Anabrus simplex. The sequence goes on along the minus strand of NC_090279.1, from coordinate 19,984,445 downwards.
GGCAAGTGGCCTAATTACTTCTTTGGTTTCATTTACAGCACAGTAGAGCTGGAGATATGAACACGTGTCACTCTAAATCGAGGAAGAAATCCGATGTTATGAAAGCTCTGTTATATTAAAAGAAAAATACCATCAAGAATATTTTGTTGTTTATTTGCTTATGTGAATAAATGTCAGAGTGTTGTTTTAATATTTCTTTTTATCCTGCTTGGTCATCAATCCTTAACAACCCTTAAATGCCTCTAGAAAGTGATAGCCAACGATCGAACGGTCCACCTTGGGACTCATCGCTCGATGGCTGGGCTTAGCTCGGGAAAAATGGGGGCAGTATATTGGCTAGACAATCTATGATTATGGCCGACTTAGTGATAAAGTCAACTTAAGGATATACAAAGCCTGACTGAAGTGGAGAATGACAACAGGCGCCCTTCCGAACTTTGGACGAAGGGCCATCTCTAAACTAAGTTCTACCGAACTGATATCTGTCCTATCGATATCCATCCTGTCGTTTTCTACGGCAACGACTGCTGACCAGCTCTAGAGGTAGAACGCCAACTAAGCATCATGGATACGAAGTTGCTTAGGTGGAAGGCTGGCATAATTAGACTAGATCACATTTCAAATGATGTTATTAGAAAACGTTTTGGCATTGCACCGATCCAGAAGAAAATTGGGGAAAGGCGTGTGCGCTGGTTTGGGCATGTGTTGCGTGTAGAGGACGATACATTGGAAAAGTCAGACTATTACACAGAAAGTCGGTGAAAAGAGGCGCTAGGGACGAACCAGACAGCACAGACTGATACAGTGCACAACGGCCTGAAAGATGGAAGACTACATGCACACATGGCCCGAGACCGAACTAACTGGAGTCAATGAACCACAACACCGGACCCTGCCACCAGATGCAGACTGATGAATATTCTGTTACAAAAATGAAATGCAATGGATATTTTACACATCCTAACATTCAAATTAGTTTATTGTATGTTCAGATTTTCTCCCCTAATGCCTATGTCCAATATCTATAAAAACTTATTTTCACAAAATAGTGTTTGAATGGCTGAACGCTTCTGGATTTCGTGTTTATGTGACTCCTATAAATGCATTGTGAAGAAAAACTTATAACTCAAAAAAATAAAAAAATTGGGTATATCTGTGTTAAATGGGAAGGACAGTTTGAATATCCGGTGAAATTCTATGAGTACCTACAAGAGGGGAGTCCGTCAGTGTATTCTAGCCTGAATAGAATTTTGCAATTCATATGTCTGCTTACATACGTCATAGACAGCAGACGATCATATTAATCAGTTTGTTATTTTCACTCCGATCACGCCTATAAATATGAAGACCACGGAGGAGTGGCACAAAGTGGCTCAGGGCCATGTGACACTCAACGCCCTAAGCCTGGAAGGAAGGCACATAACTAAGTGGTTAGTTCAGTAGCATGTGTCTCTACACAAACGGAAGTAAGCCTCACCACTATTTAGCTCACGGCGATGTGTCTCTCCACAAATGGAAGGTAATCTCGTCACTAATTGGTAACCTCAGAAATACGTGTATTTCCACAAGTCAGCAATTAGGAAATTTTATGAATCTTAAAATCTTTTCTTATGTAATTCAATACCCAACTGGCATGGCAAATAGTTTAGACATTTTAAAGGAAGTCATTTAAGTTGCGGCATGATATTTGTAGACTGCTGAAATGAGAGTGAGGAAACAATAGCGCCTGAGGTGAGATATAAAACAATGTGGGAAGTAGCAGATAAGATCCGGTCGACTGAATCCTTCAGAAGCATCTAAAATCTATGATGTAAAATGGACTAAGCTACATAAACAATGGACTGTCCTCTGACATATATGCCAAGAAAAAAGAAGACACATAAAATGCATGTCGCTTTGCTGGTCTCGGCACAAAATATGTTTAGAACGTAGAAAGCTAATTTAGACTCCATCAAAAAGAGAAATATGATTTTGTGTGTGAAAAGGATTTATAAGCAACATTTTTACTGGTGGTTATAATACAAGATTGTTCTCTAATGTAGCCTATTGTGTCCTGTTACACATGAATGACAAAGAAACAGAGAGTGAGAGCTGGTGCTTGGTAGTTCTGAGGACCGACATGGATATTTCTTGCCACTTGTTGTGAAAGTACAGTAGGAACAAGTCAGTGCATCACATAAGAGCCGAGAAGACTCTAACCACTCACAAAATCAAATAAACCATACAGAATTCGTAGTTTCCATCACAAATCTTGTTTGAAGTCAAACCTTAGGCTATGACTAGCCATCGCATGACCTGCTGATACAAGGGCTTGGTTAAGAGCACCAATCCGAGACTATACAATCATTTCCCACGGATTATCAAAGATCATTTCACACAGTAACCAACAAAGGTGTTACAGCAAAAAATTAATTAGCAATGTCACAACTACAGTTCAAAAACACTACTGTATTAAATGTTTTAAAACAGGACATACACTTGTGGTACTTTGTAAGGTCAGTGACAATAATTACAATTTTGCAAGAATATTATATCACTACGTTATTTACCTGTTATTATTATTATTATTATTAATATTATTATTAGCATAGGGCAACAAGTTAGATACATATATACAAATATATAGTATTTACAAATATACACAGACAAGAAACATGTTTTATAACAGAATGTCCAGATGAGTGATCGACTGTATAGCTTCCTCTGTTGGTTCCAAAAAGTCACTCGGGCTACCTGTGTAGGAACGTCGTGTACATTCACTTACAATATGGGGATCATCTGCCGAGATGCACCAAAGTCACACTCTGGTGATGAGATATATTTCCACTTATAAAGGGCATCCCTGCGTCGTCCATGATTTGTTCTCACCCAATTCAGTGGTCCAAATCTTACGCGGAAGATGACGTTCACCAGAAAAGATGTTGTGTAAGGAACTGTCTGTGGCAACTTTCCAGCGACTTCTCCATTCTTCTAAAGGGTGAAAATTCCCATCAGCCAATGCGACAGCATCATGCAAAGATGGATGTCGTGACTCCAACCTCGTTACCTTCAGAATAGGAATATCATCCAAAACAGGCAGTAGAGGCTTCATTTCTATCTTCTTGAACTCTCGGATGGGAGCATTTCATCTTTCTAAAACAGGTGGCATTATACTTGACAGAATTGGGAGCCAATAAAGGGATGTGGACTGGATAGTACCAGATATTAACCGCAAGCTAACATTCAGTTGAGAGCCAATTAGTCTTGTATACGTGCTATCCAGCCAAACTGGTGCACAGTACTCACCACATGAGAATACCAGTCCCAAAGCAGATCATAAAGTGTTTGCTGATGAACCCCAACTCGAGCCATACAATTTCTGAAGGATAATATTACGTGTTTTGAGCTTTTTTGACAGATTCATAAGATGTTGTTTGTAAGATAGTGTGCGATCAAGTGTAATCCACAAATATTTGGGATAGCTGCCATGCCTTAGTTCTTGGTGACAAAAACGTATGTGAAGTTTAATGCCAGCTTGGCGATTATTCAGGTGAAAACATGACACTTCTGTTTTGTTACAGTTAGGACACAGTTGCCATTTCTTGAAGTACGTTTCAAGTGAAATCAGGTCTCTTTGTAGCACTTCTGTCACACTAAGGTATCGATTTTGAGTGGCTAGGGTTATGATATCAGCATAACAAAATGTTTGCGATGATGTTTCTGGGAGATCGGAGATATACAAATTGAACAGTAGGGGAGACAGTACCGATCCTTGAGGTAATCCATTTTTGAGCTTCCTTTCTCTACTCATACTATTTCCCATACACACTCGAAATCTTCTGTTATCGAGCATATTGCTTATAACCTGCACGATGGTCCTACATGGTGCAAATCGGAGAAGCTTGTAAATTAATCCTTCCCTCCAGACTGCGTCAAATGCTGCTGTAAGATCAATGAATACAGCTGAGGTCTTCAGTTGTTTCTGGAAACCTGCTTCCATGTGGAATGTCAGTGAAAGCACTTGTTCGCAGCAGCTGCGATTTGGCCTGAATCCAGCTTGATCAACTGTAATACGCTGAAAAATAGTTGCGCTGATTCTGTTGTGGAATAGCCTCTCAAAAAGAAGGGCAACTGATCTATAACTGCTTGGGTCATTGGCAGGCTTACCTGGTTTCAAGATGGAAATCACTTCCGTTCCTTTGAATTCTGCCGGGAGTTGTCTGTTCTGTAGAAGGTGGGTAAAAAACGTTAACAGCCAACTTCTTGCATTCTTCCCTAAATGAATGCGAAATTCTGGATGAATGTCATCAAAATCTGGAGCTGTACTTGGTTTAACATCTTTGAGAGCAGCATTGATGTCTTGCACCGTAAGCACTTGTGAATACCTTGATGTGCGTGGTGTTCTTGATTCCAGAGTTTGGAGCTGGTGCCGTTTGTATTTGGTATGTTTCTTATCTGATGGAGTTTGGGAAGTTGTGACGATGTGAGATGCTACTTCATCCGGAGTAACTCCAGGCTGTTGCTTCACCAAAGGTGTCCTTCCTCCAAGTTTTCTGCGGTGCCCCGAAGATCTTCTACTGGATTGAGTTAGGCCGATATTCTCCACTGTCTCAATCCACCGTTCTCTCTGGGTAGTATCCATGCTGGAAAGAAGTTCATCAGCTATGTCTTCATCACCAGTATGCAGATATTCGTTATACAGTGCATCAGTCTCTACATTCCAACCAGGGATGTATTCTTTTCTATGGCATACTCTTCTTAGCCGCCATCATAACTGCATCTACGAAACGCTTGTAATTGTGCATGGGAGCAATCCACCGAACACATTTATCCAGTTCAGTGGTGAATGTTGACGAATTTACTTTTCTGAAGTTCCTCCGAGCATGTGGTATTGACCGTACAACAGGAATTTTGATGCCAATGTCCACTATAATTGGGCCATGTTGCCTGTGGGGAAAATGTCTGAACACTTGACGACTGGTATGTAAGGGCTGTCCTCCCTCATTGCAGCTAACAAATCACAAGTCAGGATTGAAATCCCTATTTCATGCAGCTGACTGGAAAGTACCAAGATCTTTTGGGTCAAAAATCAGATGGAGATTGTTCATTTCTGTCTATTCTACGAGTTTCTTTCCACATTCATTGTCATCCGAGTACTTCCGTAGTTCGTGATGGCTGTTGAAGTCGCCTACATAAACTGCAGGGTGTTGAGCAGTCGGGAGTATGGTGCCTGACCACTGTGCGTTTGGGGGTTTATAAATGTTAAAAATAGTAACATGTGCCACACGCACAGCAACACAATGGATGTCTTCGTCTTCGTTTTGAAAGAGCAGTGAGGCATCTTGGATATTATTACGAACATACGTAGCTATACCATGTGCAATGTGAAATGTTGCACCAAGAGCTGTGAAACCATTAATGAGGCCCCTTTTCCAAAACTCTTCTTCATTGGCTGTATGGGTTTCATGTATACCCACAACATCTATATTATTATTCAGGATAACTTTGGACAGGTAGTCATATTTTGCTCTGCTGATGCTTTCTACGTTAAGCTGGAAAACATGGATGAAAGGTCCGATGTTTCTTGTCTGGTAGCTCTGAGAAGAGCCATTTCCATGAAATACTTCTGCCATTGCTGGAGGATCTTTAAAAAGGTAGGTCCACCAGCCACAGTTATTGCTTTCTTAGCACCACCCGGGGGTCACCTGTAGGGCACTTTGAGGGTAAACCTACAGATGTGAAGCAATAATGTACCGCCTATTTATCTACTTTTATGAGATAATAAATTCGCTTACTTGAAGAATTCTGAATTTTTTTAGGCAACCTGCACAAATTTAAAACTCTACTTGTACCTGTCCATTTTATTAGTTAATACTAATTGTGTAAGTATGTTTGCAATCAACACACTAGAAGCACCTGACTGACAATGAACATTAAAATGAAATAGAAAGTGTGACCACATCACTGGAATGAACATAAATTCAACAGCACAATTTTTTTATGCTTACAACAATGCACAAGTTTTATTTGAAAACTATGATACCGAAGATGTAGCATAACTGACCTCAAAGTTTCATTTCTACAACACATTATCTGCTTTGGCGTCCACAAATGGAGGAATCTGACTTAACACATAAGAGAACAGAAATGATCAGAAAAAAGGAATCTAACCAAATAATTTCAAAATGACATTCTTCGATTCATCACATTATTGAACTGAGCCTTCATTATATTGATTAATGAAACTGATTATGTTAGTTTTAAATATTTATTGTTTACAATGTACATAAAACTTAAGAAATTCGAATTTGTAGATTTAATTTTTAATCTACAAATATCGCTTTTTCTGTGTCTCACTGTTGGCATGAACGTATAAAAATATTACTCAGAATATCTGGAAGCAATAGTTTCATATAGCATTTCAGATGATACGAATGTGATGAACAAATGATGCAGAGAAAGTGAAAGAAAGAACACTTTTTCATGGTTGCTTAAAGGTATTGTAAACAAATACACTTCAAAAATATCTAGCTTTACCAGAGATTCTTTTTGTAGACATATATTGAATAAAACTACGAGTACATGATGGAACATTAAAAATGATCTTAAAGTTCCTAAAAATTTTAGATAATTTTAACCAATAGAATATTCAGATATTAGTGTTTAAATGTAACCTTGTAGAGACAGGATTGAACTGATGAAAATGGCTACTTTTGGAGATAAACCAACCACTACTGAACACAACAGTGAATAGGTACAACATATTCCATATTGTATAGGACTTGTAGTATACGTACTTTGTTTCTTCTTTGATGTATGGCAACACCTGATCATCAGTTTGTTTCTCTATGAATATTTCCTCCTTAGTATCTTCGGAAGGCTGTCAGTAAGAAATAAGAAAAGTAGAATAAAGAATTAAGGATATAAAAATATATAGGCCTAAAATAGAAACAGCTGAGAAAATAAATTTCATAGTGGCACAAGAAGAGTATAATTAATTTATCTCCCATTTAAAAAATATATAATGGAAAGGAACAATCAAATGAAAATCCCATTAAATGCAAGAGAGGTGTCTACCTTGGTGGCAAATGGTACCCAAAAATACATTATTATCAAGCACTAAATTTTAAAAGAACAGAGAAGAAGACAATTTCCTAAAATCAGTATTATACAATTTTTGCTATTTTTTTCTATTAATCACACAGCTCATCATTAATAAATGTATTGAATTTACAAACTCTTACTCATAATATTTTCTGTTTCACAAACATAGTCAACACACATACCACTTGTGCAACTACTTCCAATAATACTATACAAATTCTATTAGGTTAAAATTTACATTGCATTTACTTATTTATTTTATTTTTTACCCTTTTTGGAACCTAACGTGCACAATGACCTGCTGTGTTTTAGCCTGAGTCCCTTTTGCCAATGCTTTTCAAACAATTGATGAGATATAAGAACATGAAAAGGAACACACTGTTGGACAGCAGTAGACACAGTAGCATAGAAAGGGAGGAACATTGCAAATTTGTAAATTTAAAATCACCTACATATTTGTGAATATTCAGCAGAGTATATGTATACATACGTGTATGTGAACATGTACAATTTTAGGAAAATAAATAATAGTAAGCAGTATCTCCAAATCATTGCCCAATACCATTCCTTGCTTCTGTTTCTATAATTCCACAATGACTAGCCATTTTCTTCATCCTCCTATATTCATATTCCCCTGTTCCCATCTTCCTACATATGACTGGACTTGTCACCTCTTTGTTCATTTCCATGTTCCTATATACTTTCTTTCCAAAAACACTTCACTGTAATATCACATAATCCCACAGTACTCCCATCACTTTCCCAACAAGTGGACAATGCTTATATCAGAAGCATAGAAATATCCATCATCCCCCTCTGTACATCAGATTAAGACCAAAAGCATAAATCAGTTAATGTCCCAATCAATGAATGAATCAATCAATGAATCAATCATACCACAGCAATTAGGGCTGTTGGTTGTTTAAAAGAAAAAAGATTGTGGAAATATATGAAACAAATTATTTCAATCACTAAATCATCTTCCTATAAGTGAACATTTGCCAAAATTTGTCCCCTTGAATTCAAACTTATCTTCATGTTGCGACCTTTCCTAAACTTAAAGAACTTGATTTAAATGTATTCATCAACTAATGTCATTCCAAGACATCTCTCCAATGACATCTCAGAATATACTGCTTAATCAAACAACTTGTCTCCTTTCTCCAAGTCTCCCCAGCTGAAACTTTGCAACATCTCTGTAACACAACTCTTTTGTTAGAAATCACCTCCAAGAAATGGAGCTATTTCTGTGGATCATTTCCTGTTCTCTACTCAAGTAATACTGGTGATGGTCTCACACTCTCATTGTGGCTTTGCTGGAGATTCATATGCCCTCTCCTTTACAACCCCTAAAAAAACTCATAATCATATTAAGAGATCTGTAAATTTTATTTTCAATATGTGTAAATGATTACCATAATGAAGCTATATCCTCATTATGAATATCTAGGTACTTACAGAGCTCCCCCTGAAGAAATTTCACCCATCAATACAATAATAAAACCGGAGAGGACTCTTTCTATTTGTGAAACAAAGAAACTGACTTTTCACCACGTTTACAAATATAGCATTGCCCGATGTCCATCTTGCAATATTGTCAAGGTCTTTTCCAGTTACTCATAATCCTGAAAATTATTTATTACAAAGAGCCTCATCACTTATTTCAGTTCATTATTCATATTGTTTATATAAATCAGAGAATAAAGGTCTCATAATAATGCCCTGTGGGAACCAATCCCATAATTGTTACAGGATCAAATAAAGCTTCACCTACTCTTATGCTCTGAGTTCTATTTTGTAGAAATACACTAGACGTGGCCAAATTTTAATGGTAAAAGGTATATTTCTACCTTTATGTAAACTACCGACCTTTATAGCCTAATCCTTGAATTTGTTTGGAGGCAAAGTTTCCACTTGGGATAATCTGGTCAACACTATTGTATTTTTTCATACAGTGGCTACAGTGAGAACCACAATGTAATTTCATTATTCACATGGTTTTGTGTCATTTTTGTTAGTGAGCATTTTCTGTTGTTTATCTTTATTAACTGCATATTGTTGCTGTTTGGAAGTAAATAATGTGACCTATTGTTAAGACTGTGCATTCTGTAAATTACATGTATTATTGATACTATTCAGGAGTTCAGTTGTATTTCTTAAGAGTGGTTCTAGAGAACTGTCAAATTTTGAGGTTATGGGAAGATGAAGAGACCTTTCGCCAAGAAAGGCACTGTCAGAGAGCTACTTCTTGAGAAACGTCATTCACAACAAGAAATAGATTCTAGATTGCAAATACCACAGCAATCTGTAAGTAGAATTTTAAAATGTGAAGATAACGGGAAGACAAAGTGTGATGATGATGATGATGATGATTGTTGTTTTAACGGGCCTAACATCGAAGGTCATCGGCCCAAGACAAAATGTCAACAACATGTTGGAAACTGTGGGCAAAAGAAGAAACCAACCCAAGGAGGAAGCAAAACTGATTAATTTGTCAGTAAACAACCGCAAGGTTACTAGTTTGGATTTACGTAAGAAATTAGAAGAGTATGGGTCATTTGTATTAGCCAGGACTCTGAGGCGAGAGCTGTTTAATGCTGGAATGAAAGCAAGATGACCTCAAGGCTAAGCGAAGTTTACCCCTGCTATGGCTGCAAAGAGGTACAAGTGTGCTAAGACTCTCCAGAATTGGTCATCTGATGAATGGAAACAGGCAAGTCCATGACAATTACTGTAATTCCTAAATTATCATTCATTATTCCGTTATAACCCAATCTAAGTGATGTAACTGTACAGCACAGTAAATGTATGAAATTCTTCTTTTAAACCTTACAGCTTATTGCATTTAATGCTAGGCTTATTTGTTTTATTTATTTCAGGTTTGCTTTAGTGACAAATTGGTATTTCCTGTCGAAGAAGAGACAAGTCAATATGTCAGAAGATAAGGAGAAGCATTCCATCCAGATTGAGTGAGGCATCCAACTTCAGTGATGGTCTGGAGTGTGTTTTCTTGGTATGGCCGTGGACGATTATATATTGTAGAAGGAACTATCAGATGTGAACAGTACAGTATTAAGAACCCGTTTGGTAGCTCAGGTGCAAGAGTAGTTTGGCCAAAGTGAATTTATTTTTATGCAAGATGGGCCTCCTTTCCACAAAGCCTAGAAACAGTCCAGGCATGAACCCCATAGATTATCCTTAGCCGATAGCAAAGAAAAGTCCAAGGAAAAATAACGACAAAAATTGGCTTGATTGAGAAGCTCGGTCAGATGTGGTGTCATGATGACGATTTAAAGGGTCAGTGTAAAATACTGTTTGAGGGTATGCCCAGTCTAATCAAGTCGCTCATGAAATCTAAGGGGATGCATACCAAGTACTAATGTCATGAAGTTAAAAATTGGTAACATCTCATGTGTTCAATTCTCAAATTTTTAATGTTTAATAATTTGGCCATATCTTTATAGTCACCCATTTAGCCATTGTTTTATCTATCCCAAACGCACTAATTTTTTGTCAGTAGTTTCCCGAGATCTACCCTAAGAAAATCCTTAGATATGTCAATCGTGATACATTTGACTTCCTGAATCTAATATATCGTGTTGGAATCCACAAGATGAGCTTCAGTGGAATAGTATTTCCTAAACCTGAACTACCTTCTATCGAGCCAGTTGGTAATTTCTTAAATGTGTATAACATAATCAGAAAGAATGCATTCCAAGAGCTTGCATACAACACAAGTCAAGACGACTATTGTGTAATTACTAGCTTTAAGTTTAGCACATTTTCTCTATACACAGAGTGCTACTACACTAAGTATTCATTCATCAGGTATAGCTGTTTCATACATACTCTAATCAACATCTCAATTGAGCGACAGATTTCTTAGCCACAGGTTCCTCAAAGACAATTCTTTCCCTGTGTTCTGTGGAGTCTCTTGTGAAAGCCAATTTATATACAGGGAAAGAATTGTCTTTGAGGAACCTGTGGCTAAGAAATCTCAATCTGAACTGCATGACCGGAAGTAACAAGGTCACTTTAATTTCCTCAAAAGGAAACATTTCCCTGAGAATCTGACTGCACCATCATTCTCAACATTCCACAAACAACATCCCTGATTTCTCTGTCAGTATAGTTCTGATACACCTTGTACACAGGTCATTACAGTGAGTGCGTCTCGATTGAGATTTATATACAGTATGCCATCGTCTTATCCTACAACTCTTCTTGGACTGCAATCATAAATAGGAACGTTAGATATTCAATACAAGAGGAACTAGGTTATATCGTACCCAAGTTTACTGTGACGGTTGCAGTGAAAGATCTGTAGAATGTGTCTACATGTTGTCAAATGCATTCAGATCAACAAGAGGAAAATTTATGTTATTGCTAGGGTCTCCTTCTAGTCTTTAAGCTTCCACCACTTGATGTTCTCATGGGCATAGAGGTCCTTAAATCCGCTATGCCTACCTTACGCAGAGGTGGAATACAGTCAGATGATATGACATTTACATTCTTTCTTCGTCGTAGATCACGGTGCTGAACAACGATAAGGTCAATTTGCTTGCTGCAGTCACCACAAGTGAAACCTCAAATATGAGCTCCATCATCATATCAGGTACCGAAAGTATTACCACCATGGCAGCTATAGAAATTCTTAGTGACCATCATGCGCATTAAGGTCATCACAGTGAAGTGGAAACTCTTCAGGATACGCTGCAACATGACCTCATAGTTCCTGCCAATGCTCTTCCTTATCCAGGTCGTCACAGCCAGATTGTGACATAGAAAACACAAGTTCGAGAGGATGCAACGTCGAATGTAATTCACATAAGGCTGTCGGAATAGCACTGAACCTCAGCAACTCAATCTTGCATGCTTGCGCACACACTGAAATCAACACCATTTCTGCTGGATGTAACCTGGCATATAAGTTCAAAGACATCTTTGGTGTCATGAGATTTCTGGCCTTTCTAAAGCGACCAACTTAAAATCTAATTACATAGCTACACTTCAATTCTAAACCGGACTTACATTATCCAAATTGCAACAGGTTAACAGGAACAATAGAATGAAAAGATTAAGTAATAATAAAGCAAGAATGATATTTACTAATAAATAATGCAATAATTCTACAATAATTCTAAGCCAATTTAGATGTATCCTAACTACAATAGTTTAACTGAAGCAACAAATATTCCTAAAGTATAAATTTATGGAACTTATGAGAATGTAAATATTCATTGACTATGTACATAAAATTTAGTTTCCTTGATTCATCAAAGAGATAAAAACGTGAATAGTTTGAATGTAATTATCAGTCAAAGAACAGTGGCCAGTTATAATCATAAATTTAAGCCATATTAATGAAAGTTAATTGAATATAACCTACGGCATATTGTTTATTTGATGGTTTCCACCATTTCTCTTTCACACTGACACAGATAGGTCATATGGCGATGATGAGCTAAAAATGGCTAGGAATGAGAAGGAAGCAATTGTGGCCTTAATTAAGGTACATTCGCACAATTTGTTTGCTGTGAAAATGTGAAACATGCACTTCAGGGCTGTCGACAGTGGGTTCGAGCCCAGCATCTTATAAATGCAGGCCAAGAGCTACATGGCCAGTTAATCAGTACAACAAGGAAGCAATTGCTTGAATTCCTTCTCTTCCAATACTTACTGTGAGAGTATATTAATATGTAATTTCAAACAATACGTTAAAAAGTAAGTTTTTATTTTAGAAATTCAGCTTTCACAGTTCCCCAGATGTACATGCACATTTGGACATAAGTTTTCATATACATGTCCAAAAGTAGTAAAGTAGATTCCCAAAATTCTATGCAGAACATGCCTTCCTCCCTTGAAGTCAAGATGGGCTGCCTACGTATGCTCTTCGGATCTAGGATCGAGGTGGCCCTAACTTCTTCGCAGCTTCTCTGTATGCCCTTCACCAAGAATCCCTTTAAGAGACTTATCAAGCTTATCGGCATTGTAATTACGTTAGACAATGCTTCCAAATTTATGCTTATATTCTTGCAACACATTCCGAAGTAACCCCATGAAAGAACCTTACTCAGAAGAACAGCCAAAGACATGATACTTGAGGTGATCAAGCTAATGCAAGTTGAACCTAACAGCACTTCAGTTAGAGTAAAACAATTCACTTCAACTAACATTTCTTGACAATGTGAACATTTGGTACCACATGATACAACAAGCAACGTCTCTCACTGAGGGACAAAGAAAAAGAGACAACAATCAAGAAAAAGGTTTATCACAATAGTTCTATGAACTTTGACTGTCCTACATCAACACAGATCTATCCATATTAAGAAACAAAGTACACATATATGTGAAGATAAACCGACGTCCAGAATTATCGCATGGAATATTTGGAAGAGAAATGTATGAAAATACTAATCAATTGCAGGGTATATGCTGTAAATGGGAATCATGGATCAAAGGTATCTGGGCATAGAGAAATACTCACAGGTCAATTTATCTCCAAAAGTGAGGAGACAGGGTTGAATCAAACACATTTCAATGACACATGGGTGAAATATCAATTAAGAAATAGTAAAAGTAATGATTATCATTATTTTACTGTAAAACTAATTATAGTATGAACATTAACAGCTAAAAGATAGCTGGGCATCTCAGAGAAGTTAACTGTTAATAATGTAGAATGACACTACATAAGCACTGTACAAGTCTACAGATAGTTTCACCTTAAAGTTCTACACAACACTTTATACTGAAAATTCAGTTTTCACACCACACACAGGATTTCTACAAACCAATTTTACTAATTCCGCATCAATATATCGAAATAATACACTTTTAATACTTCTGCGTCATTTATACAGCAGTGTATACTGTGGAAAGAAATCTTTCACCTACAACATATTGTAACCGAAGATGGCATAACTGGAGTTAAAATTGAGATTGCCACAAAAGCCTAATTTAATTCGGTCAGTGGGTCATTTACAACAGCTCTGGTGAAGGCCAGGATCTGATAACACTGGAGAAAATCGCCTTTAGGCTCATTGCTGCATGGCAGTGTGGCGATCCACTCCTTTTCTCTTATTGGTCAGGAGGTTAGCATGCGACAGATATGAACAGTTAACATTTTCAAGGCTAACACCACCTGGCAAGTTTTCAGAAATCTTCACAAGAACAGTTTTGAAACATGATACTTTAAGAAGACGTGAAAAAAATTATGATTGGTTTCCAACTAATCACACTTTCTAGGCCGAGAACTGATAAAAGCAGTGTGTAATCGACACTCAACTTACTCAGCTCCTACACTATTGATTTCATACTGCTCTACTTTAGACCACAACTTCACTTCGCTTTCCCACTACAATTCTACAAGATGTTCTTCGCCAAGAGACATTTATTAGTCGTGATGTCTCATAAAGGGAACACTTTATTTCGTCTTCTACAAGACATAACCACGACTATATTAATACCAGAACACGTGTGGTATGCATAAATCATCTGAACCCGCAAGTTAAGTGTCAACTGACATTTAAATAGGCATGGTTGGAACACGTATCAATGTGCCGCTTCAGTTACAGAGACAGAGAGAGAGAGTGTGTGTGTGTGTGTGTGTTTGTGTGAGTGTGTGTGTGTGTGAGAGAGTGTGTGTGTGTGTTTTTGTGTAAGAGAGAGAGAGAGAGAGAGAGAGAGAGAGGAAGCCTACTGTTACGAGAAGCCTGCAAGACAAGGAACAAGGGGAATCATCATCAAGCTGCAAGAGGAATCTTTACTTTCATCATGGTGCACCTTGCAAGGGATATTTCTTCCGGAATGCCTAACTTAAAAGGAAGATCCCACCAAACCTAAAGGGTGGTAAAGGGACCAATCATGAGACGTTGCCAACTTCAATCATAAAATTTTAAGTAATTTTTCAAATATTAATTTCATTTCCAGAGGGACTTCTTGAAATAATATTTTCTGTTGTAGATTCTTATCGCTTCTGATAAGCTGCCTCTGTGGATCAGCGGTAGAGTGTCGGCCTCCGGATCCCAAGATAGCGGGTTCAAACCCGGCAGAGGTAGTCGGATTTTTGAAGGGCGGAAAAAAGTCCATTCGACACTCCATGTCGTACGATGTCGGCATGTAAAAGATCTCTGGTGACACATTTGGTGTTCACCCGACAAAATTCATTAAATTTCAGCCATAGACGCCCAAGAGAGTTTCGGTTTACTCGGTCTGCCATCTAGTGGGGGCCTAAAGTAAAACGGAACGTCGAAATTGACGAGCAGACAGCCAGATGGCGTCAAATTGAAATGTCTGCACACGGTAGCTGAGGCCATACGATTATTATTATTATTATTTTTATCGCTTCTGATCTACTTATTGATGTTGATAAATTTTGTGAATGATTGAAATACACTTATGTCCATAAAATCCAGAACACCTTGAAAGACTAGAGATAGGAAGTCTATATTCATAGGACATGTGCATTAGTATGTTCTGAAGAAAGGTCCACATCGATATCTCTGTGCAACACCGACTTTATATTAGGCTTATACCTTGCCAAATTAAGTAATATAGCCCTTAAGACTAAAAACAACGCAATATGACAAAGTCATTCTAGGAACTTGTTTTACTCGTAAAACTTGAACGTTAATGATATAATTCAAGGTCATATGTACATAGCAAAGTTTTACCATACGTTGTGATCCTTTTAATGTGTTCAAAAAGTGGTAACTTTTTAATATATAATAGTTTTCTAAACTTAGACATAAAGAACAGTATTATTCTCTCTAAAACATATTACCTAATTTCAGTCAAATATGAAATGTTTATGGGCAAGGTACAACTATTAAAAAAATGTATTATAATGTGAATGTACATGACAGCGCAGGATGACGTGTGAAGAGTCGAAACAGATCCTGTTGTTAAGAAGAAAATTTTAATAAATTAGTATTGATTAGGTGGATCTCTTTCTTTCTATGACATATTTAGTTCATCTATATGAGTTGAGAAACTAAACTCTTGGCACTAAGGTGACATAAGTGAAGTGTGCTTTTATGTCTATTTAGGGCTGACTGGACAATGTGAGTTGTAACTTCAAGGAGGGGGAGATTAAGGTGAATGGACTAGCAGATAGACAGGTTGATGGGATAGCTGGGAAAGGGGAAGTGTGGCAAGGGAAAATATTGCTATGATCAGAGAGATTATGGCTGTTTGTGGTATGCAATGCCAATTGCTAAAATGAAACTAAAACACAGCATGTGACTACACCCTATTAATGGTCAGCAATTAACATATTTTAGGTAATTAAATTGTCAGTAATAATAATAGTGATAATGTGCAAAAGCAGATTAGGCATACAGAATACTCAAGTAGGAGCTTTTTCTATGTAGTGTTGACGTTAGAGCTATGTAATATGGAGGCCTGACTTAAAAGAGAACGAGTTAGGAAAATTTTATTAAAGAGTATGTAGATCGACAGGTGGTAGGATGAGAAGACAGATTAAGTGAAATGATATTTAGACAGATAGATAAATACAGTAAATGGATAGATAGATAGACAAATTTACTTGACAAAATAAAAAAGCTAGCTCCTCAGCTGTGACTTACGGTAAACGATGGTATTGGACTCACATAGTCAAGTGATCAAATAGCACTGCAAGAGAAGCTTATGCCATAGGAAGTTCCTTTAACTGGCACACTTTTAATTTCATCCCGTCAGCCTTCTTGATTATGATGTCTCCTGAGTCAGTCCAAGCGTTTCTAAGACCAAGACACTGGATTGCTGTCGTCATGATGGACATTCTGGTAGCTGTAAGATCTTCACAGATTGTTGTGGGTGAGCCTTTCAGTTTCCTTTTCCTAGTGAAGACATTCTGCCATGAGTGATAAGACACAAATTTGAATAGGATAGGTCTTGTTTTCCATGGTGATCAAGGACCTAGTCTGTGACACCCATCAACATCATTAAGTGTAACATATGCACCTACTGCTTTGCACACGCCGAGCACTAGTTCATCTCAGTTTTCGTTCAAACATTCGGGGATGCCGAAAATCTTACATTATTCCTCCTGCTGTATTGCTCTAATGAATAACATTTGGACTCCATATCCTCCTTCATTTTGTGGATTTCCACCTCCTTTTTATCAAGATTTTCAGTTAACTCTGAAAATGCTTCGACATTTAATATTAAACTTTTTTCAACTTCTCTTATAACCATTTCTGTTATGAAGGTCAAAATGGCCTGCACAATTTTTTTAAGGAAGCTGTCCGAGTTAATAAAGTCGTCCAGCGTGCACTTCATGAGGTGGTCTACGCTGGCATCATTGGTAGTGGCAGGGCTTCTAAGTCTGTTGTTTTGGCGGCCCATTTTGTTTACAATGCAAATTTGGAAAAAAAAAGAACAATACCGACAAAATGTGTTGGTACGATTCATAAATACAAACGTAACACTGCCGCAAGTTTTTTCACTTCCACTGCTGTATAACACCTCCAAATCACTTGATTACTGAGAAGCCTCACTCACCCACGTCCGTGACGAACCATTTCATCAGATAGGTTAGAAACTCAACATGGCGTGGCCGGAATGGTGTAATAATAATAATAATAATAATAATAATCGCAATAGCAATGAGCACTTGAATGAGTATTAAGTTCAAGTGATTTTCACAAGTACCTGCATTCAGTCAGTGTTTTTTGTCTCTTTTTACATTTTACGAGGTAGTGACTATCGCACACGTCATTACATAGTAAACAAACAGAGTCATCTGTTGTCTATGTGCATATTTTGCTGTGGAAGCCATATATTTAAGCTATTAGAAAGCTGAAAACGCAATATAGGCCTCTCCATTCAGCAACAACACAGAATATACAATAGTAAGCAAATCAAAACATTGAAAATTGGATCAACCGATCAGAGCGCTATAGGCTACCCATATAGCTACTGAAGCAATTGGTTACTTCACATTCAATATCACACTTGGTTTTGTTTGAATGTTTATTCAGTTTCCTTTACAGTTTATTCTTGGCATAAAAGACATCAGCCTACCCAAGATTAGTGTTATAAAAATTAAAAAATGTGTTTCTATTAAGGGATAAATAAGGTATGTCCATTTTATCTGGCCAAAGAATGAATTTCCAGGTATTTTCTGAATTCCCTGACATTTCCTGGTTTTCCCGCTATTAATCGAATTCCCTGACATTCCCGATTTGCGGTTTTCCATGCAGGTGGATACCCTGTTAAACCCTTATTTGGGCCGATGGCCTTCGATGTTAGGCCCCTTAAAACAACAAGCAGCATCAAACCCATATTTGTATGGGGAGGCCACTCACTTTTTATTTTCGTTGAAGTGAAAAAAGGTTCATGACCATGTGTTGCTGTGTATGTTTTTACCAGTTGATATGGTAACCTCCTTTTGTCGAATTAGTCAAGTGGAGACGCTCATGCTTGAAGTTGGCTACAGCTTCAATGTTGAAATCGACTACTGAGGGATGCGTAATGAAGAATCAGTAACGAGAGGAGAGTAGAACGATATTTAAGATCAGAGAAAAAAGGGTTAAATTTTGTGAAAAACACTGTGTATACATTTACCTACACCGTCAACCTTTCTGGTATGAACTAGTTGCCTTTGTAGCGTCAGAACAAATGACACTTGCACTTCTTGTATCTGTGAGGTATTGAGGGAAGGGGGTGTGGCGGAGGAGAGGAGATGGGCAGAGCATTGAGCTTATGCGCTGTTGGCTGTAGGCTGAACATTTACAGCGATAATGGCACAAACTTCTTCAGAGAAGCTAAAGAAATCAAGACCTTTCAGTAAAACAACCTTCAGAAAACCAACTCTTCACACAACTGCAGGCATGGGACTAAGTTTCCTCCTTTTTATAACGCACGGTCCTCTATGTAACACTTTGACTAGAGTAATCAGGATCGTGATTTTAATCCCTTAGGCATGAGATCATGGCTGATGATGCACATGCAATGGGTGAAACATGTCCCCCTAAATTAGTATGACAAGATGAAATTCTTAATTTTAAGAACCCAATGTGTATTGAATATGAGGATTTCAATAAATTTTTGTAACCTCGTTGAATTAATGTACATTTCAATATGGACCAGTCATGAGATTTGTAACATATAATTATCTGAGATTGTTGTAAACAACCCACGGAGTGAAATTAAAGTTCACTGTTTGTATCGGAGTTGAACCCTTTACACAAATATATTAATGTTGTGCAGGAAACTAACAACTCATATAAAGACTATTAATCCAATCATAGATCAAGAGGCCATCTTCTTGTCAGTGGATGACTGCACAATACTCCAATACTAGCGGACTGGAAACATTAGAAATTCTGTATCACCTCACAAATATAATTATAATGGCAGAACACCTTGGACCACTTCATCCTGGCACTCAACACTCTGAGAGACAAGTTTAGGATCTCTTCAGAAAGGGTAACAGAAAGAAGCCACACTCATACACATCTCAGGTGTTACATCGTGTCATATTAATTTATGTTTCGCCCAATGCATATGCATCATCAGCCGTGATCTCACACCTGGGGGGATAAAAATCAGGATCCTGATTACTCTATGCAAAGTGTTACATAGAGGAATAATTAATGAGAAATACACAAATGGTGCCTTTAACCCTGACATACCCATTCCTTAAAACTAGAACAGACTATGCTGGCCCAAATCTAAAAAAAAAATTGTGTGAAATCGAACAAGACCAGACTGCTAGCTAATAAGGCTCTCTACTTAGACTTGATACCCGATCTCACCACAACATTTCTCTCTGCACTTTATCAACTTAGTTCTCATAGAGGTCAACCCCTAAACATTTACAGCAATAATGGCACAAACTTCAACGGAGCAGCAACAGAAATCAAGGCCTTCCTGCAAAATAAACCTCAGAAAACCAACTCTTTGCACAACTGCAGGCATGGGACTGATGTGGCATTTCATCCCTCCTGCAACACCACACTTTGGTGGAATCTAGGAAGTAGCTGTCATGAGTCTGATTTAACGCCCCAGACAAGTGATGGATTGTTATCGCTTCACCAACAAAGAATGTACCATTCTTGAAACACATACATCCTCTCACCAAAGCTAAATGATGAACCTTTTGACACTTCTTACCTAACTACAACCAATTTCCTTATAGGAGAGCCAATTACTACACTCTCTGGTCATGATTATACTTCCTCTATCATCACAACCTTGCCCACATGGCTATATTTTCAGCAGCTAACCCAGAACTCCTGGATGAGATGGTGAAATGAATATCTCAATAAATGGGCAATGAAATACCCCATAGCAACATAGTCATACTAAAACAAGATGACATGCATGCTATGAAGTGGACGATGACAGTGATCAAATGTGCATTTTGGTAATGATGAATTATTCATGTAACAAATGTTTAGGTGAGTAATGGTGAACTTTCAAGGTCTATTCACAAACACTATCCCTTCCGAAGTATGAAACAGAAAGGCAAGATAACTCTTCAATGGCATAATTATTCATTGCATGTTTAAGTAATATTGTTCCGAGATTATCTGTGGAACGCAGAGAGGTGAAAGAAGCTGTCAGCATTAATGGGTCTATCTACGATATCAAAGATTAATTCAAACTTTAAAACAAAGGTTATATTTCTTTTCAGATCTCAAATTTAACAAAATTCTTCACTAGGTCAAGGAACAAAATATCAGGTACAAAATAGCAAACAAGAATAGAAATTAAAGGGTTGGAAATTACAAGTTTTGAGCTTCCAGCTCCAATTTACAAGTTTACAACGTCACAAATGTTGCGTTTGGTTAGATAACGAGAGATATCTCCCAAGACACAGTTCCAGAGCACCTTGCTCCAAACGTTACACATACGACCTTCCAAAGGCCCGACTGAAAATTGCACCAATATCAGACAAGAGTTTACATGCTCTTTAAATTCAACCAAGGATGCTGTGCTCCCAATTCATTACAGCCTACTCAAGGAAACATTACACAAAACTATACAATTTCTGGCATCTCTAGGCACAACCTACAATTTACAATTCCTTTACACAGCGGTATCTAGTAGCCATACTTCTGGACCTTCATGGAAGAGAACAACAGGTTATATTACTGGTCCAAACTCAAAATGTATGCAGTCGTAAACTTGCACTCCTTGAAAACAAACTTTTGAAACCTTACTAGGGCTTGTGGCCCGATGATGCAGAGGCTAATTCTACACAACTGAGGTGACTCGAAACAGAAGTTAATGAGTGATTTACAGAAGAAAAAAGTTACAAAATCGTAGTCACCTCAAGATAAACTGAAGGGGAATTCGAGTGGGTAACACACTCTCTATCCCCAATTTACAGTTTAAGTCTGTATGAAATTTTACATTAGCAGAATGAAAGCTTACATTTTTGAAAACAGATGATAACATAGCTAAACATTAGAAGCTTCCCCTCCTGTGAGTTTAAGGAGACAGCTACAGATATAGAAAACTGGTGGCCATTACCTGGGCTGACGTTCTGCCTGCCAAAGAATTAGGCCTCCTGTCTTAACACACACTCAGAAATTTGACGAGAATCAGACAAGGTAACTAGAAAAAGTCGAGGCTTTTATACCCGAGGGGAGGGTTCAAGAAGGCTCTGGGTAAAATCTGACCACACCCTCTCATTTTATTTGATACTCAAAAAGTTACAAGAAGCTTATGATTGGCTGAAAAATAAATACAGAAAATTTGTGATTGGCCAGACTTCAAAGCTGGCGAGATGAGAAGGAAGTGTTGCAAAACATTGAAGTATCAAAATAAATGAAAGTAAATTTAGTTGAAAAGACTTATAAACCCAAAACTTCTTTAAATCAGTAATTATTCCACCTTCCACCAGAGTGCATGACCGTAGCTTTTTGTGGGGACATCTATGGAGAAAAATTCAAACTTTTTGATGTACACCAAAACAAAACAAACAAATCCAGTCAGTTTAGGAAACGTTAAAATATCATACTCAGTTATTCAGTAGTGACATCTTCTGATCAATGTCCCAACTTTATGCATTAGTGGTTTCAAGTTTTGTTCGATAGATAGTGTTCCCTAAGGCGCTTCGTTTCAATGTGCGGGGTTGAAGTGCACCTCTCAGTACAAATATTATAAGTCACATTGGACTAGTACCATCACAGACCACATTAGGGAGAAAAAGAATATTTTTCACTTGCCAAGAGATGGCTACAAGGTGTGTAGTATACAGGCGAACAATCACAGTAAACCTGCATATCACCTGCAACTTGTATCAATAAATTACTGTATTATTTAGAAAACAATAATTAATATAATCAATAAGATAACAAAGGTGTTTCATTTGGAAACGACTAGTAAAATACTCTGTACAGTAACAAAAGTATGTACCTTTCAGCTACTTTGTGTTCAAAACTAATTAACGAATTCAAAAGTATTAGTAGGAATGATACCAGCTACCAAATGACATAGAGTAGAGTTCTTTGGAATAATCCTAACTGCTGCACAATTCATAACGCAAGATCGTGGAACAACTTGAAGGAAAAGTGAAAACTAGATATGTAAACAGTCAATCTCATAAAAAAGTATATTATCGGTAGGACTATCAATCATGTGCACTAAAAAGATGGATCAAACCCTGGTATCTGTTGAGCTATTTTCTACCCATTTCCATTATCTGACGATGGATTATCAAATTATATACATTACCTCAAGAAAGTCTTCCTGCGATGACTCTGGCTCGGTTAACTCTGATTTAACTTCTTCTTTCAGAGCTATCACTTCTGATACATTTTCAAAATTTTCCTGTGGAAAATAAGAAATATTAGGTATGCTCATAACACGCATCTACAAATACAGTCACCAACAAATGAGCATCTTAATTCATTAATTTCCAGTATTACAGTTACTTTCAGAATTTCACTAATGTTTAAGGAAGATTTCTACCAGCAGAGGATTGTTATAACCAAAGGCTGTACTGAGAATGGTGTTACTATTCTTGCTCACTCCTTATGTCAGAGAAAGGATGAGACTGAGAACAAAATATAAAATGCCAAAAGTTTTCTAGCCATACCAGAAGACATAATACCAGAGATGGAATGGGGGCTATCTCACACAGAATTTGGAAGGACGCAGCCATAGGCATAAACACTAAATTGTATGAACTGTTTTCATATGTTCAATCATATCAATCAAATGATAAAAGTTGTCTGAACCAATTAGAAGCGTTACATTTCTATATAATTTTTTGTTCTCAGCATAGAGTTTGTTTATAGACAGATTAAAATTACTTGAAATAATGGAATCACATTCTCTACTATGGTTTTGCTGAGATCACAGGGGCTACATAAAACATTAATACAGTTCTGTTTGAAACAGCATATTTCAATGCTTCCAAGTGTAAAATAAAAAACATAAACATGAAAGAAGCAGACTTATCACAGTCATAAAACAGTGAAAGATGTGATGTAACCCAAAGTCAAAGCAGCTAGAAATGAAATATTGCACTAATATAACCATGTTATCTAGTGTTCTGTGAGGAGCTGAGGGGATGAGGACACCATCAGTGGAGAATCAGCAGTGTTGGAGTTAATATCTGCAGTTTCAGAAGATCTTTTATGATCTACTACGAGACATTTAAATTTCACTCTTAGATTCATAAAACCTTGTCAGCATTACAGGGGGGAGGGACTGTGATTAAAAGCTTATGTTCTCATGTAAATTAAGTAACCTATAAAAGTGAATTAAAGTAACAAGTTCTAGAATATGCCAACTTAACACATTCAATACAGAAGAGAAGAGTAGCTGAACTAAGGAATGGATGAAAAGGATGCACAAAAAGGACAGGGAAATAATGACAAAGAGGAAAGAAAAAAATCTGTTTAATGTGCCTTAAGTCCTTAAAGTGTCAGAGCCCACTAAGAAGGGGCATATAAAAGAAATCATTCTCAGAAACCATACATTCTAGAGCCCTTAGACATGGTTCTCTATATAACATAGAATCTGACCTGTATTTGAGGAATAAAAGGAACTAATCACTATTCTTTCTTTCTAGAAGAATTCAACATCTGAGCAAAATACTTATTTTGAGAGAACGTACATTCAGATTTTGAGCTATTACATCCCTCGTATGTCATAGGCAAATCTGCTCGTTCCTTAAAACACATAATATCTTCCAGCACATTGTGGATGTGAGGGTAACCCAGAATAATCACACCTGTATTGACATTTCGTTTAGCAGACTGGTGTATCCAGCCTCTAAAACACTAATGAAAGATTTGTGATTTAACTTCTTCTACACTAATTATGGTAGGAGTAATAATTTTTAACATGTGGTGCTAATACTGGTGCAGTAGTGTAGGAGGATATTAGTTTTTTAAAGTACAATTGGCCAACCTTCCTCTATTTTAATCAGAGGGGAAAAATAAAAAAGTGCAACCCCTAAACCAAAGTAATTTCGATACTGACAGTAAAAAGCACAGACTAATCCAAGCCCAACCTTAAGTTCCTAACAGTTGGCAGCTTTGTGTAGTGCGTTGTGGTGTATTCCCAGACAAATAAGCAAAACAGAGTTGTACTACGCATAGATGCTCATTCAGCAATTGGTGACTGCTGGTGTTAATACTGAGGAAGCACATAGAAAATTATGCCCCTGCCAAACTTATTCAGCTATTAAGGGTTAATTTCAGACCTCTATGAAGTTATCTGGAATGAGACTTACAAGTGATGCAGTTGTTTTTCCTTCAAGCCAGGCTGGTTCTGCTTTGATCTTTGCTTCTAGGTCCATTTTGCACTGCAAACTGAAGTAGTTAAAAGGCACTGGTATGGTTGATTACTTCCACTGACCTTACACTGAAACATAAGCCAGAAAAATATATTACCTTATTGATGTCATTGATACTTATGGTGTTTGTCAACAAACTATGCAACAATCGTGTCATTTAATATGACCATCAATATTATGATCATATCAAAAAACCCGAAATTTTACATGACAGTTGATATTATGATCATACCTATAGGACTTCAATCAAAGCTAAGGACCTGCAGTTTTATATGATTCCTAAAATAGTGATCACTTTCATGGGAAATATAATTTAACTTATCTGTCGATATCAAGATCATAGTCAAAGGACCCCTGGTATTACATGACCGAGCTTGATAGCTGCAGTCGCATAAGTGCGGACAGTATCCAGTATTCGGGAGATAGTGGGTTCGAACCCCACTGTCGGCAGTCCTGAAGATGGTTTTCCGTGGTTTCCCATTTTCACACCAGGCAAATGCTGGGGCTGTACCTTTATTAAGGCCACGGCTGCTTCCTTCCCACTCCCAGCCATTTTCTGTCCCATCGTCGCCATAAGACATATCTGTGTTGGTGCAACGTAAAGCCAATAACAAAAAAAATAGTATTACATGACACCTTACATCGTATTAATAGCTATCTAACATACAGTTTTATATGCAACTGAAACCGCAACAAGATGACCTTTCTTGAAAATTCAGTGACTGTACGGTTTGCATATCACTCTGATCACCGGGGTCCATATACTGGAATCTTCCTACCATTTTTATCCTTTGCAATCGGCTTCAAAACTAACTGAACAAGTTCACAGTTCTTTGAGATGTGTTCTATCATAATTTTCCTTCCCAGGATCAAATTCTCTCAAACCATTCTCCTCTCATTAAGCTTATTCACTATCTCTTTATTTGAGACATGTTCTATCAAAATGATCTTCAAGAACTTCTGATAACACGGCATTTAAAAGGCTTCAAACTCTGTTTTTCTTGGCACCAGTTATTATCTGTGTTTCACTTCCATACGGTGTCATACTCCTTACTCAGTGTAAACATAATTTTAAAAGTTTTCAATCTGTTCAACCTAAAGAACATGATATTGAACAGATGGGAATTTAGGCTGGATTCAGTGATGATAATTATCGATATTGACAAGGCATATGTCAATGTACCATGGCAAGTGGTCTCGGATGTATTGATAAAAAAGAAGGCAGGGAGAGGTGAAGAACATATTATAAAAGCCATGAACAAAAAGTGAGTAAGTAGTATGAATACTAAGATAGGACAAACAAACTGGTTCAAAGTAGAAACAGAACTTCAAAATGGATGTGTTTTATCCCCTCCAATCTTAATTACAATCATTGATGAAATCCATAAGAGTATACAACAAAAAAATGGGAAACAAGGAGGCAAAGGCCTCACTCTTTGCAGATTAGACAGTAATATGTGGAGAAGATGAAATGGAAGGACAAGAACAAGATAATGTAAGGAATTAGGAGATGGAGGAATATGGAATGAAAATCAGCGTGGAAAAGTGTACGATAGTAGTAGTGACGAGAGGTAATAGAGAAGGAATTGGGAATATTGAAGTAAATGGAAGACCATTAGAAGTTGTGGAAAGCTTCAAGTATTCAGGGAGAATAATTGAAGAAGATGGGAAAATAAATTAAGAAACTGGATAGAGACTTGAACAAGCCAATGAGTTTTACCAATGTGTGAGATGTATATGTAGCAGAGACATCCAACGGAATGCAAGAAAATTTTGCACCCAATGTATTACACACCATGGACAACAAAAATACATGATGAACACAGAATGCAAGAGGCCAAGATGAAATTATTTAGAGAAGTAATAGGGAGGGCATAAAGGGATAAAGTCAGAAACATAGAAATGAGGGAGTGAATTGGATTCCCTGAACTGAAAGGCAAGATAGAGACACATAAGCTGAAATGGTATGGACATATGATGAGAATGGAAGAGGATAGAGTTCCACAGTAAGTATTTACAGAGAAAGTCATAGGAGAATGACATCGGAGAATGCCCAGAAAGGAGTGAATGGATACGGTAAGGAGAGTACAGAGAAGAGTGGAGTAAAATTAGAAAAAATATTCAAGGAAGGAAAGGAGTGGTGGAGAGAGAAAAACTGAGGAGGTTCTTGATTCACATTTCTACCCAGAAGACTGCAAATGGAAAATGAAGAAAATTCTGTTGAAATGAAGACAAAAGTTTATACAATACTGCTATCAGCTCATTTCATCGAACAATGCCAGCAAACTTTACTTAAGTGCCTTTTCTTTATTTTTCTATGCATGTGATGTCTAATGACACAACCAAGTGGTGTTTAACAGAGAGCCCCTTGTAGGGAGTTTCATGTCAAACGAGTGGTTTAAATGTTAAGCAGTTTTTATTTTTCGCAGGTGGTACGGAAATTGTCTGTGTTGAATACACACAATATTAAACAGAAGAAAGGATCCACCTTTCAATACTCAATTTTAAGTTGAACCAAATAGAGGTTACAACTTGTTCATTTGGGACCGGTTTCAACACATTTGAAGTGTCATCATCAGCCAATTGGCAAAGGAGTGCAAAAATTAAGTCATAAATGTCTAAAAAAAACTAACACAGTGATCACAACTTAACAACGGAGTATTGAAAGGTGGATCCTTCCTTCTGTTTAATATTGTGTGTTTCTCTATTCAATACGGAAAAATCATGAAATTTTTAACTTTATATGTTGAATACCTCGAGTAGTGCCCCAGAGAATTCATTTCACCCAATTGCAGTGTTCATTAGTCACTTAGTGATATTTTACTGTAAATGTAAACATACTGCACAAACAATGAATACTACAATTTCTCCTACAGGTAATACAAGCTTCGTTCCTGTGGCTAATTTAGTAGATTCTTACACATTGCCAGGGAATACATTTCTATGTAAACACATATCTATTCAGGAAATATTTTAACACGTTGGCTGCCAGAGCGGTACATTGTACCGCTGAGTGAGTGTCTCACGAGGCCACGGCGGTACAAAGTACCGCTGACAGGCGTTGCTATTTGACTTTCCCTGCCGAGCCGGTGGACCGCTGGCTGTTGAATTCGCTATGCTAGCGTACCGCTATGGCCTCGGAGCAAATCCTGGCGTGCTTGGTTTCCAAAATATAGTCTTTATTTTTTATTAATCCAACCTCCATTCATTGGCAATATGTGAGTATTTGTCCAATCAGTTTAGCCATGCGCTTAGGTGTGCCGGGTTAGCTAACTCGCAAGCTCAAGATTTTGGAGATAGTGGACTTGAATACTACTGTCGGGAAACCTGGTTATCGATTTCTGTGATTTCCCATTTTCGCCCCAAGCTTATTATTACCTAATCAATACGTTACACAGATTTCTTCCGAATTGTTGCACCCATACCTGAGCTGATTTCTACGGTTATCGCAATAAATATAGCGTAAAAATGAGCGTATTTGCATTTTCTAAATTGACAACATTCATCGACAACATAGCAACATTTTACATTACCGTTGAGCATTTGGCAAGGAGTAAATAGGAAATAAATATCCTTCAAATTTAATTTAGTGAAGAGTTTTTTGTGTTGCAAAATGTAATAGACCAGTTTGACATGGACACTACTTACCAGAGATCTCATACTGAAGGGCTAGCGTCATTATCTTCCGAGTTCGGAAAGAAAACGGTTTCATTTTTATAATTAACCTCTCCGTTCACTGGTAAAATAACGTAGAAATATCTCGCAAGTATTTCACACACCCCCTACTCTAAAAGAATGAGTGCCTTGCGATTGTAGTCGTAAGCGCTAGTAAACAAATCGTGGCTCGCTCTCTTATCTACAATGTGTATTATCAAGCGATGCAAGCTTCTGGTACCGCTAGACTGTACCGCTCTGGCCGTCTAGGCAAAACCATGCAGTGAACTTTTCTGTGGGGCCACGGCGGTACCTCGGGGTGCTGAGAAATGTTATTGTATTTCGTACGTACATTGAACACTTAAGTGAAATAACACTTCGAATTTTGCTTTAATGCTTATTTACTACATGCATAGTAGAAAAAATGCTTTGGCCACCGGGACATTTCTTGCTATATGTCCTGGCAGTCAACGTGTTAATGTAGGGGACAATACTGAAATGTACCATGTTTACTTGTTCTGACTACCGTTTACAGTTTATACAGCCAGAATTTATTCCTGAAGATTGTTCTTCCATTCCTGAAAGCAGTTTAATGTTGCACTAACAACTCCAAGCTAAAGGGTTAAGATTAGGTATGCAGTGGCATTAATTAAGGTTAATTAATGATAAAATGGGGAAACCACGGAAACGTTTTTCAGGGCTGCAGATACTAGTATTTGACCCCATGCAATCTCACCACCACTCACTCCTGAAAATCTTTTACACAGCAATAAATCAGAAAGACAGCCGACAGTAACCTAAATCATCACAAAAAAATACCAGAAATAGCTGCTGCGGGGTATTGATGTGACACAGAAGAATCTCCATAACAACACTGATAAAACAAGATACAGATATCCTAAATGGAAACCTCTCAGGAATTTGAACCCTACTTCCATATGTCGCATCGTACAGAGTAATGAACAACTCAACATTCACAGCCTCAGTATAAAATTGCACACAGAGGTAAATAACACAGCAAAACAATATCGGTAATTAAATTACACACTAAATATTGCAATTTTTTGTCTAACTACCATCCGCATTTCTTCATCTGCGATGCTCTTCAGAAAAAAAAAAAAAATCATCATTCCACAAAATGTAGATACATGATAGATTGCTACTACACACAACTTGCAGGCACTTGCAACGCAAAGGCTGGGAGTTTTCTAAAAAGCATGCTAGTTATATGCGTATTCATTTTTAATGCTAAATTAATATTAACTTCTAATATTCTTACTTGAGATCTATACATTTAGCAAATGTACATTATTGAACTTGAACATTACCGACAATATGTTAGAGGTTGTGGACGCAGTGTAAAAAGACATAAATCTCAATTCCTCAATGAAGAAAATCAGTAACTTTCTTAACGGAATAACCTGTAGAATTGGCCTTATATAATAACATACCAGCCACTTCGAAACAAAACCAGATATTTGAATGTTGTTCAACCACTTAAAACAAACTCTTGAAGTACAAATTTGATTTCTAACAGTCAGTAGAACCTTAGCCTACAATGGAATACAAAGCCTGCTCGATAGGCACTCATAGTTGTCCGCCCTGTGGATGCTATATTTGCCGCTAGAAGCGCCGCGATTCTTCTTCTCCTTCTACTTCTTGGGATTTTCTTGGGCGCTGCTAAAAAGCCATTACCCAGTCGCAACACTTATTTTATCACTAATCTTCAATAGAAATTTATACTGAGTTTTACTTATGACTGATAGAGTTGATCATAAGACTCTCTAGTCAAAAGAAGTTAGAGTTTAATGTTACAATTATCCAAAAATTCTTCGCCGCAATTCAACCTCACATCAATACCTTGGTTGGCGGTATTTCTACACGTTGTCTGCCTACTGGTGACGTCGTATTGATAAAATACCTCAATTATATGACAATGGTGTACTGCTGCGTACCGCTTTGTAAACAAGGCTCTAGAAATATAGTTCCTGGTACTAGTTCCTGGAATTATGGGTTAAAGCAATAAGCAGACAAGGTATGGTACAGTAAATACGCAGACCATGTGACGACAAAAGTTAGGTTACCGGTACTTATTATTAGGCTATTGCTCCTGTTCTGATGATAATAATATTATCTTCGATATACATCTCCTGGCTCGAGAGACAGTGTCACCGTCTAGGAAGCCCACCTCCCTCTTCAGGGGAGGAATGAAAGTATTTAGTAGTTACATGATCCGCCAACATTAGCATCAGTGGCGTATCCTAGAATCTCCACTGAGGCATGCAACTAGTGACCATGCAGTTAACACAATGTATTAAGTAAATTTCAATTCTACTCACCCTAATTACATGTAGGTGAACTCGAGCCAAACAGTTTTACTGTAAGTTTCTGGATTGAACGTGCGTACACAATTCTTGTTTTCTCTTTCTAAATTTACGAGGGTCCGCCTCTGTGGTGTAGTAGTTAATGTAATTAGC
Source organism: Anabrus simplex (assembly GCF_040414725.1). Taxonomy (NCBI): domain Eukaryota; kingdom Metazoa; phylum Arthropoda; class Insecta; order Orthoptera; family Tettigoniidae; genus Anabrus; species Anabrus simplex. The sequence continues at coordinate 19,953,461 of NC_090279.1, read as the reverse complement.
TGCCACCCCCGGAGGCCCGGGTTCGCTTCCCGGCCCTGCCACGAAATTTGAAAAGTGGTACGAGGGCTGGAACGGGGTCCACTCAGCCTCGGGAGGTCAACTGAGTAGAGGTGGGTTCGATTCCCACCGCAGCCATCCTCGAAGTGGTTTTCCGTGTTTTCCCACTTCTCCTCCAGGTAAATGCCGGGATGGTACCTAACTTCATGCCACGGCCGTTTCCTTCCCTCTTCCTTGTCTATCCCTTCCAATCTTCCCATCCCCCGCAAAGCCCCTGTTCAGCATAGCAGGTGAGGCAGCCTGAGCGAGGTACTGGTCATCCTCCCCAGTTGTATCCCCCGACCCAGAGTCTGAAGCTCCAGGACACTGCCCTCGCTGAGTCCGAGGGAAAAGCCAACCCTGGAGGGTAAGCAGATTAAGAAGAAGAAGAAGAAATTTACGAGGGAAGGTAGGGGTCTCGCGGCATTAACTATTTGCATTCAAACTGATTTACAATTATATCCGTTTTAGACTCATCCATCGTTAATAGCACATTGCGCAAAATATAGTAAAACAACGAAAACGACGAATAACACAGGAACAGCGCACACAGAATGAACTCACTAATCAGCAAAACACTCACTAGTTAGCCACAACTCAAGCACTGGAGGTAAGTCACCCCAGTGGCATTGGTCAGTTTCGTCACGTTGGGTTTTCGGTAGGGGATAATCTGTGTGTCCCGTTCGCTGTAAACATGTCGACTTTCTCCAAGTTGCTAACAGATGGCAGAGGGTAGCACGGGTATGGGGTGACAAATTCTGACCAAGTTTCAATTGCAGCGACATCGTTCGGAGGGGTTCAGAACTACGTCTGCCACTGAATGCAATTTTAAGATTGAATGCCTTACGTCGTTAACGCCTCCATTTGCTGTCTCTTTTTTCCGAGAGTGGAGTAGACGGCGAGACTACACCAGCACCACACGTAAGCAAGCAACGGAACTAGTACAGTTGCGCGGACCTTTTGAACTTCTGAGAGATGAAATCTTTAATATTTGACCTGAAACAACCTAAAATCGTAAATCAGACAGTTCTTTGTGTTATCATAACGCATGCAATGAATGCTTTGCATTCAAGGAGAATACGCCCCTGATTAGCATATTATTTGGGAAGGTATAAGCAATGCCAAACTTCTAGGGTGTCATGGCCATCGTATTTGGCACAAATATTGGAGTAGGTACCCCGGACTTGAAGGCTCTCTCATGCTTCCATTATTTCCGTGGTATACTCTACATGAAACTCACACTGAGATTTGCCAGTGTCGAAACTGTGATTTGAAACTTGGAATACTCGAAGTGTGCAGCTGCCCATTCTTATCATGGAGCGTAAGTTAATGTGCTCGTCTATGCAGGAGGAAGAGAGGAATAGTTGTGGAACGTAAAGTGACACAATATACTGTACAAGTAGTTCCTTTTTACCTTTCAGTTTTTCGTGTAAAACAACCAGAAAAAGAATAAATGGTCTCCTATAAGTTTCTAAATGGCTTTCGTCTTATTTTTCGGAACAAAATAAATAAAATGTGTCTTTTCCAACTTTTGCAACCGTTAGTTAATGAACAAATCACACACGCGGATGAACCGGCAGCAACGAATCCTGAGTTAGCAAGAAATTTTTAAACACAACTGGAAGGCATCGAAAAGGAAGCCGAAGGAGCACCATGAGTTTCTATGTCGAGTGCTGCAATGGCATATGTTGGAGGGTATTTGGCAAAAGTCGTCAAAGATTACATGCCATGTCAAGAGTGTGTTGATGAAATTAGTAGTATCAAGAGTCGATCTCCACTAACGTCATTAATAAAAATCAAAGACAGAGGTGGTCTCAGGTATCCAAAGCCAAGGTTTGTCTCACTGCTGATGAAACTGGGGAAAGTAACGGACGAAATTATATCGGCAACGCTGGGCGGTCCAAAAATAGCACAAACATTAACCGAAATACTGTTGCCCCATGTTGCTAAAAATCATATTCTACAGTGTGGGAAAAGTGATCATCCTGAGGAACTAAGCGGAATAATACTGCACAAGTTTCTGGGCCCCTCTGTCACTAACTACGATAATGACATGACAGATGAGTATCGCCGAGAATATTTCTTGAGAAGAAAAACAATCTATGAGAAGAAAGTATCAAGAAAAATGGTTAAAGTCGTTCCTTTTCAGTGAAAATCTACGGTGCGGAAGTAAAAATATCTAGTGCAGACCTTATATCCTTTTAAATGCCAGACATAAATTTCGACAGTTATGTGTGTTATCTGAAATTAAAATACACAGCTGAATTGAACTCCTAGGGGTAAAAGGTGAACACTTATTATTTTCTACTTCATTCTGTTCAGTAAGGTGTATAATGTACAGGAAGTATGGTTTTAACTCCCGTTAGCAATGCTAGTGAGTGCTGATTTGAGGTGGTATACTAGCGCTGCAGTGGTCAAGGCGCGCACTGCCAGGCGGACACTGTTTCTGAAGAGAGCACTGCGAGTGAGTAGGCTTTGTATTCCTTGTAGGCAAAGGTAGAACAGGCTGAATTTAGGAAAGGATGTATTACTTAAGACTTCTTCTTCTTCTTCTTCTCTTCTCCTTCTTCTTCTTCTTCTTCATCTTGATACTTATGCACTTTTTTACTGTCGTCCAGCCACTATGCGTATAAAAAGGAGATCACACGCCAAATAGAGTCCAAAAAACATAGGATAAGTGCATTTTGCACATATTATAGAGGGTTGAAAAAACTTATGTCTTGAAAGCAGTCTAAGGGTTCACTGTTCACATACAACCAAAACTTGCACTGGATTCAAACTTGGAAGCCAGAGCAGCACGCAATAATGATAGGTATAAACTTGTGGAGAGAACAAAATATATGGAGCACAAGTAAATATGATCGAACTGCGAACATGTCATGTAAATTCTTGGATGGAACGTAACAATGTAAAGCAGGTGAGAAGGGGGAAAATAAGGGTGTGTGACACAGAAAAAATCACAGGGACACAAAGGTACTAAACTTCACGCCGAAGTGGCCTGTCCTGGCGACTTGTCTACTACTCAAACACAACACCGGGCCTACAATTGGGATAGACAAACACTTAAGAAAAATGTAGTAGAGAGAAAGGAAAAAATTAAAGCTAATAGGAGTATTAATTGAAGGAATATGGATGAGTTGAGGTATAGGCCTATACCAGAGAATTTAGTGCAGAAATGAGAATACTATCCCACAAACAGTAGTGCGCAATGTTCTGATTTAGTTGGTGAAAGACGAATGTACCGGAATCACGTATAGTAATGTTTGAAGCACGAGGAACGGGAGTAACAAAAGACTGTAGCTGTGGAAAGTAGCAAGACAAGCAGTAGCAACTAAAGTGAAGTATAACGGGAGCCAAATGAAAACTAAGATAAAATGAAAATGAGTGAATAAACGTACATACCAGTGAAATATGTAATTAAAGGACCAAAAGCGTGGAATGATTAGAGGGTCAAATGAGCATCTTCAATAAATTGATTAAGAACTGCAATGATATCAGATGAGAGATCAACTAATAGACAAGTAAGACTTGTAGGAAAGGGAATTTTCATTCGTGTCAGGCTAGCGAGTAACTTACGCCGGGGTCCAGAATAGAAGGGACATTGAAAAAAGAGATGGTTAGTATCCCCTTCTAATTCACCACATACACAGTTAGGATGATTAACTAAATGAAAACGAAACTTGTATTGCGGCGTAAGGGAATGATTGAAACGTAATCGAATTATGTTAGTGATATGTCGACGTGTGTATGAACCCTTGGCAAACCAGGGTTTTGTGGTAATATGTGGTTGTAGCTGATAATAATACGTGCCTCTAGAACGTGCAGTTTGATTCCAGTCATCTTGCCAGGAGCTGTAGGCGGTGTCCTTAAGACTGGGATAGAAATCAAGAGGGGGTATAGCTACTGTGAGAGGTGGCGTGGGGAGTCGACTAGCTTCTTTAGCAGCAGTGTCCGCTAGATCATTACCAAGAATATTGGAATGTCCCGGTATCCATACGAGTGTAATATATATGCCATTTTGTTCAAGGTGATAAAGTAGGGATTTAACAGTATAAATATATAAATTTAAGGATGGAGTAACAGAGGATAATGCCTGTAATACACTTTTAGCGTCGGTATAAATAGTAGCTTTTGGCAAGGAATGTTGTTGTATGTAAATTAATGCTTGTTGAATGGCAAATAACTCTGCAGAAAAGATGGAGAAAGTAGTCGGAAGATGAAAACATTCAATTGTGTTGGAGTCTCTAATAACAAAAGCAGCACCGAATCCTTGGGGGTGTTTTGCCCCATCTGTGTAAAAGTCTACACCGATAACAGAGGGAGATATGCGCATTCTTTTTGACATGGGGTAGGCGCAATCAGCGATAGCTGACGATCCTGTTAATAAAGATGTATGAGAGAAAATTATGTTGGGTGTGTAGTGTAAGCTTGCAAATGGAGTAGAATACATGGGTATGGAAGGAGTTCTAAGGATCGAAGTGCAGAATCTGTTTATAATGGTATATGCAGTATATATAGCTGGCACGCGTCCCGATCTAGGCGGACATTGTTGATAGTAGTTAAGAGCTGTAGCTTTGGAATTAAAGGGGAAGATGAAAAAGCAAGCCATTTAATCAGATATTTTTGTGAGAGCAATAAACGCCATATCACAAGTGGGACTTCACTCGTTTCCACTAATAATGCATTGGTTGGGGTAGTCTTAAGTGCTCCAATACAAAAGGCGTAAAGCTTGAAATTGGAGGGTATTGAGTGGAATAAGCGAGGTAACTGAAGCGATGCCTATTATGTGAGCTGAATAATCAAAAATGGAGCGTATATATGCTTTGTATAAGGAAGGAGCAGTATTGGGGTCGGCGCCCAGTTACGACGAACTACAGTTTAAAGCATTTTTATAAATCCATCAACTTTTTGACGTATCAAAGTAATATGACGTTGCCAGGTGAGTTTGTGATCAAAGATTATGCCAAGGTATTTATGATGAGTAGTGAGAGGGATACTATATCCCTCAAAAGTAAAGGGAGAGTGATCATATGAACGCTTATGAGTAAATATCATTGCCGCACATTTTTCGATGGATATTTGAAGGCCATTATCTTAAAACCATATTGTACCGGTAACGGCGGTACAGACTAAGTCCCCGTCATGAAAATCTTAAACTTACGTGTTATGCTCCGGACCGCTTACGAAGAACTGACTAGGCAGCGAGCAACAGCTGCGCGCGTGTGACGTAGTGAGCGGGTGACGTCACAGCATGCCTCGCTGCACTACAAAGCCTGGATTGATGTAGAATGTTCTACGAGTTTCGGATCAAATATAAATACGTGCTGCTTCGCTCAGCAGATCAGTGTGTTACAGCTTGTTATATTGAGCAGCAGTGCGCTGCAGAATGTGATACCAGTTTGTGGCCGGGATTTCTATAAGCACACTAGACTGTAGTATTCGCGCAGTCAGTTCGCGGGTGCGGTAATCGAGCGTGAAGCCGCTGCTAAGTTTCAAGTTCGTGGACTTTAATATAGTCACGCTGAATGTGGACTTATTCAGATTTCCTTATATTGTGACAACCTTTTACTCCGATAGGACGTGAGGTGAATTGTGTATCGTCTGGACATTATTTATTGACGGTTACTCTATACGAGTGTCCAAGACCCGCAAACATCTTCGAGTGTTCGAAATTGAAATTTTATGGACTTAAAACTGATTGCTCCTTGCCGAGGACTCGATACTTTAAGTTATAAACTGTGTTTAATCCAAATTTAATTTACCAATCCGTAAACTGTGTCGACATTTTAGGTCATGAACTGTGAACTGTGCAGGTGTGAACAGCGCATCTCTATTTTAATGAACAGTGCATTTCTACTCTAATGAACAGTGTATTTCAATTCTGCGCACATTTAGTTTATGAACAGTCAAACCAAGGACTGTCAGTACACAGTTAATTTCGTCTTTTGGTTTCAACACGTGAACGAGTTTGATTCACGAGCGGAACATCTTTATTTCATTTAAATTGAACAGTGCTTCAATGAACTAAGTAATGTGACATTACTTCACGTTGTAATAGGTGCAACAAACTTTAAGTAACTTTAAACTGGACAATCAGTTCCGAGTGGACTTTACTTTGTGAATGTTTCTTTCACTTGACACGTGATAAAGTTAAGTGACATTTCACCGAGACATTTGTGTTTGGACTTTGTCAAAAGCATTTATAAACACTCTATCATCTGTGCAGAAGCAGCCTTTGCACTAACTCGCCCCAGAGCTGAACGATGTTCATTCATGTTCACCATTTACAAGGACTACCTCGACGCCATGGATCTTCAAAGCACCGAATAGATCTTCTAGAACTTCCATCGGGGGACGAATGGTGGTTCGCTGCTATGGAATGTGGAGCTGCCGGAATCCAAGGACATCGCCAGCCATAGGTCAAGGAACGTTTTCGACTGTATACGCTGTACAGAGGTGATATTAATTTCAATTTTTTTAATAAACTCTGAAACACTAGTTTTTAAGATTTCTTTTAACAAACCCTCTCCCTCTGTGTGCACTTCAGCGACTGGTACACGCCCTGCGTCTCATCTCTACCGAAGTACCAGATTTACTGTTACAATATATACACGTGACTCAGGACCTGGTTCATCAGCTGTCGGGCAACATCAGTGTTGTCTTGCGATGTGTAAAGAACTATATCATCTGCATAAATAAGTACTCGGGCATATTGTGAAATGAGATGTTCCAATTCACTGATATAAAGGGCAAATAAAATTCCGCTTAATATATCACCCTGAGGCAAACCATTACATGCAGAGCGGCTGTGTACATGATGATACGATGATTTAATATTTAATGAGCGATATGTATATAATTTTTGCAGGATAACAATAAAGGCGGGAGGTATGCCTTTTGCCGCTAATTTTTCCCAAAGACAGTAGAGTCATATGCACCGTTGATATCTAAGAATATAGAAAGAGTACCTACTTTTCTTTCGATGTTTGGCTAGGAGCAGGTCAATAGTAAAAATAATAATAGGATCTTGGGTGTTTTTGCCTTTAAGGAAAGCATATTTATTTATTTCGTGTCAGAGTGTTGAGAAACTTAAAATATAAATAAGGTATTATATACAAATAAAACAGAATACATTTTATGTCACAAAACATGTTTCACACAATGTCTGCCCAGAAATGGGCAACAGAAATTCCCTCTTCAGTGGCTTGAATCAAGTCTTGAAGTGTACAACGAACAGGGCAGGACTGACAGTCATACAGGTATTGGGTAGTTTGTTGCTCCCCACAATCGCAGAAGTCTGACTGATCTTTCAGATAACCCCATTTTTTAAGGTTATCCTTGGATTTACCTACTCCACTCCTCAAACGATTAAGTGCCTTCCAGGTTGTCCATTCCAAATGATGACCAGAGGGTAGAGATTCAGAAGGCACCATCCAATCAGAAAGATGCTCCATTTTTGCTCGCCACATATCACAACGTGTTGTTCTTGCTGGTTTATCCAGAGCCTTGGAGACATTGAGGAAACGTTTCCTGGACTTCAGTCTTTTGGGTGGAGGTTGATGTCCAAATAACGGGTGGTTGCTTGTGTGATCCACCTTCGACCTCTCTTGCCTTGCAAACACTTCTCGCCGAATGTCTGGAGGAGAAATTCCAGCCAAGCAGTAGAGTTTGTCAGTGGGAGTAGGTTTCAGACACCCAGTTACCATTCTACATGTTTCATTAAGGGCTGCATCCACCCGCTTCGTATGGGCTGACCTAAACCATACAGGACACGCATACTCAGCTGCAGAAAAACTCAGAGCAAGAGCTGAGGTTCTTAACAAAGTTGGATGGGCTCCCCATTTGCTTGAGCCAAGTTTACGGAGGATGATATTTCGGGCTGAGACTTTCTGTCCAGAGTTAACACAGTGTTTCTTGTATGTTAAGGTCCGGTCTAAAGTGACACCCAGGTACCTAGGTGTAAAACAATGCTCCAGTTGCTTACCCTCCCGCGTCATGCACATCTGTCTAGTAGCTTCTCGATTTCGAAGATGAAATGCACACACCTGGGTCTTAGTCGGGTTTTGCAGTAGCCGGTTCTTCTGATAGTACACTGAAAGTTCCTTAAGTGCATTTGAGAGCTGCATTTCAGTGGTTTGAAAGTCGTCGCACTGGACAGCTAAAGCCAGGTCATCGGCATAAATGAAGCTTCTTGTATAGGAATGCCTTGGCTGGTCATTTGTGTAGATGTTAAAGAGGATTGGCGAGAGGACACTGCCCTGAGGAAGTCCGTTCCGTTGGTCCCTCCACCTACTGCACTTTCCTTGAAACTCAACAAAGAACCGGCGATTCTGCAGGAGAGTTTCAACAATCTTCGTGAAACCATAGTCTCTGGTGAAGTTATAGAGCTTGGTGATCAAAGTTCTATGATGCACGTGTCGTATGCTGCTGTAAGGTCCACAAATACCACTCCTGTGATTTTACGTCTTTCAAACCCATCCTCTATGTGCTGAGTTAAATTGAGCACCTGTGAAGTGCAACTCCTTCCAGGTCTAAAGCCCGCCTGTTCTGGGATAAGAAGTTATTCTACTTTAGATGTGAGGCGCTCAAGTAGGATCCTCTCAAATATCTTATATAGGTGACAAAGTAATGATATTTGCCTGTAGCTCTTAGGATCTAATGGATCCTTACCTGGCTTCCAAATAGCTATCACTCTAGACTTCCTCCATACCTTAGGTATCTGTTTACTCTGCAGCCAATTGTTTATAAAATCAACAACCCACTTCCTTGTTCTGGAACCAAAATGTTTCATTTGATCCACTCTCATATCATCCAGACCTGTAGCCTTGCCACTTTTGGATTTGTTTATGGCTTTCTCTAATTCTTCTAGGGTGATATTATTGGTGAGGTCGCTAGACTCCTTATCTATTTGGCGTTCTATTTTAACTCTATTCATATAACCCCTTATTTTTCCACTGAGCAAAAGTTGATGAGCAATGGCATCTGGGGACAAATTGACGTGTACAGGGGCTTTTGTGAAGTCATTATTAAGCCTCTTTAAAAGTCGCCAGGCTTTCTGACTACTTTTAGACATGTCCAGCTCTTCAAGGGTAGATATACAACGATTTCGTTTATCTTCCGCTAGCATTGTTGTCAACTCTAGACCTTTTTGCACAGTCTCTTCGCCAAAGTGATTCGTCTCAAATAGATCAATGTATTCAGCCAGCAGAGCTGAGGAATGTTGATTGAGTCCAGGAACATAATTCATTCGACAACCTCTGGGAATTGACTGTCTGGAGCTCTTGTTCACTGCATCTACAAACAGATCGTAGTCAGTCATAGAAATACCTATATCAGATACAGCATCTTCCAGATATGCAGTAAACTTGTTCCAGTCTGCTTTCTTAAAATTATATCGCCTGCGGAAAGGTACGCTCATAGGACGTACCTGACACATGATGGGTCTGTGCTGTGTGTGTGGTATTGGGATGCCGATGTTCTTTATACACTGCTGAGCAATTCCTTCGCTAACAAAGATTAGATCAGGGTTATAACCTCGTTGCCATCGACCGCTGTTAAAAGAAGGAGGAAGTTTAACATCGTGTAACAGTAGCATCTGGTGGGTCTCAGCCCATTCCAGCACAGCCTCTCCATCTTCATTCTCATGTTCATATCCCCAGACGTTGCTTTGGCTGTTGAAGTCACCAATTACAATGTGGACAGCTTGATTGTCGAAATTCCTTGGTTTCTGGAAATGGAATGCAGAATTTGGTGGTTTATATATAGAGGAAACAGTGCAATGATTTAACTCAACTGTAAGGAGTTCTACGTCAGCACAGTCAGATATATCAGTGGATAGGACTGCTATACCAGGTTTGACAAATATTACGCTTCCATGCTGTTGACTTGGTCTCTCTACCTCTAAACGCATGCCAGAAATTCTTGGCCTGCTCTGATTATTGTCTCGATGGGTTTCTTGTACATAAAGGACATCACAGCCATGTTCCTTACATAAATACTGCAAGAGTTCTTCTTCTACAAGGGACATGCCTTCGATTTTTATAGACATAATCGACAACTGTGGTCCTGAAAAGGAAATTTTAAAAATCATCTTTCAACACTTCTGGAATGGAAGAATTAGACGGTAGATATGTGCACTCTCTACCGTTTCCAGGGAGCACCGTCAGTCACAGTCTGTTTAATCAAAATTAACTGCACAATTTATTCTGTGGCTGCGCACGTGGAGGTTTCTTCCACGCTCCCCAGGAAAGCATATTGATATTTAGGTATTAACTGATAATACTCAATAGTCCATAATAGTCTTTGTAATAATACTTTTAAGAATGTCTTACGAATACAAGATCCAAGTACAATACCACGATAACTGTTTGGATCTGTTGGGTATTTTTGTGGTTTGAGGATCGGTATCAGAAAAAATTCAGTCCAATGCGCTGGAATATGCTTATTCAGTAAAATATCATTATAAGAATTTAGAAGTGCATTTTGTGCTCGTAAGGGTAAGAGCCGGAGCATAGTGTATGAAATATAGTCCGGGCCTGGGGTGGATTTAGAGGCGGAATGAAGGACAGCTGATATTTCACTTAATTGAATGGGTTGAATTAGAGTGGAGTACTGTGAGCGAACATTATACGAGGGAAGTTCAAAATAAGGTATCACATAGTCGGGGGTCAGAGAATGCAGAAACTTATTGATGATATCACGTGGGATGATTCGATGTACTTGATGTTGAGAGGCACGCGACAACATACGAATAGCGTTCCATAAATGCAGAGCTGACATATGAGAATTGAGAGAGGAGATGAACGACTTCCACGCAGCACGTCTTTTCTGATTAAAGATAAGTTTAGTTTTGGCAATATGATTCTTTAAACGTAAATAATTATCTCGCGTTAGAGAACGACGATATGTGCGGAATAAGGCCTTGCGGGTTAATATTAATTGGTGACATTCCTTATCCCACCAATGGATATATTGGAACGGGCGAGGAGTAGAAGAGGCGAATGGTTTGGGAGGATGATAGATATCAAGATACTGATGAAGAAGTGACATAAGGGAAGAGTACGTGTTGATGCGCTCGGAGCTATGACGAAGATGATATTGCCTATAAGATATATATGTCTGTTCATCAAATGATCGTATTGAACGTACATTGCTGGATGACATTGAAGTGGGCTGGTCTTGTATGGGTCTACCAACCCCATACGTAATCCATATGAGATAATGGTCGCTGGTGTAGGTATCTGAGAGTCTTGACCACGTAATTACAGGGGTCAAAATTGATCGGCAGAATGTTAAATCAACCGCACTAGGTGGAGATCCAGGTACAGTGAGGCGAGTAAGGGATCCATCATTAAGAAGAGTTAGGTCATGCTGCTGAGACGCTATGAGGAGATATAAGCCTCGTGGGGTATCACTAATGCCACCCCATGCTGTATTGTGCAGATTGAAGTCCCCAAAGATGATAATATGAGACAAATGATGAAATTGTTGGAAAAAGCGAGACCAACTCGAACTCGAAATATAATTATCAGGGGGGCAATACAGGTTAATAAGGTGTAGTTGCCGATAAGAAATGGCGACAAGAAAAGTATGTGGAATGTAATACTGTATAGGTAATGATTGATATGAGATCGTATAATCTATATATATAAAAGCAAGTCGGGCTGGAGCGATGTATATATAAATATTTAAAACTGAAAAAAGACGTGAATTAATGAGGCACTTCCAGAAATCTCAGAAATTTGAAACTTGGTACGGGGGAAACTGATGACCCCAGGATCCCTAGAAAAATCAGAAATTCTCAAAATTCCCTGAAGGGGGCACGCTGGGGGGCTCAAATTTAGGGCTCAGCATAATAATACAGTCGTATAGTATATCCAAAACGATAACCTATAGGTTTCGTGGGCTTAAAAATTTTCGGGAATTTCTTCATTTTTATCCCCTATCCCCCCAAATCAAGATGGCGGCACAACCTGCCAGACGAGGTAGACTATTGAAATTTGGTGAAATTATAGCTTTTGGTCCCTAACCGACGGGAAAATTCCAAGATGTTCAAATTTTTCACTTTTTACCCCCAAAGATATCGAAATATGGATGCAATTTTAATGACTGTGCAGACATTCCTTTTGAGCTATTTTTTGGCTAAACGTAAGTCGTATCACAAAACGGATGGCACAAAGTCTCTTCAATTCGGAGTGATCTACAACTTTGCTCCTGTGACATTTTGTCGTATCTCTCTCCTTTATACGTTAAATTTGGCCGTATTTCTGGATTGTTCGTAAATTTTGTGAATTTTACAAGTATATTTCATTGTTTGACACACTTATAAGAATGATAGGATCATCACGTTGGGTGCACACATTTTTACTATTAAGGGACATATGTGGACCAAATTTCATGATTCTAGCTTATACATAAGTAGGCAAAAAGTAATGTAAAATGTTAGAAATGTACCCAAATTTCACCCTATTCAATATTTGAACTCAATTTACCCCCTAATATGGGAGATACGAGGATATGGTTTAGAAACAAACATATAGAGCGATAAATGAGGCGTCTGGTGGCGCAAACCGTTTCCTAATATCATAAACCGTTTAGGAGATATAAAATTCGAAGTGGAAGTCTGCACTTTTCAACGTGCTCATGCTTATCCGTCATCTATATATATAAAAGCAAGTCGGGCTGGAGCGATGTATATATAAATATTTAAAAATGAAAAAAGACGTGAATTAATGAGGCACTTCTAGAAATTTCAGAAATTTGAAACTTGGTACGGGGGAAACTGATGACCCCAAGATATGGCCAGAAAGTTCGTCTTATCGTACAATCCGTTTTTCGATTTGATGTACCGTTTAGCAGGAGTTATTCTGTACATGATGGTTAACATCCTTATACTTCCGTATGACGACTATATTCTTTCATTGACGTCGATTTGTAGCAATCTATAAAGGGTTTGTCTGCCATTGCTATTAAATACATTGCACTGTAACACTCATCTATATATATATAAATGAATGTTTGTATGTTTGTATGTTTGTATGTAAATGACACATCTCCTCCTAAACAACTGGAGAAAATCAATCAAATTTTGAACACTTATTATTTGCTATATGGAGACGAGCACTGTGGAGGTAAGCCACCTCTAGCCCCTTTAGGGGTGGGGGTTAGGGGGGGTCAGGTAAAATAATAATCGAAGATAGTGTCGAATCCATAGTTTTTGGGGTCGCTGAGGTTAATAGTGACACTCCCGATTTTTTAAAGTCAAATTTTGGCTCCCATTTTGGTGGGGGGCGAGGGGGGACTGATGATGAATGTATGTATGTAAATGACACATCTCCTCCTAAACCACTGGAGCAATTTCAATCAAATTTTGAAACTTATTATTTGCTATCTGGAGACGAGCACTGTGAGGGTAAACCACCACTAGACTCCTTAGGGGTGGGGGATAGGGGCGTCAGGTAAAAAATAATCGAAAATAGTGTCGAATCCATAGTTTTTGGGGTCGCTGAGGTGAAGAGTGACACTACCGACTTTTTTAAAAGTCAAACTTCTGCTCCCATTTGGGTGGGTGGCGACGGGGGACTGATATATAAAATTAAACGAAAATAGTGTCGAATACATAGTTTTCGGGGTCGTCGAGGTGAATTGTACACCCCAGATTTTTAGTATCAGGAGATAAACCATGTGGGGGAAATAAGCCCTGGAAACCTTAGGGGCGGGGGGGGGGGGGCAAGGGGAGTAGATGTATATATATATATATTAAAGAAAATAGTGTCGAATCCATACTTTTCGAAGTCGCTTATATGAATAGTGACACTCCCGATTTTTTAAAGTCCATGTTCAGCCCCCTTTGGGGTGGGGGCGAGTAATATATAAAATTAAACGAAAATAGTGTCGAATACATAGTTTTCGGGGTCGCCGAGGTGAATTCTACACTTCTGATTTTTATTATCAGGAGATAAACCACGTGGGGGTAAGACAGTAGAGGAACCCTTAGGGGCGGGGCGTTGAGGGGGGTCAGATATACAAATTAACGAAAATAGTGTCGAATCCGTATTTTTCGGGGTCGCTTAGATGAATAGTGACACTCGGGATTTTTTAAGGTCCAAGTTCAGTCCCATTTCGGGTGGAGGCGAGTAATATATAAAATTAAACGAAAATAGTGTCCAATACATAGTTTCGGGGTCGCCGAGTTGAACTGTACACTCCGGATTTTTAGTATCAGGAGACAAACCACGTGGGGCTAAGACAACCCAGGAAACCATAGGGGCGGGGGGCGACGGGGTGTAATATTAAAATCATCGAAAGTAGTGTCGAATACATACTTTTCGGGCTCGCTGAAACGAATAGTGACACTCGGGAATTTTTAAATGTCCAAGTTCAGCCCTTTTCGGGGTGGGGGAGATGGGGGAGTAATATACAAAAATAATAGAAAATAGCGTCGAGTCCACAGTTTTCGGGGTCGCTGAGATGAATAGTGACACTCCGGATATTTAGCATCAAGAGAAAACTACGTGTATGTAAGAAACCTTAGGGGAAGGGGGGCAATGGGGCTGAGATACAAAAATCATCAAAAGTATTGTTGAATCCATACTTTTCGTGGTCGCTGAGATGAATAGTCACACTCCGGAATTTTTTAAGTCCAACTTCAGCGCCTTCGTGGTAGGGGGCGATGGGAGAGTGATATATAAAAATAATCGAAAAGAGTGTCGAATCCATAGTTGTCGGGGTCGCTGAGATGAATAGTGAGACTCCGGATATTTTATAAGTTAATCCTTCTTTGGGGTTAGGGGCGAGGGGGGAGTGATATATAAAATTAATCGAAAATAGTGTCGAATACAGAGTTTTTGGGGTCACCGAGGTGAATTGTACACTTCGAAATTTTAGTATCAGGAGACAAAACATGTGGGGGTAGGACACCCCAGGAACCCTTAGGGGTGGGGGACAAGGGGCTGAGACATAAAAATCATCGAAAGTAGTGTCGAATCCATAGTTTTCGGGGTTGCTGAGATGAATTATGGCACTCCGGAAATTTTTAAACTTCAGCCCCCTTCGTGGTGGGTAGCGATGGGAAAGTGATATATAAAAATAATCGAAAAGAGTGTCGAATCCATAGTTGTCGCGTTCGCTGAGATGAATGGTGAGACCCCGGATATGTTACAAGTCCAAGTTCATCCCCCTTTCTGGTGGGGGTGAGGGGGATTCAGATTTAAAGATAATCGAAAATAGTGTCGAAGCCGTAGTTTTCGGGGTCGCTGAGATGTATAGTAACACTCCCGATTTTTTAAAAGTCAAAGTTTAACTCCCTTTAAGGGGAAGTAATTTATTATAATAATCGAATATACTGCTTAATCCATAATTTTCCGGGTCGCTGAGATGAATAGTAACATTCCGGATTTTAAAAGTTCAACTTCAGCCCCCTTCGGCATAGAGGGTGAGAAAGGGTGAAAAAATACATTGTCAAAAATGCCCAAGGCAATAGACATGTGTATGTTCCAGTATGACTTACTACCTGGAAAACGGACTGTGGGAGTAAGACGCCCCTAGAACCACTACGGCAGCGGGTGAAATATATAATCCATATTAAATAAATAGAAGTCAGTTTGGTGCGATCTATATATACTGTACTTTATATATATAAATTAAGGCATAAAAATGAAAACAGACGTTAGTTAATGAGGCCATTCTAGGCATCCTAGAAACTAAAACTTGGTACCAGACAACCTGATGACTTCAAGATCCCTAGAAAAATCTAAAATTCTGAAAATTCTCTGAGAGGGACACGTTGGGAGTTTCAAATCTGCATAAGAACACAGTCGGTGATATTTATCCAGAACGATAACCTATAGGTTACATGGGCTTAAAAGTTTCCTGAAAGTCCCAATTTTTAACCTCCTCCCCCATATCAAGATGGATCGGGCGAGTTGGCCGTGCGCGTAGAGGCGCGCGGCTGTGAGCTTGCATCCAGGAGATAGTAGGTTCGAATTCCACTATCGGCAGCCCTGAGGATGGTTTTCCGTGGTTTCCCATTTTCACACCAGGCAAATGCTGGGGCTGTACCTTAATTAAGGTCACGGCCGCTTCCTTCCAACTCCTAGGCCTTTCCTATCTCTTCGTCGCCATAAGACCTCTCTGTGTCGGTGCGACGTAAAGCCCCTAGCAAAAAAATATTAAGATGGCAGCACAATCTCCCAGACGAGTTAGAAAATTGAAATTTGGCAAAATTATAGCTTTTACCCTGTAACCGACGGAAAATTTACGAGATGTTTAAACACTTTATTTTTATACTTCCGGAACATATAGAAATATGGAGGCAATTTTAATGACGGTGTAGACCTTCCTTTCGAGGTATTTGGTGGCTAAACGGTAAGTCGTATCACAAAACGGATGGCACAATCTGTGTTCAATTTGGAGTGATCTACAACTTTGGTCCTATGACCTTTTGTCGTATCTCTATCCCTTATGTTAAATTTGGCTCTATTTCTGGATTTACCTAAATTTTTAACTATGTACACGTATAATTGATTGTTTGATTTACTTATAGGAAAGATGGGATCATCAAATTCTACACGAATATTGGGCCACCCAGCCAAATTCTATGTTTGAAACTGTCGTATAAGTATCTGAAAAGTAATTCACTGTGTGAAAACCTTACACTAATTTCACCCTATTCAACGTTTCTAAAATAATCTTGCTTAAATAGATGTTATACGAGGAAATATTATAGGGCCAGCCATTTGGATTGCTAAATGAGGCCAGAGTCGTCTTTTCATACAATCCGTTTTTCAATATGAATGCAACGTTTAGCAGCAGTTATTTTATAAATGAAGGTGAACATGCATAAACTTCCGTATGTCGATTTACATTTATTAATTTAAGTCGATTTGTAGCGATCTAGAAGGGGGTGTGTCTCACATTGTAATTAATACTTTACAAATCAATAGTGACTGTCAGCAGGAGGGCGTCTGCTGTTCTAATCAGTACTCCCCACATCGACTTTAACTATCAATAGGAATGGGGTCCTTCCCCAACGCCTGTGTACCATTGTAATGCATAATTCCCTTCTTGATTTGAATAGCAGAAGGCAAGGGAGCGTGGATTTAAAAAAAATCTTATACCTGATTATTTTTATCTTTAGGTATAGGTGCCCCCGGTTATAAACAAATTTACCCATCAAAATGTGATTGACGTTACGCATAATGAATTGCGTCAGACAAGTGGACCTGTCGTTATTATCACAACTCTGCAACTTGCACTTTACATTGGAAACAACTTTTGCCCACCTCCCTATCCTTTTTCTCGGATAACGCCAAGAGACATGCAATTAAAAAATTCTTATTCACTTCATATACAGCATTTTACTTCGATATCCTTATACATTGTAGAATACCGTAGCGAAGCGCGGGTACATTTGCTAGTATATACTAAAACACACAACTGTGGGGAGAGTTGTAGTTGAACACATCCGTAATGTCTATAATTGTAGTATGAGGCACTTACTGAAAAGTGCACTGGCGGCACTGAGTGAAATGAGTAGTGTTTAAGAACCTTGTGTCCCGCTATGTCTAGCTCAAAGAGGATATATAAGGGAGAAGGAACCTCTCCGGGTGAAGGAAAGAGAATACGAAAGCAGGTCCGTAAGTCTAAACGAATGTGGACAGCCATGGAAGGAGGAATCAACTGCCTGAACTTTACGATCCAATTCTTCGTACACTAACGGAAATAAAATCATACGGTTTTAATACATATATACATGCATTATCATTAAAGTCCGTTATGCCATTCAGCGTACAGTCTGCAAGCCTCTGCGAATTTACCATAACAGCACGTCGCGACAATCCTCTATTTGCAACCAGTGCCGTGGCCTCATTTAGTTCTAAATCTCTTATCATTAAATCATTAGAAACTGAATCAAACCATTGTCATCTTGGTCTCCCTCTACTCTTCTTACCCATCATAATAGAGACTATTATTTTTCTAGGTAACCTATCCTCCTGCATTCGTCGCACATGTGCCCACCACCGAAGAAGGTTTACGCGTGCAGCTTCATCCATCGAGTTCATTCCTAACTTAGCCTTTATCTGCTAGTTCCGAGTAGGCATACTCTCCTGCCATTATTCCCACCTGTTTTAAAAGCAACAATTCTCGCTACTTTCATGTCTGTTACTTCAATTTTATGAATAATATATCCTGAGTCCACCCAGCTTTCGTTCTCGTAAAGCAAAGATGGTCCGGAAACACACCGATGTAAATACAGTTTCATCCGGGAGATGACTTCCTTCTTACAGAACAATGTTGATCGCAACTGCCAACTCACTACATTGGCTTTACTAGACCTTGATTTAATCTCACTTACTATATTACCATCCTGGGGGAACAACCAACAAAAAAACTTAAAATTATCTACCTGTTCCATGTTTGTATCACCAATCTGACATTCACTTCTGTTGACTTTCTTACCTACTGACATCAATTTAGTCTTGGAGAGGCTAATTGTTATTCCATACTCACTGCACCTGTTTTCAAGTTCCAGGACATTAGACTGCAGGCTTTCGACACAATCTGCCATTAAGACGAAGTCGTCAGCAGAGGCCAGACGGCATACTAAATTTCCAACCGCCTGAATCATTCATTGCCAATTTATTCCTTTCAGCAGATGATCCACGCAAAATACAAATAGCAAATGAGAAATATTACAGCCTTGTCTAACCCCTGTAAGTATCCTGAACCAAGAACTCGTTCTACCATCAATTCTTACTGGAGCCTAATTGTCATCATGAATGCCTTTGATTGATTTTAATAATCTACCCTTAATGTCATCCCCCCGCAGTATTGTGAACATCATTTCCCTCGGTACCCTGTCATACGCTTTCTCTAAGATATACTAAACCAATACACAGCTGTCTATTAATTTCCTAACATTTTACATTCACCCGGTGCGTACTGAAAATTGGATCTTGACAGACCCTCCGTGCTCTGTAACCACACTGGATTTCATGCAACTTCCTCTCTGATCGCACCCTCTCTTCCGAGATGCCGGTGAATACTTTGCTTGGTATAGTAATCATACAGGGAACGGATTTATATGTACTAATATTTATTGAAATAAGTACTGCAACCTATGGTGGCATCGTAGTCCTAATTCTTATCAAGTTCCACGTTGGAACGATAAAAAAATAGGTATGACCATCGCGCTGTACTTCCTCTCAATTTGCTTCATGTTGTATTACTAATTTAATATGTTGTTGCCCGCGCTATATTTCCTCTTAAATGCTACTAATTAACTATACGAAATCGGGAATGGATATACAGATCAAGCGCGGTGGTTGCATGTCAATATTTAGTCAGTATCTCAGGGAAAAAACATCTATATATATTCAAAAATACTATCTACCTTCGCAAGTTCCGTTGAAGAGGGTGTATTTGTTCAATAAGTTACTCATTTTCTCCGAAATCCTATCGTAGAATCAATATGAGCTTCTAAATATCATGACTCCGAAATACCAGTCTATATATTATCTTATAACTAATCTTCCTATCTCTACCTTGGAAAATAAACGCTTGAATAATCTTAAAACTAATTTATTAGCATGCCAATACTATAAATAATAAAATAATACCAATCTCTGGTAATAGAGGAAAATAAACTCAAATATTACACATTATCATTCTTGACAAATCAAATTCTTGAATTAACACAATTAAATTTGGGTAGGTATCATTAATTCATTTGGGCATTAATTATTATTTTGCTGTGTGACCACATTTCATGATTTTATTTCATTATGGGGATAATAAGGATTTATTCTTTATTAAAGGAGGGAGTGGTCTTTCTTTCCTTTAGGTCTATTTGGAGTCTTCTTTGGGATTGGTTTGGAAATGCGTATTGACTTGTTTATGGCATGAGATAAGTAACTCCTTTCCAACTATGGCTTCAAAATGCCATCTTAAGTATTTAAAAGAAATTAATTAATAATGTTATTTGCTTTACGTCCCACTAACTACTTTTACGGTCTTCGGAGACGCCGAGGTGCCGGAATTTAGTCCCGCAGGAGTTCTTTTACGTGCCAGTAAATCTACCGACACGAGGCTGTCGTATTTGAGCACCTTCAAATACCACCGGACTGAGCCACGATCGAACCTGCCAAGTTGGGGTTAGAAGGCCAGCGCCTTAACCGTCCGAGCCACCCAGCCCGGCTTAAAAGAAATGAATCCTAACCATATTAATATCAATTCCAACATCCTTATATATTTAAAATATGTGCCAAAATAAAATCAAATTATCTTCATTTACGAGTGCCATATCCATGTTCATCAATCGTCATAACCTGCCAAAATCGTACAGATCAATTAAATATTGTGTGCATTTTCAATTAAAATGATTCCTTCTACTGCCTACTAATTTTACCATTTTCAGGTTAACGCGTGCTCCAATACTGTATATTCACTATGTGAGACAAATATACACTGACTGACAGAGCAAATGCAACACCAAGAAGGAGTGGTTCGAAAGGGATGAAAGTTGGGGAAAAAACAGAGACGGCACGGACGAATAATTGATGTTTATTTCAAACCGATATGCAGGTTACACAATGCGCACGGCATCGACTCAGTAGGATGTAGGACCACCGCGAGCGGCGATGCACGCAGAAACACGTCGAGGTACAGAGTCAATAAGAGTGCGGATGGTGTCCTGAGGGATGGTTCTCCATTCTCTGTCAACCATTTGCCACAGTTGGTCGTCCGTACGAGGCTGGGGCAGAGTTTGCAAACGGCGTCCAATGAGATCCCACACGTGTTCGATTGGTGAGAGATACGGAGAGTACGCTGGCCACGGAAGCATCTGTACACCTCGTAGAGCCTGTTGGGAGATGCGAGCAGTGTGTGGGCGGGCATTATCCTGCTGAAACAGAGCATTGGGCAGCCCCTGAAGGTACGGGAGTGCCACCGGCTGCAGCACATGCTGCACGTAGCGGTGGGCATTTAACGTTCCTTGAATACGCACTAGAGGTGACGTGGAATCATACGCAATAGCGCCCCAAACCATGATGCCGCGTTGTCTAGCGGTAGGGCGCTCCACAGTTACTGCCGGATTTGACCTTTCTCCACGCCGACGCCACACTCGTCTGCGGTGACTATCACTGACAGAACAGAAGTCGCTCTAGCCCGGCACCATGCCAGGCGTGCACGTCTATGCTGTGGAGTCAATGGTAGTCTTCTGAGCGGACGCCGGGAGTGCAGGCCTCCTTCAACCAATCGACGGGAAATTGTTCTGGTCGATATTGGAACAGCCAGGGTGTCTTGCACATGCTGAAGAATGGCGGTTGACGTGGCGTGCGGGGCTGCCACCGCTTGGCGGCGGATGCGCCGATCCTCGCGGGCTGACGTCACTCGGGCTGCGCCTGGACCCCTCGCACGTGCCACATGTCCCTGCGCCAACCATCTTCGCCACAGGCGCTGCACCGTGGACACATCCCTATGGGTATCGGCTGCGATTTGACGAAGCGACCAACCTGCCCTTCTCAGCCCGATCACCATACCCCTCGTAAAGTCGTCTGTCTGCTGGAAATGCCTCCGTTGACGGCGGCCTGGCATTCTTAGCTATACACGTGTCCTGTGGCACACGACAACACGTTCTACAATGACTGTCGGCTGAGAAATCACGGTACGAAGTGGGCCATTCGCCAACGCCGTGTCCCATTTATCGTTCGCTACGTGCGCAGCACAGCGGCGCATTTCACATCATGAGCATACCTCAGTGACGTCAGTCTACCCTGCAATTGGCATAAAGTTCTGACCACTCCTTCTTGGTGTTGCATTTGCTCTGTCAGTCAGTGTATTACTAGGCGACTATATCTCGTTCCCATATGCACTTCAAAAACATGTAAATTACGATCAACCTGTCTCCATATTTCATATTCAAAGAAAACATTAAAGGCTCCCAGTTTGAAGTTGCTAAAGATACAAATGAGTGGCACCATGTGCTGTCCAAAGAGAAACCCGCTGACTTAGTGTCCAGACAACCACAAATGAACACAATTGTCAACAATACAGTTTGTTGGCATAGTTCTGGATGGTTGAATCAAGATCCTATGAGTAGGAATAAATGAAAACGTGATGTTCGAATTAATCTCCCAGTTCAAAAAATGCCACAAATGCTTTTAGAGACATGATGATGACTTATTCATAACAAAAGTTTCAAGATAAAAAAAGGTACAGAGAGTAGCTGCATATTGTTTTTGATTTATCTCAGATTGTTATAAACAAGAGTGAAATTCAAGTCCACTGTTCATATCGGAGTTGAACCCTCCACTCAAATGTTGCATTAATGTTCTGTAGAAAATATTAAATCATATTGATTATAACCATAATCATAGATCAAGAAGCCATCTCCTTGTCGGCAGAAGACTGCACAATATCTTAATTCTAGTGGGGAGGAAATATTAGATCATTCTGTATATATATCATCATCTCACTAATCTAATTATCATTGCGGAACAACTTCGACTACTTCATCATGGCACTCAACCCTTAATCACATCTCTGAGAGGCACGTTTCGGATCCCATCAGCAAGGGGGGCGGTAAAGAAGCAACATTTATGCACGTCTCAAGGATCGTAAGTTGAATGCAGATACTTCTGAACAATTAACGCGAAATACACAAAGTGTGCGTGTACCCATTTCTTAACACTAGAAAAGACTATGCTGGCTCAATTCTCATAAACATTGGCGTGAGATGGAACAAGACCAGACTGCCTAGCTACCAAGTCTCTCTACATAGACATGATACCTAATCTCACAACAACTACATTGCTCGCCTCTCTTTGTTCACTTATGTTCACAGAGGTCACCCCCTGAACATTTACAGTGATAATGGCACAAACTTCTTCAGAGCAGCTAAGGAAATCAAGGCCTTTCTGAAAAACAATCCTGAGAAAAACCAGCTCTTCCCTGCAACTGCAGGCATGGGACTGATATAGCATTCCATCCCTCCTGCAGCACTACACTTTGATAGAAAATGAGAAGCAGCTGTCAACAGTCTGATATATCACCTTAGAGAGTGATGAATTCTTATTTCTTGACCAACAAAGAATGGAACACTCTTAAAACACATACTCACATCTCCTCACTAAAGTTAAATGACGACCCTTTTGACACTTCTTACCTAACTACATCCAATTTCCTTGTAGGAGAGAAAAATACTACACACGCTGATCATGATTATACTTCCTCTCTCATTATCCAGATGGCTGTATATTGAGCAGCCAACCCAGAATTCCTGAAAGAGACTGTCAATTAAATATCCCAATAAATACCCCATAACAACATAGTCACACTGAAAGAAACACGTGCTATGCAGTGGACGATGGCAGTGATCAAATGTGTATCCTAATTCATGTAACAAATGTTCAGGTGAGTAATGGGGAACATACAAAGCCTATTTACAAACACTGCCCTTTACCACATATGAAACTGAAATGCAAGATCACTCTTGAAGGGCGCATTTATTCATTGAAAGTTTAAGTAATATTATAAGTCACCATAGACTAGTATCATCACAGACCACATTAGGAAGGATAAGAATGTTTTCTACTTGCCACAAGATGGCTACAATGTGTGTAGTACGTAAGTGAATTCTGACAGTAAGCAAGCAATCACCTGCAACTTGTATCTACAAATAATTGTATTATCTAGAAGTCAATATAATCAACAAGATTACAATGGTGTTTCATTTGGAACAACTAGTAAAATACCCAGCAACAGTAACAAAAAAGTGCTCCTTATAGCAACTCCGTGTTTGAAAATATTAGTAGCAATGATACCACCTCCCAAATGATATACAGTAGAGGTCTTTGGATCTATCCCAACTGCTGCGTGATACATAATGCAAGATCTTAGAGAACATGAAAGAAAGGTGGAAATTAGGTAAGTAAACAGTCAATCTCATAAAAAAGTGTATCAATCATATGTATTGAAATGAAGGGTCAACCACTGATATCTTTTCAGCAATTTTCTATTTTCAGTACATAACAATGGCTTATCAAATTATGTACATTACCTCAAGTGAGTTTTCCTGCATTTGCCCTGGCTCTGTTAACTCTGATTTGGCTTCTTTTCTTCAGTGGTATCATTTCTGATACATTTTCATTATTTTCCTGTGGAAAATAAGATACATAAGTTATGCATGTAACACACATTTACAAATACTGTCACCAACAAATGAGCATGATAATTTACTACTTCCAAGTATTACAGTTACTTTCAAAATTTTACTACTGTTTAAGAGAGATTTCTACCAGCAGAGGAGACTGCACTGAGAATGGTGTTATCATCCTTGTTCAAACCTAATGTCCGAGAAAGCATGAGACTGAGAACCAAATATAAAGTGAGAAGCATTTTCTAGCCATATCAGAAGATATCCTACCAGAGATGGAATTGGGACCATCTCGCACAAAATTTTGGAAGGAATCTGCCACAGACATAAACACTAAATTATATTAATTGATTTTATGTATCTAATAACGTCTACCAAATAATTGAGGTTGTTTGAATCACATCCAAGTATTAAAACTCTCCTAAATCTTTTGCCATACATTGAGAAATATTAATACTATGCTCTTAACATACATTTTGTTTAGACAGACAGATCAAAATCCCTTGAAACATTTTAATCACTTTCTATAATCTGGTTTTGCCAAACTCACAGGGGATAAACACTGCATCGAGACAGTTCTGTTCATCCAAGTGTAAAAATAAAAAACGAACATGAAAGAAGCAGGCTTATCACAGTCATAGACCAGGGAAAGATGTGATGCAGGTCAAACATAAAGCAACTACAAATGAAAAGTTTTACTACTACAAGGATGTTATGCAGTGTTCTGTGAAGAACTGTGGGGATGAGAACACCATCAGTGTTGGAGTGTCCATCTGCAGTTCCAGAAGCTCTTTCATGATCTACGATGGTCATCCAATAAATAAGTTTCCCTATTTTTTCTCTGCAAACCACATGTTTTAGAATTAAGTTGGTACTGTAGGAACTTCCACTGGCGTATGGCTGGGGTAAGGTGATCTTCAACCGCACGTGCTTGCTCTGTGTTCACCAGTACGGCGCTACCTGCAATGGAGCTACCAATTGAAAGCGTGTCCACTTGTGAACTCTGTTCTGTTATTCGCTTTTCCACGGCAAAAATGAAGTGGCTACCAATATTCATTGTCATTTGGTGTGAGTTTATAGTGAAAAATGCATGCTCGCATGCATGGTTCCTGGAACGACAGCACGATGTACATGATGACAAGCGCAGCGCCAGCCCCAATACAGCCACTGTTGCAGGTCGGAATGTGGTGGGCGAAGATTAACGCTTCAGCACTGATGAGATAATGAATCTACTGCCTCCCGGCACGGAAACTGGGCAGTCCTTTATTCCAATGATATTGTTGAATATCTTGCAGTATTGAAAAGTCTGTGCAAGATGGGTCCCAAGTTTTCTTACTGATGCTCACAAGCAATAACAGAACGAGGTAGCCTGAGCTTTCCTGCAAATGCTTCAAAGAGAGGGAGATAAAATGTCTTCCCGCATTGTTACTGGAGATGAAAGCAGGGCACATTATTCAACTCTAAAAACAAAACCACAAAGCATGCTATGGAAGAAACTTGGCGAACATACTCATAAAAAGGGCCAAGACCTCAGACTCTTTTTTACAATTTACTTTACATCGCACCGACACAAATAGGTCTTATGTTGACGATTGGAGAGGAAGAGCCTAGGAGTGGGAAGGAAGAAGCTGTGGCGTTAATTAAGGTACATCCCCAATACTTACCTGGTATGAAAATGGGAAACCACGGAAATCCATCTTCAGGGCTGCCGACAGTGGGGTTCGAACGCACTATCTCCCAGATGCGAGCTCACAGCTGCGCGGCCTTAACCGCATGGCCAACTTGCCCGGTTAGACCTCAGCCTCTGTAGGCATAGTTTTGGCTACTGCCTTTTGGGACTGTAATGATGTTGTATTGGTTGACTGACCGCCCCAATGCACAGTGGTCACACATGAGAGGTCCTGCACGGTCCTTACAAAGCTCAGAGTTGAAATCCAACGAAAACGTTCTGGTCTTGTCTCAGAAAATATTGCCCATTCAGCTCAAAGGACGCAGGATTTGCTGCAGAACTTCAAAATGGACCTTTTTCCCCATCCACCTTATTCTGCGGAACTTGCCCCGAGTGATTTTCATCTCTATCCACAACTCAAGTTGCACCTTGGAGGTAAGCGGTTTGCAACTGATGAAGAGGTGGAAGAGGAAGTGCACCGCTGTCTACAGAGATGGGACCCGACCCGGTATGATGATGGTATCAAGAAACTGCTGCCAACATAACAAAATGTTTGGACTGAAATAGTGACTATGTGGAAAAGTAGTGTACGAGTTGTAGAATGAAAATTAAATATTTCTCAAAGGTAAATAAAACCAAGCACCATGGGGCAACAGCCCCCGTAGGGCCATGGCTTACCAAGTGACCACTGCTCAGCCCAAAGGCCTACAGATTACGAGGTGTCATGTGGTGAGCACGAACAATCCTCTCCGTCGTTATTCTAGACTTCCTAGACCAGGGCCACCATCTCACTGTCAGATAGCTCCTCAATTTTAATCACATAGGCTGAGTAGACCTCCAACCAGCCCTCAGATGCAGGTAAAAATCTCTGACCTGGCCAGGAATTGAACCCGGGGCCTCTGAGTAAGAGGCAGGCATGCTACCCCGACACTGCAGGGCCAGCACAAGTGTAAATAGCCTGCTTGTATTTTTTGTAAAATAGGGAAACCTATTTATCAGATGGCCCTCGTATACTACGAGACCTTTAAATTTTTCACTTGGATTCATGAAACATTTTGACACTACAGGGGTGCAGGAGGGACTGTGATCAAAAGCTTACATTCTATTACAAGTTAGTTTACTAATAAAAGCAAATTAAAGTATAAATTCCAGAATATACTCACTTATCCCATTTAATACAGAAGAAATCGAACAGTAGCTGAACTACGGAAAGGAAGATAAAATGACGCACAAAATGGAGAATTTGTTAAAGATGAAGCCATACTTTCCATTGTAGACTTAGTTAAATGTAACAGAAAAACTTTCTAGTTTGTCAAACATACAATTTTAACATAAATTATTACACTATAAACATAGCCGTAAAAATAAACACTCTATTATACAAAGAATGACATGTTTCATTCTACAAGAACATCCTCAGATTCTATGAAATTACACAAAATATGCATATATGTACAGCATTGTTTACGTTGCATAAACTTGTCAATGATAGAGAGTTCAGTGATAATATGAGCCAGTACTGACAAATAAGAAATTTACAAGTATTAATATATCGAGAAAACTCCTGAACTTATCTAGACTGCCAATGCCAACTTTGTTGTCACCAAATACTATTTCGGGACTGTGGTCATGGAGAGGTAAATGGAAAGTTTTGAGTATAGCACAAACCTTACGGAGAGGGGAAGGGAAGCATGAGAGGGGAGTGCCGAACATTGTGGATCCCTCCTACTGGATGTTAAAATCTAGTACACTGTACCATGGAGAGGAGAGTGGGAAGTAGGATGGAACGAGTGGAGCACTATTGAATACTCTTTCCACACTGGAGAGGGGAGAGAAGGTTATTAACGTACTTCATGTTATAATGTACTTTTATGTAAGATGGATGAATGCAACTGAATGATTTTAGATGAATAATGTATGGAATTGAAATATAGAATATCTATAGGATATTATTGTGATAAATGCCAATTTAATGAGTAAGTGTGGTCCAGATATTATGTGAGTAGAGCGATGTGCGGGGAATTTTTTAAGTGTGTATGGTCATTTAAGTTGGTTACGTTAGCACTTTTTGCGATGTAGATCTCGATTGCTTCCCTCATATTCGAAGATTTTATTTTATTTTCAATGTGTAAAATTTTTAGATCTGTGTTGATGTCTGTGAAATAGTGTGAACTGTCGTACATGTGCTCCCCAAAGGCTGAATGCTGATTATATCTGATCGTTTATTGTGTTCTTTGAATCTTGTGTGCAAATTTTGTTTTGTCTGACCTATATAGGTGGCATTGCAGTTAAGTTCTTGGCACTTGAATACATAGAATCGTGACTTTGAGAAAGGGTCTTTTTTTGTTTAGGTGCACTTGTTGATGTGTCTCTGTAGTGTGTTGTTTATAATAAAGGTTAATTAAAACCCTGTTTCCTAAAGATATAACCTACTTTTTATGTGTTATTATTAATGTAGTTGAGAACCAAGTGTGGTGGTTTTCCAGGGACTTTTCTTTTGTTTGTTTAATATTTTGTCTACTGTGCCTGGAGGGTGGTTATCTTCTTTCATGATTTGTTTAACAATTCGTGCCTCTTCATTGAAATCCATTGTGCTCATTGGTATGGAAACAGCCCTGTGTATCATTGTATTGAATCCTGCTATTTTTAGTGTGTATGCATGGTTAGACTCGTCAATAGCATGCAACACCTGAGTGGGCTTGCTGTACACTTTGTAAGACAGGTTGCCATTATTCCTGCCGATTGTGGTGTTATTTTCTTATTAGATTCTTGCTCCATTGTGAAGCTGGTGGAATTTTGTAAATAATTAAGTGTGTTTAATAACTGGTGTGCATTAGTGAAGTCATTATCATATGCACATGATGTCACCTACATACATGCTCCAGTATAATATTCCTTTTGAATGCTGATACGTTCAGAAGATGTTTTCAAAGTTATTCAAAAGAATGTTTGCTATTATACCTTATAATGGTGAGCCCATGGCTAACCCTTCTTTGTGGCAATACATCTTGTCAGTGAATGCAAAGCTATTTTGGTGTAGCATTGTTCTAATAAGGCTAATTATTTCTTTGGTTTCCTGCAGTGAAGTATTTTCTTTATGAAGATTTTCGATAATTTTAATGGATTCATCTATTGTTACGTTGGTGTACATGTTAGTGATGTCGAAGGGTATCTTTAACCCTTTACCTCCCACATTTTTTCTCCGCTTATCCCCAGGTTTCAACCTATTAATTAGGAAACATTCAAACAGAGCACACCGTTTCAGAAAAGGTTAAATATTATAAAAAATATTGATCACATTGTATTCACATTTTCAATAATATTAGAAAATATGCCATCATTTACAACATTTAACATACCATCATGTCCATTTCTCTATTCAGTGAGTCATAAGTTTGTCGGTTCAAACCCCACCCGTGCTGGAGATACTCAACACTGAGGTAGGCTGTATTTGTCACATTCTCATGTTGTCTAAATCCCCCTAAGCCAATAAAGATGAGATTCTGGAAGTGTAATGGTGACCTTGTATATCAACATTCATTTCCTCTAGCAAGTGTCTTCCCATTCTGTTTCTATTTTACTGAAATGCGCCTGTTTGATTGCTGCATTGATATATACGCAATCGGTAATGTCAATGAATAGATTGTCTCCGCCTAACATATGTAAAAATATAACCTATTTCTCATAATACTCTTTTGAAATTATTGATAGGTTCAACATCATCCGTATAATCATTGAATAATGAAACAAAATGTTTGTGTTATCTGAATTGCAGCCGCATCATCATCAGGTCCGATTTCTAGATATCCGTTTTCACTTATATCACAGTTATCAGTAAAATTATCTTTGTAGATATGTTATTTACCCACTAAAAATTTACCTCCACCCCTGCTCAACAATTCTGTGTCATTTCTTATGCTGTTATTCAGCTCAGTCTCAATATCCGCAGTATTCAATCCCGTCATGTTTACGAACTAAACAGCTGACCAGCACTCGCGGAAGTTCAAGACCGTTGCCTAGACAACTTCAAGACAAATTCTCACTCTTCTTTTATTTCCTAAGGCTAGTATATTGTACTGCATGTTCATCAATGCCTAATAAACAATTCACCACCAAAAAATACAAAACTATTGCATAGATTGCACACGTATGCAGATAATGCAGCTGGGTGTTTTCGGGCAATAAGGACCGTAAGGCAAAGTGAACAGTCGGGCGCTTTCGGGCGGGAAGGGGTTGATTAGTTCTAGGCTGGTTTTAATTTATCTGTCTTCTTTATGTGAGACTTTCTCTTTTAGGATTTTTTCAGTTGTTAGCTTAAATTTTAACTTGGCACATCATAATTTACTATTGGTCTAATGGGACATGAGCTTTTGTGTATTTTGGGGATGGCTCTTACTGTGGGGAGTTTGGGATTTTTTGATGGTGAGGCTTTCTTTTTCTTGTTCTGTGAGAATGAAGTCTGTTTGCTGGATAGCTTGTTTTATTTTGTTTTGAAATTTATTTGTAGGGTCACATTTTAGTTCTTGAATTCCGTTGTTGTTGATGACAGCTATTGTTTTTTTCTATATACCCAAGAATAGAACATAACAAGAAGTGTCAAGAGTATAGATCTTGAATAGCAGTGCACTCGCATCTCAGATATGTTCAGACACCGTTCTCTTCTGTAGTGTCTATAATTTAGAACTCAACCAGCAAACATTTATTCAGAGAACAGTGTGCATAAGCTGCAGAATTTCACCTTTAAGCAACTCCTGGACAATATCACATCTATAAATTAGCAGTTCACAGTGTTGGGAGAAGATTTTTGCTGTCGAGTCACAATTATTCATTGAATATCCCTCTTCCAACTCTCAAGGTTTTCAAAGACTCTGAGGTGCAAGAATGATGTGCAGGAATTCACTTTTATGCCAGTATAACTACAGACGTGTGCTGGGATATTCAGCTTCATCAAATACCTCTAGAATGGACCCAAATTACACTCGCCAACATGAAAATAGAATGTTATCACATCACCATGTAAGCTATCAGATGAAGAGAGACTGAACTGTAAGCCACACATTCAGAAGATTACAATTCACTGTGTTTACAGTAGCAACAGACAGAGCAGGGAATGATGATGACAATAAGTCGCTTCTTCTCCAAAATTATTTCACAGGTTCTCCGCCAAGGCAGAGTTTTTCTATGAGATCACCCAACATTAGTAACATGGTAAAGAAGTTTAAATGATGCAAATCTTACCTGGAATTTCTTTTGGGGGAAAAATATGTTCACTATGAGATTCAAAGACCTACTGGCCATAACCGAATTAAATCCATCACCCACAATAGTCCTTCAGTTTAGCAGCTACTAGCACTAAAATTGGATAATGTATGATAGGAGATTATATCAATCCCACAACGATACCATTACCAAACCATGGAGAATAAAAATATAACCATACAACCTACAGAAATCCATTTCAATAAATGCCAGAGGTAATCAATAAACAATAAACAGTCATTTGATGGGTACTTAACTCATGAAATGTCCTGATGCCTCGATCTTGAAACGCTGCCTGTCACAACTTCATTGGTAGCTGGACCTAACCAAGGTTCCTTCACTATCAAGTCCACAACTTTAATTCAGCTTTTTTCCACTATCAAACATAGCATGCACTGCCATCTCCCTAGTAAATGCTAGAGGCCAATTGTCCACTTGGCAACCATAATCTGGGGGCATGTGCCACCAGAACCCCTTTCCTTGCCCCATGAACAAAGTTTCTATCACTAGTTGGACCTATAGATGTATATAAATACTGTTGTTTGTACTTCCTAAGAGTTGGCTGCCTTGCGTAGCACATTATCACATACTCCCAGACAAAGAAACAAAAGAGAGACATACTTTTCCTAGGCAGAACAATCTCCATAACAACACTGATAACCATAACAAGAATTCTACATATGATATCCTAAACGGAAACTTCTCAAAATTTCGAACCCTACTACCATATGTCGCAGCCTACAATGTAAAGAACAACTCAACATTCACAGCGTCACTATTAAATTGCAAACATAGGTAAATAACACAGCAACACAATAATTAAAATTATGCACTACATATTGTAATTTCTTTCTGAAACTAATATCCGCAATTCTTCACCTGCGTAACCGTTCAGAAAAATTCTTCACTCCAAAAAATTTTGATAGGTAAGGTAAGTTACGTTATATTGCTACAACACACGAGGAACAGATTTGCCGGCACTTGTGACACAATGGCCAGGAGTTTTCAAAGAGAATGCCAGTTATGTGTGTATACAGTTTTAATGCTTAAGTAGAAATAAAATTTAAGAAAATTAAAAATATTAAATGTTAAAAATATGTAGAATGCTGAAACTGAGAATGATTAGTATTAACTTCTTACTGTTCCCAATTGAGATCTATAATTTTCGCAAAAGTAAATTATAGAACTTGAACCTTACCGACAATAGAGATTGTGGACACAGTGTAAATGATAGAAATCACAATTTCTCAATGAAGAAAATCTGTAGCACAATAAATTAACGGAATAGGCTGTACAAATGGCTAATACGCGTCTTATGTAACACATACCTCACACCTAGAAACAAAACCAGATATTTCAATTCAGTGTAATCACTTAAAACAAACACTTAAAGAACGGATTTGATTTGTATCAGTCAGTAGAACGGGCTGAATTTAGGAAAGGATGAATTACCAGTGAGAACTCCAGTGTACACGACACTTCTTGAAAACAGTACTGGGTGCAATGTCCCGTTATATTTCTAACTATCAACTATCAATACAGTCCTGCTCTAGTGGGCTTTACACGTGGTCAAAGAGAATGAGTAAGAGATGACTCTCAACGTAATTTTTCACTTCTGTACGCAACGGCTGCGCAAAGATCGCCAGGAATTGCACACCAGCGCCTCTAGTGTAAACAGGGCTGAACTAAAATTACCGGGCGGGTGATTTAAATCGTTTAGCGCGCGGACGGTCCCCATGTTCTCGTCCCCCCTCCACTCTTAAATATTATATTAAATTTATTTTTTCTTTTTTCTTTCTCTTCTATTTTTTTCATTTCCTTTTCTTTCTTTCCTTCTTTCTGTTACCTTTTTCTGAAATACTGCATTCTGAACAACAATACACCTGGAGGTTTGGCTGTGCTTTATTATTATTATTAAAAAAATTTTGCTGGAGAAAAGAAGTTTACCAGCTTCTGCTGCTTATTATAATTATTTCAATTATGGAGCTATATTTTATTTTTACTAATTCACAAAGCCTCGAAGGATCGGAGTGACTGGCCTTGCCTGTGCAGCTTTTGTTTGTTTCTGCTGAGGAAGAAGGAAGCTAACTCACAAAGGGAGGAAGGAATTGACCTGAAGGTGAGTGGGATTGGCAATCCTTATCTCAGATTAAGACCAATGACAGAAATAGACACTAACATCCCCTCGTACATCAGTCCTCTTTAACACTACTTAAGCCAACTGTAACAGTCAATAGTATCAAGATATGCCACTTATGCAGGAAATAAAATATAAATACAATGTAAGAAAGAAAACCATATACAGGAACCAAAACGATGAAAGGAAACTCATATGCTAAGGAGGGAGTTTGTAGGATTGAAAGGTAAATTGAAATTAAACATGATCTTTTGATTTATGGAGCTATATTCTACCTACTATCCACAGTGTTACAGGTATAAAATTGTGTAGAAATGATATTCAGCAGTGTTAATCATCAATTAATATTCATCAGCCAGAAAACTATTTAATACAACACAAATACAAGATCATTAATTTATGAAAGAAAGACTGGAACTGACAAGGTACAACATAATACTTTTCTCTCTTATTGCAGTTTAACGTTGCACTGACATTGCAAAAGTTTTCAGCAACACCATTTGTATTTTCCCAAGGAACTTACTATATGATACATCTTTCAGTCTGTCAAAAGAGGCACCTTGGGCTACACACTGAAAATTATTGAGATTTGTACTTCTTTTGCATCCACTAGAGGATGGCAAATCTCTGGCAGAGTAGTGTTTGAAGAAACCAAGACATGATAGCATATACTCTGTTCCTACATACTGCACCAAAACACAACATATCATTCAATCGGTCATCTGCATTTAGATGATAAACAATGTCAAGCTAAAAAATTGTTTGCATCCCTTGTATTCATTGGTCTACACTATTTACAATAAAAAATGTTCTATTTTACGTGACAGTAGGATATATAAAAAAATTTCTGCTACATGGAAAAGGATGGAATCATGAATATATTTTAGGGTTTAAAAGACAAGAGAGAGCTTACAGAATCTGTGATTGCTCGCTCTTACAACATGCAGTAGGTACAAATAATGCTTCCTTTCAGTCCATCCGCACGAGAGCAGTTCTAATACATTTAAAGAAATATGTAGCATCAGGATCTACATACAATAATATGGCAGCTGATCCAGCACAAAACATTCCCATGCCAAGTCACAACATAGCTCCACCTATTAAGAGCTATGTCCAAGGAATTGCTTGCTAATTTAGTACAGTATTGTGAAAA
Organism: Anabrus simplex; assembly: GCF_040414725.1. Taxonomy (NCBI): domain Eukaryota; kingdom Metazoa; phylum Arthropoda; class Insecta; order Orthoptera; family Tettigoniidae; genus Anabrus; species Anabrus simplex. The sequence goes on along the minus strand of NC_090279.1, from coordinate 19,919,053 downwards.
ATATGCTGCTACTTCCACAACATTACGGTGTGCAAGGAACTTTGCTGTGACCTAGACGAAATGCCAGTTGAAGACAGTGGAAACTCACTTCAGACAGTGCCATTTGTACCTACTGTATATCGAAGGCAGAAATCTATGTTGGTGGTTGCAGAGTAGGCTGATCTGTGGTCTGACAGCATGCACTCCAACCGGCCAACCAAGCAGAGGAGGGGTGGCTATGGTTCCACCGTGTTTCTACACCTCTGCATTTGGGACAGAGAAACGGGCTGTTCCCCTACCACTGGCTGTCCTGAGATTGGTTTTTCCTTTCGCCTGCAGTAAGGCGAATGATAGGACAGTTCCTAGTATATGTCATGGCCACCAAATATCTTGCCCTCACCACAAATCCCCTTGCTTAAGATGATGATGACTGTTGATTAAAAGGGCATAAAATCTAGTTCATTGTTTTAAGAGAAAGTACAACTAGGCAACCATCCCCTATATATATTAGTAATCGGAGAGAAGAAATGGAAGGGGGTTGACACTAGGAAAAATGATGGTATCAGCTAAGAAGGACCATGCCCTTTGAGGAAAATAAGACTCCCTAGGCCTCCATACATAATACAATCGGGGACAAAAAAGAACAGGTCGTGATCGAGGTAGATCAGATAGGATAGATGAAAGTGGGGAGCCTGGCACAAGTAAGCGGAAGCAGTGCCAAGATTCAACTAAGGGCTCCGTGGTCGCCTTCCCAAGCTCCCAAGTACAGAGCCCACATGGGACCCCTTTTAGTCGTCGCTTACAGCAGGCAGAGGATGTTGTGGCTGTTATTCTACTGCCCCTACCCACAGGGGGACAACTATGATAAGGCTAGTTGCTTTACGTTGCACCGACACAGATAGGTCTTATGACGATGATGGGACAGGAAAGGCCTAGGAATGGGAAGGAAGCAGCCGTGGCCTTAATTAAGGTACAGCCCCAGCCAGCATTTGCCTGGTGTGAAAATGGGAAACCACAGAAAACCATTTTCCGGGCTGCCGATAGTGGGGTTCGAACCTATCTCCCGAATACTGGATACTGGCCGCACTTATGTTTCAAATTATCCGAAATTCATTTGCCTTGGTGTGGTATGTTTTCATGTTCTGGCCTCAGGAGATTAGTAAAACAAGAACAGTAAGGATGCTTACCTCAAATATCTTGTACTTTTTCTTCAAACACACAAACGAATATAACAGATATAGGCATACAAATCAAAGTAAAGCAAAATGTCACAAACGTAAAAAACGTGGTCGTCCCACGTGGTCCAAGTTGTCAAACTCAAATCGATCAATAGCAATCGGGAGATGTTTCTACCAATAGGAGCTGCCGTATTCGTCACGTGGGCTTAGGGTGAGTGACGTGATGTACAACAGCGCACCCACGCGAGTGGAGGGAAAAAGTATTCAGTCTGAGCCGGGCTCTCGGAAGGGTAGGACCTATGCCGCTGACAAACCCTTTCACGTGGTAGTGGTGGGGGTTAGGTTCGGCAGTACGTTTCACTGCCGTCTCAATCCTACATATATAGATTGAGACGGCGGTGGTTCGGTTATTGATGTTGGGGTGGAAGGGGCGTTATCGTTGAAGGAGGGATATGATATGGGTGCGGTATAGTAGCCATTACTGAATGAAAACAGCTGATTTGCGAGCTTTAATCTGAAAATGCAACAATCCGACAACATTATCGAGATCATTTTGCAGTTGCTCACAATCTTGTAACTTATTTATTACTCTGTACAGAATAACATCATCTGCGAAAAGCCTTATCTCTGATTCCACTTCTTTACATATATCATTGATATATATAAGAAAACATAAAGGTCCAATACTACTGCCTTGAGGAATTCCCCTCTTAATTTTTACAGGGCCAGATAAAGCTTCATCTACTATAATTCTCTGAGTTCTATTTTCTAAAAACAGAGCCACCCATTCAGTCACTCTTTTATCTAGTCCAATTGCTTTCATTTTTGCCAGTAGTCTCCCATGATCTACCCTATCAAATGCCTTAGCCAGGTCAGTCGCGATACAGTCCAATTGACCTCCTGAATCCAGGATATCTGCTATATCTTGCTGGAATCCTACAAGTTGTGCTTCAGTGGAATAAACTTTGTAACAGTATGGCTTCTCTCCTGTGTGTGTCCGCATATGAACAGTTAGTTCAGACTGCCTTTCTTTGTGAATGATTTGCCACAGACATTGCACCTGTTTGGCTTCTCGCCTGTATGGGTCCGCATTTGATCGGTCAGACTGCCTTTCCTTATGAATGATTTGCCACAGATATTGCGGCTGTAAGGCTTCTCGCCTGTATGGGTCAGCATATGATCGGTTAGTTTGCCTCTCTTTATGACTAGCCTGTCTGTCTCCGCAAATGTTCGGTAAGTTTGCTTCTCTTTATGAATGATTTGCCACAGACATTGTAGCTGTATGGCTTCCCGCCTGTATGGGTCCCCATATGACCGGATAGACAGTCTTTCTGTATGAATGATTTGCCACAGACATTGCAGCTGTTTGGCTTCTCACCTGTATGGGTCCAATATGATCGGTCAGACTGCCTTTCCTAGTGAATGATTTGCCACAGACATTGCACCTGTAAGGTTTCTCGCTTGTATGGGTCCGCATATGATCGGTTAGTTTGCCTCTCTTGATGACTCGCCTATATGTCTCCGCATATGTTCGGTAAGATTGCCTCTCTTTATGAATGATTTTCCACAGACATTGCAGCTGTTTGGCTTCTCGCCTGTATGGGTCCGCATATGATCGGTCAGACTGCCTTTCCTTTGAATGATTTGCCACAGACATTGCAGCTGTAAGACTTTGTCGCCTGTATGGGTCCGCATATGATCGGTCAGGCTGCCTTTCCTTGTGAATGATTTGCCACAGACATTGCAACTGTAAGACTTCTCGCCTGTGTGGGACCGCATATGTTCCATTAGTTTGCCTCTCTTTATGACTCGCCTGTATGTCTCCGCATACGTTCGGTTAGTTTGCCTTTCTTTATGAATGATTCGCCATAGACATTGCAGCTGTATTGCTTCTCGCCAGTATGAGTCCGCATATGACCGGTTGGAATGCCTTCCTGTATGAATGATTTGCCGCAGACATTGCAGCGGTAAAGCTTCTCGCCTGTATAGGGTCAGCATATGTTCGGTTAGGTTACCTCTCTTTATGAATGATTTCACAGACATTGCTGCTGTGTACCTTCTCGCCTGTATGGGTACGCAAATGAACGGTCAGAATGCCTTTCGTTGTGAATGATTTGCCACTGATATTGCAGCTTTAAGGCTTTTCGCCTGTATGAGTCCGCATATGATCGGTCAGATTGCGTTTCGTTGTGAATGATTTGTCAAAGACTTTGCAACTGTTTATCTTCTCGCCAGTATGAGTCCGCATATGACCGGTTGGAATGCCTTCCTGTATGAATGATTTGCCGCAGACATTGCAGCGGTAAAGCTTCTCGCCTGTATAGGGTCAGCATATGTTCGGTTAGGTTACCTCTCTTTATGAATGATTTCACAGACATTGCTGCTGTGTACCTTCTCGCCTGTATGGGTACGCAAATGAACGGTCAGAATGCCTTTCGTTGTGAATGATTTGCCACAGACATTGCAACTGAAGGGCTTCTCGCCTGTATGGGTCCGCATATGTTCGGTTAGGTTACCTCTCTGTATCAATGATTTGCCACAGACATTGCACCTGTAAGGCTTCTCGCCTGTATGAGTCCGCATATGTTCGGTTAGGTTACTTCTCCTTCTGAATGATTTGCCACAGACATTGCAGCTGAATACCTTCTCGCCTGTATGTGTAAGCAAATGACCGGTCAACTTGCCTTTCGTTGCGAATGATTTGCCACAGACATTGCAACTGTAAGGCTTTTCGCCTGTATGGTTCCGCATATGTTCGGTTAGGCTACCTCTCTGTATGAATGATTTGCCACAGACATTGCAGTTGTGAGGCTTCTCGCCTGTATGAGTCCGCATATGTTCAGTTAGGTTACCTCTCCTTATGAATGATTTGCCACAGATATTGCACCTAAATATCTTCTCGCCTGTATGGGTACGCAAATGAGCGGTCAAGTTGCCTTTCGTTGCGAATGATTTGCCACAGACATTGCAGCTGTAAGGCTTCTCGCCTGTATGGGTCCGCATATGTTCGGTTAGGTTACCTCTTTTTATGAATGATTTGCCACAGACATTGCATTTGTATAACTTCTCGCCTGTATGGTAACGCAAATGAACGGTCAGACTGCCTTTCGTTGTGAATGATTTGCTACAGACATTGCAGTTGTAAGGCTTCTCGCCTGTATGGGTCCGCATATGACCGGTTAGACTGCCTTCCTGTATGAATGACTTGCTACAGACATTGCGCCTGATTTGCTTCTCTCCTGTTTGAGTCAACTTGTGATCAGATAAACTGCTTTTCTTGTCAAATGATTTGCAACATACAGTGCAAAAGCGTAGCTTGTTGCCTGTCTGAATACCCATGTGACCTGCTAGTTTTTTAGAGCTGAAGGATTTTACACAGACGTTGCTGCAGTATCGGTTCTCGCCCGTGTGAGACCGCATATATTCTGGACTTTTCCTGAAATTTTTATGAGATACTGAGCATTCGTTTATAATCCCACCTTTATGCAATCGCGTGTCCCCAGTCAGCATTTTCCTCTTTGTAAAGCAATTATCACAAAATCCGCACACTTGGAGCGGGTGGACCCTGAGGTGTTTCGACAAGCTGCTTCGGCTACATAACACCTTTCCACAGTGATCGCACTTGAAGGGTCGAACTTCCTTGTGTCTCTTCAGATGTCGCAAGAGGTCCAACTTCCTAGCCACGACTTCACTGCACACAGTACACCTAAAACTAGATGATCGGCCATCCGGAGGATGATGATCTCTATAGCTCACCTCGGGTCTCGATCTACAGTGACAAATTAAAACCATGTGACCAATAGTTCAACAGCCAAATCCACTACAACTCTCACACAGGGGATTTGCTACTGGACATTCCAATCATTGATATCCAGTGCAGAGAGCTCGTTACTCATAAACATTACATTCCTGAGAGTAAACATCATCTGAGGTTAAATTTCAAAAGCTCTCACTTGTTACGGAATATGTTGCGTCTTTTCTTAATCACGATATCAGGCGCAAGAAACTTGTCACGGTTTAGAAATGTACGAGTTAATAGACAACCTCATTTGAAGAAAGCATGAGAAGTGGTCCAGCCAAAAAGGGTAAATACTCATACAAGCTCTTTAATCCAGCACATATTATTCTATCGAAATCCGTAGTCTGTTCTCCTACATAAAGAACGGCATATGCTTTGGAGTTCTGATCTTGTTGAAGCACTCTGCGCTTTGTTGCAGGGAAGTAAAATTTTTTGTAAAGGACCTCGTTCTTGAGGTTGTTTGAGAGAATGTCTGTGCTGAAGATATTAATAAAGTTGAGAACGTTTGCCGACATTCGGCAAGGTCTGTTGAAACACGGCTAATCTTTTATGAATGTTATTTTGTCACACAAATATACATATTTTATTTGTACATTGTTATATCACTATAGCATTTTATTATGTCACTGTGTCGCTTTTCCGAAATATGTATCTTTGATGTGCAATCAAACATAGCCAACCTATATAAAAGACGGTAGGTTTATACAAGGACGTTCATACTTACTACCATGTACTACATCAGTCTACGTCTTAATTCCTGTATTTAACACGGCAGTCACTAATCCTGATGAAATCCTGGCAAAGCTGAAATATAACAGGTATACGACGGCTCTCTCGCTAGCATTGATACTGTCTTTTCTCCTCAAGACACTGCTGTTAAAGACATTATGAAGGCAACACAGAATATGGCATTGGTGGTAGCGTTTTATTACAATGTCCTAATATCCTAATTTTGAAACCAAACACAACCTATCATGCCCTTGAATATTCTTACAAGTATTACTTTAACAATACGGATAGAAGGAGCATGAAAATCAAGGCTTGAGAAAAAATTCGGGATGACAAGACGTTGAATTGCACCGTAGTGGATTTTGCTGCTATGTAAAAGAAGGAGTATTATTCTATTTATTTCAAAAGATCACGGGCAACGTGATTATTTTTAGTGGATTCATAACATAGTTGGATAGCATCCGTTTCTGAGCCTGTCTCCCCACCACAGAGTAGTTCTACATATTCTACGGAAGAAGGGCGGGAAATGCAAATATCTTGGTTAAAGGTGAGATCCGCTTACAACTGTGACATGGGAAAATCGATCACGCAGGCTAAAATATATCGTAACATGGACTGGTACATTCCAATTCATGCTGTATGAACTGAATTCACATGGCCCAGTCGAATGCATGACTGGCTCACAAGCAAAGTAATGGGAGGCTCGACCATGTATTGTTACTGCACTCTTTGGAGAAAATAATCGGACAAATGAAAGGGGAACATTGATTCCAGATATGACAGACTAAATCTCTTGATCATCAAACAAGATATTGATGTTGACCCCACTAGACAACAGGGGGCAGAAAATATGACACTGGATGGTATGTCATGCGTTCTGTGGCATATCACACCAAGCAAAGGTGCAAAAGTCTGTAACCCTTCTTCTTTACGTGAATACTTGATTCCTGTGACAAGTAATTTATCAGGTTCACAATTAGTTTTCAGTAAAATAATGTTTCATTTTGCATTGATAAATATTCTACACCAACCAGCTATATTGCTGTAACACGCGGCGCTTCCCAGGTGACAGATACGGGTTCCCCGCTGGCCTGCCTATGAACTTGAGCAAAATATAAAAGCTCTCGCGTACCAAACATGTACGAAGTCTTTAATGGCAACTTTGGCGGAGATGGAGGCGTTCACTAGGGACCAGATGGCGGTAGAGGTACACTAAATTTCTGGAAGTTAATGCAGAAAAGAGGGTAGCATTTCTTCTCTAGAGGAGTGGCTGCAAAAGGCATCTGTCCTCCATGTCCGCAGCTGCGTTACTACCTTCCGTCATGAGCACTTAAATGCTTCAAGACAAGCCGGCCGTAAAATAATGCCGTTACATCATTACAGAAATATGTCTCATGGTATCGGAGCCAAGGTTAGTGCAGCCCCTGGAAGGGACGCACATTGGCAGTGCCCAGTCAGCATGAAAAGTATGCTAGGGTTACCGTCGCACGGGCTGTGATGACTAACCATGCTAGTACCCCCATTTTGTATCCCATCATTGAATTATGCCTGCGTGAAGTAACGAATACGCCACTGCATTTGAGAGAAGGCTTGTAGGCATCTGAGAGGTGCGGAAAAAAAGATGGAATGGAGAAAAGTCATGTGAAAAGAGGTGTGGTTACTAACTGGTGTACAACAGAAACCGAAGAACAGCTCATGGTGTTGACATTGTCATATCAGCTAAATTTGACGGTTCAGTCTCCGAGGAGCAAAAGTTTGACAATCGCTTGATGTAACTCGTCCGCATTGGGGAGAGAAGGAAATTCCATTTATTCAGCGCAACGCTCCACAAACTGACGTGCGCATGGAAACCAAAGATGCGTTCTGGGCACTGCCTGACAAGAAGACCGCTGACTATCTTATCACTGCCGCTGATCTGAATGGACGTGTTGGACCGAGGAAAGAAGAACAAACAGTCCATGGCGTTCATGGATATTGAGAAAAGAACGACGATGCCCGACAAATTCGCGATTATGCAGAAACTGCTCACCGCAAACACACGGTTCAAAAAGAGCGATATTCATCTACTCTGTACTACAGTGGCTCCCATTCAATTCGCATTGACTACATCCTTGTGAGAGGGTAAAATCTCGAAGATGTTCTAGAGATAACAGTTGTCCCTTATTAAATCCTTGCGATGCAACAACGACCAGTCATCTAAGCTGTGGATAAAGTCACCAAGAGCCCAATATTTCACAGGAAATAGACAAATTGGGATCAAATGGTTGCCCCTGAAGAAGGAGACTAACGTCGTTGCAAAAGTTACAGAGTCACAAATCACCTTAGTTGAAGTGAGCCGGACTAAACTGAAAGACGCCTTTCGCTCTATTCCTGGAACAATTAAGTCAGGGCGACGACAACAAAGGATTAAACATGATATATGGCCAAGGAATGAAGATGTTATATATGCAGTACGGTTGAAGAAGCAGCTGTACCACGAGTTTCTTGCTCGTTGGAATGCCTACGAGGCTCCCACTCGTAAAATGAAGGAGGTATTTGCCGTAACAAAATCAAACCGGTAGGCAGGTCTATATGTGGAACAAAACATGCGCGAATTCGAGCGGAATTTTTAACGGCTAGTCCAATCGAGCCAACGCAAAACGTCAGAAGTCCAACGTTTTTACGGCATCAATGAGGAAAAAGACAATTTGCTACCGGACAGGCGGGAAGCGCGAGTACACTGGTGGAACTATTTTGACAACATTTCAATCATGGAATTTCCGTATCTACCAATCCTAATCACCTCCGCTGTTGAAGGTCCAACGTAGGAAAATGACGTCACTAAAGTCCAGACTATGCTGCAGGAAATGAAACCAGGGAAAGCCATCTGTCCCGATTATCTTCCAGCAGAGTTTTGTTTCTCTCAATGGGGGGATGCAGCAGTGTGGCTAAAGCAAGCTTTTCAACCATATCATCAAAGAAGGTCAAAAACAAACAGACTAGCGACGGATTATCAATTCAGAAATAAGGGAAGCCCTGCCGATTTTTCTAATCACGGCCCGAACATACTTCTGAGCCTCGCAATGAGAGACTTAGAACAAATCCTCGACAAAAGGATTAGCGATTTAGACAAACATACAACAAGCCAAGCTGGATTTGTGTAAAATAGTGGCGCAATAGGAGAAACCCATGCTGCCGGACTGTTACTTGAGAAACACTGTGAAAAGAATAAGAGGCATCATCACAAATTTCTGGACCCTTAGAAGCCCTTCCATCGGGTGCTCTACAAAGAAAAAATGAGTTGTGTTCAAGCTGCCGCAGGAGCGTCTGATGACTTCCGCATAACTGTAGGAGTCCATCATGGCCCCGGCTTATCACCACTGCAGCTCATTCATGTGATGGACACAATTACCACAAACCTACACAGTCCAATACCCTGAACACATCTCTAAGCAAATGATATCATTTGGCTGAAGAGAATAAGCTAGACCTGCAGCGTCAAACAGAAGACTGGAACAATCGACTAGCGCAATAAGCCCCGCGCCTCAACAAGAACAAGACAGAATACATTGCATTACATCGTCGAGAAGTTGGAACCATTTAAAGTTAAAAACTTCATTATTGTTCCGTATTGAATAGAGAAATAAGATGTACAATATAATAGGGCAGGATCCACCTTTCAATACTCCGTAATAAGTTGGTAAAAAGTAGTTACAACCTGTTTATTGGGACCGGTTTCAACACATTTCAAGTGTCATCATCAGCCAATTAGCGAAGATCTTAAAACAACTAGCACATTGAATACAGGCAAAAAATTAACATTGTATCATAACGTAGCAATTCAGTAAATGTTCAAAACACAATAATCACAGTCAAGAGAGTAAACAGAACATCACTATCTTGCGCCGAAAACAAATATAGCTGAAGTACATAAGCAGGTCAAGTACGCACTTATGTAAAGTCGTTGCTAGGCAGGTCTTGTAGGCATTTGTTTCTCCGGCCGAAGAGCAAAACGTGACGTGAATGAAGTCCTAGGAAAACAGTGTAGGATTTAATTTCGTCAAATTCAAAGTGGATATATAGGTTTTTTAAAATAATTTAAAACGTTAAAAAAGAATAAAGCCAAATAAAAATATATTTTAAAAAATAGGAAGAAATAATGAAAGAAATGATAAATAGAGAAAAGGGGAACGTTAATTAGAGGGTGGTGATGGTGGTGGTTATTGTTATTAGAGGAAATACAATTGGGCAACAATCTTTAATATAACACTAATTCGAAGAAAAAAGAAAGAGAACCGACAGTTCGAAAAATGAAGATATCGGTTAAAGGAAGACAAGGGCCACGAAGTGCGTGAAAATGAAAGACTCCCTAGCCCTCGCAAACCTAATAGCATCGGGGTCGGAAAATAACAAGAGTTGACCAAGGGAGGTCGGACAGGATAGATGAAAGTGAGGAGCCTGGTACAAGTAAGTGGAAGCAATGCCAGGACTCAGGAGTCTTTCATTTTCACGCCCTTCGTGGCCCTTATCTTCTTTTGGCTGATATCTTCATTTTTCGAAGTATCGGATCCCTTCCATTTTTCTTTCCTTCCCACCCTCCATCCCCCAGGGGCTCTGAACTTCGGAACGTGAGTTGACGACCACGAGGGCCCTTAGCTGAGTCCTGGCATTGCTTCCACTTACTTGTGCCAGGCTCCTCACTTTCATCTATCCTGTCCGACCTCCCTTGGTCAACTCTTGTTCCTTTCCGACCCCGACGCTTTTAGGTTTCCGAAGGGCTAGGGAGTCTTTCATTTTCACGCCCTTCGTTGGCCCTTGTCTTCTTTTGGCTGATATCTTCATTTTTCGAAGTATCAGATCCCTTCCATTTTTCTTTCCTTCCCACCCTCCATCCCCCAGGGGCTCTGAACTTCGGAACGTGGGTTGACGACCACGGGGGCCCTTAGCTGAGTCCTGGCATTGCTTCCACTTACTTGTGCCAGGCTCCTCACTTTCATCTATCCTGTCCGACCTCCCTTGGTCAACTCTTGTTCCTTTCCGACCCCGACGCTATTAGTTTTCCGAGGGCTAGGGAGTCTTTCATTTTCACGCCCTTCGTGGCCCTTGTCTTCCTTTGGCTGATATCTTCATTTTTCGAAGTATCGGATCCCTTCCATTTTTCTTTCCTTCCCATCCTCCATCCCCCAGGGGCTCTGAACTTCGGAGCGTGGGTTGGCGACCACGGGGCCCTTAGCTGAGTCCTGGCATTGCTTCCACTTACTTGTACCAGGCTCCTCACTTTCATCTATCCTGTCCGACCTCCCTTGGTCAACTCTTGTTCTTTTCCGACCCCGATGCTATTAGGTTTGCGAGGGCTAGGGAGTCTTTCATTTTCACGCCCTTCGTGGCCCTTGTCTTCCTTTAACCGATATCTTCATTTTTCGAAGTGTCGGTTCTCTTTCTTTTTTCTTCGAATTAGTGTTATATTAAAGATTGTTGCCCAATTGTATTTCCTCTAATAACAATAACCACCACCATCACCACCCTCTAATTAACGTTCCCCTTTTCTCTATTTATCATTTCTTTATCAATTACTACGGCAAGGTGTTTCGAGTTGAACCTCGTATTTCTTTCATTATTTCTTCCTATTTTTTAAAATATATTTTTATTTGGCTTTATTCTTTTTTAACGTTTTAAATTATTTTAAAAAACCTATATATCCACTTTGAATTTGACGAAATTAAATCCTACACTGTTTTCCTAGGACTTCATTCACGTCACGTTTTGCTCTTCGGCCGGAGAAACAAATGCCTACAAGACCTGCCTAGCAACGACTTTACATAAGTGCGTACTTGACCTGCTTATGTACTTCAGCTATATTTGTTTTCGGCGCAAGATAGTGATGTTCTGTTTACTCTCTTGACTGTGATTATTGTGTTTTGAACATTTACTGAATTGCTACGTTATGATACAATGTTAATTTTTTGCCTGTATTCAATGTGCTAGTTGTTTTAAGATCTTCGCTAATTGGCTGATGATGACACTTGAAATGTGTTGAAACCGGTCCCAATAAACAGGTTGTAACTACTTTTTACCAACTTATTACGGAGTATTGAAAGGTGGATCCTGCCCTATTATATTGTACATCTTAAGTTGGAACCATGCATGTTGACGTTGAAGATATAGCACGAGTAGAGATATTTAAGTATATTGGCTCCACAATCTATGATTATGGCCGACTTACTGATGAAGTCAACTTAAGGATATACAAAGCCTGACTGAAGTGGAGAATGACAACAGGCGCCCTTTCGAACTTTGGACGAAGGGCCATATCTAAACTAAGTTCTTCCGAACTGATATCTGTCCTATCGATATCCATCCTGTCGTTTTCTACGGCAACGAATGCTGCCCAGCTCTAGAGGTAGAACGCAAAATAGGCATCATGGATACGAAGTTGCTTAGGTGGAAGGCTGGCATAACTAGACTAGATTACATTTCAAATGATGTTATTAGAAAATGTTTTGGCATTGCACCGATCCAGAAAAAAATTGGGGAAAGGCGTGTGCGCTGGTTTGGGCAAGTGTTGCGTGTAGAGGACGATACATTGGGAAAGTCAGAGTATTACTCAGAAAGTCGGTGAAAAGAGGCGCTAGGGACGAACCAGAGAGCATAGACTGATAATGTGCACAACGGCCTGAAAGTTGGAAGACTACATGCAGACATGGCCCGAGACCGAACTAACTGGAGTCAATGAACCACAACACCGGACCCTGCCACCAGATGCAGACTGATGAATAATCTGTTACAAAAATGGAATGCAAAGGATATTTTACACATCCTAACATTCAAATTAGTTTATTGTATGTTCAAATTTTCTCCCCTAAAGCCTATGTCCGATATCTATAAAAACTTATTTTCACAAAATAGTGTTTGAATGGCTGAACGCTTCTGGATTTCGTGTTTAAGTGACTCCTATAAATGCACTGTGAAGAAAAACTTATAACTCAAAAAAATAAAAAATGGGTATATCTGTGTTAAATGGGAAGGACAGTTTGAATATCCGGTGAAATTCTATGAGTACCTAAAAGAGGGGAGTCCGTCAGTGTATTCTAGCCTGAATAGAATTTTGCAATTCATATTTCAGCTTACATACGTCATAGACGGCAGACGATCATATTAATCAGTTTGTTATTTTCACTCCGATCACGCCTATAAATATGAAGACCATGGAGGAGTGGCACAAAGTGGTCAGCTCAGGGCCATGTGACACTCGACGCTCTAAAGCTGGAAGGAAGCCACATAACTAAGTGGTTAGTTCAGCACCATGTGTCCTACACAAACGGAAGTAAGCCTCATCACTATTTAGCTCAGGACGATGTGTCTCTCCACAAATGGAAGGTAATCTCAGAAATACGTGTATTTCCACAAGTCAGCAATTAGGAAATTTTATGAATCTTAAAATCTTTTCGTATGTAATTCAATACCAAACTGGCATGGCAAATATTTTAGATATTTTAAAGGAAGTCATTTAAGTTGCGGCATGATATTTGTAGACTGCTGAAATGAGAGTGAGGAAACAATAGCGCCTGAGGTGAGATATAAAACAAAGTGGGAAGTAGTAGATAAGGTCCGGTCGACTAAATCCTTCAGAAGCATCTAAAATCTATGATGTAAAATGGACTAAGCTACGTAGACAATGGACTGTCCTCTGACATATATGCCAAGAAAAAAGAAGACACATAAAATGCATGTTGCTTTGCTGGTCTCTGCACAAAATATGTTTAGAAAGTAGAAAGCTAATTTAGACTCCATCAAAAATAGAAATATGATTTTGTGTGTGAAAAGGATTCATAAGCAACATTTTTACTGGTGGTCATAATGCAAGATTGTTCTCTAACGTAGCCTATTGTGTCCTGTTACACATGAATTACAAAGAAACAGAGAGTGTGAGCTGGTACTGGGTAGTTCTGAGGACCGACATGAATATTTCTTGCCACTAGTTGTGAATGTACACTACAAACAAGTCAATGCATCACATAAGAGCCGAGAAGACTCTAACCACTAACAAAATCAAATAAACCATTCAGAATTCGTAGTTTCCCTCACAAATCTGGTTTGAAGTCAAACCTTAGGCTATGACTAGCCATCGCATGACGTGCTGATACAAGGGCTTGGTTAAGAGCACCAATCCGAGACTATACAAGCATTTCCCAGGGATTATCAAAGATCATTTCACACAGTAACCAACAAAGGTGTGACAGCAAAAAATTAATTAGTAATGGCACAACTACAGTTCAAAAACACTACTGCATTAAATGTTTTAAAAAAGGACATACACTTGTGGTACTTTGTAAGGTCAGTGAAATAATTACAATTTTGAAAGAATATTATATCACTACGTTATTTACCTATTATTATTATTATTATTATTATTATTATTAGCATAGGGCAACAAGTTAGATACATATATACAAATATATAGTATTTACAAATATACACAGACAAGAAACATGTTTTATAGCAGAATGTCCATTTGAGTGATCCACTGTATGGCTTCCTGTGTTGGTTCCAAAAAGTCACTCGGGCTACCTGTGTAGGAATGTCGTGTACATTCACTTACAATATGGGGTTCATCTGCCGAGATGCACCACAGTCGCACTCTGGTGATGAGATATATTTCCACTTATAAAGGGCATCCCTGCATCGTCCATGATTTGTTCTCACCCGATTCAGAGTGGTCCAAATCTCACCCGGTAGATGATGTTCACCAGAAAAGATGTTGTGTAACGAACTGTTTGTGGCAACTTTCCAGCGACTTCTCCATTCTTCTAAAGGGTGAAAATTCCCATAAAGCCAATGCAACAGCATCATGCAAAGATGGATGTCGTGACCCGAACCTCGTTACCTTGAGAACAGGAATATCATCCAAAACATACAGTGGAGGGTTCATTTCTATCTTCTTGAACTCTCGGATAGGAGCATTTGATCTTTTTAAAACAGGTGGCATTCTACCTGACAGAATTGGGAGCCAATAAAGGGATGTGGACTGGACAGTACCAGATATTAACCGCAAGCTAGCATTCAGTTGAGTATCAATTAGTCTTGTATATGGGCTATCTAGCCAAACTGGTGCACAGTACTCAGCACACGAGAAAACCAGTCCCAAAGCAGAAGATCATGAAGTCTTTGCTGATGAACCCCAACTTGAGCCATACAATTCCTGAAGGATAATATTACGTGTTTTGAGCTTTCTGGACAGATTCTTAAGATGTTGTTTGTAAGATAGTGTGCGATCAAGTGTAATCCCCAAATATTTGGGATAGCTGCTATGCCGAAGTTCTTGGTGACAAAAACGTATGTGAAGTTTAATGCCAGCTTGGCGATTATTCAGGTGAAAACATGACAATTCTGTTTTGTTAGGGTTAGGACACAGTTGCCATTTCTTGAAGTATGTTTCAAGTGAAATCATGTCTCTTTGTAGCACTTCTTCTGTCACACTAAGGTCTCGATGTTGAGTGGCTAGTGTTATGATATCAGCATAACAAAATATTTGTGATGATGTGTCTGGGAGATCGGAGATGTACAAATTGAACAGTACAGGAGACAGTACCGATCCTTGGGGTAATCCATTTTTGAGCTTCCTTTCTCTACTCATACTATTTCCCATACACACTCGAAATATTCTGTCATTGAACATATTGCTTATAACCTGCACGATGGTCCTACGGGGTACAATTCGGAGAAGCTTCAAAATTAATCCTTCCCTCCAGACTGCGTCAAATGCTGCTGTAAGATCAATGAATACAGCTGAGGTTTTGAGTTGTTTCTGGAAACCTGCTTCCATGTGGAATGTCAGTGAAAGCACTTGATCGCAGCAGCTGCGATTTGGCCTGAATCCAGCTTGATCAACTGTAATATGCTGAAAAATAGTTGCGCTGATTCTGTTGTGGAATAGCCTCTCAAAAAGAAGGGCAACTGGTCTATAACTGCTTGGGTCATTGGCAGGCTTACCTGGTTTCAAGATGGAAATCACTTTCGTTCGTTTGAATTCTGCCGGGAGTTGTCTGTTCTGTAGAAGGTCAGTAAAAAACCTTAACAGCCAACTTCTTGCATTCTTTCCTAAATGAATGCGAAATTCTGGATGAATGTCGTCAAAATCTGGAGCTGTACTTGGTTTAACGTCTTTGAGAGCAGCACTGATGTCTTGCACCGTAAGCAGTTGTGAATACCTTGATGTGCGTGGTGTTCTTGATTCCAGAGTTTGGAGCTGGCGCAGTATGTATTTGGTATGTTTCTTATCTGATGGACTTTGGGAAGTTGTGACGATGTGAGATGCTACTTGATCCGGAGTAACTCCAGGCTGTTGCTTCACCAAAGGTGTCCTTCCTCCAAGTTTTCTGCGGTGCCCCCAAGATCTTCTACTGGAATGAGTTAGGTCGATATTCTCCACTGTTTCAATCCACCGTTCTCTCCGTGTAGTATCCATGCTGGAAAGAAGTTCATCAGCTATGTCGTCATCACCAGTATGCAGATATTCGTTATAGAGTGCATCAGTCTCTGCGTTCCAACAGGGATGTATTCTTTTCTATGGCATACTCTTCTTAGCCTCCATCATAACTGCATCTACGAAACGCTTGTAATTGTGCTTGGGAGCAATCCACCAAACACATTTATCCAGTTCAGTGGTGAGTGTTGACAATTTGCTTTTCTGAAGTTCCTCCGAGCATGTGGTATTGACCGTACAACAGGAATTTTGATGCCAATGTCCACTACAATGGGGCCATGTTGACTGTGGGGAAAATGTCTTAACACTTTACGACTGGTATGTAAGGGCTGTCCTGCCTCATTGCAGCTAACAAATCACAAGTCAGGATTGAAATCCCTATTTCATGCTGCTCATTGGAAAGTACCAAGATCTTTTGGGTAAAAAATCAGATGGAGATTGTTCATTTCTGTCCATTCTACGAGTTTCTTTCCACATTCATTGTTATTCGAGTACTTCCATAGTTCCTGATGGCTGTTGAAGTCGCCTGTATAAACTGCAGGGTGTTGAGCAGTCGGGAGTACAGTACCTGACCACTGTGCGTTTGGGGGTTTATAAATGTGAAACATAGTAACATGTGCCACTCACACAGCAACACAATGGATGTCTTCGTCCTTGTCTTCATTTTGAAAGAGCAATGAAGCATCTTGGATATTATTACGAACATAAGTAGCTATACCATGTGCACTGTGATATGTTGCACGAAGAGCTGTGAAACCATCAATGAGGCCCCTTTTCCAAAACTCTTCTTCATTGGCTGTATGGATTTCATGTATAACCACAACATCTATATTATTATTCAGGATAACTTTGGATAGGTAGTCACATTTTGCTCTGCTGATGCTTTCTACGTTAAGCTCGAAAACATGGATGAAAGGTCCGATGTTTCTTGTCTGGTAGCTCTGAGAAGAGCCATTTCCATGAAATACTTCTGCTATTGCTGGAGGATCTTTAAAAAGATAGGTCCAGCAGACACAGTTATTGCTTTCTTAGCACCACCCGAGGGTCACGTGTAGGGCACTTTGAGGGTAAACCTACGGACGTGAAGCAATAATGTACCGCCTATTTATCTACTTTTATGAGAAAATAAATTCATTTACTTGAATAATTCTGAGTTTTTTTAGGCAACCTGCACAAATTAAAAACTCCACTTGCACCAGTCCATTTTATTAGTTAATACTAATTGTGTAAGTATGTTTGCAATCAACACACTAGAAGCACCTGACTGACAATGAACACTAAAATGAATCAGAAAGTGTGACCACATCACTGGAATGAACATAAATTCAATAGCACAATTTTTTGTGCTCACAACAATGCACAAGTTTTATTTGAAAACTATGATACCGAAGATGTAGCATACCTGACCTCAAAGTTTCATTTCTACAACACATTATCTGCTTTGGCGTCCACAAATGGAGGAGTCTGACTTAACACACAAGAGAACAGAAATGATCAGAAAAAAAAAATCTAACCAAATAATTTCAAAATGACATTCTTCGAGTTATCACATCATTGAACTCAGCCATCATTATATTGATTAATGAAACTGATTATGTTAGTTTTAAATATTTATTGTTTACAATGTACATAAAACTTAACAATTTCGAATTAGTAGATTTAATTTTTAATCTACAAATATCGCTTTTTCTGTGTGTCACTGTTGGCATGAACGTACAAAAATATTACTCAGAATATCTGGAAGCAAGAGTTTCAGATAGCATTTCAAATGATAAGAATGTGATGAACAAATGATGCAGAAAAAGTGAAAGAAAGAACACTTTTTCATGGTTGCTTAAAGGTATTGTAAACAAATACACTTCAAAAATATCTAGCTTTACCAGAGATTCTTTTTGTAGATATATATAGAATAAAACTACGAGTACATGATGGAAAATTAAATATGACCTTAAAGTTCCTGAATATTTTAGATAATTTTAACCAATAGAATTTTCAGATATTAGTTTTAAATGTAATCTTGTAAATACAGGATTGAACTGATGAAAATGGCCACTTTTGGAGATAAACCAACCACAACTGAACACAACTATGAATAGGTACAACATATTCCATATTGTATAGGACTTGTAGTGTACGTACTTTGTTTCTTCTTTGATGTATGGCAACAGCTGATCATCAGTTTGTTCCTCTATGAATACTTCCTCCTTAGTATCTTCAGAAGGCTGTCAGTAAGAAATAAGAAAAGTAGAATAAAGAAGTAAGGAATAAAAATATATAGGCCTAAAATAGAAACAGCTGAGGAAATAAATTTCATAGTGGCACAAGAAGAGTATAATTAATTTATCTCCCATTTAAAGAATATATAATGGAAAAGAACAATCAAATGAAAATCCCATTAAATGCAAGAGAGGTGTCTACCTTGGTGGCAAATGGTACACAAAAATATATTATTATCAAGCACTAAATTTTAAAAGAACAGAGAAGAAGACAATTTCCTAAAAGCAGTATTCTACAATTTTTGCTATTTTTTTCTATTAAGCACACAGCTCATCCTTAATAAATGTATAGAATTTACAAACTCTAACTCATAATATTTTCTGTTTTACAAACATAATCAACACACATACCACTTGTGCAACTACTTCAAATAATACTATACAAATTCTATTAGGTTAAAAATTACATTGCATTTACTTATTTTATTTTTTACGCTTTTTGGAACCTAACTTGCACAATGACCTGCTGTGTTATAACCTGAGTCCCTTTTGCCAATGCTTTTCAAACAATTGATGAGATATAAGAACATGAAAAGGAACACACTGTTGGAGAGCAGTAGACACAGTAGCTCAGAAAGGGAGGAACATTGCAAATTTGTAAATTTAAAATCACCTACATATTTGTGAATATTCAGCAGAGTATATGTACACATACATGTATGGGTGGAGGTACTTCCATGTATGTGAACATGTACAATTTTAGGGAAATAAATAATAGTAAGCAGTATCTCCAAATCATTACCCAATACCATTCCTTGCTTCAGTTTCTCTTTCTGTTGATCCCTAATTCCACAATGATTAGCCATATTCTTCATCCTCTTATATTCATATTCCCCTGTTCCCATCTTCCTACATATGACTTAACTTGTCACCTCTTTTTTCATTTCCATGTTCCTATATACTTTCTTTCCAAAAACACTTCACTGTAATATCAAATAATTCCACAGTACTCCCACCACTTTCCCAACAAGTGGACAATGCTTAAATCATAAGCATAGAAATATCCATCATCCCCCTCTGTACATCACATTAAGACCAAAAGCATAAATCAGTTAATGTCTCAATCAATGAATGAATCAATCAATGAATCAATCAAACCACAGCAATTAGGGCTGTTGGTTGTTTATATAGAAAAAAGATTGTGGAAATATATGAAACATATTATTTCAATCACTAAATCATCTTCCTATAAGTGAACATTTGCCAAAATTTGTCCCCTTGAATTCAAACTTATCTTCATGTTGTGACCTTTCCTACACTTAAAGAACATGACTTAAATGTATTCATCAACTAATGTCATTCCAAGCCATCTCTCCAATGACATCTCAGAATATACTGCTTAATCAAACAACTTGTTTCCTTTCTCCAAGTCTCCCCAGCTGAAACTTTGCAACATCTCTGTAACACAACTCTTTTGTTAGAAATCACCTGCAAGAAATGGAGCTATTTCTGTGGATTATTTCCTGTTCTCTAATCAAGTAATACTGGTGATGGTCTCACACTCACATTGTGGCTTTGCTGGAGATTTATATGCCCTCTTCTTTACAACCAATAAATAACCTCATAATCATATTAAGGGATCTGTAAGTTTTATTTTCAATATGTTTAAATGATTACAATACTGAAGCTATATCCTTATTATGAATAGCTAGGCACTTACAGAGATCCCCATGAAGAAATTTCACCCATCAATACAATAATGAAACCGGAGAGGACTCTTTCTATTTGTGAAACAAAGAAACTGACTTTTCACCACGTTTACAAATATAGCATTGCACGATGTCCAACTTACATTATTGTCAAGGTCTTTTTCAGTTACTCAAAATCCTGAAACTTATTTATTACAAAGAGCCTCATCACTTATTTCAGTTCATTATTCATATTGTTTACATATATCAGAAAATAAAGGTCTCATAATACTGCCCTGTGGGACCCAATCCCATAATTGTTACAGGATCAAATAAAGCTTCAACTACTCTTATGTTCTGAGTTCTATTTTCTAGAAATACACCAGACGAGGCCAAATTTTAATGGTAAAAGGTATATTTCTACCTTTATGTAAACTATCGACCTTTATAGCCTAATCCTTGAACTTGTTTGGAGGCAAAGTTTCCACTTGGGATATCCTGGTCCACACTATTGTATTTTTTCATACAGTGGCTACAGTGAGAACCACAATGTAATTTCATTATCACATTGTCTTGTGTCATTTTTGTTAGTGAACATATTCTGTTGTTTATCTTTATTACCTGCATATTGTTGCTGTTTGGAAGTAAATAATGTGACCTATTGTTAAGACTGTGCATTCTGTAAATTACATGTATTATTGATACTCTTCAGGAGTTCAATTGATATTTCTTAAGAGAGGTTCTAGAGAACTCTCAAATTTTGAGGTTATGGGGAGACGAAGAGACCTTTCGCCAAGAAAGGCACTGACAGAGAGCTACTTCTTGAGAAACGTCATTCGCAACAAGAAATAGATTCTAGATTGCAAATACCACAGCAATCTGTAAGTAGAATTTTAAAATGTGAAGATAACGGGAAGACAAAATGTGATGATGATGATGCTTGTTGTTTTAAGGGGCTAACATCGAAGGTCATCGGCCCAAGACAAAATGTCAACAACATGTTGGAAACTGTGGCCAGAAGAAGAAACCAACCCCAAGGAGGAAGCAAAACTGATTAATTTGTCAGTAAACAACTGCAAGGTTACTAGTTTGGATTTACGTAAGAAATTAGAAGAGTATGGGTCATTTGTATTAGCCAGGACTCTGAGGCGAGAGCTGTTTAATGCTGGAATGAAAGCAAGATGACCTCAAGGCAAAGCGAAGTTTACTCCTGCTATGGCTGTAAAGAGGTTCCAGTGTGCTAAGACTCTCCAGAATTGGTCATCTGATGAATGGAAACAGGCAAGTCCATGACAATTACTGTAATTCCTAAACTATCATTCATTATTCCATTATAACCCTATCTAAGTGATGTAAACGTACAGCACAGTAAATGTATGAAATTCTTCTTTTAAACCATACAGCTTATTGCATTTAATGCTAGGCTTATTTGTTTTATTTATTTCAGGTTTACTTTAGTGACGAATCGGTATTTCCTGTCGAAGAAGAGACAAGTCAATATGTCAGAAGATAAGGAGAAGCATTCCATCCAGATTGAGTGAAGCATCCAACTTCAGTGATGGTCTGGAGTGTGTTTTCTTGGTATGGCTGTGGACGATTATATATTGTAGAAGGAACTATGAGACGTGAACAGAATAGTATTAAGAACCCGTTTGGTAGCTCAGGTGCAAGAGTAGTTTGGCCAAAGTGAATTTATTTTTATGCAAGATAAGATTTTTATGCAAGAACAAAGCCTAGAAACAGTCCAGACATGAACCCCATAGAAAATCCTTAGAAAATAGCAAAGAAAAGTCCAAAAAATTATAACGACAAAAATTGGCTTTATTGAGAAGCTCGTTCAGATCTGGTGTCATGATGACGATTTAAGGGGTGAGTGTAAAATACTGTTTGAGGGTATGCCTAGTATAAGCAAGTCGCTCATGAAAGCTAAGGGGGTGCATACCAAGTACTAATGTCATCAACTTAAAAATTGGTAACATCTTATCTGTTCAATTCTCGAATTTTTAATGTTTAATAATTTGGCCATATCTTTATAGTCACCCATTTAGCCACTGTTTTATCTATCCCAAACGCACTAATTTTTTGTCAGTAGTTTCCCGAGATCTACCCTAAGAAAATCCTTGGATATGTCAATCGTGATACATTTGACTTCCTGAATCTAATATATCTGCTATATCCTGCTGGAATCCATAAGATGAGCTTCAGTGGAATAATGTTTCCCAAATCTGAACTACCTTCTATCGAGCCAGTTGGTAATTTCTTAAATGTGTATAACATAATCAGAAAGAATGCATTCCAAGAGCTTGCATGCAACACAAGTCAAGACGACCAGTGTGTAATTACTAGCCTTAAGTTTAGCACATTTTCTCTATACACAGAGTGCTACTACACTAAGTATTCATTCATCTGGTATAGCTGTTTCATATATACTCTAATCAATATCTCAAAGAACTGACTTTCGTATATGCCCAGAAATTTTACCCATCCCAGAAGCATTTCTAGTTTTAAATTTTTGTATATTACCTTCAATGTTCCTTATAGTGGATATTGTAAAGTAATTTCAAAGGATTAGGTGAAATTGTCAACTGCGTCAGGTACTGCAAAAGGACACGATCAAACCATTGGTGACATATCCTATGCGTCACGAGTGACGGCTGCGATGCCCATCGACTAATGAAGTATACACATTCACATGTTGTGTAACTGCTACTTCATACCTTTCTAAATCTGTCAACATTCAACACCGTGCACAGCAACAAGCCGTAGTAACACGGCTGAAAGTAATTCCAGTATCAAGGAAGACAATGTACACTGCCGGCTGGTGCTCTCAGTGCTTTTCAATTAGCATTCTGGCAGTGAAAATTGCATGAGTTGTTCCAACACCCTTAATGAAGATGCATTGTATAGCAATAATGTCGGCGATTTCACCCAGTCAATAATGAAGGCTACTCTAAAAGATCTTCTCATGTACAATTGGGTGCAATTTGGATGGTAATTTGTACATTCTGCTGAATCGTCATTTTGCTCAAAAATAGGCACAAGGATGTTTACAGCCCAATGACTGGGAACAGAGCCAGAGTCAACTCTGGCATTGAATAAGCTTCTCAGCCAGTTGATAATGAGTTCTTTAAACTGCCTCATCTTCCAGAAGTTTGCTGGATGGTCATCCGGTCCTGGCGCTTTTTGGTCCTTCACACTCCTACTGGCACTCTCCACTTCCTTTCATGTGATGCATAAGATGGGACTTACAATCAGGAATAGGGTGATGTGGTAATTCAATGCAGGAAATATTTACAAATGTTGTTGCCAATGATTGAGTATTTATTGTTTGTCCTCTAATCACTGGTCATCTTTGTCTCTAATGCAGACAGTGTGCTCAATACTTGTGTCAATTTTCGTCAGATGGAAAACAGTTCTCTTCTTCTTCTTCCCTTGAGCTCAGTGGTGTACAGAGTTTATCAGGACTACACCGACAAAAATTCAAGGATGCTCTTCGTATTATGTTAAAAATAATGGTTCAATCAGACTGGCGGGAAAAATTATATTTTTGAGAAAATGAGTTTAAATTGTTACTTCCTGGTGTGCGATTGAAATTGAAGAGCTGCTGCCGCCTTTCAGGGAAGATAAGGGTAGGGGAGGCGTTGTGGAGTGTATGCGCAAACAGAGATAATGCTTCCTCATACGACTTCAATATTATTGTCTCTAACAGGCAATATCCACAGTCCTTTTATCTAATAGCCATAACTGCACTCACAGTTAAAGAACACACTGTATTTAAGACACACATGTTAGTCAAGGAAAGCACCAGATTGGTTCTCCTCTCGTCTGTTTGTCACAGTAATATTCTATATTAATTAACATGCTCGAAGATTGTGTATTCCTTCCCTCATAATATTGTAAACTCAATGAAATACTGAATGAAGGAATCAACACGCCGAATGATTTGATTACAGTGTATGTTCAATAAGGCCCCCTCCTACTTTGGTGTATAGTTCACTATGGCGTAGTAGTGAGTGACTATGGACTATGTCCAGGATGTGTAGTGTGTGGTGAACGGTTTGGAAAGCTGCCTGTATTCTTGTTACAAGATGTCTTCTCTTTCTATAGGGTTCACATAGTAGACAATTCGTGTAGAACAAACTGTACAGTGCCTACCGGAGTGTGGAAGCGACTATGCGAAAAGAACGAGAAACTTGTGCATTCACATCGAGAATTACCTATTTCTCCAAATTTCACTTCCCCTGCCTTCTCTTTTCTGACGCACTGCGGCTGACTCTCTGACATAGCAAATAGAGCAAGTTCATCAATCTGAATGCATGACCGGAAGTAACAAGGTCACTTTAATTTCCTCAAAAGGAAACATTTCCCCGAGAATCTGACTGCACCATCATTCTTAACATTCCACGAAGAGCATCCCTGATTTCTCTGTCAATATAGTTCTGAGACACCTTCTATACAGGTCATTACAGTGAGTGCGTCTCGACTGAGATTTATATACAGTATGTCTTTGTCTTATCCTACAACTCTTCTTGGACTGCAATCATCCATAGGAAGATTAGATATTCAATACAAGAGGAACTAGGTTATATCGTACCCAAGTTTACTGTGATGGTTGCAGTGAAAGATCTGTAGAATGTGTCTACATGTTGTCAAATGCATTAAGATCAACAAGAGGAAAATTTCTGTTGTTGCTAGGGTCTCCTTCTAGTCTTTAAGCTTCCACCACTTGATGTTCTCAGGGGCATAGAGGTCCTTAAATCCGCTATGCCTACCTTATGCAGAGGTGTAATACAGTCAGATGATATAACATTCACATCCTTTCTTCATCGTAGATCACGGTGCTGAACAACGATAAGGTCAATTTGCTTGCTGCAGTCACCACAAGTGAAACCTCAAATATGAGCTCCATCATCATATCAGGTACCGAAAGTATTACCACCATGGCAGCTGTAAAAATTCTTAGTGACCATCATGCGCATTAAGGTCATCACAGAGAAGTGGAAACTCATCTTCAGGATACGCTGCAACATGACCTCGTAGTTCCTGCCAATGCTCTTCTTTATCCAGGTCATCACAGCCAGATTGTGACATAGAAAACACAAGTTCGAGAGGATGCAACGTGGAATGTAATTCACATAAGGCTGTCGGAATAGCACTGAACCTCAGCAACTCAATCTTGCATGCTTGCGCACAAAATGAAATCAACACCATTCCTGCTGGATGTAACCTGGCAGATAAGTTCACAGACATCTTTGATGTCATGAGATTTCTGGCCTTTCCAAAGCGAGCAACTTAAAAACTAATTACATAGCTACACTTAAATTCTAAACCGGACTTACATTATCCAAATTGCAACAGGTTAACAGGAACAATAGAATGAAAAGATTAAGTAATAATAAAGCAAGAATGATATTTACTAATAAAATAATTATTCTACAATAATTCTAAGCCACATATAGATGCATCCCGACTACTATAGTTTAACTGAAGCAACAAATATTCCTAAAGTATGAATTTATGGAACTTATGAGAATGTAAATATTCCTTGACTATGTACATAAAATTTAGTTTCCTTGATACATCAAAGAGACAAAAAGGTGAATAGTTTGAATGTAATTATCAGTCAAAGAACAGTGGCCAGTTATAATCATAAATTTAAGCCATATTAATGAAAGTTAACTGAACATAACCTACGGCATATTGTTTATTTGATGGTTTCTACCATTTCTCTTTCACACCGACACAGATAGGTCATATGGCGATGATGAGCTAAAAATGGCTAGGAATGAGAAGGAAGCAATTGTGGCCTTAATTAAGGTACATTCGCACCATTTGTTTGCTGTGAAAATGTGAAACATGCACTTCAGGGCTGTCGACAGTGGGTTCGAGCCCAGCATCTTATAAATGCAGGCCAAGAGCTACATGGCCAGTTATTCAGTACAACAAGGAAACAATTGCTTGATTTCCTTCTCTTCCAATACTTACTGTGAGAGAATATTAATACGTAATTTCAAACAATACGTTAAAAAGTAAGTTTTTATTTTAGAAATTCAGCTTTCACAGTTCCCCAGATGTACATGCACATTTGGACGTAAGTTTTCATATACATGTCCAAAATTTTACGATACATGGGGTTACTTTGGAAAAGTAAAGAGTAAAGTAGATTCCCAAAATTCTATGCAGAGCATGCTTTCCTCCCTTGAAGTCAAGATGGGCTGCCTACGTATGCTCTTCGGATCTAGGATCGAGGTGGCCCTTACTTCTTTGCAGCTTCTCTGCATGCCCTTCACCAAGAATCCCTTTAAGAGACTTATCAAGCTTATCGGCATTGTATTTACGTTAGACAATGCTTCCAAATTTATGCTTATATTCTTGCAACACATTCCGAAGTAACCCCATGAAAGAACCTTACTCAGAAAAACAGCCAAAGACATGATTCTTGAGGTGATCAAGCTAATGCAAGTTGAACCTAACAGCACTTCAGTTAGAGTAAAACAATTCACATCAACTAACATTTCTTGACAATGTGAACATTTGGTACCACACGATACAACAAGCAATGTCTCTCACTGAGGGACAAAGAAAAAGAGACAACAATCAAGAAAAAGGTTTATCACAACAGTTCTATGAACTTTGACTGTCCTACATCAACACAGATCTATCCATATTAAGAAACAAAGTACACATATACGTGAAGATAAACCGACGTCCGGAATTATCGCATGGAATATTTGGAAGAGAAGTGTACGAAAATACTAATAAATTGCAGGGTATATGCTGTAAATGGGAATCATGGATCAAAGGTATCTGGGCATGGAGAAATACTCACAGGTCAATTTATCTCCAAAAGTGAGGAGACAGGGTTGGATCAAACACATTTCAATGACACTTGGGTGAAATATCAATTAAGAAATAGTAAATGTAATGATTATCATTATTTTACTGTAAAACCAATTATAGTATTAGCATTAACAGCTAAAAGATAGCTGGGCATCTCAGAGAAGTTAACTGTTAACAATGTAGAATGACACTACATAAGCACTGTACAAGTATACATATAGTTTCACCTTAAAGTTCTACACAATACTTTATAGTGCAAATGCAGTTTCCACACCACACACAGGATTTCAACAAACCAATTTTACCAATTCCGCATCAATATATCGAAATAATACACTTTTAATAATTCTGCATCATTTATACAGCAGTTTATACTGTGGAAAGAAATCTTTGTTTGCTAGCGGCTTAACGTCGCACCGACACAGATAGGTCTTATGGCGACGATGGGATAGGAAAGGCCTAGGAGTTGGAAGGAAGCGGCCGTGGCCTTAATTAAGGTACAGCCCCAGCATTTGCCTGGTGTGAAAATGGGAAACCACGGAAACCATCTTCAGAGCTGCCGATAATGTGATTCGAACCTACTATCTCCCAGATGCAAGCTCACAGCCGCGCGCCTCTACGCGCACGTCCAACTCGCCCGGTAAGAAATCTTTCACCTACAACATATTGTAACCGAAAATGGCATAACTGGAGTTAAAATTGAGATTGCCGCAAAAGCCTAATTTAATTCGGTCAGTGGGTCATTTACAACAGCTCTGGTGAAGGCC
Organism: Anabrus simplex; assembly: GCF_040414725.1. Lineage (NCBI taxonomy): Eukaryota > Metazoa > Arthropoda > Insecta > Orthoptera > Tettigoniidae > Anabrus > Anabrus simplex. The sequence continues at coordinate 19,891,395 of NC_090279.1, read as the reverse complement.
AGGATATGATAACATTGGAGAAATTCGCCTTTAGGCTCATTGCTGCATGGCCGTGTGGCGACCCACTCCTTTTCTCTTATTGGTCAGGAGGTTAGCATGCGACAGATATGAACAGTTAACATTTTCAAGGCTAACACCGCCCGGCATGTTTTCAGAACTCTTCACAAGAACAGTTTCGAACAATGATACTTTAAGAAGACGTGAAAAAAATTATGATTGGTTTCCAACTAATCACACTTTCTAGGCCGAGAACTGATAAAAGCAGTGTGTAATCGACGCTCAACTTACTCAGCTCCTACACTACTGATTTCATACTGCTCTACTTTAGAGCACAACTTCACTTCGCTTTCCCACTACAATTCTACGAGATGTTCTTCGCCAAGAGATGTTTATTAGTCGTGATGTCTCATAAAGGGAACACTTTATTTCGTCTTCTACAAGACATAACCACGACTATATTAATTCCAGAACACGTGAGGTATGCATAAATCATCTGAACCCGCAAGTTAAGTGTCGATTGACATTTAAATAGGCATGGTTGAAACACATATCAATGTGCCGCTTCAGTTAGAGAGAGAGAGAGAGAGTGAGTGTGTGTGTTTGTGTGTGAGAGAGAGAGAGAGGAAGCCTACTGATACAAGAAGCCTGCAAGACGAAGGAACAAGGGGAATCATCATGCTGCTTGCAAGAGGAATCTTTACTTTCATCATGGTGCACCTTGCAAGGGATATTCCTTCCGGAATGTCTAACTTAAAGGAGAGATCCCACCAAACCCTAAAGGGTGGTAAAGGGACCAATCATGAGACGTTGCCAGACATGAATAAATCAACTTCCATCACAAAATTTTAAGGAACTCTTTTAAATGTTAATTTCATTTCCAGAGGGACTTCATTCGTGAAATAATATTTCCTATTACTTTCTGCTGTTGCAGATTCTTATCGCTTCTGATCTACTTATTGATGTTGGTAAATTTTGTGAATGATTGAAATACACTCATGTCCATAAAATCCAGAACACCTTGAAAGACTAGAGATAGGAAATCTATATTCATAGGACATGTGCATTAGTATGTTCTGAAGACAGGTCCACATCAATATCTCTGTGCAACACCGACTGGTAAATTGTGCCTGCTGTGTTTTTAGTCTTAAGGTCTATAAAATGTGCTTAAATGTAGCTGTGTATGCTTTTATAATATACTTTATATTAGGCTTACACCTTGTCAAATTAAGTAATATAGACCTTAAGACTAAAAACAAAGCAATATGACAAAGTCATTCCAGGAACTTGTTTTACTCGTAAAACTTGAACGTGAATGATATAATTCAAGGTCATATGTACATAGCAAAGTTTTATCATATGTTGTAATCCATTTAATGTGTTCAAAAAGTGGTATCTCTTTAATATATAATAGTTTTCTAAACTTAGACATAAAACACAGTATTATTCACTCTGAAACATATTACCTAATGTCAGTCAAATATGAAATGTTTATGGGCAAGGTACAACTATTAACAAAATGTATTCTAATGTGAATGTACATGACAGCTGAGGATGACTTGTGAAGAGTCGAAACAGATCCTGTTATTAAGAAGAAAATTTTAATACATTAGTATTGATTAGGTGGATCTCTTTCTTTCTATGACATATTTTGTTCATCTATATGAGTTGAGAAACTAAACTCTTGGCACTAAGGTGACATAAGTGAAGTGTGCTTTTATGTCTATTTAGGGCTGACTGGACAATGTGAGTTGTAACTTCAAGGAGGGGGAGATTAGGGTGAATGGACTAGCAGGTAGACAGGTTGATGGGATAGGTGGGGAAGGGGAAGTGTGGCAAGGGAAAATATTGCTATGGTCAGAGGGATTATGGCTGTTTGTGGTATGCATTGCCAATTGCTAAAATGAAACTAAAACACAGCATGTGACTACACCCTATTAATGGTCAGCAATTAACATATTTTAGGTAATTGAATTGTCAGTAATAATAATAGTGAAAATATGCAACAGCAGATTAGGCATAGAGAATACTCAGGTAGGAGCTTTTTATACGTAGTGTTGACGTTAGAGCTATGTACACGTAATATGGAGGCCTGACTCAAAAGAAAACAAGTTAGAAAATTTTTATTAAAGAGTATGTAGATCGATAGGTGGTAGGATAAGAAGACTGATTAAGTGAATAGATATTTGGACAGATAGATAAATACAGTAAATGGATAGATAGATAGATAGATAGACAAATTTACTTGAAAAAATAAAAAAGCTAGCTCCTCAGCTGTGACTTACGGTAAACGATGGGTTTGGACTCACATAGTCAAGTAATCAAATAGCACGGCAAGAGAAGCTTATGCCATAGGAAGTTCCTTTAACTGGCACACTTATAATTTCATCCCGTTAGCCTTCTTGATTATGATGTCTCCTGAGTCAGTCCAAGTGTTTCTAAGACCAAAACACTGGATTGCTGTCGTCATGATCGACATTCTGGTAGCTGTAAAATCTTCACAGATTGTTGTGGATGAGCCTTTCAGTTTCCTTTTCCTAGTGAAGACATTCTGCCATGAGTGATAAGACTCAAATTTGAATAGGATAGGTCTTGTTTTCCATGGTGATCAAGGACCTAGTCTGTGACACCTATCAATATCATTAAGTGTAACATATGCACTTACTGCTTTGCACACGCTGAGCACTAGTTCATCTCAGTTTTCGTTCAAACATTCGGGGATGAAGAAAATCTTACATTATTCCTCCTGCTGTATTGCTCCAATGAATAACATTTGGAGTCCATATCCTCCTTCATTTTGTGGATTTCAACCTCCTTTTTATCAAGATTTTCAGTTAACTCTGAAAATGCTTCGGCATTAAATATTAAACTTTTTTCATGTTCTCTTATAACCATTTCTGTTATGCAGGTCAAAATGGCCTGCACAATTTTTTTAAGGAAGCTGTCCGAGTTAATAAAGTCGTCCAGCGTGCACTTCATGAGGTGGTCTACGTTGGCATGATTGGTAGTGGCTGGGCTTCTAAGTCTGTTGTTTTGGCGGCCCATTTTGTTTACAATGCAAATTGAAAGAAGAAGAACAATACCGACAAAATGTGTTAGTACGATTCATAAATACAAACGTAACACTGCCTCAAGTTTTTATCACTTCCACTGCTGTATAACACCTTCAAATCACTTGATTACTGAGGAGCCTCACTCACCCACGTCCGTGACGAACCATTTTATCAGATAGGTTAGAAACTCAACATGGCGCGGCCCGAATGGTGTCACGATGCATTACGCATTTACACAAGGTTTACCTACATCAGCACATTTAATAATTGTAATAATAATAATCGCAATAGCAATGAGCACTTGAATGAGTATTAAGTTCAAGTGATTTTCACACTTACCTGCATTCAGTCAGTGTTTTTTGTCTCTTTTTACATTTTATGAGGTAGTGACTATCGCACACGTCATTACATAGTAAACAAACAGAGTCATCTGTTGTCTATGTGCATATTTCGCTGTGGAAGCCATATATTTAAGCTATTAGAAAGCTGAAAATGCAATATAGGCCTCTCCATTAAGCAACAACACAGAATATAAAATAGTAAGCAAATCAAAACATTGAAAATTGGATCTACCAATCAGAGCGCTATAGGCTACCCATATAGCTACTGAAGCTATTGGTTACTTCACATTCAATATCACACTTGGTTTTGTTTGAATGTTTATTCAGTTTCCTTTACAATTTATTCCTGGCATAAAAGACATAAGCCTACCCAAGATTAGTGTTATAAAAATTTAAAAAATGTGCTTCTATTAAGGGATAAATAAGGTATGTCCATTTTATCTGGCCGAAGAACGAATTTCCAGATATTTTTTGAATTCCCTGATATTTCCTGGTTTACCCGCTATTAATCGAATTCTCTGACATTCCCTGATTTGCGGTTTTCCATGCAGGTGGACACCCTGTTAAACTCTTATTTGGGCCGATGACCTTGGATGTTAGGCCCCATAAAACAACAAGCAGCATCAAACCCATATTTGTACGGGGAGGCCACTCACTTTTTATTTTCGTTGAAGTGAAAAAAGGTTCATGACCGTGTGTTGCTGTGTATGTTTTTACTAGTTGATGTGGTAACCTCCTTTTGTCGAATTAGTCAAGTGGAGACGCTCATGCTTGAAGTTGGCTACAGCTTCAATGTTGAAATCGACTACTGAGGGATGTGTAATGAAGAATCAGTAACGAGAGAAGGGTAGAAAGATATTTAAGATCAGAGAACAAAGGGTTAAATTTTGTGAAAAACACTGTGTATACATTTACCTCCACCGTCAACCTTTCTGGTATGAACTGGTTGCCTTTGTAGCATCAGAACAAATGACACTTTCACTTCTTGTATTGTATCTGTGTGGTATTGAGGGAAGGGGGTGTGGCGGAGGAGAGGAGATGGGCAGAGCATTGAGCTTATGCGCTGTTGGCTGTAGGCTGAACATTTACAGCGATAATGGCACAAACTTCTTCAGAGTAGCTAAAGAAATCAAGACCTTTCTGTAAAACAACCTTCAGAAAACCAACTCTTAACACAACTGCAGGCATGGGACTAAGTTTCCTCCGTAACACTTTGACTAGAGTAATCAGGATCGTGATTTTAATCCCTTAGGCATGAGATCACGGCTGATGATGCACATGCAATGGGCGAAACATGTCCCCTTAAATTAGTATGACAAGATGAAATTCTTAATTTTAAGAACCCAATGAGTATTGAATACGAGGATTTCAATAAACTTTTGTAACCTCGTTGAATTAATGTACATTTCAATATGGACCAGTCATGAGATTTGTAACATATAATTATCTGAGATTGTTGTAAACAACCCACGGAGTGAAATTAAAGTCCACTGTTTGTATCGGAGTTGAACCATTTACACAAATATTATATTAATGTTGTGCAGGAAACTAACATCTCATATAAAGACTATTAATCCAATCATAGATCAAGAAGGCCATCTTCTTGTCAGTGGATGACTGCACAATACTCCAATACTAGCGGACTGGAAACATTAGAAATTCTGTATCACCTCACAAATATAATTATGATGGCAGAACACCTTGGACTACTTCATCCTGGCACTCAACACTCTGAGAGACAAGTTTAGGATCTCTTCAGAAAGGGGAACAGAAAGACGCCACACTCATACACATCTCAGGTGTTACATCGTGTCATACTAATTTATGTTTCGCCCATTGCATACGCATCATCAGCCGTGATCTCACGCCTGGGGGAATAAAAATCAGGATCCTGATTACTCTATGCGAGGTGTTACATAGAGGAATAATTAATGAGAAATACACAAATGGTGCCTTTAACCCTGACATATCCATTCCTTAAAACTAGAACAGACTATGCTGGCCCAAATCTAATAAAAAAATTGTGTGAAATCGAACGAGACCAGACTGTTAGCTAATAAGGCTCTCTACTTAGACATGATACCCGATCTCACCACAACAACATTTCTCTCCGCACTTTATCAACTTAGTTCTCATAGACGTCAACCCCTAAACATTTACAGCAATAATGGCACAAACTTCAATGGAGCAGCTACAGAAATCAAGGCCTTCCTGCAAAATAACCCTCAGAAAACCAACTCTTTGCACAACTGCAGGCATGGGACTGATGTGGCATTTCATCCCTCCTGCAACACCACACTTTGGTGGAAGCAGCTGTCATGAGTCTGATTTAACACCCCAGACAAGTGATGGATTCTTATCGCTTCACCAACAAAGAATGTACCATTCTTGAAACACATACATCCTCTCACCAAAGCTAAATGATGAACCTTTTGACACTTCTTACCTAACTACAACCAATTTCCTTATAGGAGAGCCAATTACTACACTCTCTGGTCATGATTATACTTCCTCTCTCATCACAACCTTGCCCGCATGGCTATATTTTCTGCAGCTAACCCAGAACTCCTGGATGAGATGGTGAAATGAATATCTCAATAAATGGGCAATGAAATACCCCATAGCAACATAGTCATACTAAAACAAGATGACACGCATGCTATGAAGTGGACGATGACAGTGATCAAATGTGCATCCTGGTAATGATGAATTATTCATGTAACGAATGTTCAGGTGAGTAATGGTGAACTTACAAGGTCTATTCACAAACACTATCCCTTACGAAGTATAAAACAGAAAGGCAAGATAACTCTTCAATGGCTTATTTATTCATTGCATGTTTAAGTAATATTGTTCCGAGATTATCTGTGGAACGCAGAGAGGTGAAAGAAGGTGTCAGCATTAATGGGTCTATCTACGATATCAACGATTAATTTAAACTTTAAAACAAAGGTTATATTTCTTTTCAGATCTCAAATTTAACAAAATTCTTCACTAGGTCAAGGAACAAAATATCAGGTACAAAATAGCAAACAAGAATAGAAATCCAAGGGTTGGAAATTACAAGTTTTGAGCTTCCAGCTCCAATTTACAAGTTTACAATGTCACAAATGTTGCGTTTGTTTAGATAACGAGAGATATCTCCCAAGACACAGTTCCAGAGAACCTTGCTCCAAACGTTACACATACGGCCTTCCAAACGCCCGACTGAAAATTGCACCAATATCAGACAAGAGTTTACATGCTCTTTAAATTCAGCCAAGGATGCTGTGCACGCAATTCCTTACAGCCTACTCAAGGAAACATTACACAAAACTATACAATTTCTGGCATCTCTAGGCACAACCTACAATTCCTTTACACAGCGGTATATTGTACCCATACTACTGAGCCTTCATGGAAGAGAACAACAGGTTATATTACTGGTCCAAACTCAAAATGTATGCAGTCGTAAACTTGCACTCCTTGAAATCCAACTTTTGAAACCCTACTTGGGCTTGTGGCCCGATGATGCAGAGGCTAATTCTACACAACTGAGGTGAATCGAAAGAGAAATTAATGAGTGATTTACAGAAGAAAAAGGTTACAAAATCGTAGTCACCTCAAGATAAACTGAAGGGGAATTCGAGAGGGTAACACACTCTCTATCCCCAATTTACAGTATAAGTCTGTATGAAATTTAACATTAGCAGAATGAAAGCTTACATTTTTTAAAACAGATGCTTACATAGTTAAACATTAGAAGCTTCCCCTCCTGTGAGTTTAAGGAGACAGCTACAGATATAGAAAACTGGTGACCATTACCTGGGCTGACGTTCTGCCTGCCAAACAATTAGGCCTCCTGTCTTAACACACACTCAGAAATTTGACGAGAATAAGACAAGATAACTAGAAAAAGTCGTGGTTTTTATACCCAACGGGAGGGTTCGAGAAGGCTCTGGGCAAAATCTGACCACACCCTCTCATTTTATTTGATACTCAAAAAGTTACAAGAAGCTTATGATTGGCTGAAAAATAAATACAGAAACTTTGTGATTGGCCAGACTTCAAAGCTGGCGAGATGAGAAGGAAGTGTTGCAAAACATTGAAGTATCAAAATAAATGAAAGTAAATTTAGTTGAAAAAAGTTATAAACCCAAAACTTCTTTAAATCAGTAATTATTCCACCTTGCACCTGAGTGCATGACCGTAGCTTTTTGTGGGGACATCTATGGAGAAAAATCCAAACTTTATGATGTACACCAAAACAAAACAAAGAAATCCAGTCAGTTTAGGAAACGTTAAAATAACATACTCAGTTATTCAGTAGTGACACTTCTGATAAATGTCCCTACTTAATGCATTAGTGGTTTCAAGTTTTGTTCGATAGATAGTGTTCCCTAAGGCACTTCTTTTCAATGTGCGGGGTTGAGGTGCACCTCCCGGTACAAATATTATAAGTCACAATGGACTAGTACCATCACAGACCACATTAGGGAGAAAAAGAATATTTTTCACTTGCCAAGAGATGGCTACAATGTGTGTAGTATACAAGCGAATAATCACAGTAAACAAGCATATCACCTGCAACTTGTATCAATAAATTATTATTTTGAAAACAATAATTAATATAATCAATAAGATAACAAAGGTGTTTCATTTGGAAACGACTAGTAAAATATTCTGTAACAGTAACAAAAGAATGTACCTTCCAGCTACTTTGTGTTCAAAACTAATTAACGAATTCAAAAGTATTAGTAGGAATGATACCAGCTACCAAATGACATACAGTAGAGTTCTTTGGAATAATCCTAACTGCTGCACAATTCATAACGCAAGATCGTGGAACAACTTGAAGGAAAAGTGAAAACTAGATATGTAAACAGTCAATCTCATAAAAAAGTATATTATCGGTAGGACTATCAATCATGTGGACTAAAAAGATGGATCAAACCCTGGTATCTGTTGAGCTATTTTCTACCCATTTCCATTATCTGACGATGGATTATCAAATTATATACATTACCTCAAGAGAGTCTTCCTGCAATGACTCTGGCTCGGTTAACTCTGATTTAACTTCTTCTTTCAGAGCTATCACTTCTGATACATGTTCAAAATTTTCCTATGGAAAATAAGAAATATTAGGTATGCTCATAACACACATCTACAAATACAGTCACCAACAAATGAGCATGTTAATTCATTCATTTCCAGTATTACAGTTACTTTTACAATTTCACTAATGTTTAAGGAAGATTTCTACCAGCAGAGGATTGTTATAACCAAAGGCTGTACTGAGAATGGTGTTACTATTCTTGCTCACTCCTTATGTCAGAGAAAGGATGAGACTGAGAACAAAATATAAAATGCCAAACCTTTTCTAGCCATACCAGAAGATATAATACCAGAGATGGAATGGGGGCTATCTCACACAGAATTTGGAAGGACGCAGCCATAGGCATAAACACTAAATTGTATGAACTGTTTTCATATGTTCAATCATATCAATCAAATGATAAAAGTTGTCTGAACCAATTAGAAGCGTTACATTTCTATATGATTTTTTGTTCTCAGCATAGAGTTTGTTTATAGACAGATTAATATTACTTGAAATAATGGAATCACATTCTCTACTATGGTTTTGCTGAGATCACAGGGGCTACATAAAACATTAATACAGTTCTGTTTGAAACAGCATATTTCAATGCTTCCAAGTGTAAAATACAAAACATAAACATGAAAGAAGCAGACTTATCACAGTCATATAACAGTGAAAGATGTGATGTAACCCAAAGTCAAAGCAGCTAGAAATGAAATATTGCACTACTATAAGCATGATATCTATTATTCTGTGAGGAGCTGAGGGGATGAGGACACCGTCAGTGGAGAATCAGCAGTGTTGGAGTGTATATCTGCAGTTTCAGAAGATCTTTTATGATCTACTACGAGACATTTAAATTTCACTCATAGATTCATAAAACCTTGTCAGCACTACAGGGGGGAGGGACTGTGATTAAAAGCTTATGTTCTCATGTAAATTAAGTAACTAATAAAATTGAATTAAAGTAACAAGTTCTAGAATATGCCAACATAACACATTCAATACAGAAGAGAAGAGTAGCCGAACTAAGGAATGGATGAAAAGGATGCACAAAAAGGACAGCGAAATAATGACAAAGAGGAAAGAAAAAAAATCTGTTTAATGTACCTTAAGTCCTTAAAGTGTCAGAGCCCACTAACAAGGGGCATATAAAAGAAATCATTCTCAGACATGGTTCTCTATATAACATAGAATCTGACCTGTATTTGAGGAATAAAATGAACTAATCACTATTCTGTCTTTCTAGAAGAATTCAACAACTGAGCAAAATACTTATTTTGAGAGAACGTACATTCAGATTTTGAGCTATTTCATCCCTCGTATGTCATAGGCAAATCTGCTCGTTCCTTAAAACACATAATATCTTCCAGCACATTGTGGATGTGAGGGTAACCCAGAATAATCACACCTGTGTTGACATTTCGTTTAGCAGACTGGTGTATCCAGGCTCAAAAACACTAATGAAAGATTTGTGATTTAACTTCTTCTACACTAATTATGGTAGGAGTAATAATTTTTAACATGTGGTGCTAATACTGGTGCAGTAGTGTAGGAGGATATTAGTTTTTTAAAGTACAATTGGCCAACCATCCTCTATTTTAATCAGAGGGGAAAAATAAAAAGTGCAACCCCTAAACCAAAGGAATTTCGATACTGACAGTAAAACGTACAGACTAATCCAAGCCCAACCTTAAGTTCCTAAGAGTTGGCAGCTTTGTGTAATGCGTTGTGGTGTATTCCCAGACAAATAAGCAAAACAGAGTTGTACTACGCATAGATGCTCATTCAGCAATTGGTGACTGCTGGTGTTAATACTGAGGAAGCACATAGAAAATTATGCCCCTGCCAAACTTATTCAGCTATTAAGGGTTAATTTCTGACCTCTATAAAGTTATCTGGAATGAGACTTACAGGTGATGCAGTTGTTTTTCCTTCAAGCCAGGCTGGTTCCTCTTTGATCTTTGCTTCCAGGTCCATTTTGCACTTCAAACTGAAGTAGTTAGAAGGTACTGGTATGGTTGATTACTTCCACTGACCTTAGACTGAAATATAACCCAGAAAAATATATTCCCTTATTGATGTCATTGATACTTATGGTGTTTGTCAACAAACTAAGCAACAATCGTGTCATTTTATATGACCATCTATATTATGATCATACCAAAAAACCCAAAATTTTACATTACAGTTGATATTATGATCATACCTATAGGACCTCAAGTTTTCTATGACAGATACTTCAATCAAAGCTAAGGACCTGCAGTTTTATATGATTTCAAAAACAGTGATCACTTCCATAGGAAATATAATTTAACTTATCTGTCGATATCAAGATCATAGTCAAAGGACCCCTGGTATTACATGACCAAGCTTGATAGCTGCAGTCGCTTAAGTGCGGACAGTATCCAGTATTCAGGAGATAGTGGGTTCGAACCCCACTGTTGGCAGTCCTGAAGATGGTTTTCCGTGGTTTCCCATTTTCACACCAGGCAAATGTTGGGGCTGTACCTTTATTAAGGCCACGGCCGCTTCCTTCCCAATCCCAGCCCTTTTCTGTCCAATCGTCGCCATAAGACATATCTGTGTTGGTGCAACGTAAAGCCAATAGCAAACAAAAAAAGTATTACATGACACCTTATATCGTATTAATAATAATAATAATAATAATAATAATAATAATAATAATAATAATAATACATATCTTTATTGCCCACCCTAGTGTACACCATCGGCTTACAGGCAATAAAGACAGACAGAGCGAAACAAATGAAAACAAGCAATAATAGCAACTACATCCCTCTTAAAACTACTTAACTACATTTACTACCTCTACATCTACTCAGTATCATCCCACACGTACGCGGATAGCCAGCACACATGCAGGACGATACCGCACTACTAACTACCCAAAGCCCAACCCCTGACTACCACCTAAAAAAAATAATTTAAAAAATTAATTAGACTGGTCGCTACAACAGCCCTGGCATGGAACACACGCCCACCAACCCGTCTACAGCAGCCACCAGCCTTGCCATGTGAGAACTGGTATCGTATCCCACTGACCCTCGCTGACAAACACTGTGTTCCTTTCCTTATCATGTGTTACAAGCCACCCTGGCTGAAACCAGACCCAACAAGTGGCCTGCAACACACTTCCGCTATGTACGTCACACATACTCTTGTCCATTGTCAGCACACTACCTTCGCTATCCTTTTCCTTTCCGTGCAGACATGCTCAAGTCTAACTTCTTTGGAGTGGGGTCAAGTCCCCACCCCTCCCTCTTCCCTTGATACGTCACCCTCACCTCTCACGCAATACTCCCGCTCTCTACATCTCACCTTATAAAACTTAAGACTTAAACATCAGCTAACAACCATTTAACATCCCTCATCAACGCACCTAAAAACAATTAAGACTTTTTTTTTTTTTTACACAGACAAACTTTTTTTATTCGAAGTCCATTTGTTCACTCAGTCTTCTCCACCTACCGTACCACACTTCACATATCAAACCGTCTCTAAACATCAGCTAACAACCATTTAACATCCCTCATCAATGCACCTAAAAACAATTAAGACTTTTTTTTTTTTTTACACAGACAAACTTTTTTCATTCGAAGTCCATTATTCACTCAGTCTTCTCCACCTACCGTACCACACTTCACATATCAAACCGTCTCACCTTATTAAGCTTCATACTTAAACATCAACTAACAATCATTTTACATCGCACTTCAAACAATTTGACTTTTTTTAACATTTCACTTACACACAAACAAACAGTTTCCATTCCAAATCCATTAGTTCACTCCGTCTTCTCAGTCTACAACACCTCAATTACATCAAACTGTTAGATCCCATTTCTTCCATCCTCTTAAACTTAATACATAAACATCAAGAATCCCTCAATTTTACACCCCTCATCAAGGCATCTACACCATTTAAATTTTTTTTTATGACCTACTTTCATAATTTCCATACTGCCAAAATTTTCTCCTTAACTACATTCCCACTTAATCTATCTCAATTCTATCACATATACCTTCTTTATACTCCCTCCTCACACAAATACACTTAAACAATCCCTTTTTTTTTCACTCCTCATTTACACACCAACAGACAGTACTCCATTCCAAGTCCATTAGTTCACTCAGTCAACTCACTTTTTTTTTGTTTTATTTATTTATTTTTTATTTTTTACTTCCACCTATGCTTTACACTACCCTCAAACCTACTCAACCTCCCCTTTTCTCAACACTTACCTAATTTTCTCAGGCTTTCCCTTTGCCCCAGGCGGATCACCTTTCCACGGGGCAAGGTGCTCTCCCCCTTTCCCCTAACACTACAGCCCCCTCTTCTGATATCATGATTACCATGATACCCTTCCCGCATTTGCTCAGGGCGGATATCCATTTCTCTGAGCAGAATGCCTTCCCCCTTTCTCCCTCAGCACGAACCACATTATCTGCACAACCCCTGTTACTCCCTCAATTTCTTTATAAATATAGCTCTGGCCACATTTAAGAACTTCGCTATATTCGTTCCTTTCTCCCACTCTCTACATAACCAAGATGTATCTTATAGCTTTCCCCTACAATATTCCGCTCCTTACTTAGTAGTTTGATCTTTATCTCTGCCAAAGGTCGGCATTGATTAAAAATATGCAGGTCCTCCCACTTCTCTCCACATAACACACATCTATCCCTATTCTCACTACCTACCCATCCCCTATTCCTCGGAACACCCAATAGCCACCAATACAAACCTCTCTTATCCCTTCTACCCTCTAACTCCGTTTTCGGGTTTATTACTTCCACCAATATATTTAATACTGATAAAGAGACTCTCTCTCTACATTCCCCTATTAAGCTCTGTCTTTCAATATCTAGTAGTCTTCCCTTTATCCTTTCCCATACCCATTTATTCCTACCATCCCCCCAGACCTCTCCATATATCCCCAATCCAATCTTTTGTAACCATTTTTTGCACTTATTCACCCAGTAACCTTCATTCGTCATACCTTTCTGAAAATTAAACGTTTCTTGCACTTACGCACCACCCTTCCCTTCCTCCAATCTAATCCAGTACTTGAACACCCTCTTAGCTATTTCAACCTCTAAAAGACTAATCTGGCCCCGGCATTGGCTGTACAATTCGGTAGGTCCATCATGATCTTGCTAAATTTCGCCACCACCTGGTTTAGTTCACTCCTGTCTTCCTCCATTCCCCATACTTCAACCCCAAATAGCATTTTGCCCATTACCAGTGATTTAAACACCATTTTCTGAATTTTGTATTTAACGTCTGGAAATTTCTTTTCTAATACCCCTACTACAGCAAGCGCTCCTCTTCCTTTAAGTTTTGCCTTCTTACACTGATTTTTCCAAGAAGCATTCTAACTATTACACCTAGGTACTCAATTTTTCCCCCTTGTTTAATTTCTTCCTGCTCCAGCCTCTAGACTTCCTTATTCTTTCTCCCACCCCTTTTCCTACACACCATTATCTGAGTCTTTCTTACATTTACTCTGAGAGACCATTTCCTAGTATATTCAACTACCTTGTCAACCCTTTCTGCAGCCCATTTGCCGTCAAAGCCAAAATCAATAGGTCATCCGCGAATAGCAACCCCGGAACCTCCATTTTCCCTACCCAAGGGCATTGCCATGCTTCTCCACCATGACCCTCTAAAATATTATTTATAAATAATATAAATAATATCAGGGATAGCTTACATCCCTGTCTCACCCCGCTTTTCGATTCAAAACACTCAAACTTCCATCCTGCAATTTAATCATCACAAACACTTCTTCATAAATAGTTTCAATTGCCACCCTCAATTTTTTCGACATTCCAACCTCCCCTAATCTCAAAAATAGCGCCTCCCTACTGACCGTATCAAAGGCTTTTTCTAAGTCAATCGCTGCTATAAATAATTTACGCCCTGCTATCCTCACATACTTTGTAATCAAAGTGTCCAGAATCCAAACATTATCAACTGTATTACATCCTTTCCTAAATCCATTTTGGAACTCAGATATCCTACCGTACTGTTCCGCCTAATTTGTTATCCTATTCGCCAAAACCCCTGTGTACACCTTTGACAGCGAGTCTAGGAGTGTAATTCCTCTATAGTTGTTTGGATCACTACTAGCTCCTTTATTTTTATAAATAGGGCATAATACCCCCTTCCTCCATTCTCTAGGAAAGTTTCCTGTTTCCAGCAACCTATTAAAGAATTTCACAATCCCTCTCAACATTGGTTCATTTGCCCCTACCTCTTTCCATACAGTATTGGAAATACCATTCACACCTCCTGGAGCATCGGGTCTAGCATTTTTTAATACTGTAATTACCTCCTGCCTTGTTATCTCCCCATCCAATATTGTAATGCCTACTTCCAGTTCCCTTCCAATTTGTGACTTGTCTATTTCTCTACCCAATTTCCTCTCCCCTTCTAAAAGCCTTTTAAAATGCCTAACCCACTCGTTTTCTCCTATTTTATCCCCCTTCCCCTCCGGTTTCGTTCTTCTGATCTTGTTTATTGACTCCCAAATCCTCTCAAATTTCTTCTCTCTACAATATATATTTATTTTTTCAGCTTCCGCCTCCTTCCACCCTCTTTTCTTCTCATTCAATACCTCCTTATATTCCCTTCTCAATTTACAATATTTCTTCCTTTTTTCTTGCACACCCTCCTTCCTAAACTCTGCTAGGGCTCTCATTACAACCTCACGTTTTCTCCTACAGTCTTCATTAAACCATCCATTCATGTTATTCTTTCTTCCCTCTACCCTTCTCCACACTTTCTTCCCCACCCTCCATACAGGGAGTTCAATTAATTTTAGCACGTTATCCATATCATTCCCTTCTACCGCCCTTTCAATTCCTACCCTTAATATATCTCCCTCCTCTTTCAAATGCCGTCTTAATTTCTCTTTAGTATTATCATCCCATACATACTTCCATCCTCCATTCCTATACCTCTCCTTACTTTCCTCCATCTTTCCCTTCTCATCAGCAACCAAAGTTCTCAATTTTATTTTGATAGGCATATGTTCTGTCAACCCATATTCTAACACCTCAAAACTTATTATTTTCCTTAACGCTATCTCTGAGCTTATTCCTATGTCCACCACACTCCCTCCATTTGTTGTAATATACGTCAAATCTCCCACACTATCCCCCTTCATCCACCCATTTAAAATAAATAAATGTTCTAGAGCACATAACTCTAATAACCTTTCTCCATAACTATTTACAACATTATCCTTACTCTTCCTTTGCAGTACCCCGTCTACTTTTACTTCTTTGCCGTATACCGGTACTCTATTGCTCACTCTCGCATTCCAATCCCCCAATAAAATCATCCCATCTTCTACATACATTCCTTTAATTGTGTTTATTTCTTCAATCAATTCGTCAAAAAAATGTTTATTTGCATACACTGAATCGCTCGGATGGTTATAAAGCAGTGACAGACAAATTGCTTCCGCTGCCCCCTTCCCCATTTTTACTCTCAACCACACCACCCCTTCTACCCTAGTCTGTAACGTCTCCACCCATTCAGCTATCTCATTTCTTATTAAAACTACTATGCCCCCTGGGTTTCGGCCCCTCTTCCCTATTTTTTTCCTTAACACGTTAACTACTCTATAACAGTCCCATGTAATTTCAACCCCCTTTCCTAACCACGTCTCTACTAGAGCAATAATCTCAAAATCTTTCACTAAATCCACAATTTCCTTATTCCCTAACTTCCCCATCAACCCCTCAATATTCAGCATCCGTATCACCATATCTAGTTATTTATTTCCTCCCCCTCCCTCCCTATACTTCTGCATTTCACCACTTCCCCCCTTACTTCTCGTGATTCTTCCTTTTGGCTCCACCCCATCCCTCTCTTTCCTCTCACCCCCATCCTTCCCCTTTTCCGTGCCAGAGCCTTTTTTCCCACCCCATAGATCTTTTAAACTTAAGGATCTCGCCTTATTTAATGCCTGCTTTCTCTCCAGGTTTATTTCTGCATTACTCCTATTCGGGGAGGTTGAGTCACTACCCTGACTCCTTTCCCTTCCCGTCACCTCTTCACTACCTGTATCCACTTCACTACGGTCTAGTGTCCTACTTGTTGATTCACTCCTTCCTGGGCGGTTCTGACTCACCAAGGACTATGCTGTCTTCACTACCTGCCCGCTGACACCGCAGTCCCCTCTTCTCTCTTCCTTCTCCGTATTGATGTCGCACTGCTCTCGATTTCTGCAACTCATTTCCTCCTCACATTTTTCCATCCTCAGCAGTTCCTCCTGTGTCCACGATCGCGACCAATTTCTGCCTGAAGTTACCAGACACCTCCCCACTATCTTGACTCGCAATCCCTGTGCTCTAGCACGCCACATATGCCACTTATAGACATCCAACCGCATCCTGTCTTCTTTCTCTATCTCAGCCTTCAAATAAATGTTCGATCCTTTCAAATTTCCAGCATTCCTCAGAAGTATATCAGCCATCAGGGTATATCGTATTAATAGCTATCTAACATACAGTTTTATATGCAACTGAAACTGCAACAAGATGACCTTTCTTGAAAATTTATTGACTGTACGGTTTGCATATCACTCTGATCACTGGGATCCATATACTGGAATCTTCCTACCATTTTTATCCTTTGCAATCGGCTTCAAAACTAACTGAACAAGTTCACAGTTCTTTGAGATGTGTTCTATCAAAAGTTTTCTTCCCAGGATCAAATTCTCTCAAACCATTCTCCTCTCATTAAGCTTATTCACTATCTCTTTATTTGAGACATGTTCTATCAAAATGATCTTCAAGAACTTCTGATAACACGGCATTTAAAAGGCTTCAAACTCTGTTTTTCTTGGCACCAGTTATTATCTGTGTTTCACTTACATATGGTGTAATACTCCTTACTCAGCGTAAACATAATTTTAAAAGTTTTTAATCTGTTCAACCTAAAGAACGTGACGGAGAACAGATGGGAATTTAGGCTGGATTCAGTGATGATATTTATTGATAATGAGAAGGCATATGTCAGTGTACCATGGCAAGTGGTCTCAGATTCATTGATAAAAAAGAAGGCAGGGAGAGGTGAAGAACATATTATAAAAGCCATGAACGAAAAGTGAGTAAGTAGTATGAATACTAAGATAGGACAAACAAACTGGTTCAAAGTAGAAACAGAACTTCAAAATGGATGTGTTTTATCCCCTCCAAAATTAATTACAATCATTGATGAAATCCATAAGAGTATACGACAAAAAAATGAGAACCAAGGAGGCAAAGGTCTCACTCTTTGCAGATAAGATAGTAATAAGTGGAGAAGATGAAATGGAAGGACAAGAACAAGATAATGTAAGGAATCAGGAGATGGAGGAATATGGAACGAAAATCAGTGTGGAAAAGAGTACAATAGTAGTGGTGACGAGAGGTAATAGAGAAGGAATTGGGAATATTGAAGTAAATGGAAGACCATTAGAAGTTGTGGAAAGCTTCAAGTATTCAGGGAGAATAATTGAAGAAGATGGGAAAATAAATTAAGAAACTGGATAGAGACTTGAACAAGCCAATGAGTTTTACCAATGTGTGAGATGTATAGTCTGTAACTGGGACATCCAACAGAATGCAAGAAAATTTTGCATCCAATGTATTACACACCATGGACAACAAAAATACATGATGAACGCAGAATGCAAGAGGCCAAGATGAAATTATTTAGAGAAATAATAGGGAGGGCATAAAGGGATAAAGTCAGAAATATAGAAATGAGGGAGTGAATTGGATTCCCTGAACTGAAAGGCAAGATAGAGACACATAAGCTGAAATGGTATGGACACATGATGAGAATGGAAGAGGATAGAGTTCCACAGTAAGTATTTACAGAGAAAGTCATAGGAGAATGACATCGGAGAATGCCCAGAACGGGGTGAATTGATACGGTAAGGAGAGTACAGAGAAGAGTGGAGTAAAATTAGAAAAAATATTTGAGGAAGGAAAGGAGTGGTGGAGAGACAAAAACTGAGGAGGTTCATGATTCACATTTCTACCCAGAAGACTGGAAATGGAAAATGAAGAAAATTCTGTTGAAATGAAGACAAAAGTTTATACAATACTGCTATCAGCTCATTTCATCGAACAATGCCAGCAAACTTTACTTAAGTGCCTTTTCTTTATTTTTCTATGCATGTCATGTCTAATGACACAGCCAAGTGGTGTTTAACAGAGAGCCCCTTGTAGGGAGTTCCATGTCGAACGAGTGGTTTAAATGTTAAGCAGTTTTTATTGTTTCGCAGGTGGTACGAAAATTGTCTATGTTGAATACACACAATATTAAACAGAAGGAAGGATCCACCTTTCAATACTCCGTTTTAAGTTGAACCAAATAGAGGTTACAACTTGTTCGTTTGGGACAGGTTTCAACACATTTGAAGTGTCATCATCAGCCAATTGGCAAAGCAGTGCAAAAATTAAGTCATAAATGTCTAAAAACAACTAACACAGTGATCACAACTTAACAACGGAGTATTGAAAGGTGGAATCTTCCTTCTGTTTAATATTGTGTGTTTCTCTATTCAATACGGGAAAATCATGAAATTTTTAACTTTATATGTTGAATACCTCGAGTAGTGCCCCAGAGAATTCATTTCACCCAATTGCAGTGTTCATTAGTCACTTTGTGATATTTTACTGTAAATGTAAACATACTGCACAAACAATGAATACTACAATTTCTCCTACAGGTAATACAAGCTTCGTTCCTGTGGCTAATTTTTTAGATTCATACACATTGCCAGGGAATACATTTCTATGTAAATACATATCTATTCAGGAAACTATGCTCATTTGTATTTTATATATTTTAATGTAGGGGACAATACTGAAATGTGCCGTGTTTACTTGTTCTGATTACCGTTTACAGTTTCTACAGCCAGAATTTATTCCTGAAGATTGTTCTTCCATTCCTGAAAGCAGTTTAATGTTGCACTAACAACTCCAAGGTAAAGGGTTAAGATTAGGTATGCAGTGGCATTAATTAAGGTTAATTAATGATAAAATGGGGAAACCACGGAAACGTTTTTCAGGGCTGCAGATACTAGTATTCGACCCCATGCAATCTTACCACCACTCACTCCTGAAAATCTTTTACACAGCAATAAATCAGAAAGACAGCCGACAATAACCTAAATCATCACAAAAAATACCAGAAATAGCTGCTGCGGGGTATTGATGTGATACAGAAGAATCTCCATAACAACACTGATAAAAGAAGATACAGATATCCTAAATGGAAACCTCTCAAGAATTTGAACCCTATTTCCATATGTCGCATCATACAGAGTAATGAACAACTCAACATTCACAGCCTCACTATAAAATTGCACACAGAGGTAAAAAACACAGCAAAACAATATCGGTAATTAAAATTACACACTAAATATTGCAATTTTTTGTCTAACTACCATCCGCATTTCTTCATCTGCGATGCTCTTCAGAAAAAAAATCCTCATTCCACAAAATTTAGATACATGATAGATTGCTACTACACACAACTTGCAGGCACTTGCAACGCAAAGGCTGGGAGTTTTCTAAAAAGCATGCTAGTTATATGCGTATTCGTTTTTAATGCTAAATTAAAAATAAAATTTAAGAAAACTAATAATTTTAAATATTAAAAATATGTAGAATGCTGAAACTGAGAAGGATTAATATTAACTTCTAATATTCTCACTTGAGATCTATACATTTAGCAAATGTACATTATTGAACTTGAACATTACCGACAATATGTTAGAGGTTGTGGACGCAGTGTAAAAAGACATAAATCACAATTCCTCAATGAAGAAAATCCGTAACTTTCTTAACGGAATAAGCTGCAGAATTGGCCTTATTTAACAACATACCAGCCACTTCAAAACAAAACCGGATATTTGAATGTTGTTCAACCACTTGAAACAAACTTTTGAAGTACAAATTTGATTTCTAACAGTCAGTAGAACAGGCTGAATTTAGGAAAGGATGTATTACTGAAGACTTCTTCTTCTTCTTCTTCTTGATACTTATGGACTCTTTTTACTGTCGTCCAGCCACTATGCGTATAAAAAGGAGATCACACGCCAAACAGAGTCCAAAAAACATAGGATATGTGCATTTTGCACATATTATAGAGGGTTGAAAAAACTTATGTCTTGAAGCAGTCTAAGGTAGGGATGGGCCACTCGATCGCCTGCTCGAGCAGGCTCGAGTGCTGACGTCACGAACTGGTGTGTCGAGCGTGGTCGAGCCAGATCAAGCAACACGGAATCCCCTCATGACGTAGGCTTGCATGTGCGCTAAGCAGGAGTGTGTGTTAGGGCTCGAGCCACAATTCCGTCTGCACTCATTCTCGTTGATATTCACCTTCCGGCACTACGCGTAGAGTAGAAGTAGAGTCATTAGCGATAGCGTCCATTCTACAGAAATACATACGTACCGTAAGTCATAGTGGACGCATCAGTTTATTAAATCCATATATGCCCAGAATTACTTTTTTTTATAAAATGGAAGTGACTGCTCGACATGGCGATGAGCTCTGCATAGTGATAGTATGTGTGTGGTTTTCCTTCCGTTACTTGGTCGCTACTTCCATTTTTGGTTCTTCTGAACATTGTATGTATCATTTTAATAATATATTCTGTTCAGTTTTATTATAATGCTATATTTACTATTTCTCCTACATAATAAAAAAATGTGAACAGACCTGAAGTCCTGCGTCCGATATAATATAACTGGGTTTTTTGCTATTGGTTTTACGTCGCACCGACACAGATAGGTGTTATGGCGACGATGGGATAGGAAAGGTTTTAGGAGTGGGAAGGAAGCGGCCGTAGCCTTAATTAAGCTACAGCCCCAGCATTTGCCTGGTGTGAAAATGGGAAACCACGGAAAACCACTTCGAGGATGGCTGAGGTGGGAATCGAGCCCACCTCTACTCAGTTGACCTCCAGAGGATGAGTGGACCCCGTTCCAGCCCTCGTACCACTTTTCAAATTGCGTGGCAGAGCCGGGAATCGAACCCGGACCTCCGGGGGTGGCGGCTAATCACGCTAACCACTACACCACAGAGGCGGACTTACTTACATATTACGCCGTATCATTTCTCAGGCGATAATATTACTCTAGGATAACAACCATATAATCCATATACTCCTATGTTGTGTAAGGGATTCAATGTATTCCGTTAATAATGTTAAGGCGTTATCATTGTAAATATTATTTTCATGGTACGAAATATAATAAGCTATTTCTGAAATTGTCGGGTGAGGATATAGTTTGTTCAGTTGTGTTCCTGTACACACACTGGTTTCATTTCATTAGCATTAAAAGAGCAAAGAAGATTGCCACTCATCTGATTTAGTACAAGGTAATCACTCATAGATGGCAGGCCATACTCCTGCTCGAGTACTGCTCGACCTAGATCGAGCAGTGACGTCATCAGCTCGAGCCGCTCGAGCTGCGCTCATGCCCATCCCTAGTCTAAGGGTTCACTGTTCACATACAACCAAAACTTGCACTGGATTCAAAGATGGAAGCCAGAACAGCACGCAATAATGATAGGTATAAACTTGTGGAGAGAACAAAATATATGGAGCACCAGTAAATATGATCGAGCTGCGAACATGTCATGTAAATTCTTGTATGGAACGTAACAATGGAAAGCAGGTGAGAAGGGGGAAAATAAGGGTGTGTGACACAGAAAAAAGCACAGGGACACAAAGGTAGTAAACTTCACGCCGAAGTGGCCAGTCTTGGCGACTTGTCTACTACTCAAACACAACACCGGGCCTACAATTGGGATAGACAAACACTTAGAAAAAATGTAGTATGGAGAAAGGAAAAAATTAAAGCTAATGGGAGTATTAATTGAAGGAATATGGAGGAGTTGAGGTATAGGCCTATACCAGAGAATTTAGTGCAGAAATGAGAATACTATCCTAAAAACAGTAGTGCGCAATGTTCTGATTTAGTTGGTGAAAGACGAATGTACCGGAATTACGTATAGTAATGTTTGAAGCACGAGGAACGGGAGTAACAAAAGACTGTAGCTGTGGAAGGTAGCAAGACAAGCAGTAGCAACTAAAGTGAAGTATAACGGGAGCCAAATGAAAACTAAGATAAAATGAAAATGAGTGAATAAACGTATATACCAGCGAAATATGTAATTAAAGGACCAAAAGCGTGGAATGATTAGAGGGTCAAATGAGCATCGTCAATAAATTGATTAAGAACTGCAATGATATCAGATGAGAGATCAACTAGTAGACAAGTAAGACTTGTAGGAAAGGGAATTTTCATTCGTGTCAGGCTAGCGAGTAACTTACGCCGGGGTGCAGAATAGAGAGGACATTGAAAAATGAGATGGTTACTATCCCCTTCTAATTCACCACATACACAGTTAGGATGATTAACTAAACGAAACTTGTATTGCGGCGTAAGGGAATGATTGAAACGTAATCGAATTATGTTAGTGATATGTCGACGTGTGTATGAACCCTCGGCAAACCGGGGTTTTGTGGTAATATGTGGTTGTAGTTGATAATAATACGTGCCTCTAGAACGTGCAGTTTGATTCCAGTCATTTTGCCAGGAGCTGTAGGCCATGTCCTTAAGACTGGGATAGAAATCAAGAGGGGGTATAGCTACTGTGAGAGGGGGCGTGGGGAGTCGACTAGCTTCTTTAGCAGCAGTGTCCGCTAGATCATTACCAAGAATATTGGAATGTCCCGGTATCCATACGAGTGTAATATATATGCCATTTTGTTCAAGGTGATAAAGTAGGGATTTAACAGTATAAATATATAAATTTAAGGATGGAGTAACAGAGGATAATGCCTGTAATACACTTTTAGCGTCGGTATAAATAGTAGCTTTTGGCAAGGAATGTTGTTGTATGTAAATTAATGTTTATTGAATGTCAAATAACTCTGCAGAAAAGATGGAGAAAGTAGTCGGAAGATGAAAACGTTCAATTGTGTTGGAGTCTCTAATAACAAAAGCAGCACCGACTCCTTGGGGTTGTTTTGCCCCATCTGTGTAAAAGTCTACACCGATAACAGAGGGAGATATGCGCATTCTTTTTGACATGGGGTAGGCGCAATCAGCGTTAGCTGACGATCCTGTTAATAAAGATGTATGAGCAGTGGCGGCTCGTGACAAAATTTTTAGGGGGTTCACAACATTTTTGTTCATGTCTCAAATCAGCAAAAAAGTAACATAGGTACATAAATCATTTCACTAACAGTTCCTTGTACGGTTCCTTCTTCACAAATACTTTGGTAGAACCCCTGTAACCGAGGATAAATTTTATACGAGACTAATTTGTTAGTGTAGAACAAAAGTAAAATTCACAATAACTTTACTACACTGAGATTATTGAAGGATGCGAGTACTATTCTTGGTTTTCAAACAGCACGAATTTCACCTGGGTGTTAGTGTAGAACCAAACCAAACCTCATGGCCTACCAAGCGACTGCTGCTCAGCCCGGTGGTCTGCAGATTACGAGGTGTCGTGTGGTTAGCACGACGAATCCTCTCGGCCGTTATTCTTGGCTTTTTTGACCGCCATCTCACCGTCAGATAGCTCCTCAATTGTAATCACGTAGACTGAGTGGACCTCGAACCAGCCCTCAGATCCAGGTTAAAATCCCTGGCCTGGCCGGGAATCGAACCCGGGACCTCCGGGTAAGAGGAAGGCACGCTACCCCTACACCGCGGGCAGGCTGTCTTAGTGTAGAACAGTAGCAAAATTCATAATAGCTTTACTGCACTGCGAACACTGAAGGATGCGAGCACTATTCCTGGTTTTTAAACAGCACGAAGTTCACCTGGATATGACGAGAAGCATAGAAGAAATGTGTACCGCATTTACCGGTAAATTTTTTTAAAATAATTATTTCCGAATTGACCCCAATAGTCTCCACATTATCTCGGTTAGTCAGGTTCTACTGTTTCACATGGTAATTATTCTCATTTTGCAAATTATAGCCACTACCGGTACTCTAAACAATTTAGCATGCAGTACAACCAACAATACTAGATCATGCTTATTTAAATGATAGGATTTAGATTAGCAACTCACGTAAATGCTGATTATTTGTACAGGAAAGCAATCCTTCTGTCCTTCAATCGCGAAAATTTCTCAATCACTTTACGATTGAAGTCACTGATGATGTTGACAAATCTCTTCTCAATAGCAAGCATAGCCAGCGCTGACAGTCGTTCTCCAGTCATGGTGTTCCTCAGAAACGTTTTAATTCGTATTCAAAGTAGAAAAACACCTCTCGGGCTCCGCTGTCGTAATTGGGGTTGTGACAACAATTCGGAGTAATTCGCATACTTGTGGAAATGTGTCCCTATCTAGTTCATTGTCAACCAGAAACTGCGACATGAAAATGGCCCCATCATCTTTCTGAAAGCCATTTCTCATATACAATACTTCTATTCAGTCTTCAGCTGTGTCTTATTTAGGCAGGGATACATATGCGCCACTGCATTCAGTTCTCTTTCTGGAAAAGAGTCTGAATAGACACCAAAATGCCTATTCAGAATTAGGGTACTAGCGAAATCTGCCGGTAATGTAATGCAATAGTAGCTCCTGGGAGGCTAACCATAATAGGGGAGGTGGCGGACCCTTGTGGTCAACTGTAATACTGCCACTGGGTTGAGGGTGGCTCTAGACGACAAGGCACGTACCTTACCGTGCTCCTCGCTAATGGGAATATCAGTGCAGAAAACCATGACGTCATCTGCTTTGCGCATGCGTATAGTCTTCAGCACAATAGCGCATTATCCAGTGTGCTCGCTGCACTGTCAATCAAAACGAACAACTGTCGGTGTAACGGAGCTACGATATAAGTCGATTATCGAATGCTTTCGATCGATTGTCGAAATCAGGTCGAAAGAAAAGAATGAATGCGTAAATATGTAATAAAACTAGGTGTTCACGTGCTCCTGTGCTCCTGAGAGCCCACCGCCACTGTGTATGAGAGAAAATTATTGTGGGTGTGTAGTGTAAGCTTGCAAATGGAGTAGAATACATGGGTATGGAAGGAGTTCTAAGGATCGAAGTGCAGAATCTGTTTATAATGGTATATGCAGTATATATAGCTGGCACGCGTCCCGATCTAGGCGGACATTGTTGATAGTAGTCATGTAAGAGCTGTAGCTTTCGAATTAAAGGGGAAGATGAAAAAGCAAGCCTTTTAATCAGGTATTTTTGTGAGAGCAATAAACGCCTTATCACAAGTGGGACTTCACTCGTTTCCACTAATAATGCATTGGTTGGGGTAGTCTTAAGTGCTCCAATACAAAGGCGTAAAGCTTGAAATTGGAGGGTATTGAGTGGAATAAGCGAGGTAACTGAAGCGATGTCTATTATGTGAGCTGAATAATAAAAAATGGAGCGTATAGATGCTTTGTATAAGGAAAGAGCAGTATTGGGATCGGCGCCCCAGTTACGACGAACTACAGTTTTAAGAATTTTGATAAATCCATCAACTTTTTGACGTATCAAAGTAATATGACGTTGCCAGGTGAGTTTGTGATCAAAGATTATGCCAAGGTATTTATGATGAGCAGTGAGAGGGATACTATATCCCTCAAAAGTAAAGGGAGAGTGATCATATGAACGCTTATGAGTAAATATCATTGCCGCACATTTTTCGATGAATAGTTGAAGGCCATTATCTTGAAACCATATATACAGGTGACTCATGACCTGGTTCATCAGCTGTCGGACAACATCAATGTTGTCTTGCGATGTGTAAAGAACTATATCATCTGCATAAATAAGTACTCGGGCATATTGTGAAATGAGATGTTCCAATTCACTGATATAAAGGGCAAATAAAATTCCGCTTAATATATCACCCTGAGGCAAACCATTACAAGCAGAGCGGCTGGGTACGTGATGATACGATGATTTAATATTTAATGAGCGATATGTATATAATTTTTGCAGGATAACAATAAAGGCGGGAGGTATGCCTTTTGCCGCTAATTTTTCCCAAAGACAGTGGAGTCATATGCACCTTTGATATCTAAATAATATAGAAAGAGTACTTTACTTTCGATGTTTGGCTAGGAGCAGGTCAATAGTAAAAATATTAATAGGATCTTGGGTGCTTTTGCCTTTAAGGAAAGCATATTGATATTTAGGTATTAACCAGTGGCGGTGGGCTCTCAGGAGCACAGGAGCACGTGAACACCCAGTTTTAATACATATTCACGCATTCATGAATAATTTAAAACTTTCCTTTCTTTCGACCTGATTTCGACAATCGATCGAAAGCATTCGACTTATATCGAAGCTCCGTTACACCGATAGTTGTTCGTTTTGACTGACAGTGCAGCGAGCACACTGGATAATGCGCTATTGTGCTGAAGACTATACGCATGCGCAAAGCAGATGACGTCATGGTTTTCTGCACTGATATTCCCATTAGCGAAGAGCACGGTAAGGTACGTGCCTTGTCATCTAGAGCCACCCTCAACCCAGTGGCAGTATTACAGTTGACCACAAGGGTCCGTCACCTCCCCTATTACGGTTAGCCACAGCCTCCCAGGAACTACTATTGCATTACATTATCGGCAGATTTAGCTAGTACCCTAATTCTGAATAGGCATTTTCTAGCTCGTTGTGAACAGGTGTTTGTAATCGCGGGAAGAAGTTTGCTTTACATCAGTGTATTCAATCGTTAAGTGATTGAGAAATTTGCGCGATTGAAGGACAGAAGGATTGCTTTCCTGTACAAGTAATCAGCATTTACGTGAGTTGCTAATCTAAATGCTACCATTTAAATAAGCATGATCTAGTGTTGTTGGTTGTACTGCATGCTATAAATTGTTTAGAGTTGTGGCTATAATTTGCAAAATGAGAATAATTACCATGTGATACAGCAGAACCCTGACTAACCGAGATAATGTGGAGACTATTGGGGTCAATCCGGAAATAATTATTTTAAAAAATTACCGGTAAATGCGGCACACATTCTTGTCATACCCAGGTGAATTTCGTGCTGTTTAAAAACCAGGAATGGTGCTCGCATCCTTCAGTCTTCGCAGTGCAGTAAAGCTATTATGAATTTTACTATTGTTCTACACTAAGACAGCCGGCCCGCGGTGTAGGTGTAGCGTGCCTGCCTCTTACCCGGAGGCCCCGGGTTCGCTTCCCGGCCAGGTCCGTGATTTTAACCTGGATCTGAGGGCTGGTTCGAGGTCCACTCATCCTAAGTTATTACAATTGAGGAGCTATCTGAAGGTGAGATGGAGGTCAAAAAAGCCAAGAATAACGGCCGAGAGGATTCGTCGTGCTAACCACACGACACCTCGTAATCTTCAGACCACCGGGCTGAGCAGCAGTCGCTTGGTAGGCCATGGGGTTTGGTATGGTTCTACACTAACACCCAGGTGAACTTCGCGCTCATAAAAAACCAAGAATAGTGCTCGCATCCTTCAATATTCGCAGTGTAGTAAAGATATTGTGAATTTTACTTTTGTTCTACACTAACAGATTAGTATCGTATGAAATTTATCCTCGGTTACAGGGGTTCTACCAAATTATTTGTGAAGAAGGAACCGTACAAGAAACTTTTCGTGAAATGATTTATGTACCTATGTTACTTTTTTGCTGATTTGAGACATGAACAAAAATGTTGTTGTGAACCCCCTAAAATTTATTTCACGAGCTGCCACTGGTATTAACTGATAATACTCAATAGTCCATAATAGTCTTTGTAATAATACTTTTAAGAATGTCTTACGAATACTAGATCCAAGTACAATACCACGATAACTGTTTGGATCTGTTGGGGATTTTTGTGGTTTGAGGATCGGTATCAGAAACAATTCTGTCCAATGCGGTGGAATATGCTTATTCACTAAAATATCATTATAAGCATTTAGAAGTGCATTTTATGCTCGTAAGGGTAAGAGCCGGAGCATAGTGTATGAAATATAGTCCGGGCCTGGGGTGGATTTAGAGGCGGAATGAAGGACAGCTGATATTTCACTTAATTGAATGGGTTGAATTAGAGTGGAGTACTGTGAGCGAACATTATACGAGGGAAGTTCAAAATAAGGTATCACATAGTCGGGGGTCAGAGAATGCAGAAACTTATTGATGATATCACGTGAGATGATTCGATGTACTTGATGTTGAGAGGCACGCGACAACGTACGAATAGCGTTCCATAAATGCAGAGCTGATATATGAGAATTCAGAGAGGAGATGAACGACTTCCACGCAGCACGTCTTTTCTGATTAAAGATAAGTTTAGTTTTGGCAATATGATTCTTTAAACGTAAATAATTATCTCGCGTTAGAGAACGACGATATGTGCGGAATAAAGCCTTGCGGGTTAATATTAATTGGTGACATTCCTTATCCCACCAATGGATATATTGGAACGGGCGAGGAGTAGAAGAGGCGAATGGTTTGGGAGGATGATAGATATCAAGATACTGATGAAGAAGTGACATAAGGGAAGAGTACGTGTTGCTGCGCTCGGAGCTATGACGAAGATGATATTGCCTATAAGATATATATGTCTGTTCATCAAATGATCGTTTTGAACGTACATTGCTGGATGACATTGAAGTGGGCTGGTCTTGTATGGGTCTACCAACCCCATACGTAATCCATATGGGATAATGGTCGCTGGTGTAGGTATCTGAGAGTCTTGACCGCGTAATTATAGGGGTCAAGATTGATCGACAGAATGTTAAATCAACCGCACTATGTGGGGATCCAGGTACAGTGAGGCGAGTGGGGGATCATGCTGCTGAGACGCTATGAGGAGATATGAGCCTCGTGGGGTATCACTAATGCCACCCCATGCTGTATGGTGCAGATTGAAGTCGCCAAAGATGATATGAGACAAATGATGAAATTGTTGGAAAAAGCGAGACCAACTCGAACTCGAAATATAAATATCAGGGCGGGCGGCAATGCAGGTTAATAAGGTGTAGTTGCCGATAAGAAATGGCGACAAGAAAAGTATGTGGAATGTAATACTGTATAGGTAATAATTGATATGAGATCGTAGAATGAATAAGAAATGCAGCCCCTCCATACCCCGGGCCATCATACCGCACAAGATCATATCCGGGAAGTAGATAATTTGTTTGTTCGGAAAACTATGTTTCCTGTAAAGCAATAACATGTGCATGAGTTTCATTAATTATTTACTGAATATCATTCTTATGAAGGACACTCCTAGCATTCCATTGGACGATATTGATCATATAACGAAAACATATCACTTAACCTGTCACGTAATTGGTAAATAACATGCTGTAAAGAAGGGTGACCGCCTACCGCCTGCAGTAGGAGGATAAGAATTTTATGTATGTCCTGTTGTAAGCCGTCTTTTTGGCGATAAACGGGACGTTGTGGCTGGTCAGAAGATGGAAAGGGGGAAATTACATTTGCCAAAGGAGCCGGGAATTGCGGCTGTGAAAGGGGTGGGGGGGAGCATTGATGTTCATAGGGACAGTAAGTGGATTAGGGGTATCCCGAAGGATAGCCATGTGTGCGGCTCGATCATACCCCTGAGCGGGTTGCGGTCTGGGTGATTGAGTAATAATCTGAGTAAACTTTCGTTTTCTCGGATTTGAAATAGGAGGAGGGGAGTGTTCAGCAACAAGAGGAGGAAATTGTTGGGGGTGTTGCGCTGGGCAGTAGCTAGGTGGTGAAATCTTGGACTTGGTCTCAAGAAAAGATACATGCTCGGTGCTCATTATTTTCTTAATAAGCTGTTGTTGTTTGTGCTCGGGGCATGACTCATGTCCTGTGGGATGGTCCCCATTATAATGAGCACATTTGGTATACTGCTCCGTACACTTATCCGTAGCATGCGACAAGGTGCATTTGCCGCATCGGAACGTTTGCGAACGACACTGACGTACTGTATGGCCGTATCGCTGCCATTTTTTACAAATTATGGGATTAAAGATAAATGGTTCTACCTCCAGAAAGACACTATATAGAGAGACATATCGTGGCAACTGCTGGGATCGGAAAACTACTTTTACTGATCCAGTAGGAAGGTATTCGATAGCCTCATTAACAACCGCTTTACGTTTTAATCTCTGGACAGATTTAACAATGTAGTCAGATTTCAGATGTTGGAGTATAGATTCCTCAGTCAAATTTTTATCATCCCCTCTTATGATACCAACACGGAATATGCTTGTGCTTGGAATATATGCCCGTGCACAAATAGATTCTAATAACGGGTGACTCAGAAATTTATTTGCTTGGGTAGCATGCTCAAATTGCACCTGAAGACGATTTCTGCCCTTACGTATGATGGATTATACTGGTAAATTTCAATCATAAAATAAACGACCTAAGGTCATAGGATGCTGCTCTCCAACA
This sequence comes from Anabrus simplex, assembly GCF_040414725.1. Lineage (NCBI taxonomy): Eukaryota > Metazoa > Arthropoda > Insecta > Orthoptera > Tettigoniidae > Anabrus > Anabrus simplex. The sequence goes on along the minus strand of NC_090279.1, from coordinate 19,860,493 downwards.
TTTTTGTCCGTTACAGATTCTACTAGAACAATGTAAGGACCAGAATGTTCTCGAGTGTATTCATCCGAACTAATCAAAGATGTCGACTTTTGAGTATTCTGAGTGGTTTGTTTGTTAGGTATTGGATCTTGAGACCTTTGATTATTAGATTGACTATTTAGAGAAACATCGTCCATTTTCACCTCAACCTCCTTTTCAACTGGTAACTTGGAGATATCCAGAAGGGACCTCCCATCACTGGCGGCAACCATCACACGCTAACTTCACAAGACACAAAGTACGAACAAACTCCTCGCGACCACCAAGTAAATACCGTGCACACTGTACAACCGAACTGATTCGCAGCACAGCGTAGACTGTATTAAGACAACTACAGAGTATGAGACACTTCTTCCGCTACTTGAAATGTGAATGGGCTTGTTATATCACCCAGTTCCATACTTGTAATCAATCACACTGTAACACTCATCTATATATATAAAAGCAAGTCGGGCTGGAGCGATGTATATATAAATATTTAAAAATGAAAAAATACGTGAATTAATGAGGCACTTCCAGAAATCTCAGAAATTTGAAACTTGGTACGAGGGAAACTGATGACCCCAGGATCCCTAGAAAAATAGGAAATTATCAAAATTCCCTGAAGGGGGCACGCTGGGGGGGCTCACATTTTGGGCTCAGCATAAGAACACAGTCGTATAGTATATCCAAAACGATAACCTATAGGTTTCGTGGGCTTAAAAATTTTCGGGAATTTCCTCATTTTTATCCCGTATCCCCCCAAATCAAAATGGCGGCACAACCTGCCAGACGAGGTAGACAATTGAAATTTGGTGAAATTATAGCTTTTGGTCCCTAACCGACGGGAAAATTCCAAGATGTGCAAATTTTTCACTTTTTACCCCCAAAGATATCGAAATATGAAGGCAATTTTAATGACTGTGCAGACATTCCTTTTGAGCTATTTTTTGGCTAAACGGTAAGTCGTATCACAAAACGGATGGCACAATGTCGCTTCAATTCGGAGTGATCTACAACTTTGGTCCTGTGACATTTTGTCGTATCTCTTTACCTTATACGTTAAATTTGGCCGTATTTCTGGATTGTTCGTAAATTTGGTGATTGTTACAAGTATATTTCATTGTTTGACACGCTTATAAGAATGATAGGATCATCGCGTTAGGTGCGCACATTCGCACGATTAAGGGACATATGTGTACCAAATTTCATGATTCTACCTTATACATAAGAAGGCAAAACGTAATGTAAAATGTTAAAAATGCACCCAAATTTCACCCTATTCAAAATTTGATCTCAATTTACCCCCTTAATATGGGAGATACGAGGATATGGTTTAGAAACAAACATGTAGAGCGATAAATGAGGCGTCTGATGGCGCAAACCGTTTCTTAATATCATAAACCGTTTAGGAGATATGAATCTCGAAGTGGAAGTCTGCACTTTTCAACGTGCTCATGCTTATCCGTCATCTATATATATAAAAGCAAGTCGGGCTGGAGCGATGTATATACAAATATTTAAAAATGAAAAAAATACGTGAATTAATGAGGCACTTCCAGAAATCTCAGAAATTTGAAACTTGGTACGAGGGAAACTGATGACCCGAGGATCCCTAGAAAAATCGGAAATTATCAAAATTCCTTGAAGGGGGCACGCTGGGGGGGGCTCAAATTTTGGGCTCAGAATAAGAACACAGTCGTATAGTATATCCAAAACGATAACCTATAGGTTTCGTGGGCTTAAACATTTTCGGGAATTTCCTAATTTTTATCCCGTATCCCCCCAAATCAAGATGGCGGCACAACCTGCCAGACGAGGTAGACAATTAAAATTTGGTGAAATTATAGCTTTTGGTCCCTAACCGACGGGAAAATTCCAAGATGTTCAAATTTTTCACTTTTTACCCCCAAAGATATCGAAATATGAAGGCAATTTTAATGACTGTGCAGACATTCCTTTTGAGCTATTTTTTGGCTAAACGGTAAGTCGTTTCACAAAACGGATGGCACAACGTCGCTTCAATTCGGAGTGATCTACAACTTTGGTCCTGCGACATTTTGTCGTATCTCTCTCCCGTATACGTTAAATTTGGCCGTATTTCTGGATTGTTCGTAAATTTGGTGATTTTGACAAGTATATTTCATTGTTTGACACACTTGTAAGAATGATAGGATCATCACGTTGGGTGTGCACATTGGCACGATTAAGGGACATATGTGTACCAAATTTCATAATTCTAGCTTATACATAAGTAGGCAAAACGTAATGTAAAATGTTAAAAATGCACCCAAATTTCACCCTATTCAAAATTTGAACTCAATTTACCCCCTTAATATGGGAGATACGAGGATAAGGTTTAGAAACAAACATGTAGAGCGATAAATGAGGCGTCTCATGGCGCAAACCGTTTCTTAATATCATAAACCGTTTACGAGATATGAATCTCGAAGTGGAAGTCTGCACTTTTCGACGGGCTCATGCTTATCCTTCATGTATATAAATAAAATCGTAACGACCGTGTGTCTGTACATTGATTATTTTGGCGAAATTTCCGTACAGTTATCCGTTGCAGGTGTAATAATGACCATCTGCATCATTTTTAGCTTTGGTGTCTGTTTGTTTGTCTGTTTGTCTGTTTGTCTGTCCTTCTATAACTTGAAAACTACTGGATATATTTCCACCAAACTTCATATTTAGATTCCACCTGTCCTTGGGTAGGTTTTAGCGCAAAAAATAAAATCGTACCGACCGTGTGTCTGTACATTGATTATTTTGGCGAAATTTCCGTACAGTTATCCGTTTCAGGTGTAATAATGACCATCTGCATCATTTTTAGCTTAGGTGTCTGTTTGTCTGTTTGTTTGTCTGTTTGTCTGTTTGTCTGTTTGTTTGTCTGCCCTTCTATAACTTGAAAACTACTAAATATATATTTCCACCAAACTTCATATTTAGAATCCACCTGTCCTTGGGTAGGTTTTAGCGCAAATATCGTTTCTAAATCCCTGAACTGAGTGGGGATTTTTACGAAACCGAAACCGTGATTTTGCACTCCCTCAAAGTATACACAACCGAACTTAATGGAAATTAACCTGCCTTAATGAAAATTAATTTCTAAACCTTTTTTTCTCATGTGCATCATTTCGATAACAGGATTTAGTAAGGGAGATATCATTAACGGACCGTTTTTCGGTACAAATCCCAGCGGACTTAACGCAAGAGCGGGTGCGTGTAAAGCGTACTTCTTACAACTTGAAAACTAACAAGATATTTGAACCAAACTTTATATATAGCATCCATCTGTCCGAGGGTAGGTTTCCTTGGTGTCTGTTAGTTAGTTAGTTAGTTAGTTTGTTTGTTTGTTTGTTTGTTGGTCTGTTTGTCTTTCTCTAACTTGAAAACTACTGGATATATATTTCCACTAAACTTCATATTTAGAATCCACCTGTCCTTTGGGGAGGTTTTAGGGCAAATATTGTTTCTAAATCCCTGAACTAATTGGGGGTTTATACGAAACCGAAACCGTGATTTTGCACTCCCTCAAAATACACACAACCAAACTTAATGGAAATCTACCTGCCTTAATGGAAATTAATTTCTAAACCTTTTCTTCTCATGTACATCATTTCAATCACTTACAGGAAAGATAGTATGATCAAACTCTACACGAACATTGGCCCACCCAGTACCCATATGTGAGCCAAATGCTATGTCACATAATTATCCGAAAAGTAATGCAATGTAAGATATTCTTACACAAATTTCAACCTATTCAACGTTTCTGATTCAATCTGACCCATGAATAGATTAGATGCGAGAAAATATCATAGGACCAGCCATTTAGATCGCTAAATACTGCGCCTTACGGTACAATCCTTTGTCGATATGACGTACCGTTTAGTAGCAGTTAATCTGTAAATGAAGGTCTGCAATATTGTAAACATTCATATACTTTCGTATGTCCATCTATATATATTCATTGATGTCGATTGGTAGCGATCGAGAAAGGATGTGTCTGCTATTGTAATCAGTACTCCCTACACCGACTTTGACTGCTGGCAGTAGGAATGGGGTCCTTCTCCAACTCCTGTGTAACTGGCATTAGTAAGGAGGGCCTACCATTTTAATGAATAATTCACTTTTCGATTTGTCTTGCAGAAGGCAAGGGATCATGCAGTTTTGTTCGAAAGTCCCCTACTCTATTGTGTTTGGCTCTAGGCCAGGGTGCCCGCCATTATAAACAAATGTTCCAATCTAAAATTTGACTAGCATTAGGCATAGTGGCCTGCTATTTTCATGGAAACTCACTAATTCTGTGTGACTGGCAGTAAGCTGGCTAGCAGCAGTAAAAAGGGACTGTCATTATAATGATAACTGCTCAACTCAATTTTGATTGGTGGTAGGGAAGCTGCCTGGTATTATAATAAAAACTCCTCAACTGTAACCTGTCTGAAAGTAGGAAATGGGTCTGCCATTGTAACCAAAACTCCCCAAATCGATTGTGACCGCGCAGTAGGCATTGGGGCCTGCAATTATAATGTAAACTTGCCAACTCGATTGTGAATGGCAGTAGGCAAGTGAGCCTGCCGTTATCATCACAACTCCGCAACCCTCACTTTACATTGGAAACAACGTATGTGGACCTCCCCATGCTATTTCTCGGATAAGGCTAAGAGACATACAATTTTAAAACAATCTCATTTGCTGCACGCACAGTATTTACGTCGATATCCGTATACAATGTAGAATACCGTAGCGAAGCACGGGTACATTTGCTAGTATATACTAAAATACACAACTGTGGGGAGAGTTGTAGTTGAACACATCCGTAATGACTACAATTGTAGTATGAAGCACTTACTGAAAAGTGCACTGTTGGCACTGAGTGAAATGAGTAGTTTTTAAGAACCTTGTGTCCCGCTATGTCTACCTCAAAGAGGATATATAAGGGAGAAGGAACCTCTCCGGGTGAAAGAAAGAGAATACGGAAGCAGGTCCGTAAGTCTAAACGAATGTGGACAGCCATGGAAGGAGGAATCAACTGCCTGAACTTTACGATCCAATTCTTCGTACACTAACGGAAATAAAATCATACGGTTTTAATACATATATGCATGCATTATCATTAAATTCCGTTATGCCATTCAGCGTACAGTCTGCAAGCCTCCGTGAATTTACCAAAACGGCACGTCGCGACAATCCTCTATTCGCAACCAGTGCCGTGGCCTCATTTAGTTCTATACCTCTTATCATTAAATCGTTAGAAACTGAATCAAACCATTGTCAACTTGGTCTCCCTCTACTCCTCTTACTCACCATAATAGAGACTATTATTTTTCTAGGTAACCTATCCTCCTGCATTCGTCGCGCATGTGCCCACCACCGAAGACGGTTTACGCGTGCAGCTTCATCCATCCAGTTCATTCCTAACATAGCCTTTATCTGCTAGTTCCGAGTAGGCCTACTCTCCTGTCATTATTCCCACCTGTTTTAAAAGCAACAATTCTCGCTACTTTCATGTCTGTTACTTCAATTTTATGAATAATATATCCTGAGTCCACCCAGCTTTCGTTCTCGTAAAGCAAAGATGGTCTGGAAACACACCGATGTAAATACAGTTTCGTCCGGGAGATGACTTCCTTCTTACAGAACAATGTTGATCGCAACTGCCAACTCACTACATTGGCTTTACTAGACCTTGATTTAATCTCACTTACTATATTACCATCCTGGGGGAACAACCAACAAAAAAACTTAAAATTATCTACCTGTTCCATGTTTGTATCACCAATCTGACATTCACTTCTGTTGACTTTCTTACCTACTGACATCAATTTAGTCTTGGAGAGGCTAATTGTTATTCCATACTCACTGCACCTATTTTCATGTTCCAGGACATTAGACTGCAGGCTTTCGGCACAATCTGCCATTAAGACGAAGTCGTCAGCAGAGGCCAGACGGCATACTAAATTTCCACCCGCCTGAATCATTCCTTGCCAATTTATACGTTTCAGCAGATGATCCACGTAAACTACGAAGAGCAAATGTGAAAGATTACAGCCTTGTCTAACCCCTGTATGTATCCTGAACCAAGAACCCGTTCCACCATCAATTCTTACTGGAGCCCAATTGTCATCACGAATGCCTTTGATTGATTTTAATAATCTACCCTTAACGTCATCCCCCCCGCAGTATTGTGAACATCATTTCCCTCGGTACCCTGCATATGCTTTCTCTAGATATACTAAACCAATACACAGCTGTCTATTCATTTCCTAACATTTTACATTCACCTGGTGCGTACTGAAAATTGGATCTTGACAGACCCTCCGTGCTCTGTAACCACACTGGATTTCATGCAACTTCCTCTCTGATCGCACCCTCTCTTCCCAGATGCCGGTGAATACTTTGCTTGGTATAGTAATCATACAGGGAACCGATTTATATGTACTAATATTTTTTTGAAATATGTACATATATATTTAGTTATTTTTATTCAAATATGGAATTATATATGGTGTTAGGTTCACCCAAAAACACCCCGCTGAAGTCATATATTTTTACTATTTATTCAGAAGAAAAAACAAGCACTTCTATATGTCACCCATTCACACACTCTAACCAAGACATCTCTCTCTACTGCCAACCCCATCATATAAAATTTAATTTCAAATATGTTACAAACTCAACATCCTTCCACCTTGAGTTGTGGGAACAACTCAACACATCATTTATCCACATGACAATACAAAACTGAATTTACTATACACAATACAAAACAGCAAGATCACCTCTCCCCTTTCTTGTCTCTTTTGGAACTCAAAATAAATAAAAACACTTGAGATAAATATCACATAGAATAAATGAACACTTGTGAAAAAATATCACTCAATCCTCAAATCTTTTGGGTTTAATCACCAGTCTCCCACTACCAGTTTTCAGTTTGGAGCTATCGGTCGATGATTTAACTGTCCTCCGGTCACTTTCTTTCTTTTCACACAGCTTAAATTGTCTGAAGACGTGGTCTTCTGCAGATGTCACTTCGAGTGGGTATACCTTCTGCACCGGTCTCACGAGTACCCCTTTTATCAGTCTTCAGACGAACAAGTCTCACAACACCACCTTTGCCAGGGATAACTTCCATCACTCTTGCCAACGGCCAGTTCAGTCTCTTGGGGTTGTCATTGTCTACTAGTACTACTTCATCCACGAAGGGTTTGTACTGACTTTTTGTATGGTGGTTCTTCTGAATTAGTTGTCCAAGATACTCATTCCTAAACCTCAACCTTAAAGTTTCTTTTATTTTCTGTCTATATCTGTATCTTTTGTCGAATCTTACATTTTCTATCATGTCGATATCGGGCATTCCAACCTCCTTGACCTCTTGCAGGAACATTGCAGGGGTTATTGCCATCAGGTCACTTCCATCATTGGACAGGTAGGTAAGCGGCCGAGAATTCATCACAGCTTCTATGTCACACAAGACTGTCATCATTTCTTGGTACGACAAGCACGAATTTCCCAGAACTTTCCTGAGTATTTGTTTGAGAACACCAATCAATCTCTCCCACCAACCTCCCCACCAAGGTGCAGCGGGAGGATTAAATTTCCATTCAATTTCATTTGCAGAATTATATTGAACAATTTTATCCCACTGAATCGTCTCCAAGGCATTACAGACGCCATGAAAATTCGTCCCATTATCACTGTAGAATATCGCGGGCCTTCCACGTCTGGATACAAAGCGTCGAAAGGCTTCTAGGAATGTTGAGGTAGCCAAAGATGTCACAAGCTCCAGATGGACCGCACGAAGAACAGCACACGTGAACAAACAGACCCAGGCTTTCTCTCCTCCTCTCAAAATCAAAGGTCCTGCAAAGTCTACCCCTGATATCTCAAAACCCGAAGCCTCTCTCACTCTGTCAACGGGTAGATGAGCCTGTTCCGCTTCAAGATGTTTTCCATGGTATCTTCGGCAGACAACACATGATGCGATTGCACTCCTCACAGTTCTTCTTCCACCGAGGATCCAGTACTTCTGTCGGAGCCTGCTGAGCAGAATCTGTGTACCAGCATGACATAACTCTTTGTGTTTTTCCTTAATGAGAGCACGAACTAAAGCATGTTTTGCAGGAAGGATAATAGGACAGCGGAAAGCGTAATCATCCCGACGTGCTATTATCTTTGTTTTCAGTCTCATCACTCCCTCGTCATCAGTGAAAACACAGAGTGTGCTAAATCTCTCGTCCTTTACATCTACAAAACACTCTTTTTGTATGAACTTCATCACAATTTTCTCCGCTCTGGTCGTCTCCTCAGCTGATAGTTCTGCGTATATCCTAGTTAATTTTTGTTGTCGACAATTGTGCAGAAATCTCAAGATCCACCCCATCATGCGAACTGTTTTCCGAAAACTCGAGAAATAGTCGAGGTGCCACTCCTGCGTATTTGACTTATTTTCTATTGCGGTAATAGTGTTGACTTTTCTTCTTTTTTTCTTCGAACACTTCGTCATCGTTTCTTGTAACTTCGGAGCAGGGCCATTGAGTAGGGGATTGTTTCAGCCATTTCGGACCCTCCCACCATCTCTGTTCCAGTAAATGCTTTGGATCACATCCTCTTGATGCCAGGTCAGCTGGATTCATGGTTCCAGGAACATGTCGCCACTGTTCAGTTCTGGATAATCTTCGGATTTCTTGAACTCTATTCCAAACGAATGTTCCCCAAGGTTCGTCTAATTTTATCCAGGATAACACTGTCGATGAGTCATTCCAATAATGAACAATAATTTCCTTTGACGTTAATGATGGTAACACTGATGTGGCAAGTCTAACACCTATGGTAGCTGCTAATAATTCCAGACGTGGTATGGTGATCTTCTTCTTGGTTGCCACTCGTGCCTTTGCTTGTACAAGCCGTAGATTCACGTTATCAATCCTCTGTACTCGCAAGAATATAACTGCTGCATATGCGGTTTGACTAGCATCGCAGAATATATGTATAGAGATATCTTCAACCGATTGCAGCCTTCCAATCAGACATCTGTGAATCTTAATCTCAGCCAGGAGAGGTAGTTCTGCCAACCATTTCAGAAACCTTTTCTTTGTCGATTCATTTACCTCAGTGTCCCAGTCCAGCTCAGAAGCCCAAAGTTCCTGCAGAATTAATTTAGGGCAGAGAGATACAGGACATGAAAAACCAATAGGATCAAATACTCTATGAGCAGCTCTTAGTATTGTCCTCTTTGTTATTACATCAGGTATGATATTAATGACATGTGCCAGATTCAACTCCATAGTATCGTTTTCTTTATTCCAAACGAGTCCCAACACTTGTGATAGGTTTTCAGTTGTTTTGTCGTAAGAATACTCCCACCCTCGCAGGTTGAAAGATGCCTTCTCCATAATTATTTTTGCCTCTTTCATGAATGAATTGAGCTCAGCTTCATTGTTAACACTTGTAGTACAATTATCTACATAGAAACATTCTCTGTCTTTCTATTGTCGGAACCAAGTAGGGATTGTTATCAACTGCTTCTCTCTTCATCTCGTTCAAATGGAATTCTATTGTTGCCGACAGCAAGAAAGGAGAACATGCAAGACCAAAAACAACTCTATTATGACGAAACACTTTCATCTTTTCTGTACTTTCCTTATCCCACCAAAAAACTCTTAGAAAGTCACGGTCTCTAGGATGGACGCTTATTTGGAGAAATGCTTTTTCTATGTCTGCGATGACTCCAATATCATTTTCTCTGAACTTCAGTAATGAACTAGCAATCAACTCTATAAGGTTAGGTCCTTTTTCAATACAATCATTTAGAGAAGGAGCGTTCCTCTGTTTCGCAGAGGCGTCAAATACAGGTCTTATCTTGGTGGTGCTGTTCTCTTTCAAGACAGGTCGATGTGGTAAATAGTGTCCGCCATTCGCCAGCTCTTCTTCGGATACCATTGCAATAATTCCTTGCCCCATCCAATCTCGTAAGACGCCATCGTATCCTCCATAATGTTGCTCAGCTTCTAGTTTCATTGTGACTGTCTCCAATCTGTGCTGAGCTACTTCGCAATTGTCCGGAAGAGGTGGATGTTGCTCGCTCCAAGGTAGACACACTTCATATCTGTTGTCTTCATTCAGCCTCACAGTCTCAAGGAAATTCTTCCTAACTCGTTCATTCTTCTCGATGGTAGATCCTTTTCTGCAGGATCAGTAATTCCAAGAATTTCTAAGTCCCAGAGATCACCAATTTTTGTTTGTTTTGAAAACAATGATGTCACCAACAGTGACGTTGTATCCCTTCTAGGTTTATTACTTATAATTATTCCCATTAGTGTCCACCCTAGAACAGTCTCAACTAGAACTAGACCACACTTTAGTTGATGTGTCTTTCCAGTAAGCAATTCACCTGCGACATCTGCCCCCAGTAGAATTTGTATGGGTCCTCGGTCTTGTACGTCTGTTAAACAAATCTTCAGATCCTTTATCTCATCACTCCAAGTACCATTCCTAACATATGGGACATCTTCACAAATTGTTTCTTGGCTCAAAACTTGCAGTTCCTTGGAATAGTTTCCCTCTAATCTTCTTAAACTTATGTTGTAACAATCATGCTTTACCTCTTGGGAACGTACTCCCCCAAACAAAGAGTGTATTAGAGTTTCCTTTCCGACTGACTGGTACCCCATTTGTTCAGCTAAGCCACGCACAATGTAAGATTTATTAGACCCGGTATCAATGATCGCTCGCACTGTTCTTTGTTTACTCTTACCCATAACAACAACCGCCAGAGTTTGTAAATATACCTCAGGAGAACAAGAGACGTTAGCCGTAGACTTATCTACATGAGTGGCATCCTCACTAATCAACTTTCTTTCTACCTCAAAATTATTTTTTGAAACACTTTCTTTGTCTTTGTTACCAAGTTTATAACACATTAGTACCACATGCTTCCCACCACAAACAATACATCTAATAATGGATTTACAAGCTTTACTTTGATGACCTCTCTTTAAACAATTAAAACAACAGTGCTTGTTACTCAAGATTTTCCTTCTTTCCTCCACAGTCATTTGTTGAGCTTTAATGCATTCTGAACTTGAATGAGGTTTAAGACAAAATATACACTCCTGTCTTTTAGAAATATCAGTAGATAACAAGGCAGAAGCGGTGGGGATATTTGGTTCAGCGGCTTCCCTTGGTTTTTTGCCTCCCTTAATCTTGAGCCCTTGGGATGTATTAATGTTGAACCCTTTCATTGCTAAAGAAATACTTTCCTCACTAACAACTTCACTTTGGAGAAAAGCCATGAGCTGTTTCAAACGATCTTTGGAGACAGAATCACATCTGAAAGAAGTATTCCTTTGCCAGGCCCTTAGTAAGTCTTCTGGCAAGGATGATTCAATTAAGGGGTATAGCATTGCAGTGCACTTTTCTGTAGTAACTCCTAAACTTTCCAGAGACCTGAGATGTGATTCTAATTTATCATATAAACTACTAAGTGTTGGTTTCACTGTAGAATTTACTGCATTGGTCAAAACTAGCTTCAGTAGTTCACGAACGTAAACTTCTACCTGTAAGTCCTCCCTACCAAATCGAGCTTGAAGACTGTCTATCGCTTTATGATAATTGTCGGCAGTCGGGGGGAAACTTGTGACTAACTCGTACGCTCTAGAACCTTCTATCATAGCTTGAATGAGATACTGGAATTTATCTTCCTCCCCCATGTCCTCATCTTCGTGTATTTTACGGAACTGACTCCAAAAATATAACCAGTCAATTATTTCCCCAGAAAACTTCTTCAATTCTATTTTTGGAAGCCTGTATTTCTTTCTTTCAGCTATATTTTCATTTACTACACTTTGGGTAGAGGAAGCCGGCACAGTGGTATTCAAAAATCTTGTTGCATTAGCCCTACAGCTCAAGAATTTACGTCTATATTCATCAGTTGATTCTTCCTCATCTGCTATTTGATCAACCTCACAATTATCATCTGTTGAAATACCAATCCATCTAAATTAGCGATGAAGGATTTCTAGTTGTACCTGAATTCCATCTGTGTCTGGTTCATCGTCTTGTAACGATGACATAACCTCGTTGTATACTCGTGTAAATAACCGCCGCTTTACGGTCCTTGCTTTCGTGAGGTTTTCCATCTTTTTTATTGTCACGGGGGTCTTCCTTTATTAATGATGTCCTGTCACGGTCGCCATTAATGTTAGGTTCACCAATTAAAAATCAGAAAACACCCCGCTGAAGTCATATATTTTTACTATTTATTCAGAAGAAAAACAAGCACTTCTATATGTCACCCATTCACACACTCTAACCCAGACATCTCTCTCTACTGCCAACCCCATCATATAAAATTTAATTTCAAATATGTTACAAACTCAACATATGGACTTAAAATTGCACATATAACATTCATTTCTATTTTTATCAAAGTTCAAAGAAGCTAAACAAAGTAGATCTACATGCAACATAATGTTGCACTTCACATTTTAATATATTTGAAGAACACACAATATTTTATTCTCTGTTACCAAAAGAATGGATTACAAAATGTTCTTTTAAGTGCTGCAAAGTGAATCTCCATCTATTATCTGTAAGGACAGTTTTATATTGACTGAAACTGCGTTCAACATCGGAAGACGTAATGGGGGCACAATTCAACTTCACAATACCTACTGGCGTTAAATCCAGTGTTAATTTTACAGTTAAATCTCCACACAGCATTGCAGCAACCTTTGTCCGGGGTTATTTGAAAGCACAGTGGCCATCTCTTGTTTGCTTCATTTGCAGGATTTAGTTGTTCCACAGTTTTATTCACAATTTCACAACTTTCAGAAAGTGGGAGATGCGAGTTTTGGAGCCTTTTCAGTGTTTTTTGATGCATAAAAAATTATGCTGAATGTAACATAAGTCATTTTTCACATATATGTCGCAAACAACTGTTTTCGCGGCTTCAATTGAGGCTGCACCTTCAGAGTCCATGGTATGCAGAACGTTCTTAATACAGCCTATATATATTCAACAAAATATTCAATCGCTTGCAGCCACGTACCCCACCTAGTTAGAATCGGCTTAGGCGGCACTGGAATCTCTGGGTACATTTCTTTCAAAAGATGAACTCTTCTGTGGGCTTTGAGAAAAACTGTTTTCACTAAGGAAATCAATAAATTTACCTTGGGGTAACTGCCTTTTACCACTTCAGCCACACGATGAAAGGCATGTGCCACACATGTTAAATGAGTCATCCTTGGATATTCAGCACATAATGCTTCTCCGGCGTTCATCATATAAGGTGCAGAATCGCTAATAAAAAGTAACACTTTATTATACTTAACGCCCTGTGGCCAGAGGTTACTCATAGCCTCACTGAACAGTTTTGCTATAGTTTTGTTATCGCACTTTTCTAGAACATCACAGTGTAAGAGAATCCGTTTACAATAATCTTCGCTTAAAAAGCCAATGATTACGTTGCCAATTAGCCCGCCTTCTTTGTCTGTTGTCTCATCCATGGAAACCGAAATTGGACCGTCTTTAATCTCTTGCCTTATCTTCCGAACAGTTTCATCGTATATGGCTGAACAGTACGTTTTTCTGAACGTTGACTCATCCGGGATGGATCGTTTGGTATATTTCTCGAGGAATTCCATGAAGCTCTGATTATAAGAGAGGTATGTCAGCAGAGATGAGAGCACGGCAGAGATCGGTGTTGAACTCGAACGTTACACTGGAAGTTGCTGGTTGTGTCAGAAACAACTGTCTCTTCTTGGAATCTCCTTGTTTGTTAGCCTTGTGTTTACTGGTTGAAACGCCCTGTTGCACAAGGAGCATTTGAGTAGATGTCAGTGTACAAAGACACAAATTACAAAATAATATCTTACTGTCAGTTGATAAAGCATCTTCTTCAAATTATGATACGTAACTTTTCAATTTTAAACTGGTTGACTGGGCTACTTTAGGCACATTGTAACAATGTTAATGTCTTCAATGAATATCAATATACAACTGCACACACTGAACGTTCTAGAACACTATGATCCGTCTCACTGATAATTCAAACTGTGAAGACTGGTAGTGAACTAGATGGAGTTATGAAGCAATCGACGGGAATGCCCGAATTACAGTAACTACTCCGGAAACCACTAGCACATCGTCGTTGAATGAGATTTCCCTAGTTACGAAAGCATGGCACAGACACAGTCGATGTTATGTAATGCAGCTTATCAGTGCTGTAAGTGTGATTCAGATAGTCACGGTACTGATCATCTGATCTCCACCACTTCCGGGCTCAACCTCTCTCTTTCTTCGCACCGCTTTTCAGCTTACTTTATCAGCCCAGACCTGGACAGGCGTGATAATGACCTGCACACCACTTAAAATATTAATTTTTTGAATATTGATTTTTAATTTATTTCTTCATTATTGAGATGACTGCTAATTTAATATAATTTAATACTTTTTAACCGAAATATGGACACTATTGATTTTAATGACGAAGAATATGGAACATATGTACTAAACTCCGAAATATGGAAAAATATGGAAAATGAATACTCCATTTTTAACTCCACGCGTTATGATTCGTAAAGATAATGAAAAATATAATTAATTTTATCTTCCTAAAGAGATATGCATTTACATATAAATCCGTTCCCTGCTAATCAATGAGATACCTCGATAGTTGTTGGAATCCTTCCTGTTCCATTGCTTATAGATAGGTGCAATTACTGCTTTTGTCCAATCTGAAGGTACCTGACCAACACTCCATTCTAATCCTACTACTCTATAAAGCCATTTCATTCCTGCCTTTGGGGAACACGGAAGAAGCCTCCCCGAAGAGTGCTAGATAAGGCATTCGGGCGTTCCCTGGGCAACGGTGATACACCGGCTGATTCTTCCACGAAGGCGCTGCTACACAGCAACAAGCAGATGATAGCAAGTACTATGTCCATTAACAGTCCTTTTCAGGACCAACCAGAACACTTGTCAATCAGACTTGGTAACAATCTCCGCATTTGTCACTTAAATATCGAATCCATATCACCACCAAAGAGTCAGTATCTGTCTCGCCTTATGCTGGAGAACAACGTGGATTTGATAGCACTACAGGAAACACATACCAGTGACAGTGAAGATCTCTACAGAAGAGGAAAAATAGGTGGTTACAATCTTGCTGGAGCAATCAATGATGAACGTTATGGGATCGCAACTTACATCAGATCCCAGTTAACTGATTTTAAAGTTGTTTATGAAGACAACTCAACAGATATCTCTGTCCTGGCAGTGGAAATCTCAGGCATTACTGTTGTGAATATCTATAAACCACCAGCCGTCAGTTGGTCCAGCTGTTCATTAAAAGTTTTTGATCACCCTGTTTTGTACGTCGGAGATTTCAATAGTCATAGCCCAGCATGGGGATACGAATTTGAAGATGACAATGGGTCCAACCTAAATAACTGGATTGAAGCAAACTCCCTACAACTCGTCTACAATGCTAAACATCCTGGCACATTTCATTCTGGCAGGTGGCTAAAGGATTATTCTCCTGACCTGTGCATAGTGTCACAGTCAACTCCTGAGAATCATCACATGGTACAACGAAAGGTCATCAGTTCCTTTCCTCACAGTCAACACAGACCAGTTATTATTTACTATGGCACTGAGATCCCTCTTGTGTCTTCAGTACCACAACCTCGTTGGAATTTTCGACTAGCAAAGTGGGATAAATTTGCAGAAGGACTTGATAACACTGTACAGTGGATACGACCAGTTCCTGAAAATTACAATAGATTTGTCAACGCCATAAAAGCTAATGCTAGGAAGTTCATTCCCCGGGGATATCGCAAGACGTATATACCAGGATGGTCAGAAGAATGTAATCAGCTCTACACCGAATATCAGAACTCTCCTAATAAAACAACAGCTGATGAGTTGCTAAGGGCTCTAAATAAATCTAGGAGAGAGAAGTGGCACAGAACTACAGCAGAGATAGACTTCACACACTCTAGTCGGAAAGCCTGGAACCTCATAAGAAAACTTGGTAGTGACCCTACAATGAAACGCAGAAGTTTGCCAATGAACCCAAACACCATTGCCTCCAGACTGACACAAATCTCTAGAGCGAAGATGTACAAGGTACACGCAAGGAGTGTTAAGAAGCAACTAAGAACGAGAAGATCACAGTTGACATCCCATCCGGAGTATTCCTGTGACTTCAGTACTGAAGAACTGGACAAGGCTCTATCCAAGATAAAGATAAATAAAGCTGCTGGTCTGGATGAAATCTATCCGGAGTTTCTGAAGGCCATAGGCCCTGGTACAAAACAATGGCTAGTCAACTTCTTCAATGAAATTCTACGAACTGGTAAATTACCTAAGTTGTTAAAACAAGCCAAAGTAATTGCAGTCTTGAAACCAGGAAAGGAAGGAACTGATGCTTCACATTATCGACCAATTTCACTCCTTAGTGTAATCTACAAGATGCTTGAAAGAATGATACTTAACCGTATCCAGGAAGCAATAGAGAGAGTCATCCCAGTTGAGCAAGGGGGTTTCAGAAAGAATCGTAGTTGTTGTGATCAGGTGTTAACACTGACAACAGAGATTGAAGCAGGATTCCAGAAAAGACTGAAGACTGCTGCAGCTTTTGTCGACCTTACATCAGCCTATGACACGGTCTGGAGAGAGGGTCTGTTGCTCAAGTTTGTTCAGGTCATCCCTTGTCAGAAGCTAGCATGCTTACTAAACAACATGTTATCCAACCGTCGACTTGCTGTATTTCTGAATGGTGAAAGAAGCAGGTGGAGATCTCTAAATAATGGTTTACCCCAAGGGTCAGTTTTATCTCCCATTCTATTCAATCTTTACATCCATGACCTGCCAAGAACAACTTCAAAGAAGATACAGTTTGCAGATGATCTAGCTTTAATTACTCAGAGTACGGATTTGGCACACTGTGAGGACGTACTTACAGAGGACCTAGCTACCATGTGTGACTATTTTCACAAATGGAGACTCCAACCAAATCCTAGTAAAACGGAAGTAACAGCATTCCACTTGCATAACATGGAAGCTAATCGGAAGCTACATGTGCTTTTTAACGGAACAGAAGTCTCCCACAACTTCTTCCCAAAATATCTGGGTGTCACACTGGATCGGTCCTTGTCGTTCAAACAGCATTGCTCGAATCTGTCAAAGAAGCTGAGTACAAGAGTAAATCTACTGCATAAACTAGCGGGCAGCAACTGGGGTGCAGATGCAAACACTCTTCGCACTGCTTCACTTTCTCTAGTATACTCGGCTGGTGAGTACTGCGCTCCTGTGTGGGAAAACAGCGTACATTCGAGCAAGATTGATGTACAGCTCAATGAAACCATGAGAGTTGTTACTGGTACAGTGAGGTCGACTCCTACTCAGTGGCTGCCTGTTTTAGCAAACATTGCTCCTCCAGATCTGAGGAGAAAAGCAGCAAAAGTACAGTTGCTCAAGAAGACCTTTGCACACAGGAACTCACTTTTGTTCAATGCCTTACGAGATCCACCTGTGATGAGGTTAAAATCCAGGAATCCACTCTGGACTGATCTACACTCCTATGAAAAATTCAGTGTAACAGCAGAATGGAGACAGCGATGGGAACAATGTCAACCCACTAACGCCTTTCTGATTAAAGACCCAACGAAGAAAGTGCCAGGTTTCGATCTTCCTCGACATGAGTGGTCAAAACTCAACCGTTTCAGAACAGGCCACGGCAGGTGCCGATATATGATGAAAAAGTGGGGATATTGTGAAAGTGCTGCGTGTGAGTGTGGTGCTGAGAAGCAGACATTGCTTCATGTTGTTGAGAGCTGTCCACTGTCAGCATTTAAGGACGGTTTACGGACTCTGCATGAATTGACACCAAGTGCAGTGGACTGGTTGTCGAAGCTGGACATTCTAGTTTAATTACCTCTATATTTTAATGTGTATATTAATTGTATATTTTTACAGATTATGCTTGTAAATGCCATACGATAATAATAATAATAATAATTCCTGCCTTCCCAGTATACTTCACCATTTTGGGTCTAAATTCATCTATTCCTGCTGCCTTATGACAATGGAGTTTATTTACCATCCTTTCCACTTCATCAAGCGTAATTTCACCAACATCACTTTCTTCCTGCCCATTAGCTAGGTTGTTCGCGACACCAACAGGAAGATTTCCTTTTACATTGAGAAGATGTTCAAAACATTCCCTCCACCTCTCCAGTGATTCCCTGGGATCAATTATGAGTTCACCTGAATTACCCAAAACACTGTTCATTTCCTTTTTCCTTTACTTCCTAAGATTCTTTATTACCGTCCGAAAAGGTTTCGCTGCTGCTTGACATAGTCTTTCCAGGTTATTACCAAATTTCTCCCACGGTTTCTTTTTGGATTCAACAAATATTTGTTTCGCTCTGTTTCATTCAACTACGTGCAATTCCCTGTCTGCATCAGCCCTTGTGTGGAGCCATTTCTGATAAGCCTTCTTTTTACGTTTACAAGCTGCCGTCACTTCATCAATCCACCAAGATGTTCGCTTTTCCCCACCTTTACACATACGCGTTCCTAGGCATTCCCTTACTGTTCCTGCTACAGCATCCCTGTATGCCACCTATTCTCTTTCTATATCCTGAAGCTGCTTACCGTCCACTGTTCGAAGCTTCTCACTAATCATATCCATGTACTTCTGTGTAATCTCCTCGTCCTGGAGATTTTCTACTCTTATTCGTTTGCAGATAGATTTCATTTTCTGTATTCTAGGCTTAGAGATACTTACTTCACTACAGATCGGATAGTGGTCTGTATCACCGAAAAATCCCCGTAAAACTCATATTTTCCTACCAGACTTCCAGAATTTAAAATCGGTTAAGATATAATATATTTTGTGGACCTGTTACCCTTAGCTCCCCAACTGAATAGCCTTATGCTTGAAGAATATATTCGTAACAGCTAAACACAAACTAGCATAGAAGTCGAACAAACGCTTCCCGTTCCCATTAGCTTCCATGTATTCCCCACATTTACCAATTACCCTTTCGAATACTTCAGTTCTGTTTCCAACTCTCGCATTGATATCGCCCAATCGGCTAACGTATGCGGCTGTTGGCCGCAAAATTTGAAACCAACTCGCCGTTTCGTCTCAGCGCATCACAGTCTAATGGAAGGAGCCAGTATTCCTAAGTTACACCCTTCCCCATTAGGCGGCACGGTTTCCAGAAGTCTCCACGACAAGGAGGTGCCCTGTGTGTCTTCTAAGTTCATAGGTGTCAGATCGGCGGCTGTCTGGCGCACGTTAGCCAGTGTGTCTCAGCTCTTGGTCACAATGTAAGTGTATGTTATTATTATTATTTTGTTTTGTGGATTGCTTTGTAAATAGGTGTTTTCAACGACATTAAGTATAAAATTATTAATGTCTAATACAAATAAGTACATACTACAAAAAAAATGTTTTCATAATATAAAATATACGCATCCTTACTTAGAAACTTGACCAGCTACTACTACGTCTATAGCTAAACGCTTGCTGAGCATCTTCTGAAGAATAGCATTGCATTCCTTGGGATTCTGCGTGATGTCTTTGCAGTGTGATTTTCGAAAGTTCCAGAAATTACTTAGTGCCTTTACTTTCTTTTGTACGAGCGTCAATCAATCAATCAATCAATCAATCAATCAATCAATCAATCAATCAATCAATCAATCAATCAATCAATCAATCAATCAATCAATCAATCAATAATTAATCCAATCAGTCAATCAATCAATACTGATCTGCATTTACAACAGTCGGCCAGGTTGCAAATTCCCCATCTGTTGTTCTCCTAGCGTTTTCTCAAATGATTATTAAGAAATTGGAAATTTATTGATCGTTTCCCTTGGTTAGTTATTCCAATCCCTAACTCCACATCCTATGAACGTACATTTGCCCCAATTTTTCCTCTCGAATTCCAGCCTTATCTTCGTATTTTAATCTTTCCTACTTTTAAAGAAACCACTCAAACTTATTCGTCTACTAATGTCATTCCGCGCTATCTCTCCACTGACAGCTTGGAACATACCACTTAGTCGAGCAGCTCGTCTCCTTTATTCCAATTCTTACCAGCCCAAACTTTGCAACATTTTTGTAAAGCTATTCTTTTGTCACATATCACCCAGAACAAATCAAGCTGCTTTCTTTTCGATTTTCTCAGTTTCTTTCTCTCATCAATAACCTGTAAGAGAGATTATTCGGCATATTTCCAGTTTACAGGCTGGTTATGTCTTCGAGCTTATCCAGGAAACATAGAGGAGAACTAATGTGCTAAGCTATGTGAACGGAAATTAGGTCAGCTTTCAAGCTCATTTCTGAATTGAGAATAATAATGTTAATATTTCTACTAACTAAATCTACGGTTTTTATAAAGGACAAGGAGCCAGAATTTCGTCCCACAAGAATTCTTTTACGTACCGGTATGTCTGCAGACATGAGACTGGCGTATTTGAACACCCTCAAATACTGCCGGACTCGAACCCGCCAACCCGAGCTAGTCATACGTTCCCTCCTTTATCAGCTTAAATTAAATATAGAGTAGATCGGGGGAAGATGCCATACTTAGTGTTTTGAGGACAAAAATGTACATAAAAATTGAGAGTTCGAATTAGACATAAAACAGTAATATTTTGCCGAGTTTTTTCTATATATAGGCCAGTTAGCTATGCCAATCATTAGTAATTGTACGTTTTAAACATTTATTTATGAAGGCATGTATTTAGTCATCTCACCCCGAGCATCGGGGTAAGATGGCAATTAAATCTGGATGAGTTTCGACTACTAGTTTTATGGCATTCTGGAGAAAAACGTCTAAATTCAATTCTTAAAGCATATTGATTATGATTATCAAAAAATAAACACACAAAATTATAGTGTAACCACATTAAATCAGCTGTAAGGATGACTCTTGTATCAGAGTTCTTTAGCACAGTTATTGCACATGTTTTCTGAATCTGTACAGGTTTCATGTAACCATTTATCACAAACGATGCACCGAATCCAGTCTACCTGTGGTCCATTTTTGTCATAATAATTGAGGGCACACTCAGCACAAAAGTCACTGTCATTCTCTGACCTGCTTAGTCTAACAGATTGACTCGTAGTGAATTTTTTGTCTTACTTTTCCCTCGTCGAGCTCTTGCATCTTCAATTCGATGTTGTTCTGTGAGAACTGCAGCTGATTTCTTTCTGCGCTTAGGTAACGGATCCAAGATAGGTATAGGAGAAATTGCTTCAAAGGATGTTCCTGGCATGGTTTCATTTGCAATTGCTGATTCCATTCGATCTTCAAGTCTGTTGCTGTCTTTCTCTGAGGGAGGAGCACATCCTCTGCAATCTGAATAATCCCTTTCATTCCTGTCAGCCTCATTTGTCGAAACCAAATCGGACAGTTGAAACGCCTCATCTGGAATTCTTTCCGGGTTGTATGGGTACAAACCGCATGCTTCAAATCCAGACTGAGCAGTGGATGGGACTGCAGCCTTCTTCCACGCCTCCGTGAGGAAGATAGGGAACTGTGCTCTTGAGACTTTACGTCCAGGATGAGACAATGTCCAGTTGCGCATTGCCTTGTAAAAAGCCTGTTTTAAGGATTTGAAAACACACCTGTCAAGAGGTTGAAGAAAGTGGGTCGAGTGAGGTGGTAAACAAATCATGATCACATCGTTCCTTGCAGCGAGATCTAGCATGTCGGGATCAGTGCAATGCGAGGCGTGACCATCAAGAAAAAGGACCACTTTTCCTTGTTGTTTCCTGGGAATAAAGTGGTCTTTCAACCAGCTCATGAATATATCGGACGTGACATACCCGGATTTCTCATTCATGTACACAGTTGAACCTTTTGGAAGACCGTCCTCCCATTCGGGTTTTTTTCTTTTACCTTTGAGAATGCATGCTGGAGGAATGAAGTCACCTTCAGCATTGCAGCAGGCTATAACTGTTATTGTTTCTCCTTTTTCTCCAGAAGTCACTTGGTACAAAGTGGGAGAACCTTTCTCTGCTATCACAGTGTCTGGCCTAGGATTCATCTGAAAACTGGTTTCATCCATATTATACAAGTGTCCGGGCTTATCCAGTAAATTGTTTGCTGACAGCACATCCAGAATTAAAGAAAAATATTCTGCAATTGCTTCCCTATTCATTGCCATAGCCCGGTCAACAGAGAGACCTTGTGGCTTTTTCGTAACTAACGTTGGGAAACGTTTCAGAAAGGACTGTAGCCAATCCCAGCCTGCCATACCATTTTCTCGACGAAAACGGTGAGGAATTCCATTTCGTTCTGCAAACTGAAATGCCAGCTTCCGTAGATTTTCTCCAGTTGGGGGGAATCCAGAAATCTGCAGTTGTCTTATGTAGGTGACCAACTTCTTCTCGTTCTCTTCGCCAAGGCAACCTGTAAAATTATAAAAATTAATAATAATAATAATAATAATAATAATAATAATAATAAATAAGTGAAGACATTTCGGAGCAAATGGGAGAGTACAGTTCGCGTATGGATACTTAATATGGTATAAGTTTACCTGAGAAGAGCATTTTTTAAATTTAAATTAAATTTCACGGTTAGGAACCAGTTGTCATTTTACTCCCGAAGGAGAGAAAACATCAAAATTAATCAGTAACTACTTACTTTGTGGGCCCATGGCATGCTTCTTTTCGTCGTTCTTCTCCAGACGTCGTTTAAGTGTTCTGTATGGGATTCCATAATCTTGGGAAGCTCTAAAACAATTCATCCCCCCGGTTCGGACGTGTTCCATGGCCATTTGCAGGCTCTCTTCGGACCACTGACCCCTGTTTGATGTCCTGATATACGTTCTTGGCATGTTCCTACGAAAAGAAACTGTTATATCTGAAGAATCAACTTCGGCATCTTACCCCGAAGAAAAAGTGGCATCTCTACCGAGAGTCGGGGTGAGATGCCACTTCCCGCAACGTGCACAGTATGGCAGCTTCGGAGCTAGTGAATTTAAAAACGTACACTGCAAAGTATGTACCTTGCCCAACATATACTAATATTTGCAAATCCTCCTTATTATATAGGCTGATAAGCACTTTAAAACAACTGTGCGTTATTAACAAGGCACCGCCTTAAGTTCTTACCTTGAATTTCTTGATAACAGAGCGGGAAAACAGTTCACACAGCGTCATACGTATTGGATTCAACGGCTAACTGAGGCCAACAAGCGCGAGACAAGTTGGTGTTGCGATCTGGTGGTTCCCGACGGAACTACGAAGCTATAGGCATCTCCCCCCGATAGGCATCTCCCCCCGATCCAAAGTTAAATATTTCCTGCCTTTATTTTGATTTAGGCATTAGTATAACCGTATTGTCAACGGGAGGGGGGAGCGAGAGAGATCTAGATTGTATATTTTATTGCAATTTCCATAAGTTCAAGGACTTACCACGTAGGACCTATACATCCTTCCTTTGGCTTGGATGTTTTTTATTCTTCTTCTCTCTTCAATAAGCAGTAGGGGACAGGAGGGTCATTTTAAACATATTTTGAACTTACACTTTGGTGTATCTCAAGCTTACCACATTAGGGGAGCCCAGGAGTTCTCCAGGGGCACTAATGAGTCAAACAAAATTACCAGATTTTTTAAATATATTGGCCTGTCACACTGATAGAGGACATGTTGTAAGGCAAGAATGGGATAGGAAAGAGGGCTAATACTAAAATGAAAGGAAGCGGTCTTTGCCTTAATAAAGGTACAGCCACAGAATGAGCCTAAAGTGGAAACGAGGAAACCAAGGAAAAAACAAATATAACTTCAGATCTACCGATTGAGGGGTTGGAATCCACCACCTCCTGAAAGCAAGCTCACAGCAGTGTAATCGAACTGCACAGCCAATTCACTCAGTTTCTTGTGACGCGCAATACCACATGGGCTTACTCTCTCCCAAGTTACACAGTTTCGATTTATACCAGTTATAACCGTATATGGATCTTCAGATCTTTAATTATACAAATAAGTAAGAAAGTTATGTACTGCAATAAAAGGCACTTCCCTAGTCTGTAGTCTAATTGGTGCGGGTATAATTAACCGAGTGATGATGGTGGTACTTTTTGCTTGAAGGGGCCCAACATCTAGGTCATCAGTCCCTAATGGTATGAAATGAGACGAAAGAGAATGACAATTTAAAAATTCAAAATCGTCCACAGAGCAGAATAAAAACGTGATGATGAAGAATAAATGGGTGGATATGAATTTAAAACAATCGGTGGATCCGACCCAGAAACTATCATATACGATAGTATTACTGACCAAGGGACTACTTCTAAAGCATAATCCTGAATCGAGGATGCTTGTTGTCTAAAGGGGTCCAAAATGCTGGTCAATGGCCCGTCATAATGACACGTATCGCTAGTAAAGTAAAATCATAGTATTTGTAATGTTGCAGTACTAATAAAAAATAGTGTAGACTCATGGTGTTCCACACATTATGGTATGACTCAAAAGTATTTTACTTAGCACAGGTAACGGAGACCAATGGTGTTTCTCACATTATGACGCTACTTATAGGCTACGCAAACCCATAGTGTTCCTCACCTAGGTGTACTAATCACGGGTTCCAGTATTCCCTTGGTCTTCTTCATATAGTGGGTACTAATTACAGGCAACGCAGACCCACGGTGTCGCTGATATAGTGGTGCTAATCGCAGACAACGCCCAGATCCGTGGTGTTTCGCACAATGGCACCAATCACGGGTAATGGAAAACCCATACAGACTCATCTTATGTTGCTACTAATCACCAACCTTTTGTGTACCTAACATAGTGGTACCACTCGCAAGTAAAGGTGACCCATGGAGTTCCCCGCATGATGCTACTAATCACAGTTATATTCATGGCTCTAACACTATCATCCCTTGGTCGTCCCTTATAGTCGCCTCCTATAACAGACAGAGTACATCGTGGGTGTATTCTTCATCTTCGTCCCTCACCCACACGGGGTGTATAACAAATCTATTTGGGAAGAAATACTTTTGTACTGTGTCTACATCATAAAAAAGTCATCTTGCCATAGCGATAACAATATGCAATAAAATAAATGAATCCAAAGAGATAAGCATAATTTACTATATTAAATATTAGTTTATTTACATTTTAAGAGATACCGTATGTAATATTAATAATAATAATAATAATAACAACAAAAGTATGCAATACAAAATAAATGAACGGTAATTTTCAAAATCAAGAGCCATTCCATGGACACTGAATTACCTACAGAGCAGGGAGTGTGAATAAACAAACATAATAAACATGAGTATTTGTATTTAAAAAGGAAAAAACAAAATCATCTCCGTACAAGCAATGGGGGCCATTGGAATGGCGAAAGGTAAAGGCTTCCACTGTTCATAACTTTGGCACTTGGTGGGGTAGAGTGTTAGCTCTACATTCAGCATTAACATTGGAACTTGCTCACTGACCGCAAGTTCTTCCCGCCAAGTGACATTGATTTGTTAATGGGTACAGAACATTTCTTTTCATTATTGAACTTGGTCACAGAACTCGAACACCAGATTATCCTCTTCCTCAAGACACAGAACTAGGATGGATTATTGCTGGACACTACCATCAGGGGGAAGAGAATAATGTCTTAAATTAATAACATGTTTCTCGAAGTCAGAGGACAGGTTAGACACGCAGCTACAGCAGTCCAGGGAAATAGAAGAGATTACGTCCCCAGTCATGACAAGAGAAGAGAGAGCAACAGAAAGGCACTTTACAGTACCACTAGGGAAGCTACAAGTAGATTTATAGTTTAGTTACCCCTCAAGCACAAACCTGAGATTCTGGGAAACTCCTTCAGTCATGCCATGTCAAGACTGGCACAACTAGAACTGCATTTCAGTAGGCAGCCCTCACTTGAGCACGAGTTCTGTAACCTTCTTCACTAGTATGAGGCCATGTGGTATATGGATAAGGTCAGGGAATGAAGGTGGAAACTATTATCTACTACATCATCCAGTTTTTAAGCTTAGTAGCTCAATTACAAAAACGAGGTTTGTATTTGATTAACCTGCTAAAACTTCTAACAATATTTCATTTAATGATATATTAATGGCTGGAATGACAATACAAGATGATCATTACTCCATTATTCTAAGATTTAGAATTCATATATTTGCCTTCACTGCAGATATTGCTGAAATGTATCGGCAAGTCATGGTTCATGCAGATGATAGGAACGCTCAGCGTATTATCTGGAGTGAATCTCCTAGGAACCCACCCTGTCATTATGGACTGACAACTGTAGCATATGGTACAGCAGGAGCAGCCTTCCTAGCTACCAGACCACAGAAGCAGCTTGCTGAAGATGAAGAATCAAGGTTTTCCCAGAGACGCACAAGTTGTTCGCAGAGATTTTTATGCTGATGACCGAGTAAGCGGCTGTGAAAATATAGAGGATGCTCTTCAGTTGCAGTCTCAAACTATTAATTTACTAGAGAGTGGAAGATTTCACCTCTAGAAATGGTGTGCAAACCACCCAGTATTACTGGGAGCATTTAGGACAGTCGCCCAGGTGGCAGATGTTACCCAATAAACAGAATAGAAATCTAAATTAAACCACTCTGTAATAATACACATGAGCTAGTATATTGCATACACATATGCCGTAAGTCAATAAGAATACACAAAGGCTAGGTCTGCAAACCGCATTATAATTCGAGACAAGACATGTTTAGGTTAGGTTTGGTTAGGATAGGTTCATAACGAAGAATTTTTCCAGTTCAACTGATTCTCATTGTCAGAAACTTATCACAGGAATAAAGTTAAAATTAACACTTGCCCTAATTAATTGTAAAACTCTTGCCATAAAGTCCATATCACTAAGAGTGACAACTCATCGCCTTCCTTTTTCAATACCCCGTAGCACGGTCTGAAGTGTTCTGTGAACGAGGTAACGCTTTCATTTCGTAGGAGTCCTTGTTGACATTTCGTGCTCGTTAGACATCCTAACTGTTTTCTCTACGTAAGTATTGGGCGAAATAAAACCAAATTAATAAAATGCTGCGTTCACACAAGCTACGTTATCAAATGCCACCTGGCATTAGCCAAACAGATTTACAATTATACCCGCAAATGTAAGACTAGTGACTGCAGTGGCAATACGTAATTCAGGCAATTCACGAGATAAATCCAGACTGTAGAGTGCCAACGTGGCAGACGTCGTATCGGAAAGTGGGGTCCCTAAACTGTATGGTGAGCGACACTGAATAGAAACCCAACAGTTAGAAAAGTAACTATAAATCACTATCTTTACATTACAGGGGAGAAAGAGTATGGTTGCACCCTTGGTGTACGGGCTTACGTGCTCAGGAGTACAACAATAGTCATTTGAGTGTTGCAGCCAATGGCCAGAGATGAAAGTGAAGAAGTGAATGACAACAGGGAAACGATTCAGATTCTCTGCCTGTGTAAGTTGAAAGCTCAAGTGGAGAAAATGTTAATGTTTTCAATCAGGTTTTTCGCGAGAAGTATGCTGTTCGCAGGTTGAAAACAGCGGAAAGGGAAAATCTTATACCACTTTAGAGCCAGAGTAATGGAACCACTTAGCGACTATCGATCAAAGTGTAAAGAGAGACTTCGTGAAGACGTACGAGAAACATTATTGAAAGAATACTGGTCTCTTTGCAGCAGAGGTAAGAGAACACCACATGTTGATACTGATAAAGAGACATTTAGAATTGTGTCATGTGTTTCATATCTTAAGACAGATGTAGTATAAGTAAAAGTGAGCAGGGGAGAACACCACATGTTGATATAGAATAGGTTATCCTGATGAGGGGACATTTACAATTGTGTCATGTGTTTCATATCTTAAGACAGATGTAGTATGAGTAAAAGTGCGCAGGGGAGTACACCACATGTTGATACAGAACAGGTGATCCTGATGAGGGGACATTTACAATTGTGTCATGTGTTTCATATCTTAAGACAGATGTAGTATGAGTAAAAGTGCGCATGGGAGAACACCACGTGTTGATACTGAACAGGAGATCCTGATGAGGGGACATTTAGAATTGTGTCATATGTTTCATATCTTAAGGCAGATGGGGTATGAGTAAAGGTGTGCGGAGGATGTTTTATAAACACATCGGCAGTAATGAACAAAGATGCTTCCACATCTGGCATAACGCAAGAAGAAAAGGGAGGAAAATCCACAGTTCTAGGCCTCTGGCAAGCAACTCAATGCTGAAAATATCCTAGCGATATGAGCTAGGACTGTTATGTAAATAAAATATAATGAACTATGAGAATATATTCTACATTGATTCCTAAAAACTGCAACCATTTGTTTAATCATCGTTACCCGGTCGATTAGTTTAGCAGTTTGCCTTTGTCTACCACTACGAGCGCTAGTGTGAGCCAATGCATTGTGTCACTTAAGCACCACTACGAGCGCTAATGTGAGTCTATGCAAAGTTTCACTTAAGCCTTCGTCCATATGGCCCCACATGGATTCCGATCTACCGCGACACCCGACAGCCCATGGTATACTCTATCGCTGGACCCGCCTGCCGATGGGACATAGCCTGGCCAACGCTGGGCTGTTGCAGTCCCTTGAGTTCGGTGTTCAGATGATCCCTGGCTCATCCATAGCCCCGATCTCACGGACGCTCTCATGCGCGAGATCGATGTCTATCTTACCCAGATTCTGGGCATCACCCTCAACTATTCCAAGTCGGTGCTGCACCCGACTCCCATACTGAGGTATCCTGGCGTCACCATCGACATCCCCAGCCAAGAGGTGACCATGCATCATGTCACCCAGCAGCGCGCGAGCTGCCCGACCTGTCCCCACATCAACTCCAACAGGCTGGCGGCTACATTTCTTGGCTCTGCTGGGTCATGGGGTAGCCGGCATTCCCTGCTAAACACATCCTTTCAGGCGAGTTCTTCTGGGTACGAGGACTCTTCACCCCTCAGTTCCTGTCGACGCCCCGCCAGATGTCCGGTGGCTCTCTACAGCGACGCCACCCCACAAAGCGTTGCAGCAGTCTGCCCTGCAGTGAACCAGGCCTGGGCACAGGCATTCCACCAGCCTCATCGGATCAATGTGGCCGCGGTCGTGGCAGTGCATCACTTCCTACAGGACTTTGCCCACTTGGGCTATGATCATGTTCTTGTGTATACGGACAGTTCCGTGGCCCGATACACATTGCAGTCGGGCCGCGGACCTGCCCTCCATTCTAATGTATTTCTTCTTCATTTGTATGTACAAGTTCTCAATAAAGCAGCACAGAGAGGCGTTCGTCTCTCGTGGCGGCCCATCGCGACGGCCGATAATCCTGCTGACGCTCCCTCTCGGGAAGTGCTGTCCTCAGTACACGCGAGCCTCAATTCTATATAAGGAGGCTCGCCCCGGGAGGGACGTCAGTCGGCTGTCGGTTCGGGGCGATGGGGCGTCACCTTCCCACCGCCGGGCAGCATTCGCCGCAGCCGCGCGCGTCCGGGCGACGGTGGCGAGAGGCTCCGCTGGAGACCTACAATCGGGCGTCCGACCAGAGGGTACTCCCCAAACTCGCTTAGTCGGCACGTCGATTGTGGCGTCAAGCTGGAATACAGGAGGGCGGTCCGAAGACCTAGTACAAACAAATTATGCATGAGAATACCATTAACAAAAGAATAAGATCAAGGCTGCATAGGCTGTAATGAACAAAACAATACACAGAATCACTCCACAAGTCCATGGCACAACTGGTGATGGCTGATGTACGGCGTGGTGGGCGGCAGGCAATTCCCAGACGTCGTCACTAGGTTGTCCCTCCGGATGGCGCCCCACGGGCCCCGCGAGCGCCGCGACCCCTGCCGCGACTGACCGCGGGTAGCCTGGTGGGGTTCTGAAACTGGAAACCGGGCGATAAGTTGACCAGGTCATCAGCGGTGGCGCTGTCCACCTGAACAGCCATCCTCCACCCCTTGGTTAGTGCGTAGTACAGGATCGATGCCCCGGTATAGAAAAACCTGCGTTGGGCGTGATCCATTCTTCAAAAAATCAAAGATCCCTGAGAGTGCTGAACCAAGGAACGCATTACAGAAAGAATATTTCAGCTAGGATTTGAATAAGATAGAAAACGAGTAATGACGAAGCGGTTTTAGGCTCGAAGTGATTTTCGAAATTTGCTTTTTTTAGTTTGATAGCGCTCTCAAGTGCTCACAACATAACACGTTAGCCCCTCAACTCTCGGCACAATTGGGGAAATTCCCCACTTTTATGGTTTTCGCAGTATGGGGACCCTACATTGTCAGCTGAGAAATGTTTTCTGTATTAAAGTCACCTGGTGATGCGATGTGTGGCTGAGGTTCGTTCATTTGAATCTCACTATGTACTCCGTGTGGGTCGCACTCTATATTCTAGGGAATATCTTTCAAACATGTCACAAGTTTGGAACTCTACAAATGAAATTGAAGCTAGCCAAGGATTAAGAAGAACAAGAGATCAAAAATGAAATTTCTCTTCATCAGGTGAATCCTTCAGTTCGACTGAAATCAGAATACACACTGAATGATGACACAAACCTGTTTGTATCGAATAAACTACAGCCAAAGATGTTTACAACACTGCACTTCCGATTTCCAAGGAAAATAACAAGGATCTGTTAGTCCTTTACCGCTGATTGACACAGTCTTCGAAGTTGAAGTCCACTGCGGAAGCTGAAAATACACTTCCTGATATAGATGAATTCACTGAATGTAAGTGTGCCCTGTCAGAAGATGTAATTGTGCAAACTACACTTGCATTCTTATGAAAAGTACGACATACTTGGTGTTGTCAAAACAGTTGTCAAGTTTGAAACTTAATTTTGCTTATAATACTTCAATTATTTTACGTTATTCTCCATTCGTTCTCTCATTATACGGTATACGAAGTCTACCATGACACTGTCAACAACTGTCCAATTACTGAG
Organism: Anabrus simplex; assembly: GCF_040414725.1. NCBI lineage: Eukaryota > Metazoa > Arthropoda > Insecta > Orthoptera > Tettigoniidae > Anabrus > Anabrus simplex. Next base: position 19,829,497 of record NC_090279.1, on the reverse strand, counting down.
CAGGAAGCTCTGCATGAAGAAGAATTCTGATCCCCTTAAAGAAAAGCTACTTGCAGTTCTTGCTTTATATTCATAACCTACGATCAGGGACTACAATATGTTCAATACAATGGTTACAAGGTCAGTTCTAGATGAGAGAATATGAACCGTATTGAAAAATGTAATGTCCTATAAGACGGAATGAATATGTTTGCTGATTTTTTGTTAAAACTATAATATGTCCGTTGTTTAGGATCACTTCATAATTCTCTGATTTCTAAATGTTATAGGTTGATTGAAAAACGACATTGTAACGGAAACTCAAACTAAAATCAAAACTAAAGGACAGGGATGAAAATTTCGTTTATATTTTCTAAGAAAATTCAGTTCACATGGAAAACTGTAAGCATCCAGAAAAAAAAAGATTTTTCTTACCTTCAGGGATGGGATCTGAAATCCGTATGATAGGAATAAATGGCCCTTTACTACTTATATGCAAATTCGAAAATTTCGTTTGTTAATTCCATTTTGTATCTCTCCTGTTAAATGCAATATTTTGGACGTGTCCCCATTTCCAGATGACCGACTCAGTCAGTGTCAATCGCTCAGCTTGACTTACGTCAGGAGAAAGTTGCTGTTCACCACAGGAATTGACTCCAGAAATGAGAGAACTCAGTTCGTTCTGATAACTACTAGCAGTAGAACTTTGCGGTACACAACAGAAACAGACTCCAGAGATGAGAGAACTCAGTTCGTTAGCAGTAGAACGAGGAACTCTCAGTAACGTAACGCTGAGTCTCTGCATTTGCGTAATAATTGTATATTAATTTCAGTCGAGACAACGCCTCAGTTCTCTTTGAATTGCTTTTACATGTTTCCTGTTCGCTGAGATACGAGTATAAATGTCCTCCATCACCAGTGAGAGAAATTTGGCTACAAGTGAACAAAACGCATGGTGCATTCCCTAGTACAGCTACGAGGAAGAACGAAATCACTTTGGACCCACGAATTAACCTGCTACTCATATCTGGAGCAGGCTGAGTGAACCTCTGGGTCATGTGCTGCTCCAGAAAATGAAATCTATTTTCTCACGTTACTCGAACTCACACCTTTCCAGGAGAATCAAGGACGTGTTGGCAACCTCGGCTATGCAGCCCTTGTTAAATAGAGTTCTTACTGTAAGGGTGAGTCTCAATTCTGTGAAGACAGGTGACTGGTGTAAATTCAGGATATTTCTCCCTCTCTCGTACGACCAATGAGTTACATCCAAGTGTTAGGAGATTTAATATGCGTGCCTAACGGCAACACAAGTGTTCATAGACAATAAAACTGCATTTTATTCGTCGTAATTTGACATTGAAAGAATGTTTAACTTTACTCTGCGCGTTTAGCAGTTACAAGAGCAAACAGGTGTTTTAGAAAATATCCTCAGCGTTGTCATAAGAAAGGCGTTGGTAATAAACAGTTGTACACCGCGGGTGTGATTGTACTTCTTAAAGTAGCTGACATTACGGTATCTGTAATGAGAAAATGTGTAGATCTGTTTTTATCGTGAGAGGAATGAGAACTACCAAGTATATCCAGATATATTCATGTAACAAACGTTGAAGAAACTGCAACTCTGGTACATTTTACCGCACGAGCACTCATGTCTTGAAAGAAGCAGTCATACATCACAATGAAAACAATAACAAGATATTCATAGCACAGCGGACATTGAGCAGGTACGGCAATTGCTTGTTTTAACCACTTAGAATATAATTAACTACTTCTAAATCCCGTAATGGTCCACATTGTTTATTTTCGTGTTATATTAGTTATATTACTCGATTATAAGCACTTCTGATACGAATAATGGAAACACTCACTCGGATCATGAACTTAGTAGTAGGCACTAGGAAAGTTTTGCAATACGCAGAACCAGTTGGCTGGACACCGTATTTATGGTGAGGGATGAAAAGAGGGGTGAAAACCGGTCTAGAAGAGAGCAAGGCGCGACCTTCACACCATTTGTTACCAAGCAGTGTGACTGATAGCATGTTAAGATGTCAGTGTGGTTTAAGGGTGAATATCGCGCAAATATCCGCTACAATTTTGCTCGTGTATAGACTGTTAACCAGTGCCTGGAGGAAATGACTCCTGTGCTGGGGAAAGACTGTCCACATCGGACACCAATTTTCCGCTGATATAAGCAGTTCCAGAAGGGAAATTTTGGGGTTCAAGACGATCCTCATTCTGGGCGACCCTTTGAATCAGTGACTGAGGAAAACATTGAAGCTCTGAGGTAAATGTTGCAGCAAGAGGGGCGTATGACATATCGGCAGGTAGAAGAGACCTTCCACATCCCTGCACCAGATATTCATTCAATTCTACACGACCATCTCCATGTTAGAGAGGTTTGTTCCCTTTGGGTGCCCCATTCACTTTCAGAGCAAAAGGGCACATCGAGTGAAATGGTACCGAAAATGCTAAAACAGTTTGAAAATGAGACTTCACGTAACGGCAATAGCATCGTTACAGGTGACGAAACTTGACTCCATTATTACGATGTCCCAACAAAATCTCAGAACAAGGGGTGCCTGTTTGAAGGTGAGGGTACTCCTGTGACTGAGCGAAAGTCAAGGTCAGTGAAGAAAAGGATGATTGCAGTATTCTTCACTAAAGGGGTCATCCTGACTCGGGTTGTGCTAGGAACATAAAGGGGAGTTACTGCGAAGTGGTACAGTGAGACTTGTCTGCCTCAGGTCACCCAGGCTCTGAAGCAGCTCCGTCCAAGGTCACGGCTCAACACTTGGCTCTTGCATCACGACAATGCTCCAGCACATACAATTTTCGGCTGGTATAAGGAGATCCAGAGGGGAAATTTAGGGGTTGAAGACGATCCTCATTCTGGACGACCGTCTGAATCAGTGACTGGGGAAAACATTGAAGCTGTGAGGAAAATGTTGCAGCAAGAGGGACATCGTGCTAATGCAACAATGGATTTTCTTGCCAGACCAGGGTTAACTGTGCTTGTTCGCCCTCCATACAGTCCTGATCTTGTCCTTCTGACTTCGCACTCTTCCCAGAAGTGAAGATGAAGCTGAAAGGGCGGCGTTTTGGATCCGACGAGTAGCTTCTGGCAGCATGGGATCAAGCGTGTGAAAATGTAATCGAAGAAAAGTGGCAGAGTCGGTTCAGTGACTGGTTTCGACGTATGTAGAAGTAAATTGAGTGGGGTGGAAATTGTTTTGAAAAAGTCTAAAGCGTTCACTCACATTGCAAAACTTTCCTAGTGTCCTTTGTATTGGACATTTGGAAATAGATCCTCCAGCGAACACCAATCCATGAGCAAGGGAGATGGAGGGAAGATATTTCGTTGATCACTCACAGGCAGTGTGCGGGCTGAGAGCACAAGATTGTCAGTATCAGTCAAGTAATTGAACGATAGGAAGAGATAGTTATGCTCATGGCAGAGCACCAGGAGATCGGGAACAGATTGTTACAGAACTTATGACAACCTACCTCTCTTAACACCAATCAGAGGACAATGAAGCTATCGATAAAAGGAAGGGAAGACACAAACCTAATAGCGTCATAGTCGGAAAAGATTAGGAGTTGACTAAGGAAGATCGGACAGTGAATACGAAAGTTAGGAGGCTCACAAAAATAACTAGATAGTGTGTTAGACTCAGCTACGAGTTTCGTGGTCATCAAGCGTAGAGTCAAGGAGAGGTTACCTCTTCTTTCTCCTACTTAGGATTATGTGATTCAGAGACGGACGATCTTTTCTACAGCTGTCCCCTATCAGTTCAACATGTCGCATCACTAATCAGATAACTTGGTGGTTACATAGAGTTAGGCACCCCTTTAAGTCCTTTCTTACGACCGCGCTCAGGGTGATTCTGTTCAGTCTGGTTGTTTGTATACTACATTTAAAATGATGAGCTTCGTATTGTAGCCAGAGAAGGGGTGTTAGGTTAGAGTGGCGACCGTGGAATCACGAGCTGGGTAAGACAATGTTCCCCTCTCCCTGTCCGATATCTCTTGGTAAAGTCCTGGTCTCTTCCGACGCACAGTGAATCCCACATTTTCTGTGGACATGTCTTCATTGCATTCTATTTTCTCTTTTGTTTTACCTGCGCGCTGTACCGTCCTGGTCACAATCCATACTTTGTAAGGAGCACGAACACTATTGTAATTTTTACTCGTAATTCACTTCTGAAATTAAAATTGTAATCGTTACATTGTAGTAATCGAGATACATCGCAACAAGAGCTTGGTAACTTTGGAGCCCCAGCACTCGTTCATTTACTCGCAGCTTGTTGAGATTTAGGTAATCCTGTACTACATTGTTCAGACGGTGGTGGTGATTATTGTTTTAAGAGGAAGTACAACTGGACAACCATCCTCTATTAACACTAAGCAGAGGGAAAATGGAGCAGATATGACATTTAAAGGTATCGGCAAAAGAAAGAGTGGACTCCATAGGACTCGAGCACCTCAAAAAACCGTGGAAGAGACTCACACAAGACTCAGCTAGCGGAACCGTGGAGGAGCCTTACACAAGAGCCAGCTAGCGGAACAGTGGAGGGGCTCACACAAGACCGAGGTAGCGGAACCGTGGAGGAGCCTCTCACAGGACTCAGCTAGCGGAACAGTGGAGGGGCCTCACACAAGAGCCAGCTAGCGGAATCGTGGAGGAGCCTCACTCAGGACTCAGCTAGCGGAACCGTGGAGGAGCCTCACACAAGACTCAACTAGCGGAACCGTGGAGGAGCCTCACACAAGAGCCAGCTAGCGGAATCGTGGAGGAGCCTCACACAAGGCTCAGCTAGCGGAACAGTGGAGGAGCCTCACACAAGAGCCAGCGAGCGGAACCGTGGAGGAGCCTCACACAAGAGCCAGTTAGCGGAACCTGGGAGGAGCCTCACACAAGACTCAACTAGCGGAACCGTGGATGAGCCTCACACAAGACTGAGTTAACGGAATCGTGGAGGAACCTCACACAAGACTCAGATAGCGGAACAGTGGAAGAGCCTCACACAAGACTGAGTTAACGGAACCTGGGAGGAGCCTCACACAAGACTGAGCTAGCGGAACCGTGGAGGAGCCTCACACAAGAGCCAGCTAGCGGAACCGTGGAGGAGCCGCACACAAGACTGAGTTAACGGAATCGTGGAGGAACCTCACACAAGACTCAGATAGCGGAACAGTGGAAGAGCCTCACACAAGACTGAGCTAGCGGAACCGTGGAGGATCCTCACACAAGACTGAGCTAGCGGAACCATGGAGGGGCTCACACAAGACCTAGCTAGCGGATTCGTGGAAGAGCCTCACACAAGACTGAGGTAGCGGAACCGTGGAGGTGTCTCACACCGTTACCGAGGTAACTTTTTTAGCCTTCCCCATTTATGTTTTGGACTAGCTATCGCTGTAGAAATTAGTGTCACATCATGCTCATCTTTCAAACTGGTTTTCTACGACTACTTCTAAGTTACTGGGGGCCATACTCCTAACTTTTTATTTCTACTTGCCTAAAACACTCCGTTCTGTTTTAATTCAAGAACTGTCTGTTTGTGTTTCGCGTTATTCTTTGCCAGGTATGGACCATTGATGGACTAATTAATATAAAAATAGGATCAAATAAGCATAAAGTGTGCACTATGGAACAGTTAAATGAACTAAAGTGATATGCGGGAGAAATGGTCACAGCATTTTGTAACTTTCTATTGTAGTTTAATTTTAGAGTTATCCTTGCAGTATATCGTAATTTTTAACTTTAACTCTCTATTAGAACGTAATTAGTAATATAGTTTACTTTTGCTTGCCGTAGTGGTCGATTGGTGTTAGTAGCAGCAGACTTGGTTCAGTGCCTTATTTTTGTCGTGTTTATTTCCACTTACATTATTGACACATTGCCATTATCGTATTGATCGCTGTAAATTGTTATTTCCATTCCCATTATTGTCATAATCATCTCCAACGTAACTGAGAACAAAGTAAGTTACAATCCCCCTGATGAACTTGAGACAAACGAACAGGCTCCCCTATTCCTTGCAAACAGTCCTCAAAACCTTTCATTTACTCCACCCTTCCCCACTGTCGCTGGAACCAGCTGTGCAGGCAACGCACACCTATTGTCATCTGAGCTTTCTTGCCATTCCCAGTCGACAATGGACATCATTAACCACCAGCTTTCTGCGTACAGTAATGCTTTAAATATTTGCAATATAAACGCTCAAGGCTTCCTTGCGGAGGCGCGAATGGATGAAATAAAAGCCCTATTTATGACTCCCAGTTTCCACGCAATATTAATCACTGAATCTTGGTTAAAACCACACCACGCAATAGAAAGCCTGCAGCTGGCGGGTTATACATTTCTTAGATCCGACAGATTAAGTAATCCCTCCGGGGGTACTGCCGCATATGTTACGACCAGCTTACGCAATAAAATAATCTGTAGGTCTCCAGGTCCGTACGAGCGAAAACCTGAGTTCATGTTCCTGGAAATAACTGTGAATGAAGTAAAATGTCTTCTGGGTGTAGTATATAAACCACCGAAAGCGGGTTTTTTATGCGATCTAGAGACTCAAATACAAGATTAAGTCCCTGATTACTCAAATATAATTTAAACGGGCGACTTCAACATAAACCTTCTTGAACCTAACTCTCCTCAGACAACCCACCTATTATCTTCTTTTAAAGCTTGCGATTTAACGTTTCTCCCTCTCAACGTTACACATTACACAGACACATCACACACCTTAATTGATCTCATTACCACTAACCAACCTGAATTAGTTCTTCATCGCTGTCAAATTAGTGCCCCAGGCATATCGCGACATGATGCTATATTTATGGCCTATTCTATTAAAAGTCCCAAGTTCAAACCGAAAATAATTTCATATAGAGATCTACGAAGAATTGATAAGAATAAACTTTTACAAGACACAGTTGCAGTGCCATGGCATGACATATTTAAACTTAAAAACATAAATGACAAAGTGACTCTCTTCAATCAACATATGACTGAACTGTACGATAGACATGCCCCTGAAAAAAAGGCTCGAGTTACGCGAAAGCCAGCTCCCTGGCTCTCAGATGAGATTAGAGCACTAATGGCTGAACGCGATGCTGCTTATAGACGAGTTAAGAAACATTGCACTCCTGACAATCTACTGAACTATAAGAGACTAAGAAACGCTACGACCCAACAGATTAGAAACGCGAAACTACGACACGCTCACAGTTTAATTCAAACAAATGCTTCAACAGCTGTATTGTGGAAATCCATAAAGAGCTTTGGAATTACCAAAGGACGAGACGACGACGAAAAAAATATACCCTTGGAAAAACTGAACGATTATTTTTCATCTAACTACACATTAAATGCAGCCCTGAAACAGGATGTTCTAGACGGGAATTATGCAAAGACGCGAACAGATAGAGAAAACTTCTACTTCCGTCCAACAACCCACTCACAAGTCAGGTTTGCTATAAATCGGATAACATCAGGGGCAAAAGGAAATGACAGTATAGGAATAGAAATGACAAAAATTATTCTGGATGTGATATTACCTGCACTAATTAACAAATTTAACTCTTCCCTTGTAGAGAGCACATTTCCCGAAATATGGAAAGTGGGCATTATACGTCCTCTAAAAAAGTAGCATCCCCTTCTGAACCATCTGACTACAGAGCCATCTGCATACTTTCTGCTTTATCCAAAGCGCTAGAGTTCATCGCACATAGACAAATAACAGACTATATGACGACTTACAACATACTTGATCCACTACAATCTGGTTTTCGTCAAGCACACAGTACTACAACGGCACTACTGAAGGTCACAGAAGACATCCGAGAAGCTATGGACAACAAGGAAGTGACAGTTTTAATACTCCTAGACGTGAGCAAAGCTTTTGACTCTGTTAAAATTGAAATTTTGTTCTCGAAATTGTATTTCCTCATTACTCGGACAGCGCCCTCCTTTGGTTGCATTCCTACTTATAAGGCCGTCGGCAGTGTGTTACAGATAGAATAAACAAATCAATTTGGCGGTCTGTGCAGTGTTGTGTACCCCAAGGGTCGGTGTTAAGACCCCTTCCTTTTTCTATTTACATTAATGACGTCTCCCAAATCCTAACACACTGCAAATACCATATTTATGCTGATGGTGTACGAATGTACCTCCATACATCTCCAAATCTAATATTTTTGGCAGTAGACAAAATCAATCAGTATTTAACATCGTTTTCTGCTTGGTCTTTGAGATGTGGTCTTAGGTTAAACCCAGCAAAAACGCAAGCCATCATCCTTGGATACCCGAAACTACTCGCGAAGGTCAAACCACCAGAGATTCCATCTATAAGGTTGTGTAATACTAACATACCATTCATGTCATCAGTAAAAGTCCTAGGTGTTACTTTCGGTGATGACATGTCATGGAAAACGCATATTACAAACATCACCCAGAAAACATTCTCTGCATTGCACATGCTGCTTGGATATAAATATTTATTTTCCTGAAAAACTCTAAAAATACTGGTAGAAGCTCTGGTTTTCCCTCATTTCGACTATTGTGACGCGATTTATAGAGACACTCGGAACATGTTATTGAGCAGATTACAACGTGGTCAAAATGCATGTGTGAGATACGTCTGTAATCTACGGTACTATGACCACGTAACTCCTTCATATAACCACCTATCTTGGCCCAGACTAGAAATCCGTCGCACTGTGCATACCCTATGCCATCTCCATAAAATCCTTAATTCTTCAAAGCCATTTTACCTTACTTCATATTTCAAATACCTATCCTCTTATCACACTCTTAACACCAGATCTGCTAATAATTCCATCCTTGCTTTACCTACCCATAGAACTGCCATCTACGATAAATCATTCACAGTAATTGCCTGCCGTGAGTGGAACCTCCTTCCCGAAAGTATCAGGGGGTTAAGCGCTATTCGCACTTTCAAGGAAGCACTTTGGAGACATTTTATGCACTATAAGGATCATCTGTAAACTTGATGCTGCTACTTACAACCATTCTCTTGTTATGGATGTCCTGGTAGAGAGTCTAAAATTCTTATCCGATTTGTTTTTAAAATCAAGTTTTATGTACTGCCTCTTTCTTTTACATGTAGAATATTAGTTTGAAGAATTTATCCTTTCATTATATCTGATTTATTTCATCTTAATTTAATCTTAATTTATTTCATCTTAATGTAATCTCACCATCCTTGTATTTTTATTAATTTAATTTGTATGAGATCTACTTATTGTAAGTAATACAATGTAATATATGTATATTTCACTTCCTAGTTAGATGGAAGAGGAGGCCTGAGGGCCTTATATATCGGTTTTGTTACAATCTGTACCCCTTCTGAATGTTCATTCTTGTTTTTCATTGTTTCACAAGGCTAAGTTCTTTACCATATTAGATCTTAACCAGGCATATAATAAAATACATCTGGCAGACGAATCCAAACACCTGACGGCTTTCGCCACGGATTGGAATCTGTATCAATACTACCGCGCCCCTTCGGGATCCACACGTATGCAGCTGTCCTTACTAGACAGCTGGAGAGGGTCTTCTCCGATATCGAATATCTGAAACATTACCTCGATGACGTCGTCGTGTTTTCAGTGACCTCCGAAGAGCACTTAGATCATCTAACGGAAGTCCTCAATCGCCTTCGGAAGCCTGGGTTGACTGTTAAATTATCTAAGGTAGCCTTTGCTAATCCTTCTATGTCGTTCTTAGGGCATACTGTGTCGCCCGATGGTGTTTATATTGACCATTCCAGAACACAGGCTATTCGTGACTTCAAGCCTCCGAAGGACATAAAGGGAATCGCTAGATTCATAGGCATAGTGATTTTTTCAGGAAATGTATTCCTAACTTTGCTATTAGGGCGGCGCCCTTGAACTTACTTCGCAAGAAAGGTGTAAAATTTGAATGGGGGCCGTCACAGCCAGGAGCTTTTGAAGACCTTAATTGAGCTCTTTGTAACGTCCCTGTACAAGCCATGCCCGATTTCTCTAAGAAATTCATTGTCCAAAGTGATGCCTGTTCATCTGCTGTGGCTGCTGTCCTTTTTCAGGAGACGGAACTCGGAAGGCAGCATACCTTCTATGCGTCTAGGACTTTATCGGCTCAAGAAGCAAAGTATTCTAGCTATGAATTAGAGGCTTTGGCAGTCTTGTTTGCCCTGCAGAAGTTACGCCTTTATCTGGAACATGTCAAATTTGAATTGGAAAGACACAAGAAGCCTTAAGGTGGGTTTTAGCAAGGCCTCGTAGTAACGGACGTAACGCCCGTCGGGCTATCAGGATCTCAGCTTTCCAATGTGATGTACGACACATTAGGCGATCAGAAAAGTAGTTGCTGATGGACTAAGCCACATGTTTTCTAGTGATATTGAGACCAGTGAACACGAAGTTAGTTCTTCTCTTTCTAAGCCCACACCTCCTAGTATTAATGCTATTTTGACGGATGCCCCTACTCTGTTTCATGACACTGAGAATTATCAACCAGAAGATCCCGTGCTGGCTCCGATAATAGAAACCATTTCTTCTGGGGAACATGTTGTCCCTTATGTATTGAGGAACGGGGTTTTGTGTTGCCCTTCGAGACATGATCAGAAAATGAAAGTTGTGGTTCCAACCTTTCTTGTGCTAATGATCTTCAAATAGTATCATGAGACCCCATTAGGGATCAAAGGGGAACGGGAATAAATTTATTATTATTGTATGTGTAGACGGCTTCACTAGATTTTTATGGTTGTTTCCCACTAAGCTGGCTACCGCTCAGTCTACCATTTCTTGTCTTAATACTATCTGCTTCTTTTGGCCCCTGTCAATATATAGTTTCTGATAATGCAAAGGTTTTCATATCTAACTCATTCCGGAAATTCTGTTTCAATCTGTCCATATCCCATGTAACAACTTCCGCTTATTACACTCAACCATCTCCGGCTGAGGGGATCAATCGTAAACTTCGATCCGTGTTGATCGCTTTTCATCATGGAGATCATTCCAAGTGGGATCCTTCTCTGCATTGGTTATGTTTTACTTTAAATTCGGCTGTTCATCAGTCCCACAAGTTCACTCCCGCCTCTCTCGTGTTTAAATTTATTCCCAACACGCCGCTGTCTAATCTTTGGTCACTCAACGACAGATTACCAGAGACAATAGGTCCTGATAATATCAGAGACCTATGGAAGAAGGCTGAAAGTAATCTGAAGGCTTCTCATGAAAAGGTTAGAGAGAGATATGATCGTGGACGTAGGCCCACCAATTTAAAGGTTGGAGATCAAGTTATGGTTAAGAATTTAGTACCTGCAGGAAATCTTGCCCCCAGATTTCATGGGCCATATATAGTTTTTGGACTTCTTTACTCCTGTTATTCTTTTGGTCAGTTACCCAGCCACTGAGAGGATATTTAGAGAACACATTCGCAGATTAAACCGGCATAATATTTTGTTTTGCAGTATAGGCCAATAAGTCATGGCAGTAAGAAATCAGCTATATTTATTCGGCGTCAGTTCTGTAAATTTTTTAAAAATATCAGCGTGTAAGGTATATGGGGAGGCATTCTGCCCCTCACATATCCACCTGACGGCAGTATCTTTTGCATATACTTAATCCTGTACAACCTTCCCCTCTAGTTAGGTTTATTTTATCCCGTTGACCGCCTCTAAGCCCAAGCCTGCTAGTCACACTTGCAGCCCGCCTGATCTGAAACTGCAACTTAGAAAAATACACAACTCTCGCCCCCCACAAAAACAATTTTTGTCGCCAAATAAATGACAGCTTCATCTTGCGAGGGATGCCGGCGTGTGGTAACTGTCCACTCTGCTCTGGCCCAGTCTCTTGCATAACGGTGTAATGGAACACCATCCTTTCCGGCGAGGGCTGTGGTGCCTACCCATCTTGGAGCATTATCACTATATTTGGTCTGTGGCGACCATCACCATGGCTACCCCTCTCAAGGTAGCGGGAGAGATGTATCTGAGAGTGCTTGGGGATCCGGGCGACCCCACCAGGCAACAGGTTGCGGCGGCTGCTCTTGCCGTCAAAACTTGAACTGTATATCTTGTACTGGTACAGTTGAAAGAAAACTTCAAGACTTGTTTTTAACGTAATTTCTTAAAAATGAACTTTTTCAAGAAAATTTCTGTCTGTAAAATACAACTTGGTATATTTTCTTCTAACAAGTAAAATGTCAAACTTTAACTGTGAGGAGAGACTTTAAGGGAGGGAAGGTCTATACTGCAAGGTTCACCCGCCCCGTTTATTTAAATGAAGCGCCTTGAAGAATGCCATCTGATATATGAATGTCGCAACTACTAGCGCAAGAAGTTTGGACTTTTATCTACAGATGTCTCTACACAAAATCTTATGTTATGCCCTCTAGTTGAAGAGGAACTATTGAAATCTTAAAGTAATTTTTATTTTTAGGTTTTCTAAACTCAGTTGATTATGCTTTGTTTTTGGTGTGTTCCAGTTTTCAACACTTCTGTCTCTGTCCACTAATTTCAAATATCGACCAATATAATTTTTTAATATTTTCTTTTTAGCCAATAGGATCCGTCTTGTACCTTTTTGATTATCTAATAAAATTTGGAGGTGTATTGGGCCTTACCCCAGAGCTCTTTAGAACCTTCCTCTCGGGTATAAAATCTAGTACCTTTTCGAGCTACCTTGCCTTATTGATCGTCCAGTCTATTGAGTTTGTGTTGATAGAGGAGGCGTGGGCGTCTCGCCCTTCCTATCTTTCCTAATGTAACACTAAATTTTCAGTCTTCTCAAATGTAAATTTCTACTTCAAATGTAAATTTTAAATGAGCCGAAAAGCACTTGGTTAAAATTCGGGAATAGAGAGAGTGACACCTCTTGAGTTCAGTATCAACTTGACTTAGAGGTGACTATGACTTTGTAACCGTTTTCTGTCTGTAGCTTTCGTAACTTACATTTTCTCCATCTAGTCACCTCAGTAGTATAGGCTCAGCCTCTGTAACTTCGGGCCGAAGTACAAATAGGGTTTTGATACTTTTAGTGCAAATTTCAAGGAGTGCAAGTGTCCGCCTCCGCATCATTTTGATTTTTGAGCCAGTAACTTTAATCTGTGATTTTTGTCTCCCACCAAGTTCCGGTAGAATGGGTATTCTATACTTCTGTAAAATTGATTATTTATGTTAAGATGTTAGACTGTTGAATGTTTAAGACAGTGAATACGGTTTGAATTGTAAAATGTAGGTTGTGCCTCGAGAGGCCTGGAAAGTGTTAATTTTATTGGGCAAAGATGCTCTGGTTGTAAATATAAAAGTTGCAGGTTGCCTTGAGAAGACAGTAAGGGTATAAGGTTCGGAGCGCAATCTCCTACATAAGTTCATAGAGCATAGATGGTCTTTCTATTCTTGTAGAGGTGTTAGTGTAAATATTGAATGGAGCCTTTTGGATGGCGGTAACTTTGTAGAGCAAAAGGTGCTCTCGGATGATTGTACGTTGTGAGTACTCTGTAAATGAAATTGGGAGACCTGTCTCCTTGACCACTGAGTGGATGGAGCAACAGTGCTCAAGTAACATTTGTAAAATTGGGAGACCTGTCTCCTTGACCATTGAGTGGATGGAGCAACAGTGCTCAAGTAACATTTGTAAAATAGGGAGACCTGTCTCCTTGACCACTGAGGGGATGGAGCAACAGTGCTCAAGTAACATTTGTAAAATTGGGAGACCTGTCTCCTTGACCACTGAGTGGATGGAGCAACAGTGCTCAAGTAACATTTGTAAAATTGGGAACTTTAAGCTCGTATTTTTAATTAGCAATTTTGGTTGATTTTCTAGATATCTCGTATTTTGTATCTGAGCTAACGAGCTAGTTCTGTACCTGAAATCTTGTTCCGTTGCTGAGCGACATGTTTTGTTAAAACTTAGCATTAAAACAGCCAAAAAATTTAATATACCTCTAATTTTAAAGCTTTTAATTAATCTTTTGATTGTTATACATAGACCGATTCATGACCGCAGCTTCCTTCCCCTCTGTCCACCGTGATATCCAAGTAATAGAAATAAATAATAAAAAATACTTTTTCTATAACGCCCCTCACTTGATTAAATCACCCAAAAACAATCTAAAGAAGCATGATTTAAATGTAGAAGGGGAAATTTGTAGCTAGTCTCATACTGAAGAATTTTATAACAAAGATTCAACCATTATTCCCAGACTAGCCCCAAAATTAACAAAACAATGCATGTCACTTCGCTTCTTTTCACCAATGAATGTGTATTTAGCTGTTCAGGCTGTGCGCCATTCTGTTGCATGTGGTATAAAGGCGCGTGTTCAATTTAATTCACTACCACCCTCTGCGGCTGTTAGAGCTGATTTAATACAAATATGTGACAGACTATTTGAAATCTTCAGTTCCTCAAAACATAGTATCACTGGCCCTAAGCAGTATAGAAATAAACGTTGCAGTAATTCTAATCACTTAGAAAAATTGGCAGAAATTGAATATATCTATATCTATATTCATTGTGTTAAACAGAGGTGCTAATAGTAAACTCAACCCAATATGTATTCGAGGTTGGGTAGATAATATCACTGCTCTTAAGATTTTGCGGTCAGAATTGATGGAGCGATTAGATTTTCGATTTCTCTTCACTAGAAGACTGACAAAAGATAGTCTGGAAAATACATTTGCCATTGTCAGGGATAAAGAGGGCGATAATGTTGCTCCAGATGCATCTAAATTTCACAGTGCATTAAGAACTGTTAGATATATAACTTATTATACCCTTCACATGATAGCAATTGTGAGCCTGATGCTGCAGTATTCCTAACCAAATACAAGGAGCGGTCGACAGCGAGCCGCTAGATAGTGGTAGTGGCTGCACTTTCGAGAGTGTTTCTGCTATTATCATTATAACCTACTTGGTGTGGCCGTGTAATGTGTACAGAGGGCACTTCACATCGCACCATCTGAAAACAGGCCACGTGGTCGGTCCTAGAAACACTGGCTTGATCGCCTTCAAGAATACATGAGGGATGTTCATCTGGTTTTAAATGATACCCTTCATAGAACCAAGTGAAAATTGGCTTACAAAAGACGGCAGACGCTGCTCCATTGCGCGACAAGCGCTAAGACGATGATCATAGAATTCGTAGAAAAGGTATTACTTGCCTATGAAGTGCTCTGTAACAATCAGGATGTAACAATACAGTAAAATGTACTGTACGTATCTGACGTTAACACGGAGTAATACGAGCTTGTGTCATGAGCACGAATATCTTACTTATAGAGTTGGAAAGTAATTCTATTACTTCTAACGACTACTTTCTCAGTAATATTTACTCGTAATTTACTTCTGAAAATAAAATTGTAATCCATATATTGTAGTAATCGATATACATCGCATCGAGAGCTTGGTAACTTTGGAGCCTGAGCACTCGTTCATTTACTCACAGCTTGTTGAGATTTAGGTAATCGTGGTGATTATTGTTCTAAGAGGAAGTGCAACTGGGCAACCATCCTCTATTAACACTAATCAGAGGGAAAATGGAGGAGAAGTGAAGATATCGGCAAAAGAGAGGGAGGACTCCCTAGGACTCGAGCACCTCAAACCGTGGAGGAGCTTAATACCAGACTCACCTATCGGAACCGTGGTCACCAAACGACATTCCAAGTTGACAGTCCTTGGTCCCCCTTAAGATCGTCTCATACTACAGGCAGGGAATACAGCCCCCACGTCGTGGAGAATAGAGCCGGAATAAACATGTGACAGTGAACGGGATAAGGCATTTGCACTCACCTATTTGAATAAGTTACCCTGGAAACTCGAAAGTGACGTTCTAATTTTGCTCGGGAGCTATCATTTTGAATGTCTGTTTAGTCTAACGCAGGAATGATAGCCACTTAATATCCTTTTACTAAAAGCTACGAAACAGAATAATGTATTTCCCTCCGGCATACCCATGTGGAAAAACTCAGTGGTTCTCTTAAGACTCGCGTTCTACGATGATTGTAACTTTACTCATTACATTCAGAAGGTAAGTTTTGCTCGGGTAACTAATTGAGCCCATTCACTTTTATTTTGCACTTCTCCCATCACAGCTTAGTTACAGCATAACTAAAAAATGTTTCCACAGAGCTAGCGACCACATAACTGTCGGAAGAAAATGGGATCAAACCCCTCCTCAGCAGACTTGAATTTGATTTCTGTGGTTTCCAAATTCAGGCAAACTAAGGCCAGAGTAACTTCCTTCCCTATCTCATTGTCGCCGTAAGACCTGTCTATGTCGGTTTGAGAAAATACTGGGTGAACATCTAATAGTGAACCTGCCACCTGGTGACCGCCCTAAATGCAGATCAGTGACGACTGACTGAAGGTTGCACCCTCCTTTACCAATACCACGGTTATTCCTAAATGCATCAATGAATCAAATGAGGCATTTCTTGTGGGGAGATTCGCAAATGATTTGTTGGAAGTAAGAGTTAAAATTTTGATATTGAATTGCATAATATCGCATAGTGCAACTAGTGACCCACTCAAGCTTAATATGGGATCAATAGTTTCCCTGTAGAGACAGGCCTCTTATGTCATTGGCCGTTTTCCTCCTTTGCTTAGCTCAGTATCACAGCCGTCAGCTCCCTGCTTACAACCTGTGTTATGCTCAAACTATTCTGCCATTTCAATGAAACTACGGCAGCATAACATTTAGCTCGGGCTCGATTCCACGTACGTGGTTAAAAAGTCATATGCGGCTCCATTGGGGGGGAGGGGGAGGTGCACCTGAAATTAGCTGCACTACTTCAGGGTGAGGACGCGAGTTTACTGAGCCAACGGATTTTCAAACCAAACATTCACTGCCAAAGGTATTTTTATCGTCATAAGTTAATTGAGATCATTAATTATTATTTTGATAAATACTATGTAATTAATATCAGAATATGGTTTATAATTCCAAGCCTGATTTTATACTCTGGTAAAATCGCATTTCAAGCACTGGGATACATGGATTATAAGTCTGCCTTATTCTCCGCTGACACAGCCACTTGCATCGCCTCTCACTTTCACTCCTTTTTAAAAAGTAATTCAAATACTTCTGCAGGGATCAATGCAGGAACTACTGAAAACACAAATGTAGTGGTGAGGAGTGAAAACATGAAAATTATAAGATGATTGATGTGCTTGTCATCTGAGTGATGGGAAAATTACGTACACTACTTCAAGTATCCCATCTGTGCCACATCTGAAGGCCACCTACCTATGTGAGATCATGCTACATATTTCCTTGCCAGTGTCTTCAACGGAAACGTTTCTCGAGGTCACTTACCTGGGTGATCTATGGTGCTGACTATCCACACTGTCTTCAGCCTGTAGAGCGGCTTCAACCACTTAATTGGACGATACTGTGCAAGTATATTACTCTACTCAACTCTCAATTAGAGAGAGTCATATGTTCTGCACCCCTCGAGAACAAAGGAGGCAGAGAGCTGCTAATTTAATCACAAGGAAGATGGGGCTGGGGCCAACACTAACTCATATTTAACAGTTTTATTATCTTGAAACAACTTATTTGCATTGGTACAAACCTTAGCACAGAATACCATTCGCTTCCAGGCAACGACACAACACAGAGTTCTTTGTTACCGGTAGGATCCCTCACTGTTGTAGCACTGAACCTCCTGAGAGGAGGAAGGGATCCTCCTCACCTCCAGGGCGCAGGTAAGGATCGTACTACCGATACAGGGAAACACACTAGATTACTGTTTTGTGTCCGAGTAACTTACTTGTTCAGTGAGCACTGCTCTAGGAAGCGTACCACCTCATGGTGCCTTCCCCCCTCCGTTTGGCAAGGGTCAGAGTTGTGCAACTATTAGTCTTAGCATTGAGACTTGTGGGGTCTAGTGTGGTGAGGTACTTCATTACTTCAAAATGACCTCCACGTGCAGCCCAGTGTAATGGTGTGTAAGCACCACTAGTCTTAATAATGAGACTAGTGGGGTCTACTGCGTTGAGATACTTCATACTCCAAAGTGACCTTCCCGTGCAGCCACATGTAGTGTAGTGTTACCACTACTAGTCTTAACATTGAGGCTAGTGGGGTCTTGTGTGGTGAGGTACCTCACTATATCGAGGTGACTTTCACGTGCGGCCAGGTGCAGTGCGTGTAACCACCACTAGTCTTAACACTGAGACTAGAGGGTCTAGTGTAGTGAGGTACATCATTATATCAAGGTGAGCCCACTGAGCAGCTTGTACAAGAGGTCAGTGCAGGCACTTCTTCCGTCTTACTAATAAAAAGTCCTTATACAGTTGTTTAACTCTTGTATAGTTATACAGTGAATAAACCCTGCATAAGCGTTTTATATTTTTCTTACTAATAAAGGTTGTATACGCATTGTATTACTACACAGCACGTATACACTCGTTCCAAGGCGTAGGAATCTCTTCCTGTAGTTCACTGGCGTTTTTCGCACGTTCACCGCCTTTGTGATCGCTTCTGCTGGTTATCTACGAGCAAAACTTTCCGGAAAGTCGCGCAGTAGCACGGCATATCGAAAAGGCAGTGGCAACACAAAGTGAGACAGCTGGAATTTGGCTTATACTGATATCAACATTTCCTCAGCTTGCGTGTATAATGAACACCCAAAAAACTGGGAAACTTAAGAAAAGATCAATAGCTCCTAACTGGGATAGTACGGAAAACGTAATTGAATAGGCGAGTTGAAAAGTGTACACATTCCAAAATCCTTACTTTTCAGGGAAAAGGAAAATCTGTTTTGTAGCTAAAAGAAAGGTTTGATCAGAAAAGCTTCTATTAGGCATTTATACAAAATATGTCTGCGTATTCAGCTACAAAGTATGGAAATCATATTAAGTATGGTTTTTAAGTTATACCATTTTTTTTGTCGAGCACTATGTCCCTTTTTATACTCAAATGTTTATTCAGAGGTTATGGAGGCTAGACATCTTCGTAAAGCAAAACACTTTAAAGAGACGGAATGACAATGAATGACTATAAAAGAAATGATGGTTGGGCGTATTTTTGTGTAATAATGTGTTACTGCTTAATGGACTTTTGAAATTGCGAGTTTATTACACATTATTGAGAGGAAAGCAAAGGATGTGAAGAAAGCACGTAAAGACAGTCCTCTCGACATCAATTTTCTCCTTTACTACCAGACTCTCCACAACATGCAGCTGTCCCCTTCTGCAGCATGGTTCAAATCAGTGCGCTTCACATTGATATATCCCTGATCAGCGGCCTAATATAGAATTTGCTGAAGGATTTCGTGACCTGGTTCGTACTGGACGAGAAGTGCCCGCCACCGTGGACCTTCCTCTCTGTTCCGCCACTCCCTCTCTCTCTGGAGAGGAAGTTTCTCTCTTACTTCGCACGCTAGCTCTCTCTTCTCAACAACCTTCTCTCCGTCCTTGCATGTTCTTTCGATTTCCTCCTCTCTATTCTTACATGCTCTCTCCAACTCCTCTTCTCTGTCCTTACGTGCTTTCTTCACATCCTTTGCTTTCTTCTCAAATGCCTCCTCCCTCTGTTCTATCATCATGTCCCTCGTTTTCAGCACTTCTTCCCATAAACTGGGGCTGTTCTCTGTCTCCTTAAGGGTGCTCTCTCGTTCTTCCACCACTCTGGTGTCATCTTTCAGCTGCAATTCCCTCATTTCCACATGTTCTGCCAGTGATCCATAGAATGCCGCACAGAGCTCGCACCGAGGCTGGAACACTCAATGACACCACAAATTAACAGATAGTCCTCCTAAGAGCCAAGTTACATGTGGTCAATTCTAGTGACACTGGCCACGATGAGAATTACCTGAAGGGAAATTGATTCAGTTACGAAGTGCTGCAGACATGGCAATCCTGTTACAATGTTCTAGAAACTTACTTCGTCAGCTGAGTGGCACTGTAGTCACATTACCAAGAAAGAAAGAAAGAAAGAAAGAAAGAAATTAAGAAAGAAAGAAAGAAAGAAAGAAAGAAAGAAAGAAAGAAAGAAAGAAAGAAAGAAATAATTGAACGCTAAAAGGATGATTTAAACATTGAATTTATTTTGTAATGTAGAGCCTCACCTGTTATTTTGAACACCATACGTTTTATATTGAACTACCTGTATTTCTCAATGTTGACGGTTGAATGTTTACTTCTAGGTTTGTTACGACCTGTTAATTATGTATGATGTGAATTTTTGCAGATTTCTTTACTGTGAGAGTAAATGATATTCTTTACTTTTTAATTTTAGTTTTAAAGTTATTAGATTTTTATTTACAAATTGAATATTCTGTCTTAGGTTTTTTTGATTGCTCACTTTGTCTAGGGAATAGTTAATCCTTTCAAATTAATAGCAACCTCGATTTCCTATTCAAATAAAGTTAAACATCTATGATTAATACCAGGCTCAGCTTGAGGTCCTCTAGCCGCTAATTACACGCTCGGAAGCTAAGAACCCATAACACCCCTTTTAGTCTTTTCTTACAGCAGTATTCCATCACCACCACCCTCCTCCCCCTGTTACATCACTCCACCTAGAGTCGCAAAGTAGAAAGGGCATCCGGTTAGGAAGATAGAACCTCGAATTGGGGTAATACTTGAAAAAATCCCTAGCACAGCCTCTACCGGGTTTGTGACATAAGAGCCCTTGTATACCCGTGCTTCTACTTACTTGTGTTAGGCCACTCACTTTTATCCATTCTATCGGACCTTCCTCGGTTAATGCTTGTTCTTTTCCGACCCCCATGCTATTACATTTACGAGGTCAAAGGAGTCTTTAATATCCACGCCTTTCGTAGCTCTTGTCTTTTTCTGGCTAATACCTTGCGCGGTCGCTCAACTCTCCAAGACCTAAGGTCGCTTTTCAGCGTTAAGCCTCAATGAATAAAGCATATTGTGCATTAAGTCTGACACCATCTCCCTGGTACCATGTCAAGTCCTAGGAGGTTAACGTGTGGTCATCGCGACGTTAGGCCTGCAGGAACATCGAACGTGAAGTGTAGGTAGGGATTTTATTCCGTATTCGGGAATTCTGATAATACGCGAAATCCTGCAGAGCTAAATTCCGGCACTAAATTAATTTTTACCTATTATATTGGGTATTCAGTACAAAGATAGTTTAGGTCTTCCTGCGTGATTGTACCGAAGTGGCGAACTTGCAGAAAAAAAAATCTCTATTCCATGTGTCAGCAAATACATCCAAACTAGTCAATTTGAACGAGCAGTTATTTTTTTTGCTGATATGTGCATCCTAGGTTCACCGTTTCTAGAATTTCCAAGATGCTTCCCAATATTACGCCCCCTATGAATAAAACATTTGTATTACACCATATCCCTAGTCCTATGTGTAGCCATCAGCTCCCACAAATCTCAGCATCAAAGTCGAATCTCAAACTTGAGACTGTAACGCCCTTGTAAAGTTAAGCCTGGCGTCAAACGCATGGGTTAACCTAGCAATTTTGACCATAATCATGTCAGCAATTAGGTCTTGAGATGTTACTGGTCATCCTCCTCAGTTGTATCCCCCGTCCCCCAGAGTCTGTAGCTCCAGGACACTGCCCTTGAGGCGGTAGAGGTGGGATCCCTGGGTAAGTCCAGTGGAAAAACCGACCCTGGAGGGTAAACATATAAAGAAGAAGAATAAGAGGAAGAAGAAGAAGAAGAAGAAGAAGGAATTAGGGAATCGCCTCTATAAGGCTCTGTGTATGCCTATTTACCTTTGTGTCCTAGCACAGCTCTCCCCTCAGTTAGCCCTCCCTATTAGTCACCCTTGCGACTGGGAGTACACCATTGATGCAATTCTACCCCTCCACCTCACCTCATAAAAATTAGGATCCGAGTGGAGTGACGTCATCATAGTAGCAAAGGCTGTGGTGACGTCACCGCGAACAAGCTTTGACCTGTAGCTGAAGACTCCAAGTTCTCTCAAGTCAGGTGTCTTGCGTCATAACACACTCTCGCATTCCTTTTCAACGCCAGATAGCTCGCAAAGTCATTCTTTTCTTTTCTGCTGAAATGTACACGTCTCCACATTTACTGTAGTCAGTACATCTTCATCGTACACATATTTCAATCAGGCTGAGGATATTTGAAATGCACTTAACCTCTTTTAGTTTTTGAGTTTATGTCAACTCCACGTTCGAATCCTTAGGAGTGGCATTTACTCTGCTCACCTAGGGCTTAAGTGCCCCCTACAAGAGTTAGCCAAGGAGGTTAGATAGACGACAGCTTAGCACACAACATGTATAGACTCAAATAAATAGTCCTAGTTCGCCAATGCAGACACAACAACAGCACAGGTTGCTCGGCTCTTACTTAAGGCAAGGGTGCCCCTGGAGGAGCTTAACTGTAATAGAACCCAACCACATCAGAATAAAGTGTCCTACAAGAGTTGGCTCAGGAGGTTAGATAGACAACAGCTTAGCAGACAACATGTCTAGACTCTACTAAATACCCCTAGTTCACCAATGCAGACACAACAACAGCACAGGTTGCTCGGCTCTTACTTAAGGCAAGGGTGCCCCTGGAGTAGGTTTACTCTTTCAGAACCCCACCACATCAGAATAAAGTGTCCTACAAGAGTTGGCCAAGAGGAGTTAGATAGACAACAACTTAAAATACATCATGCCTAGACTCAGCTAAAGCCCCCAGTTCGCTAACCCATGCTCTCTCAAGTCAGACATCTCTTTTAGTCGCCTCTTTCGACAGTATTCCATAAGATAACGGCATCCTATTGTCTGAAGGTGTCAGAGGACGTAACGCGTGTCTAGTATCATAATCTCCAGAAATCCCTTCTACAGCTGTAGTATTGTATCCAAGGGACGAGCTAAACCTTGGTATAAAAACTCCTACTTTCATCTGGAAATATATCACAGGCAATGTGCTTCAATGTGGTAGCAAACACTTGTACTGAATTGTGGATTTGTGACAATTAGGCCTATATTCTACAGAGTCCTTGCGGTTACCCCAATAAGTCTTAAACTTATTACCATATTATAAGTTCAATATTAATAGTTCATGGTGTAGGTTACTGTAGTCACGTACTTCAACAGATGAGTGGTCCTGAGTTCGGGATACAAGTTGCTACAGAATAGGTGTGGCCACCTCAAGTACATTCTGAGTTGTAGCCCTCCCTGTTAAAAGCCACTGCAGTGAGCTCAGAGTTTGATCAACGGCATTCTGTGAGAAAGAATTCCCAGACCACACTATCTTTTCATTGGTCTGTTTTCACATCAACTTTGCTGCATGGGAGTGAAAGCTGGGTGGATGTGGGGGCACATTATTTATGATATATAAGTAACAGACCTGAAAGTAGTGAGAATGACTGCTGGTACAATAAGGTGGAAACAATGGCAGGAGGATATTCGGAATGACGGTAGTTCAATCCCAATTCGTACAGTACAGCTGCTGATTTTATGTGGCTTTCGTGGTGGGGTCATGTTTGGCGAGTGGCGAAGAATAATGTACACTGCAATAGAGGGTAAGAGAAGTACAGGGAGGACCAATACGACGATCGTTAGACTCAGTTCTTAACGAGATAAGGATTAAAGCTATGAAACTATATGAACCACAGAGGGTTGCAGACTGAACGCAGAAGACGTGACAGTTGTAAATTAAGAAGTACTTATAAGACACACTTTGACAGTAATTTGTGTTTGTATCAAGCCTGTCCTTATTCCTCCTTCCAAGATGCGCAGGGATCAAATGACGCCAGACGCCGCTAGCTGCAGGAAAAGATGGCCGATACACAGCTTGGTCACGTGTCACAGCTCATCGCTTCTCTCTGAATACCTAATGTATTCAAACATGTGGAAGAAACAACTTCAGGAGAAATGAATTAACAAGTAGATTTTGAGATAAAACAAACAACACTGAAATTACGAACAAGTTGTAAACTTCAAAACTTGGCATTATAACATGAAATGTGATCACAGCGTACAATTCCCCCAAAATACTCTCAAGATTGCAGAAATTACCATTACTTCGCCGCCTGCATTGCAGCTTGCTACTACGCTACTGACTTTATACTGCCTCGCCGTACAGCTGCTACCTTCGCTTATTCTCCTCACTTCTCCAACCTGGGAACCTCTATGTCACTACACACCAGCCGTCTGGAATCATCTTATGATAAATGTGTTTTTGAACTTTCTACACTCGCCCTATAACAGATCAGCCCTCCGCTTCTACAAATCAGTTCAATTCTGACAGCGGTGTGGTTCTGCTTTCGGTGTATTTAAGTTGACTTAACATCTTTGCTATCTGGACTCTTGTTCAGCACGGGATGGGTGAGAAAAGGCTTGACATTTATATTTTGTTGTGAGCATTAAGTCCTTCATTTCAGCAGCTCCGTTAGCCAATCATCTACGAGTGTTTATTAAGCTGTCCCGAAATTTATGAAGTTCCCAGAGAAGCACAGTGATTACAGGTGGTTAACGATCCTTTGCATTAGTCTGGTTACGTAACTGCGTGTGGCCATGTGAAATATTTTTATTTACTTATGCCATTTTCAACTACGCGGGACGGTTGCTTCGATTCATGTACCTCCCCGAGTTCCCCTTTTCCTTTTTCCAATGATGGGGTTCTTCCTTTTTAATGTTCGCCACTTCTTCTTATTGTTTATCTGAGATTTGGTGTCAGGATTATTTTCTAAAGGTAACTTTCACTGTTGTTATCTTTAAGGCATGTAGAGACAATTGCTCATGGATATCTGTGATCCAAAGTGCTCCCTCTGTTTTTCCATGTAAGCTGTCTTGTATATGGCAACTATTTCCAGGTATTGGGGAGACTCACTTCACTTCACAACAAGCCTAATCCCTTATTAAAATCTCTACAATTATCATTATGAAGGATGCACACTGGTACTAGTCATGCTTAAGGGAGAGTGTTTGCATATAAACCTGAACTTAAGGGTACATGTCTGTGAAGGACCATAATTTTAACTACAAATAACACACAAGATATCACCAGTAATATGTTTCATATAACCCGAAATTCGCTGTACAAGTGTAATTAACCTTTTAGAACCATAAAACAACAAAGAAAAATTAGTTAGTCAAGTATTTTAATAATTAGCCTACTTTATCCTTTGTAAGTAATTTACTTTTTGGGAGTGTAGATAGTTTTTAGGTACCTTTATCTCTGAATCTTATAATGATATCCACCATTTTAACTGTATACAGAGAATGTGTGTGTGCATAAAGTAGACCACTACGGAGAACATACAGAAAGAAATGAATTAGAAGCGTTAATTAAAACTTGGTACATAAAAATACAGCAATTTTTTGTTGGGTGTAGCTGAAGTCAAGTCCTAATTTTTTAAGTCCATGATTGTAGTCTACTTTTCTTCAATTATCGTACTGATTCTATGCACAAAGTTTCAGCCTTCTAGATTGAGTAATTTTTGGTCTATTAAATTAAATATATCAGAAAACTAAACTTTCGGGAAATTGAACTTAAAGTTTAACTTTGCTTTTAATGAAAGTTGTGGCGTAACCTGATGTGTTTAACGCATTCCGGCCCCATACTCATCTCAGTTCAGAAGTTCTTCCTCCTTAAATTCCCTTTTCTGGTCCTTGCCTCCTTGGAAGTCACCTTGAACATTCCCTCTGCCTCGGCAAATATTCTGTCAATAGCAGTGAGGAGGTAGAGGAATATCCATAATTGCACAGGAAGTTTGTTGCTTTATACCCTTTGCCTATACACCGCATACCACAGGCTAGTCTTGTGTTCATATTATAAAGCCTCTTGTTATTTACCCCTAGGTATACACAGATTCCTCATGACCACAGACACTGTACAGGTGGCCATGGAGAATGTACACTGACTGACAGAGCAAATGCAACACCAAGAAGGAGTGGTCAGAACTTTATGCCAATTGCAGGGTAGACTGACGTCACTGAGGTATGCTCATGATGTGAAATGCGCCGCTGTGCTGCGCACGTAGCGAACGATAAATGGGACACGGCGTTGGCGAATGGCCCACTTCGTACCGTGATTTCTCAGCCGACAGTCATTGTAGAACGTGTTGTCGTGTGCCACAGGACACGTGTATAGCTAAGAATGCCAGGCCGCCGTCAACGGAGGCATTTCCAGCAGACAGACGACTTTACGAGGGGTATGGTGATCGGGCTGAGAAGGGCAGGTTGGTCGCTTCGTCAAATCGCAGCCGATACCCATAGGGATGTTTCCACGGTGCAGCGCCTGTGGCGAAGATGGTTGGCGCAGGGACATGTGGCACGTGCGAGGGGTCCAGGCGCAGCCCGAGTGACGTCAGCCCGCGAGGATCGGCGCATCCGCCGCCAAGCGGTGGCAGCCCCGCACGCCACGTCAACCGACATTCTTCAGCATGTGCAAGACACCCTGGCTGTTCCAATATCGACCAGAACAATTTCCCGTCGATTGGTTGAAGGAGGCCTGCTCTCCCGGCGTCCGCTCAGAAGACTACCATTGACTCCACAGCATAGACGTGCACGCCTGGCATGGTGCCGGGCTAGAGCGACTTGGATGAGGGAATGGCGGAACGTGGTGTTCTCCGATGAGTCACGCTTCTGTTCTGTCAGTGATAGTCACCGCAGACGAGTGTGGCGTCGGCGTGGAGAAAGGTCAAATCCGGTAGTAACTGTGGAGCGCCCTACCGCTAGACAACGCGGCATCATGGTTTGGGGCGCTATTGCGTATGATTCCACGTCACCTCTAGTGCGTATTCAAGGCACGTTAAATGCTCACCGCTACGTGCAGCATGTGCTGCGGCCGGTGGCACTCCCGTACCTTCAGGGGCTGCCCAATGCTCTGTTTCAGCAGGATAATGCCCGCCCATACACTGCTCGCATCTCCCAACAGGTTCTACGAGGTGTACAGATGCTTCCGTGGCCAGCGTACTCTCCGGATCTCTCACCAATCGAACACGTGTGGGATCTCATTGGACGCCGTTTGCAAACTCTGCCCCAGCCTCGTACCGACGACCAACTGTGGCAAATGGTTGACAGAGAATGGAGAACCATCCCTCAGGACACCATCCGCACTGTTATTGACTCTTTACCTCGACGTGTTCCTGCGTGCATCGCCGCTCGCGGTGGTCCTACATCCTACTGAGTCGATGCCGTGTGCATTGTGTAACCTGCATATCGGTTTGAAATAAACTTCAATTATTCGTCCGTGCCGTCTCTGTTTTTTCCCCAACTTTCATCCCTTTCGAACCACTCCTTCTTGGTGTTGCATTTGCTTTGTCTGTCAGTGTATTAGCCAAGGGCATTGCATGTGGTCTTTATAGGATTAATCTTTTAAATTATGTATTTTTCAGCATAATAGGATTGTGATTGTGGTTATTTATATTGATTTTTATGCGATACTATGTTATCTGTGTTTTCCACAGAATATTTTTTGATATAATCATTTGAAATTGAATGTGCATACATCTTCAGTCTGGGAAGCCATATTTGTTTATTTACTTATAGTGCTTAGTTACCATAGCACTTGAATGATCAGCTGGTGATCACGTAAGTAAGGTTAACACATCATGCATTGACATGGATGATTCAAACAGAAGTAATGTTTCAGTTAATGACAAAAGTAATTCCTCTCAGCCTGTGTGTAACCATTGCGGGAAACTGTTGAAGTCCACTCGGGGGGTCAATATTCATATCCCAAAAGCACATCCGAATGAACACCGAACACGGCTAGTGAATAGACAGATAGCTGGGGAATCGAACCACCAAGTAAGTACTGAAATAAATTCAGGAACATCTGCAGAACAAGGGCATGAATCTAGAAAAGAAATAAAACAACAAAACACACATAACTCGTACCACCAAGAGCAAATGGTGATATGGAGGGAAAGGCTACAAGGTGACATCAATGATTCTGAATTTTTCTTATTTGTAGAAGACTTTATAAAGTTTATGTCCACTGCAATTGATTTTTTGCCTGGGCCTAAACACCCAGCAAGGAAATTTTACGAGGCGCGTGAAAAGAAATCGTATGTTAATACGGGAAAAGGATATAAACAAAGTTCAAATCCGCAAAGGTCCGCTAATAGGGATAGAGAAAAAAGACGAAGTAAATATTTATATCAGTTAACTCAATTTCAGTTCCACAATTAACGTAGGAAAGCAGTTAGAACTGTCCTTCATGAAAACAGTGAAAGATGTCTGATTAATTCTCAACATGTATATGGCTATTTTCGTGAAATATTAGGACATGAAAATAATTCAGTGAGAGAAAATTATCCCTCAAAAATGAGTGAAGCTACACAAACGGTTTACAATGATACGTTTAATGATGTTATATCCAAAGATGAAATACAGCTTGCAAAAAGTAGAATTGCGGTGGACACTTCACCTGGACCTGATTACGTCATCGTTAGAGCTATCAAAAGTGACATCGCTTCCGAGATAATTGCCACAATAGCCACTCGTATGCTTCAAACAGGACAGGTACCACCGTGTTTTAGAAAGGCAAGAACCGTTCTTATACACAAGGGAGGTGCCCCTGATGACATTGCAAACTGAAGACAATCACAATATTTTCTGTTGTTACGAGAGTAATTGAGCGAGCTCTTGATAAACGCTTGAGAGAATACGTTGTTTTTAATCCACAAAAACGGGGATTTATATCTTCAGCTGGTACACATATCAATACTTCTACACTCGATTCGGTTTTAAATTCCGCGAAACTGAACAAAACTGACCTAACAGTGATTTTTCTAGACGTCAGAAAGGCGTTTGACAACATTGAGCACCTTCATTTACATGACACCTTGAGGACATTAGGAATACCTGAGAAATTAAAGGAACTAATAGTTAATCTCCAGACAGGGAACACTACAAAAATAGAAACTGTGACTGGAAAGACAGCCACCTTAAGCCTAAAAAGGGGTGTTATGCAGGGCTCACCTCTTCCTCCCTGTCTCTACAATCTAGCGACAGATCATATTTTAAACGAACTAACTGAAGACTCTCTCACAAGCCACTATGGATTTTCTTTAGTACCACATCTTCCACCTTTAACGATCATGGGTTTCGCTGATGACTTGGTTGTCATAGGAAATAGTCGAACAGCAGCACTTGAGCTCTCGAAAATAGTCACAAGGAGATTTCATGAAATAGGGCTTTATATCAACCCAGTGAAATCTACGGCAATCTGCATCGAACGCGGAAAGTTAATCGAAGACCCAGCTGAATTTAAGAGCTATAATATGTCGAGTTTGCAACGTGGGGAAACAATCCGCTATCTGGGAGTTAACTTTTCAAATGAAATAATTTTTCAACCTACACAGGAGCTTAAAAAATCACAGAATAAAATGGAGAAATTGGTTTTTCTCCACTATTACAGGCTGACCAGAAATTTAAAGTAATAAACACAGTTATATGCCCATCTCTCATATACCCATTCCAAACTATCAAGCCAGAGAAGATTCCGAAAAAGTTCCTTGCTGATACAGACATACTAATTCGAAGTGCTCTTAAGGAAATTCTTCAAATACCTGGTCTACACTGAGAAAAAAATATAAGGGGTTGGGACTCTTCTGCGCCACTGGGAAGCTCATCTTCAGCACATTGACATCTGTAAGGTACTATTAAGTTCAGGTGACGAATACATCCGTGCTACAAGAAATCTGAAAGAAGAAATAACTCTCTCACTACAATCCCTCAATGTCCCTCCATCCGACAATTTACTACATCCACGCCTAGAGATAACAGATGCCAGGAAAGTGAGAAGAGTACTGAGAGAAAGGGCATTCAGTGAGTGGTGCAACTTACAGCAGAAAGGAAGAGGTGTATGTTTGTACAATGAATACACTCCTGCCAACTCCTGGATTCGGCACCATCAAAGCTTATCATGTAGTGAATGGCGTGAAGCAATTAAGATGGCAGCAAACATTTCAGCAGTTAGATCGGTACCAGGAAGATCTCAGAACGATTCCCTTTATAGGCGCTGCCTCAATGAGATTGAAACTCTTGCGCATGTTTTGGGATCTTGTCCTCATGGTGAACTTTTAAGGAATACGCGTCATCATAACATCCGCTCGTTAATTGCGGCGACGCTAAAAGAGCATGGTTTCCAGGTATTTGAAGAGGTTCATGGCTTAACGAACAACGGAAGCCACAGAAGGATTGACATCATTGCTTTCAAGAATAAGAAGAGAGGTTACATCATCGACCCCACAATTCGCTTTGAAAGCCATAAGTCACAGCCCTCAGATGTTAACCTAGAGAAGAGGAATATATACTTACCAACAATTCCTTACTACAGGGAGAAATACCAGTTAGAGGAAATCGACATAGTAGGTCTGATGATTGGAGCAAGGGGAACGATTCCCGCTTTTGCCGCTAATTTCTGGAAACAGATGTCTCTGCCAGTTACAACGTTACGGGAGACTGCCATCATAGCCTTAAGGGGCTCACTGATAATTCTAAGAAATCACTGTTACAATTAGGTTACCTTCAACATTTCTCAAGTACAGAATATCTATTTCTCTTCTGAATATAAATGTAAAAGTATACTTTGTCGCAAGGCAGCCTCTGCATGAGAGGAAGTATTTCATAAAATAAAATTTATACCATCTTCAAGCAGTTCAATACTACTTTCACTTTCACAACATTTACACGTTAGACATTTGTTCAGTAAACTGCACACAACACTCAGTTCAATTGTCACAGACCCAGCATTTATGTTTGGAATCTTTTCTTCACTAAAGTTACTGCTGTATGAATCGTCCAAATATTTCAGTTTATTTTTGAAGCACTTGATTGCACCTTAACCTCACTCTCACCAGAACCATTGCTGGTATTGCTTTGTGTTTCTTAATCCTTAGATGTAAATCTATTTTCGTAGAACTTGCACCTGCCGGCACCAAATTTCCTTGTCCTCGGCATATCTGTTGAAATATTTGATACTTATATTTTAAGAAAAACTGTTGTGATCAACACTATAGTTTTATTTATTACTGATGTGGAGAAAGACGAACATCGTGCAGGTTAGCCAACTTTTGAAATTTAAATTTACTGTTTTTGCACAGAAATTACCTTTACTGCCCCAAAGTGACTTGTTCAGGAATTATTATGAAGTTTAAATACATTTGACATGTAAAGGGGCGTGACAGAGTTCTGCAGATATTTAAGATTAGGGTTGTAAAAGTTCCTGAAACATTAATAATATGTACTTATTGTATATGGTTGGATTCAGGAAAGACTGGGGGATAGTATAAGAGCATTTTTTTTTATTTTCTAAAAAAAAAATTGCGTACATGTTCCCTTAAAATACTAACTATGATTAGAAGTAAATAATACATAACAATAGTACGATATAGACAAGGAGAATATTTCAGTGATATACAATCCCTGGCCAAATTAATATGACCACCTAAGGACACCTAGAAAAATAAACTTTAAATTGCCTTTATGTATTTCATTCATGTCTTATTTATCTTAATTGTGTGTGTTACCGTGGTTTGGTAGATTAGCAGAGGTGAAAGAAGGTGCCGGGTTGAATGGGTCTAACTACTTTGACAAGAAAGAATTAAAACTGAAATGGAAGGTTTTTTTCGAAAAACAACAAGTTAACAAACTCTCACTTCGTGAGATAACAATTACACAGCAAATTAAAAACAAGATTTAGAAAACAATTCCAGATTTTAAATCTTTAACACACTTCGGCTACAAGCCCTAAGTTTTACAATTTCTGAGTTCCTAGCTCAAAACCCAAACTTGTTTCAAGGGCAGAAATCCCCTAATAACATGGAGCAGTTGCTCCCACTTTGCAATGTCACGCCTCCCAGAGGCACAATTACAATACATGAAAAGAGCCGACACACTCTCAGTTTTTGAAGCCTACTCAAGGCAACACCAAGTGAACATTTAATAATTACTGGCCTTACCAGGCACTATTTACCAAAATAAAGCAGGGGTATCTCGTACCCAACCTACGGGGCCTTCGTGTAAAAGAAATTACAGTAAATAAATGGCCCGAATACAAGGTGAAAGGAGGCGAATACTGCACTCCTTGATGTAACTTCTTAAAATTAACGGGCACTAGGCCGATGAAATAGGGGCTATTCCCAAACTATGGAGGTGACTCGTATAATGAATAAATTTGAAAACATTTAGGAAGAGACGAAAATCAGTTACCAAAACGTAGTCACATCAAACCAAAATGGAGGGGAGCTCGAGAGGGTAAAGCACTCTCTATCCCCGATTTTCAGTTAAAGACATTTACATAAGCCGGCAGAAAATTATATTACAGAAAGATAGGTTACATGGTAAAGGTTTCGAAACTTTCCCACGGGTTAAACTGATGAGCTAGCAAGAAATAAAGATGTTTAAACGGCCATTACCTTGCTGAAGACCTGCTGCCTGATGAAATAGGCGCTTCCCGCCTCTTGCTTTACTTCCACACACTTAGTTAGGCGTTGATTAAGTGACCAGGAGACGTGAAAATCAGCAGTTCTTATACCCTCGGGGAAAGTTCGAGACCTTTCATAAATAAAATAGCCACACCCACTTAATTTTATTGGGTCGCTTAAAGTTACACACCAAATCGAAGAAGGAACCTGTGATTGGTAGGAAATTAATTACAGAAATTCTGGATTGGCTAAATTCGAAACTGACGGAAAGAAAGAGAAATATTGCCAACCCGCAAATGAATGAACGAAATTTAGCAAAGAACAAACTTATGAATACAAAATTTCTTCAAATAAAGTTCCTTCACTTCGCACCAGGGTGCATGATCATAGTTTTTCGACAGTGACATCTATGAGAGAATGTCCAAACTTCTTGATAAATAGTAAACAAAAACAAGTCGAAATTCACACAGTGATATCTTCAGAGGAAAGGTTTAAGTAGGTCCAGTTTTAAGTTCAGTGTTTCTCCAGTAGAGGAGTTCCAATTGGCGCAAGATTTAAACGTGCGGCGTAGAGGTGTACCTCCCGGTACAGTGTGAAATGTAACTAGAAATACATATACACAGAGAATAACACAACTAATCACAAAACTCAGATTTGAACCCTCATTTAACTGTCAATACTAGTATTTTGTCACTTCTCCTTTTGCTGCAATAACGGCCTGCACTCTGCGAGGCATGCTAAGTATGCATCGTAAGCTCATATCCTTCAATTACTGGTTGTGGTTCCAGTGGAATATGATCCGTTCAAGTAATGCATCCTCGTAGTGACATTGTCTTTTGCCACTTCCCTCTTTAACAGTTCCCATACATTTTCAATTGGGTTGAGGTCGGGAGAATTACCTGGCCAGTCCAACAGAGGAACTTCCTTTTCCTTCAGGAATCTTTTGACAGTCTTTGCAGTATGGCAGAGCGCACCATCTTGCATAAATATTTTCTTTTCATCTCCTTTGAA
This sequence comes from Anabrus simplex, assembly GCF_040414725.1. Taxonomy (NCBI): domain Eukaryota; kingdom Metazoa; phylum Arthropoda; class Insecta; order Orthoptera; family Tettigoniidae; genus Anabrus; species Anabrus simplex. The sequence continues at coordinate 19,796,166 of NC_090279.1, read as the reverse complement.
CCAATCCCGGAGTTGTGGAAGAAGTCGAGTTTGCAGAACATTGATGTACAGCCTACCCATACCTCTGCCACTAATCACTGACCATATCACCACCGAAGTTGGATGTTTGATAGTCTTTATCACACAATCTTCTCTTAATAAACTGAGCCTTGTTCATTAAAATCTGGAAGGTGCTTTCGTCACTAAAGCATACCTGCAACACAAAAGCACTTGGTGAAATTTTTAAAACTACGGATTTTTTCTAATCAAAATGTTGAATTGGAAAACTCTCTGTACCAGGAAAAGTTGTGGGCAAAGGGCATGAGTAGGACCTCAGGGAGTGGAACTTGGTTTTGGAGCCGATACAGAGAAGGATAGTCTTGCAGAGCGAATAATAGATGGTAAATAATTTTTTTTAAAAACAATTTATTAATTCCTCACCCTGCGGTATGATTATTGACTCAAAATTTGCAATGAAATTAAATGTTGAAAATAATCTTCTTGAAAAAATGGCATAAATATCATTGGTTTCAAAGTCTTTCATATGTGAGAATTTCCACCTAAAGTCTTTTTAAACCTAAGCACACATTTATGGATATGAGAAATTATTAAAAGTTTTCAGTTCTCAGTTCGTCAACCTTGATATATATATCACACTTGAAAAAGCCTACAGTCTTTCTACGAGAAATGAAATTGAAATTAAATTATTCACTTCTGAGAAATTATGAGAATTGTTCACACGCGACACTGAAGTTTTCACTGTTCAAAATAATTGAAAAAGTTTAGTCAGTTTGTTACTCACTTATGACAAGAACTGTTGCTACAAAATGTCGAAGGATGGACCTCTGGAATGTTCCATGTAGAATCAGGATCGGCGATGTTGACGTTCCCGATGAGGTGATGACGGCTGGAACTGGATCAGGTAGAATTGTAGCTTGTTCGGGTGATTTTCGCACACGAAAATTCACTTAGTGCGAGTAGTTATCACTGACACTGTTGAACACTATTTATGGCGTATGAAGAATCACAGTCCTTCCTGTACGAAATACTATTTACAGTCGTTATCGAAACGTTCATAAACACACAGTTCACACTTGAAAAAAAAAGCAAGTCGATAAGCACAGTCTTTGAATACAGTCATTAAATTACTAGGGATTATTTTCTGCTAATCCTGTTATAATAATGTTATATTAACTCAGAAAAGTTCTTACTTTTTCACTCAAATTACTACTGTGAGTCTTATATTGATGTAGCGTGAATAAAAAAATATAATTCGATACTCGAGAAGAAATGAGTCCTGGTGATTCTAAATGTTAGGTTCTGTAGAAGTTCAATGTTATTTGAAGTTACCTAAGTCCACGTAATGACATGTTCTGTGAACGTTAAATAGTGAATACTTGTACTTTAATAAGTTCACTCGTGTTACATTCTTAAATGTCTTTAGGATTATATTGTAATCGCGATGCGATGTACTAACTGCAGTGCGACGTCCTTTAATAATTCTGTCGGCGATAAAATTTCGCATTCCGGGAATACGACGGAAAGTACTTCTACCGTGACTGCGCGAACATACTGTACTCGGGCCGGTCTCTCCGCTATCTCACTCACACAGCTGTTTGCTTGTCCTCGTACTGGTTTGCTGGCAGTTTGGCCTTGACATATATAGATACCAGCGCAGGTAGGGGTGGCAGCTCTCTCGGCCATGTGACCAGGATTACGTAATTTCGTTGAGACTTTAAATTATTATAACTCAACAACCGTTTGATGAATTAATTTGAAATTTACAGGGATTAACTTTTATGATGTCCGCTATAATTCAGCGTTTGTCCCGTTGAAATTGGTTAAGGCGTTAAAAAGCTGGTAAAAGAAAAATTCTTTCGAGAAATATCTCTCGGGGAGGTGAGCTTCGAGCGACAGGTGACGTCACTTGACTCCGCCTAGCGCACTCGTAGGGTCTGGCACATACTGGAACATTCTTTACATGGATGTTCGTACGTCGGTCGGATCTTTAATGCTGGAAATAACATTTCTTTTAATTAATATGGACCAGGTCCTAGGCCTTCCTGGTACAATACTGATCTCCAGTCTTCTACAGTGAAGTGTTTGTGCGCCTTAGCCCATTCCAACCGTTGCTTCATCATCCTTGGATTAAATCTTGGCTAGCGAGCAGGTCTGCAGCTTTTGTAGCCCAAGTCTGCCAGTCTCCGCCAAACTGTTCTGGTAGACACTGGATTTCCTGCATCGTTTAATTTCCTCCTTATGTTGCTGTTCGTTGCTGCTCTATCTTCTATTATTGTTTTTCACAACATTCGTTCACCGCGAGGCGACATCACCTTTTTCTGCCACATTTGCTCTTGCGATTCGATGCCATATGACTGATATTAGCCACTGAAGTTTTTAAAACTCTAACTTTTTTTGCTATTTCTCGCTGAGAAAGATTAGTTTCAGTCAACAGACCTTGAATTTGGTTGGTGACAGGTCCTTTTCTAAGCCCATTTCTGAAAACATAACGATTTGAGGTTAGAATTGGAAAATTTTGTTAATTTTCTCCGAAAGGAGCATAAACTTATCGTGAACAGGCGTGAAATATATGTACTTGCAAGCAGAAATCAAAATAATTGATTAGGTTTAACTTACCATTAGAATTTTACCTTTAAACAGCAACTTGTGTGCAGAGAAAATGAATACAAGAGCGACCGCATTTCCCTCCATAAGTATAAATTGGCGCCAACATGTAAACAGTGTAACCAATATACAATATTTTTCACAACTCACCCACTTAAATGTTTCCTTGATATATAAATGCACATACAGTCTTCCTGCAGACACTTTCCAGTGTCGAAAATGGTTAAATGAATCCATAAAGAGAGAAAATATGAGGTGGTCATATTAATTTGGCCAGTGACTGTATGTAACATAAGTATTACATACTTTCGTGATTTTTCTTGGTTGTGGCAGTGAGTTTACAGACGAGGAGGTGACAAGAGTAAGCTAATAAACATAGGCCTACTGAATTATTTTATATTTTATACGAGTTTATTGAGTTGAGTTCTAAAAACTGACCACGTACGTCACAAAAATTTACTGTAAATTTATTTATACCTATTTCCTTATTTTAATTACATTTGTGATACTTCAGGAAAGGTGATATTTAGTAGTTACAGTAAATTAAGTGAAACGTATAATCAATTCATTACATGAATTAGAACAAAAGGTAAGTCATACTTCCTGCAGTCTTTTACCTTAATTACTGTATCTTAATCTCCCTCATTGAGGCAACTGACAACAGCCCCACATTAACCCTTTGAGGCCGACCTCCATACGAGGTATAGACACCTGCAGGCCCAACATAATTTTGTTGTTGCTCTTAAAAGAATGAATGTTGTAGAGATGGACATGGTATACCATTGACAGTAAAGACCTCTACCTTCCTTGTATGTATGAATCATCCCAAATCAGTGTTTCTGTCTTTCGCTCTGAAGTGTTTGAAATAGTCTGATCCCTGTCCGCTTGAGAGCACGAAGTCGAATATAGCAGATGTACGTTTCATTACGGGGTGTTTCCTCACGTAGATTGATAGTAGAAATCGCAATTTCTTCACTGATATGAATGTTGACATCATCTGGTGAATTCATACACCGTAATTCTTCCAATGCCTTGAAATCTCCTACGACTCGTAATTACTTGAGAAGAAATACATATATAGATTAACCACCCAATGAATTACGAAGTCATACGGCCAATATGAGCTGACTACTTATTATCATATTTAATTGACTCACTGTCAGTTTGAAATAACATTGCGATGCGCAGAAGGAAGGCAAGGTGCAATTTGAATGAAAGGGAAGTAATACAGGTTTAATAAATCAGACGATATCAGCACTACACCAGACTAAACTGAGCGAAGCCAGAATGGGCGTATTAACGAAAGAAATGGGAGTGCATGGTGCGCAGCAAAGTAACGGACGACGAAACACGCCAAAGTATACGCCCTCTTTCTCATGAACTATTCTTCCCATTAACCTGGGATTGGTGCCAAATAAATCTTCGAACTATTGTTCTCAGATCTTCCACTCAGTTACTGAGACAAAGATTACCGAAGTTTTCACTGCATTGCGAAACATCCCAGGCAAATACAAGAACGTAACTTTCATTCTGTACAAATGCGGAAGGTCCCTTCTCTAATACTAAACTATCAAGGTAAATACAAAGTTAATGTAAACTACATTATTTTCAGTCTCTTCTGTAAACGTCTGAAAATAATCTGGACTAAACTGTATAAACTTCATGATCTGTATTGTCAGTGCTTGTGATGTGAAAATGGGTACTAATATTTACTGGACATAACTGAATTATAACATCAAAGCATCTAAGAGTATTTATTTATTCATCTGTCGTGTCGACTTGGGTATCGAGCCGTTATCAATATTATCGGCCATTGTTGGAACTGTTACCTAACTGTGGAGGTTACCAGACCAATTTAATTCAAGTTTCTTATCCATTATTGTCACGCATTTGACTGGACTATGTGATGCGCTGTATTATCATTTGTAACCTCTGCGCACCTTCGCGGTGCACGCGTTGAATTATGGGACTGGCTAGTCCCCCAGCTCAGTGTGCGAGCTCAGAGTCTGGTCGCCGCTACACTCCAAGATGGCTGTGTTGTGTGAAGCTCCCAAGTGGACGGCTTGGCAAGAAGGGAAAGCGATTGCAATGGAGCCTGACTCCGGTGGTTAAATGATGATGTTAGGGCTAGGCCCTGTTATTCTTTGAAAGTTATCCAGTGTGCTCCAACCTTAATATTTTCTTAATGTAACATGTAAACTTGGTGCTGTGAGTTAACCGTTATCGGTATGAAAAGATTTAAGTGTCTTGTAAGTTGGATATCTTAACTCCAAGTAAGTACTGAAAATTATAATTTATTGAAGGGATTCCGTTCGTTCAGACACTAGAGTGAGTAATTTCATTGTGGACATGACCAACATCATAAACGCAACTTTTGGTATAGTGTAGGCTTGTAAGCAAAATTTGATATATATTTGAACTGAATCCGTTGGAAAAAGAAAATTAATGTAATGTAGGGAGATCGGGATCGCTAGTTATGCGTCTATGAGGTGGTATTTTGTGTAAGTGATTTAATCTTACGGTTTTGTCGGTGTGCATTATTGCCAACTGTTTTTCTTGAGGTTCATAATGATGATTAATACTATTATTATTATTATTACTTTTATTCTTTTAGTAATTCATTTCGGGCCGTGTTTTCTCCCTTAATTTTTCCCTTGTTGGTGGTATTTGCTGTCTGATTTTAGTCCTATTGCCTTCGTGGCTGATTATTTGTACGTGATTATTATTTCATTGTTATGGGCGTTAATTTATGACACCTCATATTCGCACCGTAGCGCAATCCAGGGCCCCCTCTGTTCTAAAGTATGTAAGCCGCAGGGGAACTGATTAACTAAAGCTAATGTAAACTGGTACTATCACCTCTTGGATAAAAAATAATAATAATTATTATTTTTAATAACTTAAAATCTAAAAATTGAAATTTGCTGGTCGAAATTAAGTTTAATAATGGGGGTCTTCTTTCGTTGTCTTATAACATTTCTCCCATTGTTTGTGTTCCTTGCTTTTGTCTTTTGTTGCGTCATGTCATCCCTTCTTATCTAATCTGATGATACGTTATTTTTGTGGGTGGCTTTGATGATTATTATGCGATCTGGGCTTCGCGTCGGTAACTGGTAGCTCCTGTTGTGTGCTTCAGTGTTCTATTATTATTATTATAATTATGTGCGCACCGTTAATTGTAAATTTCCTCTAATATAGTTCATTTTGTTGGGGTTGCTGTGCGCTATTATTTTATTGTGTTTTCATCTAGCTCGTTTCTTTGGTGTAATGTTAATTCGCGGTTGGAGCCACTAATTTTTTTTCCTTTTTCGTGTGTCCTTGTGTGCGTCTTGTAATTTAGCATTTTAGTAGTGTAGCAAATTTCAATTTTAAGGAGATTTTATATCGCGGGCCCGCATATCGGTTGCAACCAATTTTTAAATAAATTTTAATCTTTCTGTATGTAAGGTAATGAGTTAGTAATGAATTTTCAAACATTAATTTTGGTGGAAGCCTATGTTAATGTGAGCTTCATTTCATCTTAATTTCAACTTTATTTTAAAATACTGTTTCTCTCATTTAGTTTAATTGCATTTTTAAATTTTTGGAAAAAGATATATATATATATATATTTATTGTTCTTGTTTTATACCATTTTCAAATTACATTTACTTGGTAAATTTTCTTCATTTGAAATTTATCTCGTGTGTCATTTAGTAGCTAGCAATATTTACCTGGCAACCTGTCAAAGTTATGTAAGACCCTGGCCTTTTTATTCTCGCCTTTGCCCTCCACGCTTCATATTTTATGCTACTGCCCTTCGGTAAGTATTGTGCTTGTTTTCTTCTTGATGTTTGTGCTTTTCATTTGGATGTTTTGTTTACTAATTGGTAAGGTTGCAGTGCTGAACTGTGCAAAGTATAAGTATTTGTTTTTTTCCTCCTATTCAAAACCATATTCAACCTCCGGAGGAGGGTTACAAATTCATTTCAAGTTTACTTAAAAGAACAAGCATGTTTCGGTCATTCTTTATGGACATTTGAGGTACAGATTGTATTGTACTGAGTTTGAAATAATCTAGATGTACGGTACGGTAGTATAAAAATTCACAATTATGGTACACTACACATAAACATTCACAAATTGTGGACCTATATTTTTTTGATAAAACAAAAATTGCGTTTGGATAACAATAGTCTGATGTTGCTAAACTAATTATATATTGAGTCTGATACCCATGAACAGATTACACACAACCTTAGCCATACATTAATAGTTTGCTTACAGGCGGAGTCATTATCATTGACAGTGCTCTATTAACTTTGATGAAACCTCCTCCATTATTCTGACGCTTTTAACAACAGGCAGCCATGAAATAGGTTCACAGATTCTACGGTCATTAGACAAGAATGGGAGAGAAAAGTGGGAAGCAACAGTGAAAGATATGGACTTTGCAAAATCTAGCAGAAAATCTTGGAGGGTCTTAAATCGACTTACTGGAAAACATTATTCTAAAGAGCAGTGCACTAACTTGAGTCCAGATGCCATTGCAAATAGAATGGTTGAAGTCACCTGAGACAAGAGAGATAAATGCCATACGAAAACTGTGAAGTGTAAGCTCACCGAGCTCAAACATGGAACAAAGAAGAATGAGGAACTGTCTAGACCACTCTCTATTCAGGAAGTTAAAGCTGCTCTCAAAATGCTGAAAACCGGTAAGGCTGCTGGCCCTGATAATATCTTCAACGAATTCCTTCGAAATATGGGTCCACGTAGCATAAAATGGATCACTTCTCTTTTTACTTACATCCTTCAGATTAATAACCTGCCCAAGCAGTTCAAGCGGTCAAAGGTTATCGCCCTTCTTAAACCTGGAAAGTCAGAGGAGAGACCTGAAAACTACCGCCCAATAGTACTTCTCAGTTGCACTTATAAACTCTTGGAGCGAGTCCTCCTCACTAGGATAGCACCACTCATTGACGCTGTAATTCCCCCAGAGCAAGCTGGTTTCAGAAGAAATCGTAGCTGCACTGATCAAGTTTTGTCTCTTACCACTCACATCGAGGCACGCTTCCAAAAGAAGTTAAAATCAACAGCTATCATTATTGATCTGACAAGTGCATATGATACTGTCTGGCAGCATGGACTAATTCTTAAAGTGCTGGGAGTAATTCCCTGCTTCAAAATTGAAAACCTAATTTCCAACATGCTCTGTGAGACAGAGTTAGTAGTATTCCTAGGTGATTCTAAAAGTCGCAAAATAAAATTAAGTAACGGTCTGCCACAGGGATCAGTATTGGCCCCAGTCCTCTTCAACCTCTACACCCATGACTTGCCACCAACCACAGCTACTAAGTTCATCTATGCAGACGACATTGCACTGGTAGCTCAAAGCAGAAATTTTGAGGATGGAGAAGGCATTCTTTCAGCAGACTTGGTCAAAATGGCAACTTTCTTCAAGTCTTGGCGGTTGATCCCTAGTGCTTCTAAGACCGAGGTTTCTTGTTTTCATCTCAGCAACCGACTCGCAAACTATGAGCCATCTGTCTTATTTCTTGGTGAAAAACTAAAGTACAACCCGTTCCCGAAATATCTAGGAGTCACACTGGACAGAACTCTGAGCTACAAAGAACATCTCACCAAGCTCTCTCACAAAATCGCTACAAGGAATAACATCCTACATAAGCTTTGTGCCTCGGCTGACTGCTTACGATTAACGGGTATCAGTCTTGTCTACTCTTCAGCGGAATACTGTGCCCCAGTGTGGTTGGAAAGTGCACATGTGCATAAAGTGGATACTAAGTTGAAAAATACCATGCGCTGCATAACTGGTAGTGTAAAGTCAACACCTCGCCACTGTTTAGCCGTACTTAGTCATATCCCTCCACCCCACCTGAGGAGAAAGGAAGCTCTGCTGAGAGAAGCAAAGAAGATCTGGTCATCTCCCTCATTACCAGTTCACCAGGAATTTTGTTACTCATCGCCACGACGACTTCGATCTAGGAGACCAGCAAGTATACTCGCTGGCCGACTCTTGAGGGATAATTTTAATCTAAACGAGAGCTGGCGGGATGAGTGGTCAATTTCAACATCTGAACGCATGCTCATGACCTAAATCCAACCCTGAAAATGAAGGGATTCGACCTCCCAAGAAAACTATGGTGTCGCCTCGACAGACTGAGAACTGGGCATGGACGCTGCAATTTCTTACGCCATAAGTGGGGTTGGATGACTTCTCCAATTAGTGAATGCAATGAAGAGGAGCAGACCATGGCCCATGTCATCCCGCGCTGCCCTCTTCATGCCTACTCCGGAAGCCCCAGCTACCTGTTTCATCTTTCAGAAAGTGCTGTAGAGTGGCTGAAACACTTGGACCTGGACTTATACATTTGTAGTTATAATCACCATACGATTAAATAAATAAATAAACCTTCAGAACGAGCATCGACAATTATCTACAGGCACTCGAAATATTTTTATCAATAAAATCAAGTATACACGCAAGAGAAGAGAATACTTCTCCTCAAACAACCGTTCTGAACAAACTGAATTTACTCTGAGAATATACAACAATTTAATTAAATTTTGGCATGATGATCATATGATTTTAATATTTTTAATGGGAACGGATACTCAGTATTTTAAAAACAACTTTTACTGAATTGTGAGCTTGTGAAAATTAGGCCTACTTTCTACAGAGTCCTTGCAGTTATCCTACTAAGTCTTAAACCTGTTACCATGGTATAAAATTTATATTAATATTAATAGTTCGTGGTGTAGGTTACTGTAGTCAGTTTGTGAATCAGGGACATCAGATGAATGACCTGGTAAATAGAACTGAGACTCTGGATACCAGTTGCTACAGAATAGGAGTGGACATCTCGAGAAAACTGTGAGTCACGGCCCTGCTTGTGAAAAGTTACTGCAAGTAGCTCGCAGTTGTGAGACAGTATCACTACATCGGCCTGTTTTCAGAGGAACATTGCTGCAAGGGAGTAAAGTTGGTGGAAGTGGGATATCTTATTCATGGGTTTTAAGTAACGTACATGAAATGAGTGAGAATGATTGCTGGTACAAACAGGTGGAGACAATGGCAGGAGATTATTCAGAATGAAGGGAGATAAAGGCCAAGTTATGAATGAACTGATTCGATAAATGTGTAAACCTGCGTATTTTTGGGATCATGTAAGGCGAATGGAGGATGATGTGTTATCGAGGGGAATAATGGACTCAGCCATAGAGGGTAAGTGAAGTAGCAGACTAAGTCGACGATGGTTAGACTCAGTTTCTAATGAGGTAAACATTAAAGGTATGGAATTTAATGAGGCCACGAAGCCTTACAGACTTACCTTGTCACTCCTTCCAAGTTATACGGAGAAGAGAGAGTGTGACAAGCTGCAGGAAGTGATGGCCAATACACAGCTAGGTCACGTGTTACAGAGCTAATTGCTTCTCTCGCAATAACTGTTACATTCACAAGTACGTAGAGTTGTGTAAAAAACCCTATAAGATGAACGTGTGGATCAGTCTCAATCACTTGGTAGACAACTTCAGACGTAAAAGAACTAACAAATACATTTTGAGATGAAAGAACAAACAATGCTGGAATTACAAACAAGCTATGAAGATCAGGTTTGTCATTGTAACATGAAAGGTGTCCACTGGGTCACATGTCTATGTGCCTTGGTAGAGCACGTGTTACCTCACACCTGTAGACACCTACATACAGGACGTGCTGAAAGAATTTGTTTACCAGTCAGACGACTCTATCTAGGAATGCACATGAATTACGAGAGAAGACTGTCTGCAGCAACCAGTGTTCATACACATGTTCCACAATCTACAGGAATCTTAGGAAAAGGCGTGTTGCATTGCGCCACACATTTTGACGGAGTTGCACAGCGAAGTGTGTATCAGTCCGTGCCAGTGTTCCAAAATGAAGTAACAGCTGTTCAGAGCCTATCCAAACATATGAGGAGGTGGAATGAGCGAAGGAGACTTTTTCGGATACATCAGCGGATGTCCAACGAACAGTTAAGGGTGTTTTTACACTTCTCTATAAGCCTTTATTGGAAAGCTCTCATAGACCAGAGTCACATCTCTACGTTGCTAATTAACATGTCTCTCAGCATTGCTGTCCATTTTGATACAGCAACACCAACTGCGCTCAGACCAGCTACACCATGCCATGGAAACTCCGAGCTTTGTATGTTTCAATTTGTACCAATAAAATCATGTGATCGCTATCAGACGAGCAGAGACACAGAGAGACAAAAGCCCGTGGATATCTCTGATCCATCATGATCCTTCTGTTTATCAGTGTAAGCTGTCATGTATAGGAGAACTATTTCCAGCGGAGACCGGTTTCATTAAATAACGAGCTTCACCTCTTCTCTAAATCTCTATGAAGTATATATTGTCCCCTTCAAAATTGGTAAAATCATTTATTGGAAAGTATTTTATTTCTACTGTGTGTTGAAATATTATTTCGTGAACCAGGAAGGGAGTTGTATCACATTGAGTTGACTGAGCGAGATACGCCAGGTGTCCGGGAATTCCACTCAAGGGCAAACGAGGGGAGAGCGCAGATACAGCTAGCCAAATAACCTTCGAATCAGCCGTGAATGCCACGTGACCAGGCAGAATGTGTGTCAAGTGCTCGATCGATAATAGTGAAGGTGCATGACGTCTGACTATGGCAGCCAATCAAGCGATTAATTTGGTGCGAAGTTAATAAATTAACCAATCGCTTATGAAGAAAAGACGCACCCCTGTCTTAAGACAGTGAATAATGGATTTTCCTAGGGAAAATTTACTCAGAAATTTCTACCTCTGAACACGTCGTGTGGAGAATTACTCTAGCTTCAACTACGGACGGAAGAAGACGCACTTCGCTTGCTGAGGGAACTTCGTCATTCAGAGCCTACAACTCGTTGCAACTGCAGTTCAGATATTTACGGATTCCACCTATAATTCAACGGATTTTAAAAGTTAAGTTTCTTTACCATCTTATCAAACATCGGTGTGAGTTTTGGACCTTGTCTCAGACGTGATTTTTAGTTTCAGCTTCACAAGAAATTCCACAGAAGAGATCACCGGTTCGAGTTCAAGTCAGGATGCCAGTCTTCTTTCTTGGTAAATGGTGTGATTTCCAGCGCGCCAGCATGTCTCCAATGCACGAATAAAATGTGAAGCAGTCCAGGCGGGCGTGACCAGGATCGATGGTGCGTAATGTGGTAATGCACTAGGTCATCAGCCCGAGTTCTACAACCGACAGTCACCACCAAGTAATATTCAAACTTTGTTATTCTTTCTTTCCTTTTGTAATGTAATTGTAATGACATAGCCTCTACTTATTTGTTTAGAAATTTTCTATTAGTTAGAATTTTTCCATCTCTTCTTTCTTGGTGATGGTAGATTGAGGATGTGTGAGTATTTGAACCTATTAGTTTGTTTGAGTGGATGTCTTCGAGAAGTGTTTCAACTGTCCCGAGTTCATTGTGGCAGGAGAAATAAATGTAAAATGACCTCAGCGTTAAACTAGGACTATTTGAATATTTTTAGACTTAAAATGAGATCAAATGGGACAGTAATTCCGTGGATTCTATTATGTCAGAGTTCATTCTTCAATTATGCGACGTATGGTTGAATTTTTTGTGCAATAGAGTCATCTGAAATATTATTGTGCAGTAGCTTCCGCACGTATGATCTTGCGCGGCCAGGGATAATAATAATAATAATAATAATAAAAATAATTTAACTAAATTATCGCGTAAAAGAACACCTAAGGTCATGAGCATAATATTAGTTATTATTGAATATGGTTGATGTGCGCTCATTTATAGTAATTTAGGCCTGGGAAATGGCAGTATCTGACCGATACAATTTTGTTATATATTTGCTGTGTTGTGATGATTAGTTGACTGGTTGATGGATATTATTGAATTCAGCAGTCGAGCTGTGCATCCATTAGTGAGTCAATTTAAGAATAAAATATGTTACTTGATGTAATTTCTTCGTTGTGAGTGTAGATTAATCGAGAATCACAATTATAGTGGAGAAGTAAAAATAAATATCGTAGCTCATGAACCGCGTGCGCGGAATGTTTATTCTGGCCTATGTTTAAGCGATTTTATCGATGATTTTGGATGATTTTGTGTTCATAAATTTTCTCTGAACATCGTCGTATAACTATGTTCTTTATTAAAGTGATAATCATTGCTCTGTCACATTTCCAGTTGATGAGAGGAGGTCGCCACGATAGTGTCATCATGAGAATAATTTTTCTAACTTTGTCTAAACATAAAATCTAATAGTCAAGGGCTAGCGTTCGTGTAAATATGTGTATAATATTTCCGTGTATCTTTGTGTGAGTTTAGTGTGTGTGATTTGACTGTATTTTTGCTTAATGTAAGTTTCCAATCCATATTTGTGATGATGCTCTTCATTGTTTCGTGGAATTTTTGGCCTAATTTACGCCAACTTTAGTGGTTCACCATTTGAATGAATTTAAACCTTTAGTGAATTTTATTCGTTTTTAAGGAGGAATAGGATCTTATTTAACGAATACACATGAATACGTATAGGCCATGTCAGTGGATTGAACTCACAAAATCAAAAATTGTAAGCATTAATTAATTAATTATTTCAATTAATGGATAAACATAGATTGACATGAGGTCAAGTTCCAAGCTATTATGTGAGAAGCAACTACTAAATAATTATAAAGTTGAGTTTATTAATTAATTTAAAGGTCAAGGAAGACGATTTAATCATAATTTTATGAGAGAAAAATTTTATTTAATTTTCAAAGAGGAATGAAAATGATCATTTTCAAACTTGTTTAAAATCAAATCTATGAAGGAAGGAAGTTTATTTTCAAGTTGTTAAATTATCAATGGGAGAGATCATCTCAAATCAATTATTATTAATTATTTAATTAATTTTCCACTAAAAATATAAATATTATATTTGCAGATTCAGCCCTTTTGCTGTTCCGTTTTTCGATGAAGTGTCTATGTGATTACGACATAAAAGAAGACAAATCATATAAACAAAATACCTAGATTTTGTAAATTATTGTGAAGTTTATGAAGAGCAGTAGTTGTAATAAATGTGTAAAACCTATTTAGCTTTCTCTCATTTGCCACTAGTTCATCATCTATCCCTGCACTTTAAAATTTTCGCACAGCCGATAAGCGAACGATCTACACCCTGGAGATCTTCGCTCACCGGCCGAGCTGAGCCCGGCATGACGGGTGCAATATACTGACACGAATTTGCCGAAGGGAGAGTTTTTACTTATAAACATGTTAAGTATTGGTATGATATGGAAAAGGAGGACATTTGAGTGATACATGTTACATAAATATTACATACCTTCATGATTTGTCTTGTTTGTGGCATGATTGATTGTATTTTACCATACGAGATTACTGAGTAGATTTCTAAAATCTCACAATGCGTGACATATCAATTTGATTTGTTTATACACATTTCTTTATTCCAAACACATTTTTGATACTGCGGGAAAGGTTGTATTCATTAATTAAACTAAGTTAACATAAAAATTATAATCAATTCATTTTGAAAATTACAACAAAATTTGAATCACAACTAAGGTACCCACTACCTGCCGTCTTGTTTCCTAAAACAGGATAATTCACAGTTAACTTTCAGGATTCCAAGATAATAATATGGAGGAAATGCTATGGTAAGGAACCAAGCTCTGACAACCTATGAACAAATGAGCCCTTAAAACAGCGTTATTCAGTATAACAAACGTAAATTATAAGCCGTGGTTCAGCTTCTTACTGTGTTGCAAACTTACTAAAGGACAACACTCATTCCGCGCTAACTACATATCATTCATACAAGAACTGAGATGATACGCCATCTGGAGAAACACAATTTATGAAGCAACTTGTGCTAAATTCAATACAGCCAATATTTACTGGTAGGCTGTATGGCATCCTCGATCAGTGTTGTGTGAAGAACACTTAAGGAGATCCCGATCATCTTCCTTCCGACGAAAGGCACAGGATAATTTACAACAAGATGAATGGGTTTATTTTATACAGCCCAATGAATATATTAAGGTGGTTATGTGTAAACACATCTCCATCTCCACCATTCACGAACAGGTACAATATGGCGCGGCTCGAACAGTGGCAACACAAGGCTGCCAACTTACGAATCTTTACAAGACCATTTGGCTGGATGGGTTAGGTCCGGCTGGTGAGAAAAGCTTAGGGATGACTGCTCACCAAGGCGGCATGGGGAAGGGGGAAAACAACAAATTTAAAGCCGCGAAGCTGACCCCATGATTGTAGTACACAATGTTACGTCACCACTAGTCTGGATAGTGACAAGACCACTGGTCTGCCTAGTGACAAGACCACTGGTCTGGATAGTGACAAGACCACTGTTCTGGATAGTTACGTGACCACTAGTCTGGCTAATGACAAGACCACTGGTCTGGATATTGATAAGACCACTGGTCTGGATAGTGACAAGACCGCTGGTGTGGATGGGTAGGGTCCGGGCAGTCACCAAACCATTGGGATGGAGTCCTCCATAATTTCTGAAAATTGTCACCTCTACTTTTCAACACATGTGCCGACAATTCTGCGATGTCCTTCTACATTTGTTGTTGTTTTTGTTTGAGTCATCAGCCCATTGACTGGTTTGATGCAGGCCTCCGTGCCATCCTATTCTGCACCAACCTTTTAATTGTACATATCTGCTTCACCCTACTTCTGCTCTATTCTGCCTGTCATATTCACACCTTGGCCTACCCCTACCGTTCTTACTGGCTACACACGCTGAACAAGTGCTGGGTGCTATCATTTTATCTCTCCCTCTCATCAAATTTAGCCAAATCGATCAACTCTCACCAATTCGATTTAGGGTGATGATGTTAGTCTCTTACTTACCTTATTGCTTTTGGTGAAGGGAGTGATAACCTTGAGAGCTACTTATTTATTTCGGTTTCAAACAACACGTACACGATTTTTCATTCAATAATTCTTAACATACACCACAGAGATTAACAGCTCGGCAATTTTGGTTAAGAACCCAATGACTATCGACCTCTAAAACCCATCCCGCTGACTTAGAAAGTGTGCATCGTCAAATTCCCTTCAAAAGTGAAGAAAATTGCTACAAAGCGAATCAAGATTGAGACTCTCTATTACTCTACATTGCATTTGGAATAACAAATTGTGAAGCAAGTTCTCAACGAGTTATCAAAAAGGAATCATTCAGGGAGAGTCATTTCTCTTTGTGGAAAGACAAAGCTGAAATCCTTTCTTAACTTGTCAAAGCCCAATGTCACCTACAGGTGGCACCTAATATTAATCAAATTTCCTGCTTAAACTTCTCTGACTGTTGGAAGTACTCAAAGAAAGGTCTTGGAATTTGAAATGGACCAATTTTAATTTGCAGCCTGCACTGGTCAGTCAGCTCACGCTCAAGTACAAGAGGAAACTGACTGGATTGAAATGGAGAAGTAACTGCGCGTTATTATGTCACGGAAAGCGTGTGATAAAAGGTAATTATATTTTGCAGTTCATGCATGTATATCGCTTAAAGGATCAGAAATGAATGTGATACATTCTTAAGCATAATATTATAATTTAAACATGTGTTATTGACATGAAGGGCATGATGTTACCTGTATGTGTCATTGGTCAGTTTGTCCATTTTCTGTTATGAAGAGTATCTGATATTCATTTCATGTTTTCTCTCCCTTTTCAGTCTCACATTGGATGAGGTACTAGAAAAGTTGTAAGATCTATACACCTATAGATTATATTACTGTGTTTCTACAAAATGACAGGTATTTTACAGATGAGAGAAGTTGTGATGAGGCAACTAATTCTGTCGATCTCAATCCCCTTCCCGGTAGAATGTTGAAGTTGACAGTGGAAATAAATATATCAGCAGATGATGGTACGCCGGTACCTCCTAATGAAATGAAGCAGGCGCCTGGTTTTTCTGGGGCAAATAAACGAGAACCTTCTAAGGAAAAATACAATAAGTTGTGGGCAGCTACGGAGGAGAATTTTATTTTCCGATTGTGTGAGGGACGGGCATGAGGAACCTTCAGAATATGACGGACCGCAACTGTCTCCAGTTCAGTGTTTTGAGTTACTGTTCATTGTAGAAGAATATCATTGTAAAAATGTCAAAATTTAACGTTGTGCACAGGAACCATATGTTAGACATAAATTCAGATGACATAAGGGTTTATATCACTGTACTATTTTTGACTGGCAAAACACATCTGGAAAACATAAGAATATTTTTGGAAATAAAATTAGATGTTTACAATAACTTACTTTCCAAAGCATGAGAAGAAATACACTTCCAAAAATTAATCAGTATTTGTATCCTTCAGAAAATATGAATCTTCCCCTCAATAACGAACTTAGCAAGGTACAAAAATACTCCAAATTTCTTAATCAAAACTTTGGGCAGTAGTTTGAGGGAATCGGTTCACGTGATCTTGTAGTGGATGAAGCAATGGTTTCCTATTACAGCCGTCACAGCGCCAAGCAAGGGGAAACCTCTAAGGTTCGGCCTTAAACTGTGATCAATTCCTACGCGATTTGCTTACCTCGTAGCCTTTGAGCCTTAACAAGGATCTAAACCAGCCCAGCATTCACGACAGACCAATATGCGTTAGGAGCAATAGTTGTCTTCGCAATTGAAAGTAGGCTACCAGCAGGCTGCAAACTGTAACTATACTGACCAATGTAACCTACAGGTGGCACCCCTGTATTTTTTTTGTGGAACACTTTCCCTCTAGTTTTTTAGTTTTGCTTTGTTTTTCGTAATGTAGCTAACATAATCTAAAATGAAATACGTAGATCTATTTTGTACATTGTATTTGGGCTTTGACGGGTTAACATGGTGTGTGTGTGTGTGGTAACTATCGCAGACTCAACGAGTGTACTATACCTCACACTGATGACTTCAGTTACTTTCTTCAAGGTAAACCAGTGTTTCTTAAATTAGACACGTGACAAGCCTTCTGCCAGATATGCTTAGCAGATGAAGATAAAGAAAACTCAGCCCTAATCACCCCTTTTGGACTATTTCAGTTCAACTACATGCCGTATGGGTTTAAAAGAAATCATATTTATTGGAATGTTTTGAGAAGATTGAGATCGAAGATGGTTAGGATGATGTAACAATAAGGGAGTATTTTGGTTTTAAAAATTACTTAACAATTCAGAATTTTTTGTTTTATTCTGGAATTCTTCTATGAGACGATGAAACATATTGATAATTTTTATAACACAAATCCAATGCAGTTGCCATATCCAATGCATTACACCGTTTTGAATGAGCTGTTTCTGAAATAAGAGAGAATAATGAAAGTTATCAGGTAGGAGAGGATAAATGTTCTACTCCAGCAACAAAAAGCTCTAAATAGACTTCTGGTTTAAATCTCATTGTAGATGCCAAAGAAGTGTGGGATATAGTGATCAACCAAATGAAAGACCAATTCCAAGAGTCTCATATATTAAGTAGTTTCGAAATTTTGTTCCGAAAAGTTTGCTACGGTTAGATGAATTTTCCCAACGAATTTAGTCAATACTTTTTCATTAAGTTTCAGTCCATTTATCTACCAAGATAAATTGAGAAATGAACTTTAAGTGATTTATCGCAATTATACTCTAAGGACATTTCCTTCTGCCTGCGATTTGTTCACATTCTTCATGAAGCATTGACCGGAAGAATCGTTCTCTGAGGTACACAAAATTCTACAATTGCACTAACTATGCCAGTTTCAACAGCGAAAGCAGAGCGAAGTTACAGCACATTAAAATGAGTCAATAATTATCTTTGAATAATACGGGTCAAAACACACTGAATTCACTCACTGTTTGTTCAATACATAAGGAGGAAACTGGTGAAATGCCCAATTTCAACAGAGTCATTGAAATGTTTGCCAGCCAGAAGAACAGGCGTGCTCAACCGCTGTATAAGTAATGTATCTTTGGAGTTTTTGTGGTACGGTATAGATGCCCATGTTTCAAAAATACCCGCCTGAATCCCATTTCCAAGGCCAGAAACTCTATATCGGGCCCCACTGGCGGAAATGATCATGAGCCACCACTGTATGCATTCAGGTCTGATAATATTGTAATTGGTCTTGGTTCACACTCGGGGACTGGGTGTTTGTGTTTGTCCCGGAATTCTCTCCTTCATATTTACGCAATTCTGCCTGCTGTCATTTCTTGACGGATACAGTACTTTTGCATCCATCTCTTGGCGCAGGCCAGAGTAAAGTATAGCTTCCACCGAAGTCCCAGTCAACATCCATGGCTGTGACAATATGGAAGTTGCTGGGGTATGGGTAGTGCTGAGTAATGACATTCAGAGCATGACTAGTGCATCTGAGTGTTATGAAAGGTGCTGCTTATAGGGTCAGTCGTGCTGCAATAGTATTTCCTGACCCAGTGAGGAAATCAATGGGAAACTACCTCACTCCTTATCTTGCCTAGTACGCCTCATTTTGGTGCTGCCATTGGTTTTTGTGGTTTCCGTATAACCGCATAATCTTTGGTGGCGCAATTTGAGGATCCAACCAACCTCTGGGCTGATGACCTAACAGACGACATTTACGCAATACTACCAACACGCAATAGGGATTACATCCCATCGCCTAGGCTTTGCGCCGGGAAAAGCATCAGATCGCAAAAAAAGTAAAATCCACATGTGCGACAAATCTCGCACCCACTGGTGTGGTAGAACGTAACAGATCCATGCCATAGTTACCGTACCAGAGGTATGCCCGACCCGTGCATTTAGAACTAGCGACTTGTAGAAGTCCATGAAGATCATGAAATCAGAAACCCAGTTTGGAAATAGTGTGAACGTTTCTCGACACATGTCACTACTATCGACTTATGTTTTGCCCTCTGGGGTGAAGATGAACTATTAAAATTCAGGATAAAATGTGTGCGTTAAGGTTTCCTAAACTGGAATATTTAGTGTTTGTTTTAGATGTTCAAAGGTTATCAACACTGCTATCTCTTCCCACACGCTTAAAGCGTTGGCCACTGAAAAATGATGTATATTTATTTATCGATAAATAAAAAATATTCTGATATTTATTAAATTAACCAGTAAGAATTCGGAGTGTGTCAGGGCCTGGCTTTTCCTCTCCGCTATAAAAGCCGACGGCTGATGAGCCTTGATGTCCTTTGTAATCGCTCCAGTCTAGAGCGTGTACGTAAAGGAGGCTCCCTCGTCCATCTTCTGGAGGTCCACAAGCTCGAGATAATGGCAGTTTCGTCTTAACTATGTGATAGTTTTGAGAGCTAGCTTGAGAGGAAAGTTTCAAACGTCTAGTAATGTAACTTTTATTTTGTCAAATGTAAATTTCAAACTTTAAATGTAAAATTCAAACAAGTCAAAGTACTTAACCAAAATCAGGGAATGGAGAATGAGTAACTTTCATGTATTCCCTCTCAAGTTGACATGGAGGTGACCATGATTTTGTAACCGTTAAAAGCCACCTGGCATTTCTGTAACTTGAATATTTTCTCCATGTAGTCACCTCTCTAACGTCGGGCCATAAGCCCAAATAGGGTTTTAAGAATTTCATGTAAATATCAAGTAGTGAATATGTTTGCCTTACCATTTTGATTTTCGGCCAGTAACTTTACCTTTTGCTTTTATAAAAGGTCAGGTAGAATGGGCACTTGTTACCCCTGTTACAGTTAACATCATTCACTTCATTTTTAGGCAATTAAACTGTTAAGCAGTTAGGACAGTGATTGCTGCTTAATTTTGTTAAATGTAGGTTGTGCCTGGACAGGTCAGGAACTTGTAAATTTCGAGAATAGTCTACTAAAATGTGAATTTGTAGAACAAAAAGCTCTTCCACTTAGGTAGAAATTGGAAGATCCGTCTCCTTGACAATTGATTGAAAGGATCAGTAGCGCTGATTTAAAAATTGTAATTAGGGAGCTTCACGCTCATATTGTTAATTTATTGTTATCTAATTTTTCCAACATTGTACCCAAGCTAACAAGCTAGATCTGTACCTGAATCGTTATTTGTTTAGCAAAGTGTAAAATTTAATATTTGAAAAGAAACAATAGAAAGAAATATTCCTCCAATTTTAAAGCAGCTGTCATCCCTCCTCGGGACCCATCGTGTTGTGAGGTGATTGCCGTATTATTTCTGTACTTATCTACGACGAAACACTTCGAGGTACAGTCATGCGCCCCGTGTTCCGAGCTATTAACGAGGTGGATATCTGCCAACACTCCTGCGTGACGGTACAAGCTACAGGGATGTATGAACATCTGCCATCCACTCTGAATGTTCATAAGCGAAAAATTTCCATTTATATTTCAGAGAAGGTGCCTCTAGATTACCTTACATTTATACCGTAGGCCCAGTAGGCTTCGAAACACTGTGCCGGCGCCATCAACACATCAAGGCTTCACTGTTTCGAAGCATTGAGATCACTTCGTGTGTCGTGTCGAGTGAACAGGAACCCACACACGTCAGTTACATCGATGGTTCGGAACAGCAGAGCTTTGAAACAGTGACGGTGCTTTGTTCATCTCCTCGCCACAATAGAAACACTCCGCGTGGCATTGCCCTGAAGATAAACCGAGACCCTTTATATTCCGAATCGCGAGTCAAGTGCACTCCACAATGTAAGGTCTTTCACACGGAAACATTACATTATTGTTCTCAAAGCAGGGCCATATTATAAGAGAAAGTCGCTTCCAAGTGCAAATGTTTCTAAAATTATTTTTTAAAATTTCAATTTGAAGTAAAATTTTAAACTGGAATAAACTAAGTCTGTTACCATACACATAATACCGATCTTGGGCTCTTCTGAAATTTAATTACTCATTTTATAATTATTCAAGTTGGTCCACTTACTTAGACTACTTTTGCAACTGGATTGCGTATGCATAGAATAACTATTTTGAACTGTTTTTAAATTTCGTTAATCATTTTATAATTATTCACATTAGTTGCTGTTTAATGTGCATTTAACGGAAAAATTGATTGCTTTTAGTACCATTGTAATCGCGTAATGAGGAAGGAAATGCTGTATATTACCGGTACTACAATACTGTGCATCATATATTTATCATACTGTACGTTGTACATTTGCTCATTAAATACTTTATGATCGTCATATTTTATCTGTATTAGAACGTCGAACATTTTAGTCCGTGGATTAGACTTAGCTATGAAACGTGGTTCATGTTCCACCACG
The DNA here is from genome assembly GCF_040414725.1 of Anabrus simplex. Taxonomy (NCBI): domain Eukaryota; kingdom Metazoa; phylum Arthropoda; class Insecta; order Orthoptera; family Tettigoniidae; genus Anabrus; species Anabrus simplex. The sequence continues at coordinate 19,774,319 of NC_090279.1, read as the reverse complement.
CCATCGCGAAGCACTGTTTCTCTTGGATTCCGAGACGGAAGTGCGCCGTGTGTCGCTGTGCCGTATGAAACATTCAGCAGTGACAGTTAGGCCATGTCTATTATTAAAACAGTATTTAAGCCACACGAGGCGGAATAATTCAGTCTTATTCCATTCTACGTTGTGCAGATATATTCACAATATAAAACTAGCAATGATTCATCTTCTTGTTCTTCTTCTACAATATCCTTATCATATGTCGGCTGTCATCGGGGCGATCTGACCCTTGTCCTCAGCAAGTTGGGGTACCGAGTCCATACCATTCTCGTACAGTCCGTAGCCAAGATTTTCTCCTTCTTCTCCTACACCTCTTTCCTTAAAGTATATCTTTGAGATAAACTGAAGGAGGTCATTTATTTCTTTGTGTCAGTCGTATAATACAGTAAAAATTACAAGAGAGATTATACATATTACAGTGGTGCTGCCTAGTGCCAGATATGAGCACTAGTATCAGGTGGATGTTAGTTTTCACGTTGTCGCAATTCGCACTCTCTTTAAAGACTTCCACGTCGTCCAGGGCTCTCCGTAGTTACGGAACAACTTCTATTCAAGTTTCGCAAGTTTCAGGCGAGCTGGATGAGCAGCCCTGCCTGATCATGTCAAAGCATCGTGAGAGAGGAATTTTGCCTCGGAGTTGGCGCAGTGATACCTGCAAAGTGTGGCCACAGGTACATAGGTGTATCACTGTGTTCCAGTAGCTCTCCCATCTACTTGACCTGCAAGTTTCAAGATGCTTCTTCATTCCTCACGTGAAAAGCATGGATCTGGGTTTTTGATGGATTTGGTTTTAACTTATAATCCTCTAAACGTATAAACTACTGCACTACCTCATAATTTCGAATGATATTGTACGTGACCTCCAGCTCGGAGTACTGTAGCCTCACATCTCAAAGGATGGTGTTCAGGCCTCAACAACATTAAGTAAGACAGGAGATACACAACACCGAAGTAAACATGGACGGAGAAAATGAAGTCCCTGTTACAGAGGATTTAAATAAATCTCTTGAAGGCAGTCCTTTGGACCCAGTTTCAACAGGGCTGCTCAAGCTGTGATCAAGTACGCAGGTGAGAGACCTAAAGTACTGAACTTGCTTTAGTGACGTGCCAGCTACTCTCAACTTTATAGGTTGAATGACATGTTTTCTTACGATCATTAAGTTAGTATGTTTCGTGTTTAAACGCACAACTCTGTTTGACCATACAGCTCGCTAATATCTCTGGACCTTCAGCACTTATTGCAAACCGAAGGGTATCATCCGCATATGGCAAATTATTTATTACGATTCCTTTAACAATACTGTTATCAGAAAAGCACCCTTTCATAGAAGTTATTGAAGAGGAGTGGAGTTATAACCGAGCCTTGCTTTATTTCAATAGCACAGGCGTTGGTGTTATCAACCTTAAGAGATGCGAACTGACGTTAATACAGGTTGGCAACGTTTCGTATATCTTTTCCATCCAGACCAATATCATATAGTATAGTCAATTTACCATGTAACCAAAGAAGTCTCTGGACAACTGGGAATAAAGCAACACCAAGATGAATTAGTCTCTTCTGCAAGGAAACTTCCTGTCTTTCATGAACATATATACATTGATCATGACCAAGGGTTTCTAGTGTAATGTGGAATCCGAACCAGAGGATGTCTTCATTTTACGAGGCACGTCCAGAAAGTAAGTTCCGTTTCAATTTATCTCCGCTGCAGCGCTGCGATCGCAGGTCCGCACATGCACGGTAGACGCTCTGTATCAAGGAGAAGAAGCGTGTGCCATTTTGAGGTCGCTGTCAGCCACGTACGCTTTGTTGTGCTTGTTTACAATGTCGGTGTTGATTGAACATCCCGCCGCTTGTGAAATCAGATCTGTGATTGGTTTTCTGAATGCTAGGAAAGTGAAACCAATTGAAATATATCGGCAAATTTGCGACGTTTACGGACAAAATGCGATGAGTGATTCAATGGTGAGAAGGTGGGTCCGACAGTTCAATGAAGGACGTAGTGACGTGCACGATGAAGAACGAAGTGGGCGTCCATCTTTGGTTACAGAAGAACTGGTTCACGCGATTGATGACAAGATCCGGGAAAGCCGCAGGTTTACAATTAGTGCTGTTTCCAACTGGTTGAAGACACCGGCGGCAAACTTCTATGAAGAAGGTATACAAAAATGTGTGCCCCGCTATGACAAATGTCTGCAGTTACGGGGAAAAGTAGTTTAAGAGTTGTGGAATTTTGTGCAATAAATATTTTTTTCTGTATCTGTACACAATTTAATTTTATTACCAAACGGAACTTACTTTCTGGACGTACTTCGTATAACTCCCGAATTCCGTGACCAGAACTCCAACCGCAGCCAGCTCAGCGACAATGATAATAGGCTATCAAGCCCCCTGATCTTTATCGTCAAATTAAGTCAGCAATACCCTTATGATAGGAACATCGGTCCTGGTTGAAATAGGCCTCTACTTTGTGTCAAAATTGGATGTCATCATTTAAGGCACCATTTCGATGGATTCCGTTCCCGGACCACGCCTGGCTTAGGGTCGGCTGCTAAAACTGAACGCGACATTGCGTTCGAAGGGTGGGAGCGTCGCGGTTCGTGCGGCCACGGCCGCCGCCGCGTCTCCTGAAGAGAGCTTCACCACGGTGGAGCTGGACCGGTCGACACCACCACTGAGAGTGTGTGAGACGGGAGGGTTGGTCCGCGCAGCGTCTTTGTGTCTGCTGGCGCCGGTTCGCCGCCCTTGCCCCGCGACCAAGCTCGAAAGTGTGTGCTGTGTGTGCAGCGACCGAACATTTTGTGCGACACGCACAAGCCAAACACGACCTCAGAGCAGGCGAGACTACCCGCTGAATTTAAGCATATTATTAAGCGGAGGAAAAGAAACTAACAAGGATTCCGTTAGTAGCGAACAGGGAAGAGCCCAGCACCGAATCTCGCAGGTTCACCCTGCCGGGAAATGTGGTGTTTGGGAGGGTCCACTTAAGCGGGAACCTGCGGCGAGTTCAAGTCCTTCTTGAATGGGGCCACGCCCCGCAGAGGGTGCCAGGCCCGTAGAGACCACTGCGGCTTCCGGGAGGATCTCTCCTTAGAGTCAGGTTGCTTGAGAATGCAGCCGTAAGTGGGTGGTAAACTCCATCTAAGGCTAAATATGACCACGAGACCGATAGCGAACAAGTACCGTGAGGGAAAGCTGAAAAGAACTTTGAAGAGAGAGTTCAAGAGTACGTGAAACCGTTCGGGGGTAAACGTGAGAAACCCGAAAATACCTCAACCGGGGAGATTCAAGCCTTATCCGCGCCTCTTCCCCTGCTTTGGCCAGATGGGTCTGTCCCCCTGCACGGATCAATCCGGCGTCAGGGTGGTAACGGGTTTCTACTCGGCCGGGTAGTGGTGGGGAGGTCGGTGGGCCGCACTTCTCCCCTCATTGGACGTCGCGACCCGTTGGGTGTCGGTCTACGGCCTGGGTGCGTAGCCTGTTCGTCCGCGTCGCAAGGCGTGTTCGTCGGACAGACGGCCGACGGCTCGACGGTGTGTGTGTGTGTGCGCGGAGTTGATTCGACGCCCTTCGGGGCAGACGTCCAGCCCCTGACAAGCGAGGGCGCGTGGCATGGACGACGGACCTCCGGCCCGACTCCGGCCCCGCTCAGCTGTTGGTTTGGGGATGCCTCGGACAAAAGAATCTTTTAGACTCGCGTCAGCGGCGCAAAAGCTTCGGGTAATTTCACGACCCGTCTTGAAACACGGACCAAAGAGTCTAACATGTGCGCGAGTCATTGGGTTGACACTAAACCTAAAGGCGCAATGAAAGTGAAGGTCCCGCCTCGTGCGGACCGAGGGAAGATGGGCCGCGCTGCTGTGTGGCTCCGCATTCCCGGGGCGTCTCGTTCTCATTGCGAGTTGAGGCGCATCCAGAGCGTACACGTTGGGACCCGAAAGATGGTGAACTCTGCCTGGCCAGGACACTAGCAAGGGAGATGTGGAGCTACAGGCAAGAAACCAAGAGAATTTAGAGTTTTGTGTAAATATGTTGGAAGGAAGATATTTTAAGATGTCCTTGGTGATGCGGGCAGTCACTTCACCACTGCCTGCTCCTTAGGCTCCAGAGCTTCCTGATCTCTTTGAGACTCTCGGTTCAGCTTTTCACGGCCGGTGTCCTGGCTGTATGCCGTGGTCGAATTGCGTTAGTAGTTGCCTATGTCCCACCGGAAACTGAGCGGGGCATTCCCAGGAATCCGGTCCGTATGAAGGTCGGTAGAGTACTGAAGGTGTGGCATCCGGTAAATGGAAGAGCCATCCAAAGCGGCAAGAAATTTACCTGAAAGGAAACATAAAACACTTTGTTGGTGTAGCTCTGAAGATGTAGCAAAATGAAACTGCCGTGAAAGTTCGAATCTGGTAACGCTTGTGGCCGTCGAGTGGAATGACGTGTTCCTACAAGCTGTGGCTCAGCTTACCTCGCCTTTCCGTTATGTATAACAGAGGGAGGACTGTTTACTACTCGGCCGTGTGTACATATTTCAATCTATACTCAACATACAACGGCCACACCCAGAAATCTCCTGAGCGGTATAGTGATTACCTTCCTCATGACGGAACTGCAACGTGAGTAACAATTAGCCAAGTATACTCCATATCTTCGTGATGTGATGATGATTATTGTTTAAAGAGGCCTAGCATCTAGCTCCTTGGCCCCTAATGATACGAAATGTAAAAACAATTTAAATGTCCAAATATTCAACCTCTGACCGGAATTCATATCTTGATTGTGAATAATGAATGGACTAATACGAAACCAAGATAATCAGCGGATCCAACTCGAATATTAAACATTAAGAAGAATTCCAATAATCAATCCTACGAATACAAATATAAACACGACGATGAACAATTATTATGAACTTAAAACAATCAGCGGATCCGCTCCGAAATGGCGCACCTATCCAGAAGCTAACTTATAACAATGGTATATACTGACCAAGGAGCTGCTTCCAAAGCACATTCTTGAATCGATTATGCTTTGTGTCTAAAGAGGTCGAAAATCTAGGTGAATGGCCCCTCATAAAGATACCTATCGCTAGTAAAGAAGAACCACGGTGTAATGGATTTAAAATTAATCTTCGCGATGATACGATGCATATTGATTATGTGTCCATTTTCTTGTCTGGCCCACCGTGTATTCAAACTTCAGGATTCCATGGACTTTCTCTAATTGGTGATGGTGTGCTATCTAGCGGTCGACTTGGAATTTAAGCAGCGAGGTAGCTAAGTTGTGCTGCTATCTGGGCGCTAGAAGTGAAGCTTTCTCAGTCGTAGTCAGTCGACAATGCAGATAGCAGTTGTTCTGATTTTTGCTTCTTAACCTGAAGACGCTGGAACCTATTCTCTGCTGATTGTGCCTTAGGACGAGTAGAAAATCATGATGCAAGAAGAGGAGATGGTTGAGAAATTAGACCCTGGATGATGGATTGTCCATCTAGGCGATAGGCCTGAACATTTGGTTATCCTTTTAGAATATTTAATATATCTTGTTTCCTTCGACCTCGTAAGTAAGTTGCATCCATCTTCTGTACTGAACTAAGCTACCAAGGAATGGATTAGTTAATAGTGTTAATACGCGGAGATATTTAACCTCAAAATTGAAATTCTGCATGTGGTTTTAAAAGAAATTGACTTCCTAAAACAGGTCCTCATAATAATCTTGTAATATGGTAATGTTTTCGGGCTTCAAGTTGTAATGGTCATTATGGCATTTGTTTATCTTCTTGACTTTAGTTAATTAAGGTTTTGTGCACAAAACAAGTTATGTTTATTATAATAATATTTTCAATCAAATGTCGGGCTACTAATAGAGAAACATTGTGCCTTTAATGTAGGGCTTCTAATGACTTCCTCGGTACTTCAAGTGCTTGTTTTGATTTCGGTGCTCGTCATCTGTTACACTCTGTGTAACAGAATGAAAACATACCGTGGCCATGCTGTGTTGAATTTGACATTTGAGTATCGAATTATTGTTGGTAACTTGATTTTCAGCTGATTTTTGGTGTGGATCTTCGTGCATATGGAAGGTTTTTCTGATGAGTTTGATTAACTCATTTGGTTTAAGCTACCGTACCTTGGAGAATATTAGGGTTATTTATCCTATTTATGGATTTATGTCCATGTTTCGGATGATTTCATGGTGTTAACTGAAGTTATGCTTTTTGGTGGATTTAATTTAATTTTAATGCAGCCCTGGAGTAACCGAGAAATTCATTACGGAAATTTCAGCTTTCTTTCCGTAATAGTTGTCTTAAGATTTTACTCTTCTATTGATCTACGTTTGTTTATTGTTCAAAAAGATTTTCTGCCTCCTGGCAATTTGAGTTAGTGTTAAAATAATTTATTTTCAATTGATATCCTTGATTAATTATTCTGAAAGGTGTTCACGTTCATTGTGCAGTGGTAATTGATTTAAAAAAAAAATAGTTTTGAGGTCGAAAATTCTTAAATTATTTACCTAATTAAATTTTGTTTGATCAATTTAATTTGAATGATTTTTTCAGCCAATTAGTTAATTAAGCTTATTTTAGTTGATTCGCTAGGCCTCTTGTGTCCAGAGCTTCCTCAATCAGCGACGGCCTTCTGTTGGGATAATTCGTAAGTCGTCCTTTTGCTTATTTTATCCCTGGTCGTGCTAACACTCTTGACATTTACCTTATGTTGTGAGAACGGTATTTCTAGAAAATAACGTAAACATTCGGTGTTCCACACAAAAGGGCGCAACCTATAGGCAACTCAAACCCATAGTGTTCCCCACATAGTGGGTACTATTCACAGGGACCCGTTCTACCCCGCGGTATTCCTTGACATATTGAATAGTAATCACAGTGACCCGTACTATACCGTGGTGTTACCCACATAGTTGGTACTAATCACCGGGACCCGTATTATCCCGCGGTGTTCCTCACACTGTGGTACAAATGACAGGTAAACCCCAGACCCGTGGTGTTCCTCGGAACACAAACCCATTGTGTTCATCACATAGTGGTACTAATCACAGGACCCCGTACAATCCCGTGGTGTTCCACGGCAGACCTGTGGTTTTCCTCAAAACGTAAACACCTGGATTTCCTCACATAGTGGTACTAATCATATGGACCCGTATTATCCGGTGGTGTTCCTCACATAGTGGGTACTAATTTCAGGTGACCCCCAGACCCATGGTGTTCCTGGGAACGCGAACCCACGGTGTTCGTCACATAGTTGTACAAATCTCAGGGACTCGTACTATCGCGTAGTGTTCGTCACATAGTGGGTACTAATGCCAGGTAAATCCCAGACCCGTGATTCTCCATGGTGTTCCTCACATTGTGGTACTAATGACAGGTGAACACGAGACCCGTGGTTTTCCTAGGAACGCAAACCCATGGTATTCATCACATAGTTGTACAAATCTCAGTGACACGAACTATACAGGGGTGTTCCTCTCAAAGTGGGTACTAATCACAGGGACCCGTTCTATCCCGGGGTTTTCATCGGAATGAAAACCCATGGTGTTCCTCACATAGTTGTACAAATCTCAGTGACACGAACTATACAGGAGTGTTCCTCACAAAGTGGGTACTAATCACAGGTAAATCCTAGACCAGTGGTGTTACATGCAACGCGGACCCATGATGTTCCTCACAAAACGTAACTAATCACAGGGACCCGTACTATACCGTCGTGCTCCTCGGAACGAAGCACATGGTGTCCCTCACATAGTGGGTACTAATTTCAGGTAAATCCTAGACCAGTGGTGTGATATGCAACGCGGACAGATGGTGTTCCTCATATTGTGGTACTAATGACAGGTAAACGGCAGACCTGTGGTTTTCCTCAAAACGCAAACCCCTGGAATTCATCACATAGTGGTACTAATCACATGGACCCGTATTATCCGGTGGTGTTCCTCACATAGTGGGTACTAATTTCAGGTGAATCCTAGACCAGTGGTGTTCCATGCAACGCGGACCCATGATGTTCATCACATAGCGTAACTAATCACAGGGACCCGTACTATACCGTGGTGCTCCTCGGAACGAAGCACATGGTCTTCCTCACATAGTTGTTCAAATCTCAGGGACCCGTACTATCCCGTGGTGTTCCTCTCATAGTGGTACTAATCACAGGGACCCGTACTATACCCTGGTGATCCTCATATAGCGGTACTAATAATAGGGAGCCGTATTATACCGTGGTGCTCCTCACACATTTGTACTATTCACAGGGATCCGTAGTATCCCGTAAAGTTCATCACAGAGTGCGAACTAATTACGGGGACCCGTACCATCCCATGGTATTCCTCACATTGTGTTACTAATCAGAGGGACCCGTACTATCCCATGGTGTTCATCACATATTGGTACTAATCAAAGGGGCCTGTACTGGTGTTCCTCATATAGTGCGTACTAATGACAAGTAAAACACAGACCCGTGGTGATCCTGAGAACGCGAGCCCATGGTGTTCGTCACATAGTTGTACAAGTGTCAGGGACCCATACTATCCCGTGGTGTTCCTCACAGAGTGAGAAGTAATCACAGGGAGCCGTACTATCCCGTGGTGTTCCTCACAGAGTGAGAAGTAATCACAGGGAGCCGTACTATCCCGTGGTGTTCCTCACAGAGTGAGAAGTAATCACAGGGAGCCGTACTATCCCGTGGTGTTCCTCACAGAGTGAGAAGTAATCACAGGGACCCGTCCTATACTGCGGTGTTCCTGACAGTGCGTACTTATCACAGGTACATCCCAGACCCATGCTGTTCGTCACCTACTTTCAGAAGTCTCAGGGACCCGTTCTATCCCGTGGTCTTCCCCACATAGTGGGTAAGAATGTCAGGAAAATCCCAGACCCGTGGTGTTCCTCGGAACGCAATCCCATGGTGTTCGTCACATAGTTTCAAAAGTCTCAGGGACCCGTTCTATCCCGTGGTCTTCCCCACATAGTGGGTAAGAATGTCAGGAAAATCCCAGACCCGTGCTGTTCCTCGGAACGCAATCCCATGGTGTTCGTCACATAGTTGTGAAAATCTGAGGGACCCGTACATTCCCGTTGTTTTCCTCACATAGTGGGTACTAATGACAGATAAAACCTAGACTTCAGATGTTCCTTGGAACGCAACCCATGGTGTTCGTCATATAGTTGTACAAATCTCTGGGACTCGTACTATCCGGTGGAGTTCCTCGGAACGCACACCCATGTTTCCACAACCAGATGCTGAAACACCCGAGCGACGTTAGCTTCTTTTATCTCCCTGGGATCCTATAACCGAATCTAGGCAAAGGGTTAGCCTCCGTAATAGTGACGGGCACTATAAATACACAGTGATCCTCTAACAGACCCATGGTATTCCTCAGTTTGTGGTACTAATCACAAGGATAGTGGAACTAAGCACAAGTAATTTGGTTCAAAATTCAGCATCCCTTGGTCTCGTCTTCCACGCACAGAGATCTGTGTGTTTGGTCCGCGAGAGCTATATTATTTCGCTCACGTCGACTGGAAAGCCAAGTAAGAACCCCCTACACGCCACCTGGGACGCAGCACGTGGGAGTAACACCACTCCCCATGCTACGACAGCGTAGTAGGTTCGTGGATAATCTGCTGTTACTTGATGTCGTGTGTCCCCTCTCTCTTACCGCTCTTACAACTGCCAATGGCTGCCATACAGAAAAGCCACATAAGATGACTAGACTCTAATTCTTCTGACCGTAACATTTTGAAGTCTGTTGGTGAGGTTTACCATTTTCTACGAGCTGGTGGGCAATCTGTTTAGCTGTAACATTCGCATGACCCTCTGTAACTGGTTGGTTACAACTCAGACGTTTAAGAAACCTCCAGCCTTTCTGGCTATCTTTCCTTAGATCAGTGTCCCCATCGCTCCTGTTATTAGATATCGCTTTTAAGAAATCTTCCCCAGCTTGGACGGTATCGGATCTCAAATGATCGTTGTCAAAGAGATCACGATAGTTTCTCAATATTTCATTAGTTTTTGTATATAGTGTTCACCGTCAGCGAATTGAGATACGAGAGAAAACTTCACGATATTTACATAATCATCACATTAAGGAAAATGCTCCATATTCAGAATGTTCTCGTGCAGTGAAATAATACATTTCCCCCAATCAGCCTTCTTAAAATGACATCATCTTCGAAAAGGCACTCAGATTCTAACGATTTAAAGGTAAGATGTATTGAACTAAGACGAGGCCACAGAACTAGTTGCAAACAGAATTTTGTGGTTGCGTTTTGTAAATTCACAGAGAGTCGCAGACTGAACGATGAAAGGCATAAAAGTCTGTAATGAAGATGGATGTATTGTACCAGTAAAAGAGCCCGACTCTCAGATTAAATTTGATAGGGGCATGAAATAGAGATCTCAGGGTGAAAAACTGGATTAATTGTAGCTAGGGCTCGGTACAGGAGGTAGGGTCCTATCTACAGAAAACTTTGACTCTGATTGTATGAGAGTTTATTCAAATAAGTCATGAGTTTGCACATCACCTCTAAGCAGAAATGGACTGTCTTCCTCGTATTCCAATAGTATGGCTTGGGTTCTCCAGCTCACCAAGCCAAGCTGGTTGAAGCACGTTCCAGAAGACTCCAGGGATTCCAGGGACTCCAGATACTCCAGACAGAGGCAGCTGGACTGTCTGGATTGACGGCAAGTAGAGATGTCTCGAACTCTGAGGCTCGGGTTGAACCCCGATGATCCAGGCGATGTTGTAGATAGTCATGTACTACCTCAGCCCAATGAGACTGAGAGGATTAATGTTCCCAAGGTCACTAGTAGCGCTGAGTCCATGAACACCTTGGATGATCAACTTATAAGCAGAGATCTTGATAATTGTACATCAAGACTTCCAACACTCCTAAAATGATATGAGTGGTATTAATAATTTTAGAGTTCATCACTAGGGAAATCTTCGTCTCTGAATAACGTTTGGCAACGAAAAATACAAGTCCCTTCTTGTGAAATTATAGTTAAACTCAAAGTTCATTACTGGCGAAGGTGCAAGTCTTTGTCTAAACTCGAACGAAAAAACACAAGTCCATTCACTTGGAAGTCTGAATATATTTAAAGTTAATCACTGGTGAAATTCATAAAGTCTTTGAGTGACCACTGACGAAAACACAAGTCCATTCACATAAATAAATTCGCTGACGAAATTTATAAGTCTTTTAAACCAACACTGGCAAATGTACAAGTCTTTGAGTAAATGCAAGTGAAATCCTGACTTTGTTTAGAGCCGTTGGAAAGTTAAAGTTCATCACTAGCAATGTTAATCAATCACTGTCTATTAGAAGAATGAGTTCCTCAACAGTTGCAAATATTCCACGTAAAAAACACAAGTCCATTTTACGAACACTTAGAAAAGTTCCAATCTCGAATACGCGTAAATAATACAAGTCCATTTAGTGAACACTTAGAAAAATTCCAGCTTCGAAGACACGCAAATAATACAAGTCCTTTCAATGAACACTTGTAAACATTCTAAGTTCAATTACGAAGACTTAGAAAAATTTCTACAACACTCGAAGTCTTATGAGTCCACTTAATAAAACTTGGAAGAATCGTCTTCCCACACTGGCATAATGACAGAGTTCCACGATGATAGTAGCAGCAAGAGTGTCCTCGCTGACTACTCAGCTGAGACTGTGTGAATAGGCTACAGTAGGTCCCCTTTTTATTCAATCAGGGATGTCTAAGTCATAATACGGTTTGATTGAATATCTCCCGAATCCCTCGATGGATTTGCTTGAAACTCGAGCATTGGGACGTTTAGGTGATCCCAAACAAGATGACATATCGCTCGACTCGCTAGCACAATTATTATAGAAATTTCAAAATTTTCTCCATCGAACTCTCTAGAACAAGTGACGTGGAATCCAGAAAATACCAGTCAAGGCTGGCAACACGTGTTGAGACGAGCGGGCGGCCTAGCTAGCCCCTGTGGCTACGTCACAGCTCACAGTCGTCATACACTTCGCTAGCTGGTCCTCGCTGCTGGGAAACAAATCATCCGCGCTCGGAACATTACGCGTGGTAAATAAACGAAACTTATGCTCAAAAAATACTTATGTACAGGTCGTAACCGGTACAGTATGTATGAAAAGGAACTGTCTGCGGTCAGATTGCAGCATATATCTGGCATATAACAGGACGATGAGGGATTGTTTGCCCCACTGATTTCGCTGAAAACCGAGATATGTGTTTGCTTACGCAGATACTGTAATTTAATATCTGGATAATATCCATCCTCCATCTCGCACTGTTGAATGATAATGGAAGTTTGTTATCATGCTGTAGAAATAGATTGCACGAATCTGTTCATTCTACGCCAGCTGCTCCTCTTTCTTCGGTACCTGGGTAGCCCCATGTTGTATTATGACTCTTGATGTCACCAACCAAAAAATTCACATGTTGATGCTGGAAGGCTCCACAAATCTAACTGGTGGCTTATTGATTGAGCTCTACTGTGAGAGTCTCAATGTCATCACGGGAGATGATCTGGATGTTGGATAGCACTGAGGGTGTTCAACCACTAAACACATGACCTTGATGTTTGGACGGCGAAGATTCTAGTCTCGGCGACTTTCCTGAATGCATATTATTAGAGTGTCCAGTAAATTGCAAGGCTATATATTTTGTGTTGTCTTTCAGATTCTTAAAATTAAGTGAATAATAGAAATAAAATAATCAAAGTGCAAAATATTATTATGAAAACTTGCGTAACATAAACCAGTAAACCTGTACATACAGAGGACGAAGTTGAGCAGAAAATGGGAGCTGATAAGAGTTAAATATAGTCTGTGTATTCCAGTAAATTCTACAGTCCGACTCGTTGGCTGAATGGTCAGCGCACTGGCCTTCGGTTCAGAGGGCCCCGGGTTCGATTCCCGGCCGGGTCGGGGATTTTAACCTTCATTAGTTAATTCCAATGGCCCGGGGGCTGGGTGTCTGTGCTGTCCCCAATATCCCTGCATCTCACACACCACACATAACACAATAACACGCAGTTCCCTACACGTGGCAGATGCCGCCCACCCTCATCGGGGGGTCTGCCTTACAAGGGCTGCACTCGGCTAGAAATAGCCACATGAAATTATTTTTATAGTGACTTCTACAACGTAGCATGGTGTATTTTGCTATGTGTAGGTCTGATTTGACCTTGTAATATTTTAGTGGAAGTTTATCACAGTTTCAGCTATAAATTTTTGTGCTGAAAAGACACAAGTAGAAATTTACGATGCTTGCGTATGGTAGAAGTGTCACTGTGTTATAACCGACATTTATTCATATTTTTTTAAGGATGCGACGTTAGATTGAGTGCATTTCTCATAAAATTTGTTCAGACGTAATGAGGAACATGTTTGCAGTATAGCAGTGAAATTTAGAGGAATTTTAAGTATGTTAATTTGTGAGATTTTATGACCACCGACGTAGGATCAGTTGGGTATGCAAATTGGAATGTTCTGGTCAACTTCTAATTTGTACATGTCAGTAATTCCAATATTTATTTATTTGGCGTGTGGCTACATCACTAAAACAAATAATATTTACAAATATTATCTCATACTAATAACAATAATTGATTTCATAACGCTAATAAGTTGAAGACAGGGGAGAGTTCGATTTTAATCTATCTCAGCAGTATAACTAAGATATTTAGCATCTGAGATTGCCTCAAGACACTTTCCGTGAAGCTAGTTATTCATAAAATTCATATCAAATGTTCGGCCTTCACAAAAGGTCTCATTATTTTATCCAACAATAGGCAGGAACGAATTCAGTCCCTGGAAAACTTCGTGCAATTGCATCTAAAACGAATCTAAAACTCATGTAAGAAAACCCAATACATCGGAGGATCTACTCGATAATTACACAAACAAAATCTGGTAACTCATTTTCGCAAAATTACTCAGGTAAATAATTTCAAATACTTGGGGAAATCATCCAACAATCTGCATTAAATGATGAGGAAAACAGAGAGAGATTTCTATATTACAAGTAGGCCATAGAACCACATGGAAAAGTACGACAAAATATCAGTACCAACCAACGCTATATTAAGGCATTATAACACCGTAATTAAGCCTCAAACATTACACACGTCAGAAACCTTGATCAGTCGAGAAAGATAATTATCTAAAATGATCGAAAAAAAGATAGGTAAGTCCTCAGGGAAACCATGGCCCAGTATACATAGGAGTGTGGATGAATAGGAGGTCTCCGGAATTATATCAACATATTGAGGAAATATCAGATACAATCTTTGGAAAAGGTGATTGAAGTTTGATTGCCATATTCAAAGAATAGATGATGAAAGACTCACTAAAAATTTAATAATGCCTCCTCGCTTAAAGTCAGAATAACTGGATAATCGAAATTGAAAAGGACCTTCAAGAAATCAACATACCAGATGAAATTATATGGGACACGCCTAGCTCTAGAACGTTGGTGAACAAATATCATTTTGCTGAGAACCCAAGATGATTACACAGTTACACAGAAGGAAGAACAAATAATAAAGAACAAAGAGGGAAGAAGCTCTGGCAAGAGAAGAAAGCACAACCATCTGCAAAATAAGTACAATCGCGCTCCTTAGTGGGGCAAAACATTTTGAAATAATAATAATAATAAGTAATGGAATGAGTAATAGTTACCATCCATGTGGTATGCTTTTTTGTGAAGTGTCAGTCTGCGATACATTTGTCAGGAGGTGATAGCTCGGGGTTCGGTGTATTGAGGTTTGGGGTCTATGATGAAGTCAGTGTCATATGCGTCTGGACTATTGTATTTCCAAGTGAAGTGAGAAACTTCGTAACTGTCCATAACTGTCGGTGGTAGATAAGTTCTATTTGTCCATATAGTTATGAACCAATGCGACTCAGTTTGTGAGACATGCTCCTAGTAGATACTCCAGAGGTAATGGTGTAGATAATGCCGAGGTTTCTTTGTAAAAATGCTCGAGGAAAAATCAGGACAGAGTGTTTTGAAATATGGTAATCCCCATGGTTTGAACACAGAACAGGTTCGTATATCCAGAGGGATTCTTTGTTCATCCAATTACTCCATTAGTACCAGTGAAATGCATATCAAATTCTACAGATCCCATTAGACTTGAAATAATTCGTGATGGCAATATTGTTGACCGATATTTTGTGATAATACAAGGATTTGGACGAAGATTTGTGCTGTAGTAAAAGGCCATCCGTGGCGAGATCGGTTTGCTCACTTGTGTAAGCCAGTGGAGAGCGGCAGGTATAAACCTGTTTGACGAGATGACAGGTGTTCACATTTATATGCGGCGGAACCTCTTAGGAAATAGAGACCCGTGTTACAACATTATTGGTGTTACAATAAATGGGGAGTAATTTGAATTTCAATTCTACTGCATGGGCAAATGACAAGAGTGGATTCTCAGTAACATTCCCGAACACTTGACTATGTATTCTAGTTTCAATATTTCCATAACACAGTCATAGTTCGTATTGCCACTGAGCGTTTAAATAATTACTCTGGTGTCAGAAGGTTGTCCTTAGATATTAAGATTTCCATTTCTTGATATATTCATAGTGCAGCTAGGTGTTAAGGACTGCCGATGGCGTGTCCTTCAGTGGAAAGCATGATGGTGGTTGAAGTGCATGGAGGGGATTCTTGGGATTGCTCGCCCATGCTAGGATCCTGAAATTACGTAGCTAGCCAACTGCTCCTAGATGACAGGTGAGTATTCTTGTTTGACACAATGAGTCAGTACCACATAGTATTCCATAGGGTGTAGTAGCACCCTGCCATTAGTCCATGGGATACCCATGATTTTTTGCCATGTTGTTCATAAAGGAGTTGTAATATTTTGTGTGTTTATATTTTAGCAGGACTATACGTAGATGCAGTTGAACTCCGTGACCTAAAATATGTAAGGGTTACACATGAGTCGAGTTTATTTTGGGGTTTGACTGAAGGTTATAACTAAATGTTAACAGAATTTCTTTTCACAGGTTTTCATAAATTTATTCCAATCACTGACTTCAACCTGTTATTTCGGTTCATGAAACATCATTCAGTGAATACAAATAACACTATTTTATGTTGTATAACTTTACGCTATTATTCACTGGCACTTGAAGTCCACTTGTTTCGGAGGGTCACTGTGGTCATCACGCACATTCAATTAACTTCAACGATAGGTCACTTTGGTCCTCAACTTTAAACATTAATATAGTGGGTGACCATGATAGCTCAGTGATGTACATTTCGACATTTCTCAGATTCCATTCAGGGTCCTGGTATCTCGTCCTATGCTGACGGACAGTCAGTGGATGGCCTAAATTAAAAAGGTATCGAAAACACTTCCTCATATTTAGACGATCGAGAAATCGGATGCATAACGCACAGTTGTTTATGGAGCTGAGCAGATTGAATCTCATGTTGCTTTCTAGTTAACCATAAACTGGTTTTCTGTGAATAGCCCTTCAGACTTTTTTGTTGTGGATATTAATTTCAACTCGAAATCGTCTAGCCGCAGCGTTATATTAATATCACTGACCGCAGAACACTGTTTATGGCCATATTTGTTAACAAACCCGCCATCATTTTTCATTGTCTTTCATTGAATAAAATTAGATTATGTAGGCTTTTAATTGATGTAGGCCTTCCTTGATACCCCAATAGTCATGTCTGGAAGTGACGAAGAGCCATTAACACCCCCTGAGATACAAGAGTTAACAATTCTTGCTGAAGACCTGGAACAGGCAAACACCAGTTTGACATGACGAAAAGGGTTCATTACTCACTATGTCTCTTCAACACTTGCAACGTTGAGATATAAGAGATATTTAGTAACTTCCTTGTGGCCCCGTTAGAGAAAAGAGAGAGGCCAATTAACTGCCCCCAGGTAAACTAAAATGGAGAAAAGTATACTGCAGCTGTCAACATACGAGTCCCTACTTAAAGACGCCCCTCGAGAATTACGTGACATTCATGAATAGCTATGGGCACTGAAGTAGAACTTTCAATTTGCATTCAGAACCGGCTAACAGACACAATATTATCGTACAAGTGCCGAGGGAGCATGTACAGCTTTGAGCTACTGGTCTACTGATAATTAAAAGAAAACACGACATGTAGGAAACGGGAGCACAGATATGCTCAGGTTTCAGCAAAATTTCTTAAATTGCGTCGTATTATGACTTGATTCGGCACTTGCTAATTCCCATGAATTGTTTATTCATAAGTCTGAATACTTCTTTCATGCGCTTCTAGTCTTTTACCAGTTTTCTTTGTCAAAGGATCCTTCTGTGCTCATCCGAATTAATTCTTATCCTCGTCCTGGACGGCTCCCAAACGATAGTTGATGAGCACACTTCTACTTTGGTTCGAAAACATAAAAAGGGTCGTCCATGGTTGAGAACAAGCGGTTGTATATATATGTGGTTGATGAGGAAATAATTCATGAAATGACCTTTGCTCTTTTCGTACACGGACCTAGCATTATATTACCTGAAGCTTTTCTCTCAGAGAAAATGGTACAAAAGGATGGACCGCTCCCCGATGTATGTTATGAGGTCGCAGAAAAGGTGCTGTTCTAGCTGAAGAGCTTACTACTTCTCTGCTGTGTGCGATCGCATGCGCCTTGCTACATCTCCGGAATTGGAGGTCTTGTGGAACTCCGGACACTTGTGTAGTAGTTAGTGGGACGTTAAGCAAAATAACATTGTTATTAAATCACGTGCGGCTTAATCACGACGTGACGTGACGCTCGTGCGCCGTATCGCCCTTGTGAACCGTCAGCGTGGTGCTGCGTGCGAACGATTTGCCAAGAAACACGGTGGAGTGCGGCATCTCACCAGTGTGGTTTACATGTGCGTGGTTAACTTAAATGATTCTCTTAACATTTCATCGCAAAACAGAGCACTCGTGTGTGTTCTGATCTGAAATGTTAAAGGGACCTTCTTGGCTGTATATTTGTCACAGACATAACACCAGTATAGCTTCTGGCCTGTGTGAGTCCGCATGTGAACTGGTAGGTCGCTTTTCTGGATGAGGGATTTGCAACAGATATTGCGGCAGTGCGCCTTACACCCGTGTGAGTCCGCATACGACGTGCTAGGTGGGATCTCCTGCTGAATACCCTGATTCAAACATTGGATGAGATGGGCTTCTTGCCTGTGCCAGTCAGCATATGAACTACTAGGCTGACTTTGATGCTGAAGAATATGCCACGGATATTGCAGCAATATGGCTTCTCGCCTAAGCGTGTCCGCGTGTGATCTCCTAACTCGCGTTTCTGGATGAATGATTTGCCGAACACATTGCAGCAGTGTGGTATATCGCCTGTGAGGGTACGCATGTGACCTGCATAGATGGACTTTCTGGCTGAATGAATTCCCACAGACGTTGCAGGAGTATGGCCTCTCAACTGTGTGTGTCCGTCTGTGACTTGATTGGACGGATTTACTGCTGAATTACTTGCCAGAGACATTGCAGCATTATTGCTTCTCATCTATGTGTGTCCGCACGTGAATAGCATGGACGGATTAACTGCCGAATAACTTGTCACAGACATTGCAAGTGTAAGGCTTTTTTCGCCCGTGTGAGAACGTATGTGAATAACATGGTTGTCTTCCCTGCTAAAGGATTCGCCACAGAAAGTCTCGTCTGTATGGGTCCACATAAGATGAGATAGAGTGTCTTTCCGGCTGAATGATTTGCCACAGACTTTGCAACAGTATGACTTCCTGATGTGTGTGTCCGCATATAAACAGTTAGTGTGCTGTTCAGGATGAATGATTTGCCACAAACATTGCAGCTGTTTGGCTTCACGCCTGTATGGGTCCGCATATGATCGGTCAGACTGCCTTTCTTTATGTATGATTTGCCACAGATATTGCAGCTCTAAGGCTTTTCGCCTGTATGGGTACGCATATGATCGGTCAGACTGCCTTTCTTCATGAATGATTTGCCACAGACATTGCAACTGTATGGTTTAACACCTCTATTGGTCCGCATATGATCGGTTAGTTTGCTTCTCATTATGAATGGTTTGACACAGACATTGGAGCTCTAATGCTTCTCGCCTGTATGGGTCTGCATATGACCGATTAGAATGCTTTTCTACAAACATTGCAGCTGTATGGCTTCACGCCTGTAAGGGTCCGTATATGACCCGTTAGAATGCCTTTCAGTATGAATGATTTTCTACAGACATTGCATCTGTTTGGCTTCTCGCCTGTATGGGTCCGCATATGATCGGTTAGATTGCCTTTCTTCCTGAATGATTTGCCACAGACATTGCAACTGTATGGCTTCTTACCTGTATGGGTCCGCATATGTTCGGTCAGACTGCCTTTCTTCCTGAATGATTTGCCGCAGACATTGCAACTGTATGGCCTCTCACCTGTATGGATCAGCATATGACGGCTTAGAGTTCCTTTCAGAGTGAATGATCTGCTACAGACATTGCAGATGTAGGGCTTCTCGCCTGTATGGGTCCGCGTATGATCGGTTAGTTTGCTTTTCTGTATGAATGATTTTCTACAGACATGGCAGTTGTATGGCTTCTCGCCTGTATGAGTCCGCATATGATCGGTTAGTTTGCCTTTCTGTATGAAGGATTTGCCACAGACACCGCAGCTGTATGGCTTCTCACCTGTATGGGTCCGCATATGATCGGTTAGTTTGCCTTTCTTTATGAATGACTTGCCACAGACACCGCAGCTGTATGGCTTCTCACCTGTATGGGTCCGCATATGTTTGGTTAGATTGGCTTTCTCTAGGAATGATTTGCTACAGACATGGCAGCTGTATGGCTTCTCGCCTGTATGGGTCCGCATATGATCGGTTAGTTTGCCTTTCTGTATGAAGGATTTTCCACAGACACCGCAACTGTATGGCCTCTCCCCTGTATAGGTCCGCACATGATCGGATAGATTGCCTTTTTGTATGAATGATTTGCTACAGACATGGCAGCTGTATGGCTTCTCGCCTGTATGAGTCCGCATATGATCGGTTAATGTGCCTTGACGTATGAAGGATTTGCTACAGACATGGCAGCTGTATGGCTTCTCGCCTGTATGGGTCCGCATATGATCGGTTAGTTTGCCTTTCTGTATGAAGCATTTGCCACAGACACCGCAACTGTATTGCCTCTCCCCTGTATGGGTTCGCACATGATCGGATAGATTGCCTTTTTGTATGAATGATTTGCTACAGACATGGCAGCTGTATGGTTTCTCGCCTGTATGAAACCGCATATGATCGGTTAATGTGCCTTGACGTATGAAGGATTTGCTACAGACATGGCAGTTGTATGGCTTCTCGCCTGTATGGGTCCGCATATGATCGGTTAGTTCGCCTTTCTGTATGAAGGATTTGCCACAGACACCGCAGCTGAAGGGCTTCTCACCTGTATGGGTCCGAATATGTTTGGTTAGAATGCCTTTCTGTATGAATGATTTGCTACAGACATTGCAGCGGTATGGCTTCTCGCCTGTGTGAGACCGCATAACGTCCGGCCTTTTCCTGAAATTTTTATGAGTTACTGAGCATTCGTTTGTAATCGCACCTGTATGCAATCGCGTGTCCCCTGTCAGCATTTTCCTCTTTGTAAAGCATTTATCTGAAAATACGCACACTTGGAGCGGGTCGATTCTGAGGTGTTCCGACAAGCTGCTTCAGCTACATAACACCTTTCCGCAGTGATCGCACTTGAAGGGTCGATCTTCCTTGTGTCTCTTCAGATGTCGCAAGAGGTCCAACTTCCCAGCCAGGATGTCACTGCACACACTACACCTAAAACTAGCTGATCCGCCGTCCGGAGGTTGATGATCTCTATAGCTCACCTCGGGTCTCGATCTACAGTGACAAATTAAAACCATGTGACCAATAGTTCAACAGCCAACTCCACTACAACTCTCACACAGGGGATTTGCTACTGGACATTCCAATCACTGTAATCCAGTGCAGAGAGCTCGTTACTCATAAACATTACATTCCTGAGAGTAAACATTATCTGAGGTTAAAATTCAAAACCTCTCACTTGTAACGAGAATGTGTTGCGTCTTTTCTTAATCACGATATCACGCGCAAGAAACTTGTCACGGTTTAGAAATGTACGAGTTAATAGACCTCATTTGAAGAAAGCATGAGAAGTGGTCCAGCCTAAAAGGGTAAATACTCATACAAGCTCTTTAATCCAGCAAATACTATTCTACCGAAATCCGTAGTCTGTTCTCCTACATAAAGAACGCCATATGCTTAGGAGTTTTGATCTTGTTGAACCACTCTGCGCTTTGTCGCAGGCAAGTAATAATTTTTGTAAAGGACCTTGTTCTTGAGGTTGTTTGAGAGAATGTCTGTGTTGTAGATATTAATAAAGTTGAGAACGTTTGCCGACATTCAGCAAGATCTGTTGAAACATGGCTAATGATTTATGAATGTTATTTTGTCACACAAATATACATATTGTATTTGTACATTGTTATCATATCACTATAGCCTTTTATTATGTCACTTTGTCGCCTTTCTGAAATATGTATCTTTGATGTGCAATCAAAGCCAACCTATATATATAGGACGGTAGGTTTATACAAGGACGTTCATAATTACTACCATGTACTACATCAGTCTACGTCTTAATTGCTGTATTTAACACGGAAACCACTAATACTGATGAAATCCTGGAAAAGCTGAAATATAACAAGTATACGAGGCTCTCTCCCTAGCACTGATACTGTCTTTTCTACTCAAGACACTGCTGTTATAGACATTATGAAGGCAACACAGAATATGGCTTTGGTGGTAGCGTTTTATTACAATGTTCTAATATCCTGATTTTGAAACCAAACGCAACCTATCATGCCCTTGAATATTCTTACAAGTATTACTTTAACAATACGGATAGAAGGAGCATGAAAATCAAGGCTTGAGCCAAAATTCGAGATGACAAGACGATGAATTGCACTGTAGTGGATAATGCTGCTGTGTAAAGGAAGGAATGTTATTCTATTTATTTCACAAGATCACGGGCAACGTGATTATTTTTAGTGGATTGATAACATAGTTGGATAGCATCCAATTCTGTGCCTGTCTCCCCACCACAGAGTAGTTCTACATATTCTACGGAAGAAGGGTTAAAGGTGAGATCCACTTACAACTGCCACATGGGAAAATCGATCACGCAGGCTAAAATATATCGTAACATGAACAGGTACTTTCCAATTCATGCTGTATGAAATGAATTCACATGGCCGAGTCGAATGCATGACTGGCTCACAAGCAAAGTAATGGGAGGCACGACCATGTATTGTTACTGCACTCTTTGGAGAAAATAAGTGGACAAATGAAAGGGGGACATTGATTCCAGATATGACAGACTAAACCTCTTGATCATCAAACAAGATATTGATGTTGACACCACTAGACAACAGGGGGCAGAAAATACGACACTGGATTGTATGTCATGCGTTCCGTGGCATATCACGCCAAGCAAAGGTGCAAACGTCTGCAACCCTTCTTCTTTACGTGAATACGTGATTCTTGTGACAAGTAATTTATGAGGTTCACAATTAGTTTTCAGTAAAATAATGTTTCATTTTGCATTGATCAATATTCTATACGAACCAGCTATATTGCTGTAACTCGTGGCGCGTCCCAGGTGACGGATACGGGTTCCCCGCTGGCCTGCCGATGAACTTGAGCAAAATATAAAAGCTCTCGCGTACCAAACATGTACAAAGTCTTTAATGGCAACTTTGACGGAGATGGAGACGTTCAGTAGGGACCAGGTGGCGGAAGAGGTACACTAAATTTCTGGAAGTTAATGCAGAAAAGAGGGTAGCATTTCTTCTCTACAGGAGTGGCTGCAAAAGGCATCTGTTCTCCATGTCCGGAGCTGCGTTACTCCCTTCTGTCATGAGCTCTAAAATGCTCAAGACAAGCCGGCCGTAAAATAATACCGTTATATCATTACAGAAATATTTCTCATGGTATCGGAGCCAAGATTAGTGCAGCCCCTGGAAGGGACGCGCATTGGCAGGGCCCAGTCAGCATGAAAAGTATGCTAGGGTTACCGTCGCACGGGCTGTGACGGCTAACCATGCTAGTACCCCCATTTTGTATCCCATCATTGAATTATGCCAGGATGAAGTAGCGAATAAGCTTCTGCACTTGAGAGAAGGCTTGTAGGCATCTGAGAGGTGTGGAAAAAAGATGGAATGGAGAAAAGTCATGGGAAAAGAGGTGTGGTTACTAACTGGTGTACAACAGAAACCGAAGGACAGTTCATGGTGTTGACATTGTCATATCAGCTAAATTTGACGGTTCAGTCTCCGAGGTGCAAAAGTTAGATAATCGCTTGATGTAACTCGTCCGCACTGGGGAAAGAAGGAAATTCCAATTTTTCACAGCAACGCTCCACAAACTGACGTGCTCATGGAAACCAAAGATGCGTTCTGGGCACTGCCTGACAAGAAGACCGCTGACTATCTTATCGCTGCCGCTGATCTGAATGGACGTGTAGGACCGAGGAAAGAAGAACAAACAGTCCATGGCGTTCATGGATATTGAGAAAAGAACGACGATGCCCAACAAATTCGCGATTATGCAGAAACTAATCATCGCAAACACACGGTTCAAAAAGAGTGATATTCATCTACTCAGTACTACAGCGGCTCCCATCCAATTCGCATTGACTACATCCTTGTGTGAGAGTGAAATCTCGAAGATGTTCTAGAGATAACAGTTGTCCCTTATTAAATCCTTGCGATGCAACAAAGACCAGTCATCTAAGCTGAGGATAAAGTCACCAAGAGCCCAATACTTCGCAGGAAATAGACAAATTGGGATCAAATGTTTGCCCCTGAAGAAGGAGACTAACGTCGTTGCAAAAGTTACAGAGTCACAATTCACCATAGTTGAAGTGAGCCGGACTAAACTGAAAGACGCCTTTCGCACTATTCCTGGAACAATTAAGTCAGGGCGACGAAAACGAAGGATTAAACATGACATATGGCTAAGGAATGAAGATGTTAAATATGCAGTACGGTTGAAGAAGCAGCTGTACCACAAGTTTCTTGCTCATTGGAATGCCTACGAGGCTGCCACTCGTAAAATGAAGGAGGTATTTGCCGTAACATAATCAAACCGGTAGGCAGGACTATATGTGAAACATGACATGCGCGAATTCGAGCGGAATTTTTAACGGCTAGTCCAATCGAGCCAACGCAAAAAGTCAGAAGTCCAACGTTTTTACGGCATCAATGAGGAAACAGACGATTTGCTACTGGACAGGCGGGAAGCGCGAGTACACTGGCGGAACTATTTTGACAACATTTCAATCATGGAATTTCCGTATCTACCAATCCTAATCACCTCCGCTGTTGAAGGTCCAACGTAGAAAAATGACGTCACTAAAGTCCAGGCTATGCTGAAGGAAATGAAATCAGGGAAAGCCATCTGTCCCGATTATCTTCCGGCAGAGTTTTGTTTCTCTCAATGGGGGGGGGGGGATGCAGCAGTGCGGCTAAAGCAAGCTTTTCAACCATATCATCAAAGAAGGTCAAAAACAAACAGACTGGCGACGGAGTATCAATTCAGAAATAAGGGAAGCCCTGGCGATTTTTCTAATCACGGCCCGAACATACTTCTGAGCCTCGCAACGAGAGACTTAGAACAAATCTTCGACAAAAGGATTAGCGATTTAGCCAAACATACAACAAGCCAAGCTGGATTTGTGTAAAATTGTGGCGCAATAGGAGAAGCCCATGCTGCCGGACTGTTACTTGAGAAACACTGTGAAAAAAATAAGAGGCTTCATGACAAATTTCTGGACCCTTAGAAGCCCTTCCATCGGGTACTTCATGACCTAATCAGTCAGCCCTACAAGTACATGGCATTCCAGAACACCTTGCTGAGAGGGTATAATTGCTCTACAAAGAACAAATGAGTTGTGTTCAAGCTGCCGCAGGAGCGTCTGATGACTTCCGCATAACTGTAGGAGTCCATCAAGGCCCCGGCTTATCACCACTGCAGCTCATTCTTGTGATGGACACAATTACCACAAACCTGCGCAGTTCAATACCATGGACACTTCTCTAAGCAAATGATATCATTTGGCTGAAGAGAATAAGCTAGACCTGCAGCGTCAAACAGAAGACTGGAACAATCGACTAGCGCAATAAGCCCCGCGCCTCAACAAGAACAAGACACAATACATTGCATTAAATCGTCAAGAAGTTGGAACCATGCATGTTGACGTTGAAGATATAGCACGAGTAGAGATATTTAAGTATATTGGCTCCACAATCTATGATTATGGCCGACTTACTGATGAAGTCAACTTAAGGATATACAAAGCCTGACTGAAGTGGAGAATGACAACAGGCGCCCTTCCGAACTTTGGACGAAGGGCCATCTCTAAACTAAGTTCTACCGAACTGATATCTGTCCTATCGATATCCATCCTGTCGTTTTCTACGGCAACGAATGCTGCCCAGCTCTAGAGGTAGAACGCCAAATAAGCATCATGGATACGAAGTTGCTTAGGTGGAAGGCTGGCATAATTAGACTAGATCACATTTCAAATGATGTTATTAGAAAGCGTTTTGGCATTGCAGCGATCCAGAAGAAAAATTGGGGAAAGGCGTGTGCGCTGGTTTGGGCAAGTGTTGCGTGTAGAGGACGATACATTGGGAAAGTCAGAGTATTACACAGAAAGTCGGTGAAAAGAGGCGCTAGGGACGAACCAAACAGCATAGACTGATAAAGTGCACAACGGCCGGAAAGTTGGAAGACTACATGCAGACATGGCCCGAGACCGAAGTAACTGGAGTCAATGAACCACAACACCGGGCCCTGCCACCAGATGCAGACTGATGAATATTCTGTTACAAAAATGGAGTGCAAAGGATATTTTACACATCCTAACATTCAAATTAGTTTATTGTATGATCAAATTTTCTCCCCTAAAGCGTATGTCCGATATCTATAAAAACTTATTTTCACAAAATAGTGTTTGAATGGCTGAAAGCTTCTCGATTTCGTGTTTAAGTGACTGCTATAAATGCATTGTGAAGAAATATTTATAACTCAACAAAATAAAAAATGGGTATATCTGTGTTAAATGGGAAGGACAGTTTGAATATCCGGTCAAATTCTATGAGCACTGTGCCGTTACATAGTAAAACACCACAACAACAACCATAACGGCCAGCCCAAGGTATGAACTAGCAGTTACACAACTGCACCAGTTCGTAAGAAATAAGTGGAAGTTTAATCAGACACTATACACTCCTTCCAACAACAAGAGAACAAGAAAAACTTACCTTAACAAGTGGAGAAGTGTCACAAAAAACCGTGGATAATTTAAATTAACCCCTGTACTGGACATCAGAACACCAAAAAGTGAAAGAAAGAACAACAACATACCTTTAAGAAGGTAAAATAATTTAATCATGATACCCAAAGCAGAACAACCTTATTTTAAATATAAAAATGAAATTAAATAAAACCGTCCATAGAAGAGAAAAACAAACAATAATATAAGGTAATTAACAACTGAGGAAAACTCCTGAAAAACTGAGGTCGGCCAACCAGAAATAAGTGTAAAAGGTACATGACTACATGATAATTACTTTAAGCGAGTAGTGCCTTTGGGGTGCTTTACAAAGGGTGACCTTCAAAGTACAAGTTTTCTCTTCATTTACTCTTACTTTCAATTAACTTATTATATTCGTCCGGATAGTGTGATCATGGAGCTTTCGCAAGGGGATCAGGGTAATTAGGTCTCGAGTGACATAAACACAAGTAGAATAAACAGACGTTAAGACAGCCGAACAAACACAAACCGGGAAAATATCAAGTCAAGAAAGTTTGGATAAAGTGTTAAAGTCACACAGACACCAAAATAAAATATTTACAAAAGCGACAGAATCCCAAAAACAACCACTACCATCACTACAGAGTAGCCATTGTAACCAACATTCGCCATCAAGAGTTAGCAATGACCAATCACAAAGCATAAGCATAACAATGGTCGAAACATAAGGAACCCGGAAATTCCAAAACTCATTCATTTACATTTTACAAGAAAAAAATAAAAGGAAAAGCAGGAATAAAATTAAAAGAGACCCAAACTAAATTTCTGATACCCTGGAGAAAACTCACATGGTCCTAAAACCTTTCCAAGAGGTAGAGTTCCTTTGAAGTACATATAGAGGAGATACACCTTATCTCCCAAAACTCCACATTAATAATAATCATAACTTTTCATAATTTCCCAAACTAGATGAAAAGTAATACACCTTCATACCACACATATCCAGATCATTAGGATATGTATACTATATATATATATATATATATATATATTAAAAATTTACAGAGGAAACCCGAAAAACTTGAACAGTTACTGCCTTTTAAATTTTTGAACCAACAACTAGCATTATGGCTTTTTCAAAGGTCTTAAACACACGAAAGTTCTAGAAGAGGGCATGTTTTCCAAAACATCATTCCGGTCTCCGGCGACTAAGTTCAATTTAAATGAAGAAGAAACTTACAGTTGCAGAATCAGGCTTGTAGTAACATCAAAGCGTCAGTTGCTCCATACTCACGTAATGATATCACAAAATATTGCATTTACTGCAGAAAGGAGGACGGTCTTCAAAATTTAAAAATTAAACCTTTAGAATGGCAGAAAGCCATCGCACTAATATATTATGTCGGATCCATAATGTGCGCTAAGGCCAAAAGCCGGAGCGAGTGAGTAGCATGTCCTTCCTCCATCATGGTCAAGCTTCTTCTCATTTCATAATGGCCCATTACTCCCGCTGGAAGAGAGCAGTTCAACAAGATGGCGAGGAGCTTCCTGATTGGTTGGAGGCGAGGTCACGTTTCAACCACACCATAACAGATGGCAGCACACAGCAGAATGCGAGTTAAGTATCGAGAGCAAGTCCCAGAGAATAAATTAATTACTTAAGAAATATGATGGTTTACAAGTAGGAGAAATCCAAGTTGAGAATATAAACGTGACACTGTTTTCTACGGCTAATTGGCCAAATCAAAACCGTTCCTTGGGAAAGCAGTTTTAAATCCGTAATAATGCCTCAGTACCTACAACAGGGGAGTCCGTCAGTGTATTCTAGCCTGAGTAGAATTTTGCAGTTCATATTTCTGCTTACATACGTCATAGACAGCAGACGATCATATTAATCAGTTTGTTATTTTCACTCCGATCACGCCTATAAATATGAAGACCATGGAGGTGTGGCACAAAGTGGTCAGCTCAGGGCCATGTGACACTCAACGCGCTAAAGCTGGAAGGAAGCCACATAACTAAGTGGTTAGTTCAGGACCATGTGTCTCTACACAAACGGAAGTAAGCCTCATCACTACTTATTTAGCTCAGGACGATGTGTCTCTCCACAAATGGAAGGTAATCTCAACACTAATTGGTAACCACAGTAATACGTGTATTTCCACAAGTAAGCAATTAGGAAATTTTATGAATCTTAAAATCTTTTCTTATGTAATTCAATACCCAACAGGCATGGCAAATATTTTAGACATTTTAAAGGAAGTCATTTAAGTTGCGGCATGATATTTGTAGACTGCTGAAATGAGAGTCAGGAAACAATAGCGCCTGTGGTGAGATATAAAACAAAGTGGGAAGTAGCAGATAAGATCCGGTCGACTGAATCCTTCAGAAGCATCTAAAATCTATGATGTAAAATGGACTAAGCTACGTAGACAATGGACTGTCCTCTGACATATATGCCAAGAAAAAAGAAGACACATAAAATGCATGTCGCTTTGCTGGTCTCTGCACAAAATATGTTTAGAAAGTAGAAAGCTAATTTAGACTCCATCAAAAATAGAAATATGATTTTGTGTTTGAAAAGGATTCATAAGCAACATTTTTAGTGGTGGTCATAATACAAGATTGTTCTCTAACGTAGCCTATTGTGTCCTGTTACATATGAATTACAAAGAAACAGAGAGTGTGAGCTGATACTGGGTAGTTCTGAGGACCGACATGAATATTTCTTGCCACTAGTTGTGAAAGTACAGTAGGAACAAGTCAGTGCATCACATAAGAGCCGAGAAGACCCTAACCACTCACAAAATCAAATAAACCATACAGAATTCGTAGTTTCCATCACAAATCTGGTTTGAAGTCAAACCTTAGGCTACGACTAGCCATCGCATGACCTGCTGATACAAGGGCTTGGTTAAGAGCACCAATCCGAGACTATAGAATCATTTCCCAGGGATTACCAAAGATCATTTCACACAGTAACCAACAAAGGTGTGACAGCAAAAAATTAATTAGCAATGTCACAACTACAGTTCAAAAACACTACTGCATTAAATGTTTTAAAACAGGACATACACTTGTGGTACTTTGTAAGGTCAGTGACAATAATTACAATTTTGAAAGAATATTATATCACTACGTTATTTACCTATTATTACTATTATTATTATTGTTACCGTGTTTTAGCGGTAGGTAGAGGCGTAAGAAGGTGCGGGCGTGAATGGGTTTCAAACTACGGAATCAAAGTTAATGTAAAAGTAATTTAAAATTTAACTAGGTTATATTTTCTTTTCAAAATTAAGTAATAACAAATAACAGGTACTTAGTAGCCGAAACACAATTTGAAATGTACAATTACAGGGATTACAGAGTTTGGGCTTCGAGCCCTGAGTTCACAATTTTTGAGCAACTAGCCCAACTTTCCGATATACAAATTTTAACAACGGGGCAGAAAACCCCATTCATCCCTAGGAGCCCCTGGCTCCGAATTACACAGAAAAGCCTCCACGAGGCATATGACACTCCATTTTCAAAAGAGCGATCCGCTCTTAAAATTTAAGCCTCTCAAAGGCCACACCAAACTCTACCTTCAAGCTGTCCTCTAAGGACGTATTTACAGGGGTAAAATACCCAAACTACGGAGGTCTATTACATGAAAAGAAGGTTGATTACATGACCTCTAAAATAACAATTTGAGAGGAGGCGAACTTGCACTCCTAATACACTTTGTTTTTAAAACCTAATCTGGCTCTGGGCCACTAACGCAAGGGCTAATCCCATACTACAGAGGTGACTTAGAGAAGAACACTTTACATTACATAAACGAAGAATAGTTTGAGAAAATAAGTTCACCTCAAAACAAATGTGAGTGGGAGCTCGAGAGGGTTAGCACTCTCTATCCCAATATGTAGCTTTACAAGAAAAAGATGAAAAGAGTAATTACATTTTAGGAAAAGGTTACATGATGGAAATGCTTCGAACCCGCCGCGAGTGTTAAACTGCCGACCTAGCAAGAAAAGAAGTTATTAATAGGCCATTACCTGGTATTGAACGGCTGAAGAAGAAAGAGGCGCTTCCCGCCTCCTGCTATGTACTTAATACACTGAAAGATGGAACAGAAGTGGCCCGGAGACCCCAAAATCAGCAGTTTATATCCTCTCGCGGAAGATTCTAGGCGTTAGGGGAAATAAAACACCCTCCCTCAAAGTTTTTATTGGCTAGGGAAAAGAAACCCCTACATAGAGGAAGAAGAAACACATTATTGGCGGAAAATTAATTAAAGAAATTCGGGATTGGCTAGATCCAAACTAAGGGGAAAAAGAGGGGTATACAGCCAACTTAAACCATGACAGAAAAAAATTTAACAAAGAACAAACTCTTGAAATAAAAATTTCTCCAACAAAATAGTTCTTTGATTTCGCACTAGGTCGCACTATTGTTGATCTTCAGTAGTGTCCTCTAGAAGAGAAAGTTCACACTTCTTACTTCAAGCGAAACAAAAACACATCAAAAGTGACACAGTTCAAAAACTCAAAATTTTCCACGTGGTGACATCTTCTGAGAAAGTTGAGAATTAATAGAATAGATAAAGTTCAACCTTCCTCCAGAAGAGGAGTTTCAACTGGCGCAACTTTTAAATAAACAGAGTAGAGGTGTACCGCCCGGTACAGACCTCCCCCCCCAAAAGTTCCTCCAAGGGGTAACACAGAAGAACATAAGCTTTGTTTCCAAAATAAGGTCCAAGTTTTGATGTTGATATTAAGATTAATTGCGGAAGCATTTATAAGATTTTAGTAATTTGGTTGGTTGCAATTTCAAAATTTTGTTGTTGCCGGTGCAGCAAAGTTTTTCTGTTGTAGTAGTTGAATTTCTGAAGATAAACCTTTAATGCTTAAAAGTGAAGAAAAGTTTTGCAATGTCCACCAAATATTGTTGTTAAATTCGCAAATGTAGTTATTGCTTATGGTGACTGTCCATGTAGTTGATGTAGATTGAGTCGGATGGCCAGACCGGCCGTTGCAGCTTGCGTCCAACGGAGGCCGCTCGGACCCCTCAAGTACCCTGAGATACCGCTCGCCCGCACTATGAGGGGAGCAGAGGTGTTGAAGTACGCCGCGCCCGCGGTGAACAGATACAGGCTGCGGGCATGTAGCAGGACGTGCGCCGCACATCAGCCTTGGCCGGGGGGAGAGCTCCGGCTCGCCGTGCACATGTCGTCCTCGCTGGAGAGGAGGGGGCCCATCCCCCTCCCCAGTCGCTGCACGGCGCTGCGCGGCTGCGGGGGCGCTGAAACATTAAAGCTAGGCGGCAGAATTGTGTTGGACAATCATTTTCTTTGAGGGTACAGGCTTGTAGAGAGAGTGAGGGGCCAGCGGCGTGCAGATATTCATGGTATTCATTAAGCCACTGTGTAGAGTGGAGCAGGAGACGGGAGCGTGGTAATGGCCGTGGCAAAGACAGGATGGCAGTTTAATGGGTCGGGGCAGGTTTCACAAACATGCTTACATAAGAAACAAAATCCTATAGAAGGGGCAGAATGCCTTAAAAGTGAAACTCAAAAAAAAAATATAACCTTCATATCCTTTCAAAATAATATGAAGCAAGTTAACACAGAAATTACACCGGTTTCACCTGGGACAGGTGAACTCTAAATATCCTCTCGGTGGCTGGATTACTTAGCAATAAGGTAACCGGCGTAAGAAAATCGAGAATGATACAAGGCCCATGAAATCTGGGGGCAAGCTTGCCCGCGGGAACAAAATTTTTGACCATAACCTGGTCACCTACCTTCAAAGTGGTGGGTCTCCGTCCACGATCATACCTTTCCCTAACCTTTTCATGAGACACTTTAAGATTGGCTTTAGCCTTCTTCCAAAGATCTTTAATGTTATCCGGATCTATTGTCTCAGGTAGAATATCACTAAGAGACAAATGGTTAGAGAGCGGCGTGTTGGGTACAAACATGAACATGAAGGAAGCTGGAGTAAACTTATGAGATTCATGAACCGCCGAATTCAAAGCAAAAGCTAACCAATGCAAGGACGTGTCCCACCTAGAATGATCCTCGTGATGATTGGCAATAAGGGCCGACCTCAGATTACGATTGACCCGTTCAGCTAGAGATGGTTGAGGATAATAAGCCGAAGTAGTCACATGAGACAGATCAAAACAGAATTTACGAAAGAGATTGGATGTGAAAGCTTTAGCATTACCAGATACAATATATTGACACGGACCAAAAGAAGCAAAAATAGAATTTAAGCAAGTAATTGTAGACTGAGCGGTAGCCAGCTTAGTCGGGAATAACCACGAAAATCTTGTAAAACCATCTACACACACAAAGATGAACTTGTTGGCATTACCCTTTGACTGGGGGAAGGGTCCCACATAATCAATATACAGGCGTTCCATGGGGCGCGACGCTTGATGCGAAGACAAGAGGCCTACCTTGGTGGACATGGTTGGTTTACTGAGCAAACAAGATTTACAAGCTTTTACAAGTTCACGGATTTCACCGTCCATACCTTTCCAGATGAACATTTCACGAATCTTTTCACGAGTTTTAAAGATACCCAGATGCCCTCCTAATGGGGTCTCATGATAATACTTGAAGATCATAGGTACAAGAACCGCTGGAACAACAACTTTCATCAACTTATCATGCCTCGAAGGGCAACATAGAACACCATTCCTCAGAACATAAGGGACAGCATGTTCCCCAGAAGAAAGGGTTTCCATTATAGGAGCCAGCGTCGGATCTTCCCGTTGGTATTTCTCAATATCCCTAAAAAGCATGGGAGCATCTGTTAAGATGGCATTAACACCAGATAGTATGGACTCGGAAGGTGATGAACTGTCGACCGGTTCGTGGGTCTCTACGTCGTTATGAAACATACGGCTGAGTCCATCGGCAACAACATTTTCAGTACCTCTGATATGCCGTACATCGAATTGGAAGGCAGAAATACGGATGGCCCAACGGGCTATACGACCTGTACGACGCGGCCTACCTAAGACCCAGCTTAAGGCTTGATTATCTGTCTCCAGATCGAATTTGACGTGTTCCAGATAGAGACGGAACTTTTCTAAGGCGAATAAGACTGCCAACCCTTCGAGCTCATAGATGGAATACTTGGCTTCTTGAACCGATAGAGTCCTAGATGCATAGGCGATGGGACGCCTCCCTAGTTCAGTCTCTTGAAGAAGGACTGCAGCAACAGCTGACGACGACGCGTCCGTTTGGACGATGAATTTCTTCGAGAAATCAGGCATAGCAAGTACAGGGGCATTACAGAGAGCTAATTTTAGATCTTCAAAAGCGGCTTGTTGAGAAGGTCCCCA
This sequence comes from Anabrus simplex, assembly GCF_040414725.1. Taxonomy (NCBI): domain Eukaryota; kingdom Metazoa; phylum Arthropoda; class Insecta; order Orthoptera; family Tettigoniidae; genus Anabrus; species Anabrus simplex. The sequence goes on along the minus strand of NC_090279.1, from coordinate 19,740,604 downwards.
CTCGAATTTGATGCCTTTCCTACGAAGAAGGTTTAAGGGCGCCGCTCTATTAGCGAAGTTAGGAATAAACTTCCTGAAGAAATTCACCATACCAATGAATCTAGCGATACCTTTGATGTCCTTAGGAGGTTTAAAATCACGGATGGCCTGTGTTCTAGAATGATCGACAGCTACCCCATCGGGTGACACAATATGCCCTAGGAATGACATTGAGGGCTTAGCAAAGGCAACCTTGGACAACTTAACAGTTAACCCAGCCTTACGAAGGCGATCGAGAACTTCTCGCAGATGATCTAGATGTTCTTCAAAAGTCTCGGAAAATACGACGACATCATCCAAGTAGTGATATAAGTACTCAAATTTGATGTCGGAAAAGACCCTATCTAGTAGCCTAGTGAGCACAGCTGCCCCCGTGGGGAGCCCGAAAGGCACGCGGTTGTATTCATATAAATTCCAGTCCGTGGCAAACGCTGTAAGATGTTTAGACTCTTCGGCAAGGGGAATTTGATTATAGGCCTGATTCAAGTCCAAGATGGTGAAGAACTTGGCCTTACGGAACCATGAAAAGCAAGAATGAAGGTCGGGAAGGGGCACAGATTGCAACACCACCTTCCGATTGAGAGCCCTGTAATCAATGACAGGCCTGAAGCCTCCTTGGGGTTTCGGAACTAGAAAAATAGGCGAAGAATACGCTGACTTAGAGGGCCTAATAATACCATCCTTCAACATCTGATCGATGATTTCTTTCAGAGCCTTCATTTTAGGTGGAGATAGCCTATACGGTGGAAAACGGACAGGAATTGAATCCGTGACCTCAATTTTGTATTCAATAAGGTCAGTAACACCAAGAGTATCAGAGAACACCTCGGGAAACGACTGACACAGTTTGCGAATACTATCAGCCTGCTCCTCAGGTAGATGTCTAAGGTCTAACAACATCTCATCCTGGGTAGGCGAAATAGATGAACATGATACAGAATTACACTTTAATAGTGGGATTTTATAACTAGAAGCAAATTTGAATGTGCACGACCTAGACCGGAGATCGAGCACAAGACCAGTGTGAGAAATAAAGTCAGCTCCCAATATAATGGGGCAAGACAATTGCTTGGCCACAAACAATTTAACTTTCCATGTAAACTTAAAAACACGAATTTTGACCAGTAAGGAACCTAGAATTTCTAATGGAGATGAATTAGCCGAAACGTATTGAACAGGAGAAGAGACATAGTCAGGGAGTTTACAAACAGATTTCAATTTAGAATACCAATCAGCCGAAATAATGGAACAAACACTGCCTGAATCTAAGAGAGCTGTTATAGGCTCGTTATTTAACTCAATCTTAAGAAAAGGAACAGGTGCGGGGGTATCCGCCGCAATCCTAAGACACTCTTTAGGGCATTCAAAAGATGAATTTGAAGGCTGGTCGTTCTCTGCATTTACAACCTGTTTACTAGGGGCTGAGTCTCGGGAATATGGATTAGTCGGCTCAGCCGACGCCACTAGTCACTTTTTATTATTGGCATAGCTGGAATTTGCACCAGAAGTTGAGCAGGAGGGGGTGCTATTTGAGTTTGGGCAATTCCTGGCGATATGTGAGAAGGCCCCACACTTAAAACAGCCTTGTGATGACTCTGCTCCATTCCTTGTCCCACTTGACTTGATCAGAGGACACTTATTCCGCAGATGGTCAGGCGACCCACAAGCATAACATTTACGGGGATTGACTGGTCGGCGAGGTGGAGGCCGAGTGTTACTAAAGGAAGGCGGTGGTTCTTTCGCCACACGCAAGGAATCGGCATACCTAACTCCTTCCGCAGATACGGCTAATGCTTCCAGTTCAGAGAAGGTTTGCGGGCACGCCGCGAAACACAAATATGACCTGTAGGGTGGTGAAATCCCTTCAACAATAGCTTGCACGATCTGATCCTCAGGGAAGTGGAGAGCAAACACCCTAGTATAAAACTTAATATCTTGGATGAAGTCTGCCAGGTTTTCATCCAAGCGCTGTACCCGATAATAGTATTTCTGAATAAGGGAGGACCTGGCCCTAGCCGGGATGAAGTTAGCTAGCAAATGGGCATGGAAATCCTCAATAGATGATTGCTCGGCAATGGCTCTTACGATTTTATCAGAGAGAATACCAATAGCATACGGATAGATAATTTGCAAAATTTGACATGGCGAAAGAGAAAAAACCAGAGCATGATCCTGAAATTCCACTAGAAATCTTAAAAATGAAATTACATCACTGGTGGTGTTGACGGAAAACTTAGAGATACCTCTAAGCAACATTGCCAATGGATGAGGCAAGCTACTGAACCCAGGTGACATAGTCGTTAAAGGTTTCAATGGCAAAGAAGTTAATTCAGAGCGGATGTTACCCAATGACGCACGGCGTTCAGATTCGTTGTTCGATGGGGCAGAGATAGTTTGAGCAGCAACGGTTATCCTATTGCCTTCTCCCTTAGCAGGTTCTTCCTCGTTACCTACATTCACTATGGTGGGCTGATCAGATTTGGGAGGAACTTCCCCAGTCAACAATTGAGTGACTTTACTAGACAATTCAGAGATAGTTTCAAGGAGCGTATTAGCATCCTTCCTCTGAACGTCATTCACCTTTAGAGACAACAGATCATTAACTCTATTTGAAAAGTGATATAATCTGCCTTGCACACGCTTAATTTGGTTAGGAGACGGATCATTTTCATCAAAAAAGCTGACTACGGATGCTAGCCCAGTAATGTTCTCGACGATCGTGGAAAGAGAGTCATCAATTTCTTTCTCTCCCAAATTGGGGATGGAAATGGGCAAATCAAGGGACTCTCTAAGCTTGTTGGTGTCGATTGCAACCGTGCCTCCAGATTGCACATTTCTGATAGTTAACTCGTATATCAACTCCTCTTTGCGCAAATAGTTAAGGAGGAGAACATCGCGAGGGCCGGGCATGATGACAGAACAATTTTGAAAAACTCAAAAAATTCCAGCAACTGAGACAATTGTTAGAGTTCGAATCAAAGCAATGTTTAGCCGTCAAAAGGGGCTAAATTGAGACCCATTCAACCACGCTCTGCTACCACTTGTTACCGTGTTTTAGCGGTAGGTAGAGGCGTAAGAAGGTGCGGGCGTGAATGGGTTTCAAACTACGGAATCAAAGTTAATGTAAAAGTAATTTAAAATTTAACTAGGTTATATTTTCTTTTCAAAATTAAGTAATAACAAATAACAGGTACTTAGTAGCCGAAACACAATTTGAAATGTACAATTACAGGGATTACAGAGTTTGGGCTTCGAGCCCTGAGTTCACAATTTTTGAGCAACTAGCCCAACTTTCCGATATACAAATTTTAACAACGGGGCAGAAAACCCCATTCATCCCTAGGAGCCCCTGGCTCCGAATTACACAGAAAAGCCTCCACGAGGCATATGACACTCCATTTTCAAAAGAGCGATCCGCTCTTAAAATTTAAGCCTCTCAAAGGCCACACCAAACTCTACCTTCAAGCTGTCCTCTAAGGACGTATTTACAGGGGTAAAATACCCAAACTACGGAGGTCTATTACATGAAAAGAAGGTTGATTACATGACCTCTAAAATAACAATTTGAGAGGAGGCGAACTTGCACTCCTAATACACTTTGTTTTTAAAACCTAATCTGGCTCTGGGCCACTAACGCAAGGGCTAATCCCATACTACAGAGGTGACTTAGAGAAGAACACTTTACATTACATAAACGAAGAATAGTTTGAGAAAATAAGTTCACCTCAAAACAAATGTGAGTGGGAGCTCGAGAGGGTTAGCACTCTCTATCCCAATATGTAGCTTTACAAGAAAAAGATGAAAAGAGTAATTACATTTTAGGAAAAGGTTACATGATGGAAATGCTTCGAACCCGCCGCGAGTGTTAAACTGCCGACCTAGCAAGAAAAGAAGTTATTAATAGGCCATTACCTGGTATTGAACGGCTGAAGAAGAAAGAGGCGCTTACGGCCTCCTGCTATGTACTTAATACACTGAAAGATGGAACAGAAGTGGCCCGGAGACCCCAAAATCAGCAGTTTATATCCTCTCGCGGAAGATTCTAGGCGTTAGGGGAAATAAAACACCCTCCCTCAAAGTTTTTATTGGCTAGGGAAAAGAAACCCCTACATAGAGGAAGAAGAAACACATTATTGGCGGAAAATTAATTAAAGAAATTCGGGATTGGCTAGATCCAAACTAAGGGGAAAAAGAGGGGTATACAGCCAACTTAAACCATGACAGAAAAAAATTTAACAAAGAACAAACTCTTGAAATAAAAATTTCTCCAACAAAATAGTTCTTTGATTTCGCACTAGGTCGCACTATTGTTGATCTTCAGTAGTGTCCTCTAGAAGAGAAAGTTCACACTTCTTACTTCAAGCGAAACAAAAACACATCAAAAGTGACACAGTTCAAAAACTCAAAATTTTCCACGTGGTGACATCTTCTGAGAAAGTAGAGAATTAATAGAATAGATAAAGTTCAACCTTCCTCCAGAAGAGGAGTTTCAACTGGCGCAACTTTTAAATAAACAGAGTAGAGGTGTACCGCCCGGTACAATTATTATTATTATTATTATTATTATTATTATTATTATTATTATTATTATTGTACCGGGCGGTACACCTCTACTCTGTTTATTTAAAAGTTGCGCCAGTTGAAACTCCTCTTCTGGAGGGAGTCTGAACTTTATCTACTCTATTAATTCTCTACTTTCTCAGAAGATGTCACTACCTGGAAATTTTTGAGTTTGTGAACTGTGTCATTTTCGACGTACTTTTGTTTTGCTTGTATTAAGAAGTGTGAACCTTCTCTTCTAGAGGACACTACTGAAGATCAACAATAGTGCACCCTAGTGCGGAGTCAAAGAACTATTTTGTTGGAGAAAATTTTATTTCAAATGTTTGTTCTCTGCTAAATTTCTTTCAGTTATTGTTTAAGTTGGCTGTATACCCCTCTTTTTTCCCCTTGTTTTAGATTTATCCAATCCCGAATTTCTTTGAGTAATTTCCGACCAATCCGATGCATCTTCCCCCAACTTGGATATGTTTCTGTACCCTAGCAAATAAAGTATTTGCGGGAGGGTGTTTTCATTCCCCTAACGCCTAGAACCTTCTGCGAGAGTATTTAAACTGCTGATTTTAGGGTCTCCGGGCCACTTCTGTTCCATCTTTCAGTGTCTTAAGTACATAGCAGGAGGCGGGAAGCGCCTCTTCCTTCGGCAGCGGTCTACAACAAGGTAATGGCCAATTAATAACTTCTTTCTTTGCTTGCTCAGCAGTTTAACTTTCGGGGCGGGTTCTAAGCCTTCCACCATGTAACTTTCCTCTAAAATGTAAAGACTACTGGTATCTATTCTATCTTTTAAAGCTACATATCGGGATAGAGAGTGCTTAACCCTCTCGAGCTCCCACTCACATTGTCCTGAGGTGAACTTATTTTTCTCAACCAATTCTTCCGTAATGTAATGTAAATTGTCCTCTTCTTAAGTCACCTCTTTAGTATGGGGTTAGCCCTTGTAGTAAAGGCCTAGCGCCAAGTAGGTCTTAATCAAAGTGTATTAGGAGCGCAAGTTCGCCTCCTCGCAAATTGTTATTTTAGAGGTCATGTAATCAACCTTCTTTTCATTTAACAGACCTCAGTAGGTTGGGTATTTTACCCCTGTATATATATATATATCCCTAGAGGACAGCTTGAAGGTAGAGTTTGGTGTGGCCTTTGAGAGGCTTAAATTTTGAGAGCGAGTGGCTCTTTTGAAAATGGAGTGTTGTATGCCTCGTGGAGGCTTTTCAGTGTAATTTGGAGCCAGGGGCTCCTAGGTATGAATGGGGTTTTCTGCCCCTCTGTTAAAACTTGTGTTTGGGGTAAAACTGAGCTGATTTCTGAAGTCAGGGCGCGAAGCCCAAAACCTGTAAATACTGTAACTACCCTTTTGACTTGCTACTTTGTACCTGCCATGTTTGTTATTGCTTTGTTTTTGAAAAGAAAATATAACCTTGTTAAATGTTAAATTAGTTTTACATGCACTATAATTTCGTAGCTTGAAACCCATTCACACCCGCACCTTCTTTTACGCATAACTACCACATAAAACACGGTAACAAGTGGTAGCAGAGCGTGGTTGAATGGGTCTCAATTTAGCCCCTTTTGACGGCTACACATTGTTTTGATCCGAACTCTAACCATTTTCTCAGTTGCTGGAATTTTTTGACTTTTTCAAAATTGTTCTGTCATCATGCCCGGCCCTCGCGATGTTCTCCTTCTTAACTATTTGCGCAAGGAGGAGTTGATCTATGAATTAACTATCAGAAATGTGCAATCTGGAGGCACGGTTGCAGTAGACACTAACAGGCTTAGAGAGTCCCTTGATTTGCCCATTTCCATCCCCAATTTGGGAGAGAAAGAAATTGACGACTCTCTTTCCACGATCACGGAGAATATTACTGGGCTAGCTTCTGTAGTTAGTTTTTTTTATGAAAATGATCCGTCTCCTAATCAAATTAAGCGTGTGCAAGGCAGACTATATCACTTTTCAAATAGAGTTAATGATCTGTTGTCTCTAAAGGTGAATGACGTTCAGAGGAAGGAAGCTAATACGCTCCTTGAAACTATTTCTGAATTGTCTAGTAAAGTCACTCAATTGTTAACTGGGGAAATTCCCCCCAAATCTGATCAACCCACCATTGTGAATGTAGGTAGCGAGGAAGAGCCTCCTAAGGGAGAAGTAAATAGGAAAACCATCGCTGCTCAAACTATCTCTGCCCCATTGGACAGCGAGTCTGAACGCCGTGCATCATTGAGTAACATCCGTTCTGAATTAACTTCTTTGCCATTGAAACCTTTACCTACTATGTCACCCGGGTTTAGTAGCTTGCCTCATCCATTGGCAATGTTGCTCAGAGGTATATCTAAGTTTTCCGTTAATACCACCAGTGACGTAATTTCATTTTTAAGATTTCTAGTGGAATTTCAGGATCATGCCCTTGTTTTTTCTCTTTCGCCATGTCAAATCTTGCAAATTATCTATCCGTATGCTATTGGTATTCTCTCTGATAAAATCGTAAGAGCCATTGCCGAGCAATCATCTATTGAGGATTTCCATGCCCATTTGCTAGCTAACTTCATCCCGGCTAGGGCCAGGTCCTCCCTTATTCAGAAGTACTATTATCGGGTACAGCGCTTGGACGAAAACTTGGCAGATTTCATCCAAGATATCAAATTCTACACTAGGGTGTTTGCTCTGCACTTTCCGGAGGATCAGATTGTACAAGCCATTGTGGAAGGCATCTCACCATCCTATAGGTCATATTTGTGTTTCGCGGCGTGCCCGCAAACCTTCTCTGAACTGGAAGCATTGGCCGTCTCTGCGGAAGGAGTTAGGTACGCCGATTCCATGCGTGTGGCAAAAGAACCCCCTCCTTCGTTTAGTTATACTCGGCCTCCACCTCGCCGATCTGTCACCCCTCGTAAATGTTATGCGTGTGGGTCGCCCGACCATCTTCGCAACAAGTGTCCACTGATCAAGTCTAGTAGGGCAAATAATGGAGCCGGGTCATCACAAGGCTGTTTTAAATGTGGAGCTTTCTCACATATCGCCAAGAATTGCCCAAACTCAAATAGCACCCCCTCCTGCTCAACTTCGGGCGCAAATTCCACCTATGCCAATAATAAAAAGTGACTAGTGGCTTCGGCTGAGTCAACTAATCCCTCTTCCCGAGACTCAGCCCCTGGTAAACAGGTTGTAAATTCAGGGAAGGCGCAATTTTCAAATTCATCTTTTGAATGCCCTAAAGAATGTCTTAGGATTGCGGCGGATACCCCCGCACCTGTTCCTTTTCTTAAGATTGAGTTAAATAACGAGCCTATAACAGCTCTCTTAGATTCAGGCAGTGTTTGTTCGATTATTTCGGCTGAATGGTATTCTAAATTGAAATCTGTTTGTAAACTACCTGACTATGTCTCATCTCCTATTCAATATGTTTCGGCTAATTCATCCCCATTAGAAATTCTAGGTTCCTTACTGGTAAAAATTCGTATTTTTAAATTTACATGGAAAATTAAATTGTTTGTGGCCAAGCACTTGTCTTGCCCCATTATATTGGGAGCGGACTTTATTTCTCACACTGGTCTTGTGCTCGATCTTCAGAGTAGGTCTTGCACTTTCAAATTTGCCTCTAATTGTAATATCCCTCTATTAAAGTGTAATTCTGCATCATGTTCTTCTATTTCGCCTACCCAGGATGAGATGTTGTTAGACCTTAGACATCTACCTGAGGAGCAGGCTGATAGTATTTGTAAATTGTGTCAGTCGTTTCCAGAGGTGTTCTCTGATACTCTTGGTGTTACTGACCTTATTGAATACAAAATTGAGGTCACGGATTCGATTCCTGTCCGTTTTCCACCTTATAGGCTATCCCCACCTAAAATGAAGGCTCTAAAAGAAATCATCGATCAGATGTTGAAGGACGGTATTATCAGGCCCTCTAAGTCAGCGTATTCTTCGCCTATTTTTCTAGTCCCGAAACCCCAGGGGGGCTTCAGGCCTGTCATTGATTACAGGGCTCTCAATCGGAAGGTGGTGTTACAATCTGTGCCCCTTCCCGACCTTCATTCTTGTTTTTCATGGTTTCGTAAGGCCAAGTTCTTTACCATCTTGGACTTGAATCAGGCTTATAATCAAATTCCCCTTGCCGAAGAGTCTAAACATCTTACAGCGTTTGCCACGGACTGGAACTTATACGAATACAACCGCGTGCCTTTCGGGCTCCCCACGGGAGCAGCTGTACTCACTAGGCTACTAGATAGGGTCTTCTCCGACATCAAATTTGAGTACTTATATCACTACTTGGATGATGTCGTCGTATTTTCCGAGACTTTTGAAGAGCATCTAGATCATCTGCGAGAAGTTCTCAATTGCCTTCGTAATGCTGGGTTAACTGTTAAGTTGTCCAAGGTTGCCTTTGCTAAGCCCTCTATGTCATTCCTAGGGCATATTGTGTCACCTGATGGTGTAGCAGTCGATCATTCTAGAACACAGGCCATCCGTGATTTTAAACCTCCCAAGGACATTAAAGGTATCGCCAGGTTCATTGGTATGGTGAATTTCTTTAGGAAGTTCATTCCTAATTTTGCTAATAGAGCGGCGCCCTTAAACCTTCTTCGTAGGAAAGGCATCAAATTCGAGTGGGGACCTTCTCAACAGGCCGCTTTTGAAGACCTTAAATTAGCTCTCTGTAATGCCCCTGTACTTGCTATGCCGGATTTCTCAAAGAAATTCATCGTCCAAACCGACGCGTCGTCGTCGGCGGTAGCTGCAGTCCTTCTTCAAGAGACTGAACTAGGGAGGCGCCCCATCGCCAATGCATCTAGGACATTGTCGGCTCAAGAAGCAAAGTACTCCATATATGAGCTTGAAGGTTTGGCAGTTTTATTTGCCTTAGAAAAGTTCCGTCTGTACCTGGAACATGTCAAATTCGACCTGGAAACTGATAATCAAGCCTTAAGCTGGGTCTTAGGTAGGCCGCGTCGTACTGGTCGTATAGTCCGTTGGGCCATCCGTATTTCGGCCTTCCAATTTGATGTTAGACATATCAGAGGTACCGAAAATGTTGTGGCTGATGGACTCAGCCGTATGTTTTCTAACGACGTCGAGACCCACGAACCGGTCGACAGTTCATCATCTTCCGAGTCCATACTATCTGAGGTTAATGCTATCTTAACAGATGCTCCCATGCTCTTTAGGGATATCGAGAAATACCAACGTGAAGATCCGACGCTGGCTGCGATAATGGAAACCCTTTCTTCTGGGGAACATGTTGTCCCTTATGTTCTGAGGAATGGTGTTTTATGTTGCCCTTCGAGGCATGATAAGATGATGAAAGTTGTTGTTCCAGCGGTTCTTGTACCTATGATCTTCAGGTATTATCATGAGACCCCATTAGGAGGGCATCTTGGTATCTTTAAAACTCGTGAAAAGATTCGTGATATGTTCATCTGGAAAGGTATGGACGGTGAAATCCGTGAACTAGTGAAGGCGTGTAAATCCTGTTTGATTAGTAAACCAACCATGTCCACCAAGGTAGGCCTTTTGTCTTCCCATCAAGCGTCGCGCCCCATGGAACGCCTGTATATGGATTATGTAGGACCCTTCCCCCAGTCAAAGGGTAATGCTAACAAGTTCATCTTTGTGTGCATAGATGGCTTTACTAGATTTTCCTGGTTATTTCCGACTAAGCTGGCTACCGCTCAGTCCACCATTACTTGCCTAAATTCTATTTTCGCCTCTTTTGGTCCGTGCCAATATATTGTGTCTGATAATGCTAAGGCGTTCACATCAAATCTTTTTCGTAAATTCTGTTTTGACTTGTCCATCTCTCATGTAACTACTTCTGCTTATTACCCTCAACCATCTCTAGCTGAACGGGTTAACCGTAATCTCAGGTCCGCACTCATTGCCTATCATCATGAAGATCCTTCCAGGTGGGACACGTCCCTGCATTGGATAGCTTTTGCTTTGAATTCGGCGGTTCATTAATCGCACAAGTTTACTCCAGCTTCCTTGATGTTCAAGTTTGTTCCCAACTCGCCGCTCTCTAACCTCTGGTCTCTGAATGACATTCTACCCGAGACAATAGATCCGGACAACATTAAAGATCTTTGGAAGAAGGCTAAAGCCAATCCTAAAGTGTCTCATGAAAAGGTTAGGGAAAGGTATGATCGTGGACGGAGACCCACCCCTTTGAAGGTAGGTGACCAAGTAATGGTCACGAATTTTGTTCCCGCGGGCAAGCTTGCCCCCAGATTTCATGGGCCATGCATTATTCTCGATTTTCTTACGCCGGTTACATTATTACTAAGCAATCCAGCCACCGAGAGGATATTTAGGGTTCACCTGTCCCAGGTGAAACCGGTGTAATTTCTGTGTTAACTTGCTTCATATTATTTTGAAAGGAATATAAAGGTTATGTTTTTTTATTGAGTTTCACTTTTAAGGCATTCTGCCCCTTCTATAATATTTTGTTTCATATGTAAGTTTTTTGTAAACCTCCCCCGCACCGTTAAACTGCCATTCTGTCCTTACCACGGCCATTACCACGCTCCCGTCTCCTGCTATACACACTGTGGCTGGCTCATATAAAATGCCATGAATATCTGCACGCCGCGGACCCCTCAACCTCTCCACCAAACCTGTGCCCTCAAAAAGATGATGGTCCAACACATTTCTGCCGCCTAGCTTTAATGTTTCAGTGCCCCCGCAGCCGCGCAGCGCCGTGCAGCAACTGGGGAGGGGGATGGGCCCCCTCCTCTCCAGCGAGGACGACATGTGCACGGCGAGCCGGAGCTCTCCTCCCGGCCAAGGCTGATGTGCGGCGCACGACCTGCTACTTGCCCGCAGCCTGTATATGTTCACCGCGGGCGCGGCGTGTTTCAACACCACGGCTCCCCTCTTAGTGCGGGCGAGCGGTATCTCAGGGTACTTGAGGGGTCCGAGCGGCCTCCTTTGGACGCAAGCTGCAACGGCCGGTCTGGCCATCCAACTTAATCATCATTAACTACGTGAACTATTACAATCAGCAATAACTACCCTTGGGAATTCAACAGCAATATTTGGTGGACATTGCAAATCTTTCCTTCACTTTTAAGTATTAAAAGTTTATCTTCAGAAATTCAACTTCTACAAACATAAAGACTTTACTTCACCTGCAACAACAAAATTTTGAAACTGAATCAAACCAAATTCAGAAAATCTTGTAAATGTTTCTGCAATCAATCTTCATATCAACATCTTTACTTGGACCTTGTTCCAAACAGATTTCATGTGTCACCCCTGGAGGAACTTTTGGGGGGGGAGGTCTGTACCGGGCGGTACACCTCTACTCTGTTTATTTAAAAGTTGCGCCAGTTGAAACTCCTCTTCTGGAGGGAGTCTGAACTTTATCTACTCTATTAATTCTCTACTTTCTCAGAAGATGTCACTACCTGGAAATTTTTGAGTTTGTGAACTGTGTCATTTTCGACGTACTTTTGTTTTGCTTGTATTAAGAAGTGTGAACCTTCTCTTCTAGAGGACACTACTGAAGATCAACAATAGTGCACCCTAGTGCGGAGTCAAAGAACTATTTTGTTGGAGAAAATTTTATTTCAAATGTTTGTTCTCTGCTAAATTTCTTTCAGTTATTGTTTAAGTTGGCTGTATACCCCTCTTTTTTCCCCTTGTTTTAGATTTATCCAATCCCGAATTTCTTTGAGTAATTTCCGACCAATCCGATGCATCTTCCCCCAACTTGGATATGTTTCTGTACCCTAGCCAATAAAGTATTTGCGGGAGGGTGTTTTCATTCCCCTAACGCCTAGAACCTTCTGCGAGAGTATTTAAACTGCTGATTTTAGGGTCTCCGGGCCACTTCTGTTCCATCTTTCAGTGTCTTAAGTACATAGCAGGAGGCGGGAAGCGCCTCTTCCTTCGGCAGCGGTCTACAACAAGGTAATGGCCAATTAATAACTTCTTTCTTTGCTTGCTCAGCAGTTTAACTTTCGGGGCGGGTTCTAAGCCTTCCACCATGTAACTTTCCTCTAAAATGTAAAGACTACTGGTATCTATTCTATCTTTTAAAGCTACATATCGGGATAGAGAGTGCTTAACCCTCTCGAGCTCCCACTCACATTGTCCTGAGGTGAACTTATTTTTCTCAACCAATTCTTCCGTAATGTAATGTAAATTGTCCTCTTCTTAAGTCACCTCTTTAGTATGGGATTAGCCCTTGTAGTAAAGGCCTAGCGCCAAGTAGGTCTTAATCAAAGTGTATTAGGAGCGCAAGTTCGCCTCCTCGCAAATTGTTATTTTAGAGGTCATGTAATCAACCTTCTTTTCATTTAACAGACCTCAGTAGGTTGGGTATTTTACCCCTGTATATATATATATATCCCTAGAGGACAGCTTGAAGGTAGAGTTTGGTGTGGCCTTTGAGAGGCTTAAATTTTGAGAGCGAGTGGCTCTTTTGAAAATGGAGTGTTGTATGCCTCGTGGAGGCTTTTCAGTGTAATTTGGAGCCAGGGGCTCCTAGGTATGAATGGGGTTTTCTGCCCCTCTGTTAAAACTTGTGTTTGGGGTAAAACTGAGCTGATTTCTGAAGTCAGGGCGCGAAGCCCAAAACCTGTAAATACTGTAACTACCCTTTTGACTTGCTACTTTGTACCTGCCATGTTTGTTATTGCTTTGTTTTTGAAAAGAAAATATAACCTTGTTAAATGTTAAATTAGTTTTACATGCACTATAATTTCGTAGCTTGAAACCCATTCACACCCGCAACTTCTTTTACGCATAACTACCACATAAAACACGGTAAGAATTATTATTATTAGCATAGGGCAACAAGTTAGATACATATATTCAAATATATAGTATTTACAAATATACACAGACAAGAAACATGTTTTATAGCAGAATGTCCAGTTGAGTGATCCACTGTATGGCTTCCTCTGTTGGTTCCAGAAACTCACTCGGGCTACCTGTGTAGGAACGTTGTGTACATTCACTTACAATATGGAGATCATCTGCCGAGATGCACCACAGTCGCACTCTGGTGATGAGATATATTTCCACTTATAAAGGGCATCACTGCATCGTCCATGATTTGTTCTCACCCGATTCAGAGTGGTCCTAATCTTACGCGGTAGATGATGTTCACCAGAAAAGATGTTGTGTAAGGATCTGTCTGTGGCAACTTTCCAGCGACTTCTCCATTCTTCTAAAGGGTGAAAATTCCCATCAGCCAATGCGACAGCATCATGCAAAGATGGATGTCGTGACTCGAGTCTCGTTACTTTGACAACAGGAATATCATCCAAAACAGGCAGTTGAGGGTTCATTTCTATCTTCTTGAACTCTCGGATGGTAGCATTTCATCTTTTTAAAACAGCTGGCATTTTACCTGACAGAATTGGGAGCCAATAAATGGATGTGGACTGGATAGTACCAGATATTATCCCCAAGCTAGCATTCAGTTGAGTATCAATTAGTCTTGTATATGGGCTATCCAGCCAAACTGGTGCACAGTACTCAGCACACGAGAATACCAGTCCCAAAGCAGAAGATCATGAAGTCTTTGCTGATGAACCCCAACTTGAGCCATACAATTCCTGAAGGATAATATTACGTGTTTTGAGCTTTCTGGACAGATTCATAAGATGTTGTTTGTAAGATAGTATGCGATCAAGTGTAATCCCCAAATATTTGGGATAGCTGCTATGCCGAAGTTCTTGGTGAGAAAAACGTATGTGAAGTTTAATGCCAGCTTGGCGATTATTCAGGTGAAAACATGACACTTCTGTTTTGTTAGGCTTTGGACACAGTTGCCATTTCTTGAAGTATGTGAAATCAGGTCTCTTTGTAGCACTTCTTCTGTCACACTAAGGTCTCGAATTTGAGTAGCTAGTGTTATGATATCAGCATAACAAAATGTTTGTGATGATATTTCTGGGAGATCAGAGATATACAAATTGAACAGTAGGGGAGACAGTACCGATCCTTCAGGTAATCCATTTTTGAGCTTCCTTTCTCTACTCATACTATTTCCCATACACACTCGAAATCTTCTGTCATCGAGCATATTGCTTATAACCTGCACGATGGTCCTACAGGGTAAAATTCTGAGAAGCTTGTAAATTAATCCTTCCCTCCAGACTGCGTCAAATGCTGCTGTAAGATCAATGAATACAGCTGAGGTCTTGAGTTGTTTCTGGAAACCTGCTTCCATGTGGAATGTCAGTGAAAGCACTTGATCGCAGCAGCTGCGATTTGGCCTGAATCCAGCTTGATCAACTGTAATACGCTGAAAAATAGTTGCACTGATTCTGTTGTGGAATAGCCTCTCAAAAAGAAGGACAACTGGTCTATAACTGCTTGGGTCATGGGCAGGCTTACCTGGTTTCAAGATGGAAATCACTTTCGTTCGTTTGAATTCTGCCGGGAGTTGTCTGTTCTGTAGAAGGTCGGTAAAAAAACTTAACAGCCAACTTCTTGCATTCTTCCGTAAATGAATGCGAAATTCTGGATGAATGTCGTCAAAATCTGGAGCTGTACTTGGTTTAACGTATTTGAGAGCAGCATTGATGTCTTGCACCGTATATCGGTTGTGAATACCTTGATGTGCGTGGTGTTCTTGATTCCAGAGTTTGGAGCTGGCGCCGTATGTATTTGGTTTTTTTCTTATCTGATGGAGTTTAGGAAGCTGTGACGATGTGAGATGCTACTTCATCCGGAGTAACTCCAGGCTGTTGCTTCACCAAAGGTGTCCTTCCTCCAAGTTTTCTGCGGTGCCCCCAAGATCTTCTACTGGAATGAGTTAGGTCGATATTCTCCACTGTCTCAATCCACCGTTCTCTCCGGGTAGTATCCATGCTGGAAAGAAGTTCATCAGCTATGTCTTCATCACCAGTATGCCGATATTCATTATAGAATGCATCAGTCTCTACATTCCAACCAGGGATGTATTCTTTTCTATGGCATACTCTTCTTAGCCGCCATCATAACTGCATCTACGAAACGCTTGTAATTGTGCTTGGGAGCAATCCACCGAACACATTTATCCAGTTCAGTGGTGAATGTTGACGAATTTGCTTTTCTGAAGTTCCTCCGAGCATGTGGTATTGACCGTACAACAGGAATTTTGATGCCAATATCCACTACAATGGGGCCATGTTGACTGTGGGGAAAATGTCTTAACACTTTACGACTGGTATGTAAGGGCTGTCCTGCCTCATTGCAGCTAACAAATCACAAGTCAGGATTGAAATCCCTATTTCATGCAGCTCATTGGAAAGTACCAAGATCTTTTGGGTAAAAAATCAGATGGAGATTGTTCATTTCTGTCCATTCTACGAGTTTCTTTAAACATTCATTGTTATTCGAGTACTTCCATAGTTCGTGATGGCTGTTGAAGTCGCCTATATAAACTGCAGGGTGTTGAGCAGTCGGGAGTATGGTACCTGACCACTGTGCGTTTGGGGGTTTATAAATGTTAAACATAGTAACATGTGCCACTCGCACAGCAACACAATGGATGTCTTCGTCTTTGTCTTCGTTTTGAAAGAGCAGTGAGGCATCTTGGATATTATTACGAACATAAGTAGCTATACCATGTGCACTGTGATATGTTGCACCAAGAGCTGTGAAACCATCAATGAGGCCCCTTTTCCGAAACTCTTCTTTATCGGCTGTATGGATTTCATGTATAACCACAACATCTATATTATTATTCAGGATAACTTTGGATAGGTAGTCACATTTTGCTCTGCTGATGCTTTCTACGTTAAGCTCGAAAACATGGATGAAAGGTCCGATGTTTCTTGTCTGGTAGCTCTGAGAAGAGCCATTTCCATGAAATACTTCTGCCATTGCTGGAGGATCTTTAAAAAGATAGGTCCAGCAGACACAGTTATTACTTTCTTAGCACCACCCGGGGGTCACGTGTAGGGCACTTTGAGGGTAAACCTACGGACGTGACGCAATAATCTACCGCCTATTTATCTACTTTTATGAGATAATAAATTCACTTACTTGAAGAATTCTGAATTTTTTTAGGCAACCTGCACAAATTTAAAACTCCACTTGTACCTGTCCATTTTATTAGTTAATACTAATTGTGTAAGTATGTTTGCAATCAAAACACTAGAAGCACCTGACTGACAATGAACACTAAATGCATCAGAAAGTGTGACCACATCACTGGAATGAACATAAATCAATAGCACAATTTTTTATGCTTAAAACAATGCACAAGTTTTATTTGAAAACTATGATACCGAAGATGTAGCATAACTGACCTCAAAGTTTCATTTCTACAACACATTATCTGCTTTGGCGTCCACAAATGGAGGAATCTGACTTAACACACAAGAGAACAGAAATGATCAGAAAAAAGGAATCTAACCAAATAATTTCAAAATGACATTCTTCGAGTTATCACATTATTGAACTGAGCCATCATTATATTGATTAATGAAACTGATTATGTTAGTTTGAAATATTTATTGTTTACAATATACATAAAACTTAACAATTTCGAATTAGAAGATTTAATTTCTAATCTACAAGTATAGCTTTTTCTGTGTGTCACTGTTGGCATGAACGTATAAAAATATTACTCAGAATACCTGAAAGCAATAGTTTCAGATAGCATTTCAGATGATAAGAATGTGATGACAAATGATGCAGAGAAAGTGAAAGAAAGAACACTTTTTCATGGTTGCTTAAAGGTATTGTAAACAAATACACTACAAAAATATCTAGCTTTACCAGAGATTCTTTTTGTATATATATATATATATTGAATAAAACTACAAGTACATGATGGAACATTAAATATGACCTTAAAGTTCCTGAATATTTTAGATAATTTTAACCAATAGAATTTTCAGATATTAGTGTTTAAATGTAACCTTGTAAAGACAGGATTGAACTGATGAACATGGCCACTTTTGGAGATAAGCCAACCACTACAGAACACAACTGTGAATAGGTACAACATATTCCATATTGTATAAAACTTGTAGTGTACATACTTTGTTTCTTCTTTGATGTATGGCAACAGCTTTTCATCAGTTTGTTCCTCTATGAATATTTCCTCCTTAGTATCTTCGGAAGGCTGTCAGTAAGAAATAAGAAAAGTAGAATAAAGAAGTAAGGAATAAAAATATATAGGCCTAAAATAGAAACAGCTGAGAAAATAAATTTCATAGTGGTACAAGAAGAGTATAATTAATTTATCCCCCATTTAAAAAATATATAATGGAAAGGAACAATCAAATGAAAATCCCATTAAATGTAAGAGAGGTGTCTACCTTGGTGGTAAATGGTACACAAAAATACATTATTATCAAGCACTAAATTTTAAAAGGACAGAGAAGAAGACAATTTCCTAAAAACAGTATTCTACAATTTTTGCTATTTTTTTCTATTAAGCACACAGCTCACCCTTAATAAATGTATAGTATTTACAAACTCTTACTCATAATGTTTTCTGTTTTACAAACATAATCAACACACATACCACTTGTGCAACTACTTCAAATAATACTATACACATTCTATTAGGTTAAAATTTACATTGCATTTACTTATTTAATTTTTTACCCTTTTCAGAACCTAACTTGTAAAATAACCTGCTGTGTTTTAACCTGAGTCCCTTTGGCACTGCTTTTCAAACAATTGATGAGATATAAGAACATGAAAAGGAACACACTGTTGGACAGCAGTTAACACAGTAGCATAGAAAGGGAAGAACATTGCAAATTTGTAAATTTAAAATCACCTACATATTTGTGAATATTCAGCAGAGTATATGTACACATACATCCATGTATGTGAACATGTACAATTTTAGGAAAATAAATAATAGTAAGCAGTATCTCCGAATCATTACCCAATACCATTCCTTGCTTCTGTTTCTCTTTCTGTTGATCCCTAATTCCACAATGAGTAGCCATTTTCTTCATCCTCTTATATTCGTACTGCCCTGTTCCCATCTTCCTACATATGAGTTGACTTGTCACCTCTTTGTTCATTTCCATGTTCCTATATACTTTCTTTCCAAAAACACTTCACTGTAATATCAAATAATCCCACAGTACTCCTACCACTTTCCCAACAAGTGGACAATGCTTAAATCATAAGCATAGAAATATCCATCATCCCCCCTCTGTACATCACATTAAGACCAAAAGCATAAATCAGTCAATGTCCCAATCAATGAATGAATCAATCAATGAATCAATCAAACGACAGCAATTAGGGCTGTTGGTTGTTTATATAGAAAAAAGATTGTGGAAATATATGAAATATATTATTTCAATCACTAAATCATTTTCCTATAAGTGAACATTTGCCAAAATTTGTCCCCTTGAATTCAAACTTATCTTCATGTTGTGACCTTTCCTACAGTTAAAGAACATGACTTAAATGTATTCATCAACTGATGTCATTCCAAGCCATCTCTCCAATGACATCTCAGAATATACTGCTTAATCAAACAACTTGTCTCCTTTCTCCAAGTCTCCCCAGCTGAAACTTTGCAACATCTCTGTAACACAACTCTTTTGTTAGAAATCACCCGCAAGAAATGAAGATATTTCTGTGGATCATTTCCTGTTCTCTACTCAAGTAATACTGGTGATGGTCTCACACTCTCATTGTGGCTTTGCTGGAGATTTATATGCCCTCTCCTTTACAACCCCTAAATAACCTCATAATCATATTAAGAGATCTGTAAATTTTATTTTCAATATGTTTAAATGATTACCATAATGAAGCTATATCCTTATTATGAATAGCTAGGTACTTACAGAGATCCCCATGAAGAAATTTCACCCATCAATACAATAATAAAACCGGAGAGGACTCTTTCTATATGTGAAACAAAGAAACTGACTTTTCACCATGTTTACGAATATAGCATTGCCCGATGTCCATCTTACAATATTGTCAAGGTCTTTTTCAGTTACTCATAATCCTGAAACTTATTTATTACACAGAGCCTCATCACTTTTTTCAGTTCATTATTCATATTGTTTAATATATCAGAAAATAAAGGTCTTATCATACTGCCCTGTGGGACCAAAACCCATAATTGTTACACACCAGACGTGGCCAAATTTTAATGGTAAAAGGTATATTTCTACCTTTATGTAAACTATCGACCTTTATAGCCTAATCCTTGAACTTGTTTGGAGGCAAAGTTTCCACTTGGGATATCCTGGTCCACACTATTGTATTTTTTTCATACAGTGGCTACAGTGAGAACCACAATGTAATTTCATTATTCACATGGTTTTGTGTCATTTTTGTTAGTGAGCATGTTCTGTTGTTTATCTTTATTACCTGCATATTGTTGCTGTTTGGAAGTAAATAATGTGACCTATTGTTAAGACTGTGCATTCTGTAAATTACATGTATTATTGATACTATTCAGGAGTTCAGTTGATATTTCTTAAGAGTGGTTCTAGAGAACAGTCAAATTTTGATGTTATGGGGAGACGAAGAGACCTTTCGACAAGAAAGGCATTGTCAGAGAGCTACTTCTAGAGAAACATCAATCACAACAAGAAATAGATTCTAGATTGCAAATACCACAGCAATCTGTAAGTAGAATTTTAAAATGTGAAGATAACGGGAAGACAAAATGTGATGATGATGATGCTTGTTGTTTTAAGGGGCCTAACATCGAAGGTCATCGGCCCAAGACAAAATGTCAACAACGTGTTGGAAACTGTGTGCAGAAGAAGAAACCAACCCCAAGGAGGAAGCAAAACTGATTAATTTGTCAGTAAACAACCGCAAGGTTACTCGTTTGGATTTACGTAAGAAATTAGAAGAGTATGGGTCATTTGTATTAGCCAGGACTCTGAGGCGAGAGCTGTTTGATGCTGGAATGAAAGCAAGATGACCTCAAGGCAAAGCGAAGTTTACTCCTGCTATGGCTGTAAAGAGGTTCCAGTGTGCCACGACTCTCCAGAATTGGTCATCTGATGAATGGAAACAGGCAAGTCCATGACAATTACTGTAATTCCTAAATTACCATTCATTATTCCATTATAACCCAATCTAAGTGATGTAACCGTACAGCAAAGTAAATGTATGAAATTCTTCTTTTAAACCATACAGCTTATTGCATTTAATGCTGGGCTTATTTGTTTTATTTATTTCAGGTTTGCTTTAGTGACGAATCGGTATTTCCTGTCATAGAAGAGACAAGTCAATATGTCAGAAGATAAGGAGAAGCATTCCATCACGATTGAGTGAAGCATCCAACTTTAGTGATGGTCTGCAGTGTGTTTTCTTGGTATGGCTGTGGACGATTATACACTGACTGACAGAGCAAATGCAACACCAAGAAGGAGTGGTCAGAACTTTATGCCAATTGCAGGGTAGACTGACGTCACTGAGGTATGCTCATGATGTGAAATGCGCCGCTGTGCTGCGCACGTAGCGAACGATAAATGGGACACGGCGTTGGCGAATGGCCCACTTCGTACCATGATTTCTCAGCCGACAGTCATTGTAGAACGTGTTGTCGTGTGCCACAGGACACGTGTATAGCTAAGAATGCCAGGCCGCCGTCAACGGAGGCATTTCCAGCAGACAGACGACTTTACGAGGGGTATGGTGATCGGGCTGAGAAGGGCAGGTTGGTCGCTTCGTTAAATCGCAGCCGATACCCATAGGGATGTGTCCACGGTGCAGCGCCTGTGGCAAAGATGGTTGGCGCAGGGACATGTGGCACGTGCAAGGGGTCCAGGCGCAGCCCGAGTGACGTCAGCACGCGAGGATCGGCGCATCCGCCGCCAAGCGGTGGCAGCCCCGCACGCCACGTCAACCGCCATTCTTCAGCATGTGCAAGACGCCCTGGCTGTTCCAATATCGACCAGAACAATTTCCCGTCGATTGGTTGAAGGAGGCCTGCACTCCCGGCGTCCGCTCAGAAGACTACCATTGACTCCACAGCATAGACGTGCACGCCTGGCATGGTGCCGGGCTAGAGCGACTTGGATGAGGGAATGGCGGAACGTCGTGTTCTCCGATGAGTCACGCTTCTGTTCTGTCAGTGATAGTCACCGCAGACGAGTGTGGCGTCGGCGTGGAGAAAGGTCAAATTCGGCAGTAACTGTGGAGCGCCCTACCGCTAGACAACGCGGCATCATGGTTTGGGGCGCTATTGCGTATGATTCCACGTCACCTCTAGTGCGTATTCAAGGCACGCTAAATGCCCACCGCTACGTGCAGCATGTGCTGCGGCCGGTGGCACTCCCGTACCTTCAGGGGCTGCCCAATGCTCTGTTTCAGCAGGATAATTCCCGCCCACACACTGCTCGCATCTCCCAACATTCTCTACGAGGTGTACAGATGCTTCCGTGGCCAGCGTACTCTCCGGATCTCTCACCAATCGAACACGTGTGGGATCTCATTGGACGCCGTTTGCAAACTCTGCCCCAGCTTCGTACGGACGACCAACTGTGGCAAATGGTTGACAGAGAATGGAGAACCATCCCTCAGGACACCATCCGCACTCTTATTGACTCTGTACCTCGACGTGTTTCTGCGTGCATCGCCGCTCGCGGTGGTCCTACATCCTACTGAGTCGATGCCGTGCGCATTGTGTAACCTGCATATCGGTTTGAAATAAACATCAATTATTCATCCGTGCCGTCTCTGTTTTTCCCCCAACTTTCATCCCTTTCGAACCACTCCTCCCTGGTGTTGCATTGTCACTGTCAGTCAGTGTATATTGTAGAAGGAACTATGAGACGTGAACAGTATAGTATTAAGAACCCGTTTGGTAGCTCAGGTGCAAGAGTAATTCGGCCAAAGTGAATTTATTTTTATGCAAGATAAGATTTTTATGCAAGAACAAAGCCTACAAACAGTCCGGACATGAACCCCATAGAATATCCTTAGAAAATAGCAAAGAAAAGTCCAAAAAATTATAACGAACAAATTGGCTTGATTGAGAAGCTCGGTGAGATCTGGTGTCATGATGACGATTTAAAGAGTCAGTGTAAAATACTGTTTGAGGGTATGCCCAGTCTAATCAAGTCGCTCATGAAAGCTAAGGGGGTGCATAAAAAGTACTAATGTCATCAACTTTAAAATTGGTAACATCTTATCTGTTCAATTCTCGAATTTTTAATGTTTAATAATTTGGCCATATCTTTATAGTCACCCATTTAGCCACTGTTTTATCTATCCCGAACGCACTAATTTTTTTGTCAGTAGTTTCCCGAGATCTACCCTAAGAAAATCCTTGGATATGTCAATCGTGATACATTTGACTTCCTGAATCTAATATGTCTGCTATATCATGCTGGAATCCACAAGATGAGCTTCAGTGGAATAATGTTCCCTAAATCTGAACTACCTTATATCGAGCCAGTTGGTAATTTCTTAAATGTGTATAACATAATCAGAAAGAATGCATTCCAAGAGCTTGCATGCAACACAAGTCAAGACGACTATTGTGTAATTACTAGCCCTAAGTTTAGCACATTTTCTCTATACACAGAGTGCTACTATACTAAGTATTCATTCATCTGGTATAGCTGTTTCATACATACTCTAATCAATATCTCAAAGAACTGACTTTCGTATATGCCCAGAAATTTTACCCATCCCAGCAGCATTTCTAGTTTTAAATTTTTGTATATTACATTCAATGTTCCTTATAGTGGATATGTAAAGTAATTTCAAAGGATTAGGTGGAATTGTCAACTGCGTCAGGTACTGCAAAAGGACATGACCAAACCATTGGTGACATATCCTATGCGTCACGAGTGACGGCTGCGATGCCCATCGACTAATGAAGTATACACATTCTCAGGTTGTGTAATTGCTACTTCTTACCTTTCTAAATCTGTCAACATTCAACACCGTGCACAGCAACAAGCTGTAGTAACACGGCTGAAAGTAATTCCAGTATCAAGGAAGACAATGTACACTGCCGGCTGGTGCTCTCAGTGCTTTTCAATTAGCATTCTGGCAGTGAAAATTGCATGAGTTGTTCCAACACCCTCAATGAAGATGCATTGGATAGCAATAATGCCGGCGATTTCACCCAGTCAATAATGAAGGCTACTCTAAAAGATCTTCTCATGTACAATTGGGTGCAATTTGGATGGTAATTTGCACATTCTGCTGAATCGTTATTTTGCTCAATAATAGGCACAAGGATGTTTACAGCCCAATGACTGGGAACAGAGCCAGAGTCAACTCTGGCACTGAATAAGCTTGTCAGCCAGTTGATAATGAGTTCTTTAAACTGCCTCATCTTCCAGAAGTTTGCTGGATGGTCATCCGGTCCTGGTGCTTTTTGGTCCATCATACTCCTAATGGCACTCTCCACTTCCTTTGATGTGATGCATAAGATGGGACTTACCATCAGGAATAGGGTGATGTGGTAATTCAATGCAGGAAATATCTACAAATGTTGTTGCCAATGATTGAGGATTTCTTGTTTGTCCTCTAATCACTGGTCATCTTTGTCTCTAATGCAGACAGTGTGCTCAATACTTGTGTCAATTTTCGTCAGATGGAAAACAGTTCTCTTCTTCCTCCCTTGAGCTCAGTGGTGTACAGTGTTTATCAGAATTACACCGACAAAAATTCAAGAGTGCTCTACGTATTATGTTAAGAATAATGGTTCAATCAGACTGGCGGGAAAAATTATATTTTTGAGAAAATGAGGTTAAATTGTTACTTCCTGGTGCACTATTGAAATTGAAGAGCTGCCGCCGCCTTTCAGGGAAGATAAGGGTAGGGAGGTGTTGTGGAGTGTATGAGCAGACAGAGATAATGCTTCCTCATACGACTTCGAAAGGATTGTCTCTAACAGGCAATATCCACAGTCCATTTATCTAATAGCCGTAACTGCACACAGAGTTCAAGAACACACTGTATTTAAGACACGCATGTTAGTCAAGGAAAGCACCAGATTGTTTCTCCTCTCGTCTGTTTGTCTATATTAATGAACATGCTCGAAGATTGTGTATTCCTTCCCTCATAATATTGTAAACTCAACGAAATACTGAACGAAGGAATCAACACGCCCAATGGTTTGATTACAGTGTATGTTCAATAAGGCCCCCTCCTACTTTGGTGTATAGTTCACTATGGCGTAGTAGTGAGTGACCATGGACTATGTCCAGGGTGTGTAGTGTGTGGCGAACGGTTTGGAAAGCTGTCTGTATTCTTGTTACAAGATGTCTTCTCTTTCTATAGGGTTCACATAGTAGTCAATTCGTGTAGAAAAAACTGTACAGTGCCTACAGGAGTTTGGAAAGGACTATGCGAAAAGAACGAGAAACTTGTGCATTCGCATCGAGAATTACCTATGTCTCCAAATTTCACTTCCCCTCCCTTTTTTCTGATGCACAGCGGCTGACTCTCTGACATAGCAAATAGAGCTAGTTCATCAATCTGAACTGCATGACCGGAAGTAACAAGGTCACTTTAATTTCCTCAAAAGGAAACATTTCCCCGAGAATCTGACTGCACCATCATTCTCAACATTACACGAAGAGCATCCCTGGTTTCTCTGTCAGTATAGTTCTCAGACACCTTGTACACAGGTCATTACAGTGAGTGCGTCTCGATTCAGCGACAGATTTCTTAGCCACAGGTTCCTCAAAGACAATTCTTTCCCTGTGTTCTGGAGTCTTTTTTGAAAGCCAATTTATATACAGTATGCCTTCGTCTTATCCTACAACTCTTCTTGGACTGCAATCATCCATAGGAACGTTAGATATTCAATACAAGAGGAACTAGGTTATATCGTACCCAAGTTTACTGTGACGGTTGCAGTGAAAGATCTGTAGAATGTGTCTACATGTTGTCAAATGCATTAAGATCAACAAGAGGAAAATTTCTGTTGTCGCTAGGGTCTCCTCCTAGTCTTTAAGCTTCCACCACTTGATGTTCTCGAGGGCATAGAGGTCCTTAAATCCGCTATGCCTACCTTATGCAGAGGTGGAATACAGTCAGATGATGTGAATGTTCACATTCTTTCTTCGTCGTAGATCACGGTGCTGAACAACGATAAGGTCAATTTGCTTGCTGCAGTCACCACAAGTGAAACCTCAAATATGAGCTCCATCATCATATCAGGTACCGAAGGTATTACCACCATGGCAGCTATAAAAATTCTTAGTGACCATCATGCGCATTAAGGTCATCACAGAGAAGTGGAAACTCATCTTCAGGACACGCTGCAACATGACCTCGTAGCTCCTGCCAATGCTCTTCCTTAGCCAGGTCATCACAGCCAGATTGTGACATAGAAAACACAAGTTCGAGAGGATGCAACGTCGAATGTAATTCACATAAGGCTGTCGGTATAGCGCTGAAACTCAGCAACTCAATCTTGCATGCTTGCGCACACAATGAAATCAACACCATTCCTGCTGGATGTAACCTTGCAGATAAGTTCACAGACATCTTTGATGTCATGAGATTTCTGGCCTTTCCAAAGCGAGCAATTTAAAATCTAATTACATAGCTACACTTCAATTCTAAACCGGACTTACATTATCCAAATTGCAACAGGTTAACAGGAACAATAGAATGAAAAGATTAAGTAATAATAAAGCAAGAATGATATTTACTAATAAGATAACTATTCTACAATAATTCTAAGCCACATTTAGATGTATCCTAACTACAATAGTTTAACTGAAGCAACAAATATTCCTAAAGTATGAATCTATGGAACTTATGAGAATGTAAATATTCATTGACTATGTACATAAAATTTAGTTTCCTTGATTTATCAAAGAGACAAAAAGGTGAATAGTTTGAATGTAATTATCAGTCAAAGAACAGTGGCCAGTTATAATCATAAATTTAAGCCATATTAATGAAAGTTAATTGAACATAACCTACAGCATATTGTTCATTTAATGGTTTCTACCATTTCTCTTTCACACCGATACAGATAGGTCATATGGCGATGATGAGCTAAAAATGGCTAGGAATGAGAAGGAAGCAATTGTGGCCTTAATTAAGGTACATTCGCACCATTTGTTGCTGTGAAAATGTGAAACATGCACTTCAGGGCTGTCGACAGTGGGTTCGAGCCCAGCATCTTATAAATGCAGACCTAGAGCTACATGGCCAGTTATTCAGTGCAACAAGGAAGCAATTGCTTGAATTCCTTCTCTTCCAATACTTTTTGTGAGAGTATCTTAATATGTAATTTCAAACAATTCGTTAAAAGGTAAGTTTTTATTTTAAAAATTCAGCTTTCACAGTTCCCCAGATGTACATGCACATTTGGACATAAGTTTTCATACACATGTCCAAAATAATACGATACATGGGGTTACTTTGGAAAAGTAAAGAGTAAAGTAGAATCCCAAAATTCTATGCAGAGCATGCTTTCCTCCCTTGAAGTCAAGATGGGCTGCCTACGTATGCTCTTCGGATCTAGGATCGAGGTGGCCCTTACTTCTTCGCAGCTTCTATGTATGCCCATCACCAAGAATCCCTTTAAGAGACTTATCAAGCCTATCGGCATTGTAATTACGATAGACAATGCTTCCAAATTTATGCTTATATTCTTGCAACACATTCCGAAGTAACCCCATGAAAGATCTCCTGCTCAGAAGAACAGCCAAAGACATGATTCTTGAGGTGATCAAGCTAATGCAAGTTGAACCTAACAGAACTTCAGTTAGAGTAGAACAATTCACTTCAACTAACATTTCTTGATAATGAGAACATTCGGTACCACACGATACAACAAGCAAAGTCTCTCACTGAGGGACAAAGGAAAAGAGACAACAATCAAGAAAAAGGTATATCACAATAGTTCTATGAACTTTGACTGTCCTACATCAACACAGATCTATCCATATTAAGAAAAAAAGTACAAATTTATGTGAAGATAAACCGACGTCCAGAATTATCGCATGGAATATTTGGAAGCTAATACTCAGAGAAGTGTACGAAAATACTAGTAAATTGCAGGGTATATGCTGTAAACGGGAATCATGCATCAAAGGTATCTGGGCATAGAGAAATACTCACTGGTCAATTTATCTCCAAAATGAGGAGACTGGGTTGGATCAAACACATTTCAATGACACATGGGTGAAATATCAATTAAGAAATAGTAAATGTAATGATTATCATTATTTTACTGTAAAACCAATTATAGTATTAACATTAACAGCTAAACGATAACTGGGCATCTCAGAGAAGTTAACTGTTAATAATGTAGAATGACACTGCGTAAGCACTGTGCAAGTCTACAGATAATTTCACCTTAAAGTTCTACACAACAATCTATACTGAAAATGCGATTTTCACACCACACACAGGAATTCTGCAAACCAATTTTACTAATTCAACAAGGCATCAATAAATCAAAATAATGCACTTTTAATACTTCTGTATAATTAATACAGCAGTATATACTGTGGAAATAAATCTTTCATCTACAACACACTGCACCCGAAAATGGCATAACTGGAGTTAAAATTGAGATTGCCGCAAAAACTTAATTTAATTCGGTCAATGGGTCATTTATAACAGCTATGGTGAAGGCCAAGATCTGATAACCTTGGAGAAATTCGCCTTTAAGCTCATAGCTGCATGGTCGTGTGGCGACCCGTCCCTATTTTCTTATTGGTCAGGAGGTTAACATGCGACAGATATGAACAGTTAAAATTTTCAAGGCTAACACCGCCCGGCAAGTTTTCAGAATTCTTCACAAGACCAGTTTTGAAACATGATACTATAAGAAGACGTGAAGAAATGTATGATTGGTTTCCTACTAATCAAACCTTCTAGACTGAGGACTGATAAAATCAGTGTGAAACCGACGCTCAACTTAGTCAGATTTTACTCTACTGTTTTCATACTGCTCTACTTTAAAGCACAACTTCACTTCGCTTTCCCACTATAATTCGACAAGATATTCAATGCCAAACGTCGTTTATTAGCCGTGATGTCTTACAAAGGGAACACATTATTTCGTCTTCTGCGCGACATAACCACCACAATATTAATTCCAGAACACGTGTGGTGTGCAAATCATCTGAACCCGCAAGTTACCTGTCGACTGACATTTAAATAGGCATGGTTGGAACACATATTAATGTGCCATTTTAGTTTCGGTATGTGTCAGTATGTGTATATGTGTGTGAGTGGAAGCCTACTGTTACAAGAAGCCTGCAAGACAATGAACAAGGGGAATCATCATGCTGCTTGAAAGAGGAATCTCTACTTTCATCATGGTGCACCTTGCAAGGGATATTACTTCCGGAATGTGCCACTAAAAGGGGAGATCCCACAACACCCTAAAGGGTGCTAAAGGGACCAATCGTGAGACGTTGCCAGACAGGACTCAATCAACTTGCATCATAAAAGGTAGAGAACCTTTTTAAATATTAATTTCCTTTTCAGAAGGACTTCATTCTTGAAATAATATCTTCTATTATTTTGTGTTGTTACAGATTCTTGCCGCTTCTCATCTACTTATTGGTGTTGGTAAATTTTGTGAATGATTGAAATACACTCATGTCCATAAAATCCGGAGCACCTTGAAAGACTAGGAATAGGAAGTTCATATTCACAGGACATATGCATTAGTATGTTCTGAAGAAACGATTAGCATTCGAAACATGCCGATCCTCAGGTTCAAGGTCCACATCGATATCCCTGCGCACAACCACGGACTCGTAAATTGTGCCTGCGGCTCTCGTTGTCACTATAAACCAAAGGTAATGGATCAGCGTGACTTGAGCAGACGTGCCTGATGCCTCGCAGACGTATGCAAGAAAAGTATCGTCAAGTTAGTGAGTTTGAAAGAAGGCGAATTATTGGCATGAGAGAACGTGATACACCTATCTGGTAAACTGCAGCTTGTGTGCGAAGTGTGTCAGCAGTGCAGCGGTTGTGTACAGAACGTTCATAGAAGGCCGTAGATCACAACGAGATGGGTCCGGTCACACCAACCAGAGAAGATCGACACCACATCCGGATGGCATTGCAGCACAGATTTGCGTCTTCCTCGGCTCTGGCGCAACAGTGGAACAGTGGAACACATCGTTCACTACCAGGAGTGACAATCCGTCCCCGTTGATTACGATATGGGTTACCAGCGCGTCTTCCACTTCTCCGCCTAACTTTGACCAATGTGCATAAACATGCTAGACTGCAATGATGTATGAAACGACGTCACTGGGGACAGGAATGGCAGCAGATAGTGTTTTCGGACGAATCCAGGTCCTTTCTGTTTGAAAATGATGACCGCATTTTGGGTGGCCGCAGACAGGGGGAGAGGCATCACACTGACTGCTTTCACACAAGACATACAGCGCCAACTAAAGGCTTATGGTGTGGGGTGCTTTTGGGTACAACCACAAATCAGAGCTGGTGTGTGTCCAGGTCAATGTTACCAGTTTGACCTACGTGAATGGCATCCTGCGAACTTAGCCACACCCTTTATGCACAACACCCCAGACGCCTTATTTCAGCAGGTCAATGCGCGACCACATGTCGCTGCATGAACACGTGCTTTCTTGTTGTCACAGAATGTCAGACGGTTGCCCTGGCCCACCTGATCATCGGACTTGGCGCTAATTGAAAATGTGTGAGATATGGTGAAAGGACGGGTGTGGAGCTCTGACCCAATGCCAACCACCAAAGATGAACTGTGGAGCCAGGTGAATGCAGCATGGATGACTATAACCCAGGACCCCATCTGTGCCTTATACGTGTTGATGCCATCACACATGGAATATGTTATCAGTGCCCCTGGAGGACTCAGCGCCTACTAGGCAACGGGGCACATGCCGAACCTGGGGTACTGAAATGCTAATCGTTTCTGCAGAAAATACTAATGAACATGTCCTGTGAATATAAACTTCCTACCTCTAGTCTTTCAAGGTATTCTGATGTTTATGAAGATGAGTGTACTTCTAAGAGTTGAAATGTGTTGATATTGTAATAGTTCTATTATTTGAATTTTATTAACAACGTAGTGCACTAACAATTAAGTGTTAAAAATCACAGACCAATTTGATTAACTTAGAATCTAAAACACTAACAGGGATGGATACGGTGCATTCCTTTGTGAATTTTTTACATAATATTACACCTCATCTTGCATAATTTCATCAATGAAGTATAAACTGTCACCCAAATGTTACTTATGTACATTAGGAACTAAACTTATGATATAAAGGTAAGTTATGTTAAAAGTAATGAACGTGGATGTAAATGAAGGAGTGTTAATAATAGGCTTTAATAACATACGATGCTCTATTTAAGAAGGCGGTTAGTGCTCAATGGAAATAGCCTAGCCTTCTTAAGTGACAGAATGGAATGATAGCTCATATTTATGAACAGTGAGGAAGTAGCAACCAATATTGCATTATGGAGAGTATATTATTGAACAAATGAAGCGAACAGCACAGTTTAAGGTAATAAATCACTCTCTGTGCTCACTCAACAACACCAAGCTTGTCTAATTAAGGAAACGTATCTAATTAATGCAAATATTAAACCATTATTAGGCTATCTTCTATAATGTGGGAAGATAGATTGACAAATCATCTTAATGTGCTAAAGTGATCATTCTTCTAGTTATTCGATCATGATTCTTATAGCGAGAGAGACATAAGTTCTCGAATGTTCCATAAATGATGAAGAACGCACGTAATGTAATAATCATGCCTAACTAAAATGATTAACCTCACATGACCTAACTTTTGGAGGGTGAGGGTATTTGAAAAGTAGGGCTTAGCCAAGAATGCAAACTTAACCTAACATGCATGGATTCGACTCGAGGCCTAACATCACAGGCCATGGACTCAACACTAGGCTTAACCTTACAAGGTCATTAGCTTTACAGACTCAAGTTTGATGTCCAAGAGTGCTGGCTTAAGCTATCAAGCACGGATTTGCTGCCCGGCTTAACCTTACAAGGGCGTTACAGACTCGAGTTTGACATTCAACCCCAGGCTTAACGTAACTAGACAAGATGAGACATGGTGCATGGGCTTTAGGAGCTGAGCTTCGTAGTGCATGGCGGCCATTCACATTATTTTAATAAGACAAGACAGATGGTGTAAAGCTTAATACATGTGCTTTATTCATGGGGGCATAACGCGGAAAGTTGACATCAGGTCATGGAGCTGAGTGACTGCAAAAGGCAAAAAGGGCTACAAACTAAAGGGCAAAAGGGAATGAGGTATGGTCTAGGGCTCAGATCTGAATGTCGAACAAGATGATCGTATGGGACAGTGGAGATGGTGAAAGGTTTAACACATGTGCACTATTCATAGGGACATACCTCTATGAAGCTATTTCAAGGTCCTCAAGCTGAGCGGCTGCAGAGTCACAGATGTTGTTGCGTAATGTACTGCTGGTTTTTAGTGTTTGGAACTCTAAATGTTTATTTTAACAATTCGAGCTCAGAAATTTGAATTTTAGAATTATTCTAGAATTCTTTTTTTTTGCTAGTTGTTTTACGTCGCACCGACACAAATAGGTCTTATGGCGACAATGGGACAGGAAAGAGCTAGGAGTGGGAAGGAAGCGGCCGTGGCCTTTATTAAGGTACAGCCCCAGCATTTGCCTGGTGTGAAAATGGGAAACCACGGAAAACCATTTTCTAGAATTCTAGAAATATAATACTGTTGATATCACTTAAGAGATTAAAACTTAAGCGTAACTAAATTATTGTGTGTTAAGTTCTGAAACACCCAACTTTTGAGCTACAAGAAATGAAAATTTCGCCGACCCGACTAGGATTTGAACCCGGGACTCATTTACTTGGGAAGCAAACAACCATGCTAAATAAATGACTGTACATTAACAGCTTATGTATTTCACTGAAGCACCTACTTTAGCGTTACAAGATTCAAAGGAAAAATCACTAGCAATACTAGGATTTGAACATGGAGCACGCCTTGACCCAAAGCTGAAGTGCTATTCAAATATCTAACTCCAAAAATTCAAACTTCTAATTCTGAGCAAAGAAAACAATCGCTGATTTGGGTTCTCAAACCTGGAGCTAACTTCGACTCAGAACGAAAGGTCTTAAGTTCATAAGAAGAAAAAATGTTGAAAGACCTCAACCTGACCCGGAGTCGATGACAAGCTTTTCTTTCACTGAAGACTAAGTGTGAACGATTGGCACAAACTAAGTTAACTGAATGTGGAAAGAGAATGCAACAAATTTTGTATTAAGTAAGGTCGTGACACATGTACGTCTCAGCTAAAATGAAATTGATTGTAGGAACATTCTGATTAGACTTGGAAATATTTGCTGTGACATGAAATACAAAGTTCATTGTTTTTGCAATTAGCCTAATATGCACATCTCAGAAAAAGAACATTGGCGGTACGAGCAAGTTGACCAGACTTGGAGGTAACTTAATTGCTAAGACAGGGAATACAAAAATTATTGTTCGCGCATCGAACTGTGGGCTGCAGATTTGAAACCTGCTGAAATGTTTACATAACATGGTACCTAACATTAGAGCAGGGAGCAATTAAAAAATCCCCAGGCCACCTGGTAATCAAATTCAGCAAACTTTCCCTTGGACTGTTGACTATCATAATAGCTAAAGGATTCAATACACACAACCATCGAACTAAAATAAATTCAAAATCACCGACCAGACTAGGAATCGAACCAGTGGCTTCTTTACATTGGCAAGAAACAAGAATGCTAACTAAAGGACTGTACATTAAAAGCTTGTTTGTTTAATTGAAACACATCAAATTCGAGTTCCTTTCACGGGGGTGGGGGGGGGGGCGCAATAATAATATTCTCTTTACGTCTTACTAACTACACTCGAAAGTTTGAAAAGTTTGCAATAATAATTTTGAAGAACAAAACTGCTTTCATGCTGAACACTCAACGTTCACGCACAATAAGAAACATAAGGCCAGCACTTTAACCTCTTGAGCTACTCAGCTCCGCAATGAATTTGCTAAGTGCAGAAATTTCAATCCCCGCTTTAAACAATTTTTCAAGATGCCAATGTGCCAGAATTTAGTCCTGCAAGCTTTCCTTCATGTGCCAGTAAATCTAACGAAACAAGGCGGACGTATTTGAACACTTTCAAATACCATTGGGCTGAGCTAGAATAAAACCTGCCAAGTTGGGGTTAGAAGGCTAGCGCCTTAACCGTTTGAGCTACTCAGCTCTGCTATTCAATTATTAAGTACCATAAAAAAACACACACTAATAATGATGATAATAATAATAATAATAATAATCATAATTTGGAGAATCCAACCCACAAACAAATCTTACAGTTTTCGTGTCTTTATTGTTGGCGAAAAACATTTCAAAATGAGGATCGTGATAAGGTTAACTATGCAGGGAGCCACAGCTGAGTACTCTCTAACACTACTGATGAATGATATAAGGAGAAGAAGAAGAGGAGGAGGAAAGGCCAGGATGAGGAGAAGAAGGTGAATAAGAAGAAATCTGTCGCTCTACAAGCTCGTTTCATAGAGATATTTTTAGCACATACTTTTAAATCTTCCTCGGTTTGATATCCCTCTGACCTCCTGCAGAAGGAATTTCCATTCACGGCTGGCCACAACAGTGAAGGAATTATTCTAGGTAAATGATTTTTGCTTAGGAATAGCGAGCAATGTCGAGCTCAGCGCTCTGGTGTTTTTATCATGGTGTTCAGAAAGGCTATGAAATCGTTCATACAAGTAAGATGGGGATTGTAAGGTAAGGATTTGATGCAATGAAGTTAGGGTATGCAGCTTGCGTATGTCTTCAAGGCGTAGCCATCCGAGGTCGACATAAGACTGGGTAAAATGATCTGAAAATTTCAGATTAAATATAAATCTTACACAGGCATTCTGTGCACATCGTAGTTTATCCCGAAGCTCGGTTTTCATGCCTTTGTAAACTACGTCACAATAATCGAATATTGGAAGAACGAGGGTTTCAACTAGTTTCTTCCTTAAACTGAATGGGGAAAGTAAATTTGAAATTGTTCAATAGGTGCAGCATCGCGAAAAATCGTCTACTCACAGATATTGTCTGATCCGTCCACGAGAAGTGCTGTTCAATGACCATTCCGAGACTTTTTAGAGTAAAGCTTGCTTTTGAAGTCATACCTGAGGAGTGGACATGCAGTAATTAGTGGAAATAAGTCTTGAGTGGGCAACTGCTATGGTTTGGGATGTTTTGGGTTTAAAATAAGTCCATGCTGGGAAGATCATTAGCTTATGGCTTCTAGTGTGCCGTATTCATGTGTGACATATGCTACAGCGCAAACAAAACCAACTAGCACGAGGTCCGGAAACATGGCGCCGGAGCAGTTTAGACGAGGACTGGTTTATAAATGTCGAATACGCAATGAAGTGATTGTGAAGAAAGGACTTTACCTTCATCTCTAAGCGGAGAAAACGTGTATATATGTGTAAATATTGTTAGAATTAAATCAAATGTAAAATGTAGAATGTATGAAAACAAGACGAAACCAAAGATTGAACACATAGGGTAATGTTACGGAGTATAAAATATCGATATTTGTTAATAAGAACGGTAGCGACATCTAGGTGTCAGTTGATGTAAGTAAACACCTAAGATAGAGTTCCACATCTAGTATCTAATTTTGTTATTCTATGACTTGTGTAAAACGTTAAAAGTATTCTTGTTCATTGTTCATGTCAATGTGATGGTAGTATGGATATGATACGTAAAAATTAGAAATTGTTTGCAAAAGGAAGTTATTAGGGGATATGTAAATGCAGTTAAGCGAATGCACCTGGCCTAAAATAACGGTGATATGCTTATGATTGTATAAAGGCCAAGCCATTACAGAAGGAGCAATACGATATATAATAGAGATTGTCCGTATCGTAAATAACTTCATATAATCAGAAGTGTATGCGTAATTGATTTACTAGTGGCTCTGTGTGTTGTCAAAGAACTAATATTAACCTTTTTCAGGTGTAATCTGCATAAGTCTAAAATGATGTTGTCAGAAATGTATTCAAGAAGTACTAATTCACAGGAGAATATGGAGTGCTAAATCATGTACGAGTAGGTCCAGCTGAGATGATGGAGTGGTTAGCGGGATGGATAACCTAAGCCAGTGATTCATATAACCCTGACCATTCAAGTCAGTAACTGCTTTCCATTATAATGATGTCTTTTTACTTTGTGCACTTTATTTGATGCAACATGCATCTGTATTTTATTTTAGTTACTAGTTTCTTTAATGTAGGTAACAATGTATATGTAGTACATGTTCTGAAGTAGTTCGCCAAAACGTAAGAGTAATTACACCTCGAGCGGCGTGATATTATGTTATTTGGTATATAAGAATTCTCATATGCGTTTGGCGACTCGGCATTCGAAATGATACGATACCATGCGAGTGAATGAATGGTTATGTTAGTGGATGACTTCGACATCGCTTATATTATGTTGTAGTGCCGTGATTACTGGAAGACACGAGCCTATGTATACATATGTAACAACATTAACATAGAATCAGCATATTTATCGTGAAGCTAACCTTGGTAATGCAGGTAAGTGGCACAAATGTAGTAATGTTGTGAGTAATGATACTAGTGTAAATCAACGTGAGATAATAATAATAATGACAATGATGATGGTGTGAGTGTCAAATATATTAAGTACCTGCGATGATGGTGGTCATTGTGTTGATGAATAATTCAAGTGTATTAAGTGCTTGTGGTGGTAATAGTTATTATGATGATGAATAATAAAACATGGGGATGATATCGTGATATGCCACTGATGTGTGGATTAGCTTACATAAAATTTAGTGGTTGAAATAATGAAAAGTGCTGTGCTGTGTGGATTATTTAATAAGATGGGAGGTGACAATGAAGATTTATCTTGATGTCGCTACATAGAACGTATTATTTAATTGCGTTATGCCAGTGTGAAGTTAGATAAAGCAAAAGGAGGTGTAACACTCGTATATAAGCTAATGCTGAAATTGTAATGCCCTGGTATAAGATGATGTTAAGGTTATAATACTCTTACATGATTGAATGCTGGGATCGTAATGTTGATATGTAAGTGTAGGCTAAGATGGTAAGGCAGATAATTATTAATTGCGATGAGATGTCGGTCACAATTGTCCTATCGATTATCGTTACGTTTCGGATGTGATATTCAAAATTTATGTCAATCATTAGGGTTTTTAGTCAGTATGACGGCGACGGGTTTGAGGCGTGCATAAGGCTTACCACGCGTACGTCTTCAAGGATATATGACGTGATATTAATAAGTTAGATGTTTACTTCATGGACATGGTAGTTCAGTAGATGTAGTAGAGATGTCGTATGTGGTTTTATTAACATTTGAGTGTATATATTCTTGTCCTTATGTATATTATCTTTGATTATTTATTTTATCCATTAGCATTAAGGTAACATGATCCTCGAAGGTATGCGCGAGGATGGACGTGTAATTATTGTCGCGTTGAGGCGAACCTCATCAGGACGTACGAGTTAGTTAAGGTGGTGATGATTATTTATTTTAATTAGGTTAGGCATCACATATAAAAAGACATTATTATCAGCTGAATTTGACATGAACGAGATTCTCCTATTGAAAATCAGACATCAAATCAAAACTGAAGGAATAAGAATACCTAAAACTTGTGGAGTAAAAGAAAGAACACGGTCATAATGGTAATTTTCCAGGTTTAGGCATGTTATTGAAAAAATATAGATTTAGGTTTGGAATTTCAAATAGCTGTTATAAAATGAGAAATGATCAATTTGAAATCACTGCATTATGTTGAATCGGGTATAAATTAATTAAATTACGACAGCCGTTTTATGTCATTACCAATTTGTTTTTCGATAATATTTGAAATCTGGGTTATACTTTGGTTTCGTCTTAACTAGTAGGACCATTTATATTAATAAACATAATTCGATCCAGAATATCTCCATGTTTTCATTATAAAATAGATATACATGGCCTTACTTATGAAATTAATTCAAATTCCAAGATCATATTTGGTATAATCAATTTTAATTCAAGACAAGGTCTCGATTGTTACAAGCATGTCATAAATTATGAAAATAGGTAAGGCAAACATAACGGCGATTGGCTTAGAAACTTTAATATAGAAATTTGATAATAAGCCGCCCGATAGGATTCCGAATCCAATTTTGCACCGTTGATGCGATTTCTATTCACCGGAACATATTAGCTAGCTGAGGCACATACAAAGTCCTGTGATCCTATGAAACAGCCCCACAACAATAAAAGAACCCCTCAAGACCCTGGGTGTAGAGTGCTCCCAATGCTAACCTATGGGGCAATGCCACGAGGAGGGCGTACTAGATCCATGCTAATTTCCTCGATTGCTTCCGAAACCTCTGTTGGTTTTGCATGGATATACAATTGTACGTTGCCAGCAAAAATGTGACATTTACAATGAGTCGGCTGTTTAGCTTAAGTCATTGATATAGACAGAAAGTGGCAAGGGAGCTAGGGTTGACCCTTGTGTTACACCTGTTTTTACATATTGCCACGAAGAAAAGGTACCCTGATTGACGACACTTTGGTGACGTTCGCGTAAATAGGCTCCCATCCATTTCAGAGTACTGTAGGAGAACCCTAGGCGATAAAGTTTGGATAGGAGCAACTCATGGTCTACAGAGTCAAATGCTTTGCTGAAGTCCAACAATACTAGAATTGTCAGCTTTTGCTCATCAGTAGCCTCATCACTCACGCTTAATAAGGTAGTACATGTACTGTGATTTCGTCGGAAAGCTGACTAGTGTGGGTCTAGTATGTCGTGGTCGTTGAGATAGTTCGTGATTTGATTATGCACAATGTGTTCGAGTCCTTTGGCTGTTATAGACAGTATATTAATAGGTCTGTAGTCACTGTTTAGTGTAGGAGATTTTGTTTTTTGTAAAGGATGTACCAGGGTCATTTTACAGACAGTTGGAAATACACTGTTTTGAAGGAAGAAGTTGTATATGAATGTCAATACTGGAATAATGGTGTCGATAATTTTCTTTATCATTATAATGCATATGTTGTCCTCCTCTGTGGATTTAGTTTTAATTTGCAAGAAAAGCGCTTTCACTTGCAGAGGTGAGACATAACTACAATAAAATTTGTCTCTGCCTATGCGTAGTGGGTTGTAATTTGCACTCAAAAGATTTTCTTTTGCTTCTTCGTTTAACTGAACATTTGAATACATTAAGTGATTATTGAATTCATCAACAGAAAACTCCAAATCGTCTACCTTGTTCGGTTTATTTAGTCCGAATTGTTGGATTGACTTCCATAGGTACCGGGTCTTACGTGAGGTTTTATAAGGTCATGGGCGTACGATAGTCGAGCGTTTCTTACTGTATCAGCCGTTTTAATACATAGTCATTTGTAATAAAGTTTTCCTCTGTCGGGTAATGTTTATATTTCCTATGAGTTGCATCCCGCTTGGCCATCATTACTTCTAACATTTTTTATCCACGGAGGAGTCTTTTAAAGATGCGTGCTGTTCATAGAGGGGCGTGTTTGTCAAAAATGTGAAATATCATG
Organism: Anabrus simplex; assembly: GCF_040414725.1. Taxonomy (NCBI): domain Eukaryota; kingdom Metazoa; phylum Arthropoda; class Insecta; order Orthoptera; family Tettigoniidae; genus Anabrus; species Anabrus simplex. The sequence goes on along the minus strand of NC_090279.1, from coordinate 19,701,503 downwards.
TTATTGAAAGGGTTGACCATGTTGTCAATGTTAGTTGTATGAGTTATCTCCTGCCAGAGCATCGAAATAGCGTCTTTCTATAATTTTTCGATGTCAATATGGCTATAGTCTCTGTAAGTCACATATTTAGGTTGATGTTTGGGGTATTGCAGTGCGTAAGACATAAAGATAATGTCATGGGCTGACAGTCCGGGAGCAGATATCTGGCCATGATGTAATACTCTGTCGGGGTTGTTCGTTACTATTACGTTCAGTAGTGTGTGTGAAGTTTTAGTGTGGTGAGTGGGAGAAAGTAGGAGGATCGCCATACCGCATGCCAGAAACATGTTCAATAGATGGGTGGTTTTGGAAGGATCTGAATCTAGAAGGTTTGTATTGAAGTCTCCCATCATTATAACATGTTTGTACATAGGTTCTGTTAAGATCTGTCTCTAAGTCATTCAAACGGTGAGCTTTAGGTGGCTTGTATACAGCACCTACTAAGCATTTCACAGTAGAGACCTGTATCTCTATGAACATGTACTCGGGTTTTCGCTCATACGGTTGAGGAGACTGACAGATAATTTAAGGTATCAAGCACGAAGTGACAAAGCACAGACCCCACCTCTCCCTTTGCCAAGTCTCTCATTCCTCAGAAGGCAGTAGCCAGGTAATTCCAGATTCTTAGCCTGCTGTTTGACTTTGAACCAACTTTCACTGCATAAGATTATATCAAAGGACAGTAGTATGAAAATCGCTTTTAGTTCATGTATACGAGCTTGAGAAACTAAACTCTGTGCATTAAGGTGACATGTGAAGTGCGCTTTTATATCTATTTAGGGCTGACTGGAGTATGTGTGTTGCAGCTTCAAGGAGTAGGGATTGGGTCAATGGACTAGCAGGTAGACAGGTTGAAGGGATGGATTGGGAAGGGGAAGTGTGACAAGGGATAGTATTGCTATGGTCATAGGGAATACGGCTGTGGTATGCATTGCCAATTAGTAAAATAAAATTAACTAGAACACAGCATGCGACTATATCCTATGAATGGTCAGCAATTAACATATTTTAGATAGTGAAATTGTCCGTAGTAGTAATAATATTAATTATAATAATAATGTGCAACAGCAGATTAGGCATACAGAATACACAAGTAGGAGCTTATTGTACGTAGTGTTGGTGTGAGATCTATGTGGACGTAATATGGAGGCCTAACTTAAGTTAGAACCAGTTAGGAAAATTAATAAAAAGGGTAAGTAGATGGACAAGTGGAACGATCAGAAGGGGGATAAGCAAATAGATATTTAGATAAATAGATAAATAAATACAGTAAATGGATAGATAAGTAGAGAGCTAGATAAATAGATAAAGCTACTTGAAAAAACTAGGTTCTCAGCTGTGACTTATGTTGAATGATGGGAGTGGACTCACATTGCCAAGTGATAAGGCAGCACTGCAATAGAAGCTTATGCCATAGGAAGTTCCATTAACTGGCACACTCTTAATTTCATCCCGTCGGCATTTTTGATTACGATGTCTCCTGAGTAAGTCAAAGTGTTTGTACAACCAAAATGCTGAATTGCCATTTTCAAGATGGACATTCTGATAGCCATTAGATCTTCATGGATTTTCGTGGATGAGCCTTTCAGTTTCCTTTTCCTAGTGAAGATATCCTGACATGAGCGATAGGACAACAATTTCACTAGGATAGGTCTCATTTTACCTGGTGATCGAGGTCCTGCTCTGTGACACCTATCAATGTCATTAAGTCTAACATCTACACCTACTGCTTTGCACACGTTCAGCACTGGTTCATCACAGCTTTCGTTCGAACATTCAGGGATGCCGAAAATTCTTACATTACTTCTGCTGTATTGCTACAATGAATCACACTTGGCATCCCTATCCTTCTTCAGTTTGTGGATTTCTGTCTCCTTCTTATCAAGTTTTTTAGGTAACTCTGAAAGTGTTCTGATATTAAATTTTAAACTTTTTTCAAGTTCTTTTATGACCACTTCTGTTATGCAGGTCAAAATGGCCTGCACAATTTTTTCAAGGAAGCTGTCCGAATTAATGAAGTCGTCCACACACACTTCATGAGGCAGCGTATGTTGGCAGCACTGGTAGTGGCTGGGCTTCCAACTCCATTGTTTCAGTGGGCCATTTTCTTTACAATGAAAATTTGGAACAAAAAGAAGATCAATACCGACAAAACATGTGGGTATATACAAATGTAACATTTCTGCAAGTTTTTATCACTTCCACTGCTGTATAACACCTTCAAATCACTAGATTACTGTGGAGCCTCATTCACTCATGTCCGTCACCAAACATTTCAACTATATAGAAACTATACATGGTGCGGCCGGAATGGTGTCCTGATGCATTATACATTTACACAAGGTTTACCTACATCAGTACGTTTAATAATTGTAATAATAATAATAATAATAATAATAATGAGCACTAGCATGAGTATTAAGTTTCAGCGAATTTCACACTTTCCTGCATTCTTGTTGTTGTTGATGCTTGTTGTTTTAAGCGGCCTAACATCGAAGGTCATCAGCCCTTTTCCTGCATTCAGTCAGTGTTTTTTGTCAGTATATACATTTTACGAGGTAGTGACTATCGCACATGTCATTTCAAAGTAAACAAACAGTCATCCGTTGGGTTGTGGTATTTTGTCTATACACAAATTTTGTTGTGGAAGCAATGTATTTAAGCGATTAGAAAATTGAGAACGCAATGTAGGCCTTGCCATTCGCCAACAACACAGAATATACAATAGTAAGCAGATCAAAACATTGAAAATTCGATCGATCAGTCGATCAATCATAGTCGCTACTGCTTGCTATAGCCTATCCATATAGCTACTGATGCTATTGGTTACTTCACATTCAAGATCACACTTGTTTTCTTTAATGTTTATTCAGATTTATTTACAATTTATTCCTGGCATAAAAGACATACCCAAGATTAATGTTATAAAAATTGAAACATGTGCTTCTATTAATGGATAAACATGGTATGACCATTTCAACTGGTAGAAGAACGAATTTCGAGACTTTTTTCTGACTTCCCTGTTATTTCCTGGATTTCCTGCTATTTATTGAGTTCCCTGACATTCCCCGGTTTCCCGTATGGGCGAAACTCTGTTAAACCTGTATTTGGATGGTGAGGCCAGTCTTCTTATTTTTTTTTTTTTGTAGAAGTGAAAAGATGTTCATGAATGTGTGTTAATGTGTATGTTTTTACTAGCTGATGTGATAACCTCCTCCTGTCTTATTAGTCAAATGGGGACGCTCATGCTTGAAGTTGGCTACAGCTTCAATGTTGAAATCTACTATTGAGGGATGTGTGGTAAAGAATCTGTAACGAGAGGAGGGTAGGAAGATATTCAAGATTAGGAAATAAGGGTTAAATTTGACAAAAAACGCTGTGTATACATTTACTTACCCCCTCGACCTTTCTGGTGTTAACTAGTTGCCTTTGCAGCATCAGAACAAATGACACTTGCACATCTTGTATTGTATCTGTGTGGCATTTAGGGAACGGAGTGTGGCGGAGGAGAGGAGATGGGCGGAGCATTGAGCTTATGCAGTGTTGGCTGTAGGCTGAACATTTGCACCGATAATGGCAAAACTTCGTCGAAGCAGCTAAAGAAATCAAGGCTTTCTTGCAAAACAACCCTCAGAAAACCAACTCTTCACACAACTGCAGGCATGAGACTGACATGGCATTTCATCCCTCCTGAAGCAACACACTTTGGTGGAATCTGTCAAGAGTCTGATATATCACCTCAGAAGAGTGATGGATTCTTATCGCTTCACCAACAAAGAATCGACCACTCTCATAACACATACATCCTTTCACCAAACATCTTTTAGACGTGCCTTAATTGTGTAAATTGGAATTTGTGAATTTAGACATGTCTTAATTGTGCAAATTGTCATTTGTGAAATTACAACAAGTCTCCTCATATTTATAACACACGTTCCTCTATGTAACACTTTGACTAGAGTGATCAGGATCGTGATTTTTATCCCTTAGGAATGAGATCATGGCTGATGATGCCCATGCAATGGGCAAAACATGTCTCCTTAAATTAGTATGACAAGATCAAAATCTTAATATTAAGAACCCAACGTGTACTGAATACATGGATTTCAATAAACTTTTGTAACATTGTTGAATTAATGTACATTTTAATACGGACCAGTCATGAGATTTGTGACATATAATTATCTGAGATTGTTGTAAACAACCCACGGAGTGAAATTAAAGTCCACTGTTTGTATCGGAGATGAACCCTGTATACAAATGTTAGACTAATGTGTAGGAAACTATCAACTCATATAAAGACTATACATCCAATCATACATAAGGAAGGCCATCTTCTTGTCGGTGGAAGACTGCACAATACTCCAATACTAGTGGACTGGAAGAATTAGAAATTCTGCTTCATCTCACAAATATAATTATGATGGCAGAACACCTTCATCTACTTCATAATGGCACTCAACACACTGAGAGAAAAGTTTAGGATCTCATCAGCAAAGGGGACTGAAAGAAGCCACACTCATACACATCTCAAGTGTTCTAAGTTGAATGCAGATAACTCAGAACAATTAATGCAAAATACACAAAAGGTGCCTCTAACCCTGACATACCCATTTGTTATAACTAGCATAGAGTATGCCTGCCCAATTCTAGTAAAAAATCATGTGAAATCGAACAAGACCAGACTGCCTATCTACCAAGGCTGTCTAAATAGACATGATACCTGATCTCACCACAACAACATTTCTCTCCGCACTTTATCGACTTAGTTCTCATAGAGGTCAACTCCTGAATATTTACAGCAATAATGGAACAAACTTCTTTGGAGCAGCTACAGATATCAAGGCCTTTCTACAAAACAACACTCAGAAAACCTACTTTTCTCACAACTGCAGGCATGGGACTCAAGTGGCATTTCATCCCTTCTGAAGCACCACACTGGTGGAATCTGGGAAACAGTTGTCAAGAGTCTGATATATCAGCTCAGATGAGTGATGGGTTCTTATCGCTCCACCAACAAAGAAGGGACCATTATTACAACACATACTCACATCCCCTCACCAAAGCTAAATGATGACCCTTTTGACACTTCCTACCTAACAACATCCCATTTCCTTATAGGAGAGCCAATTACTTCACTCTCTGATCATGATTATACAACCTTGCCCACAAGGCTATACTTTCAGCAGCTAACCCAGAACTCCCAGAAGAGATGTTGAAATGAATATCTCAATAAATGGGCAATGAAATATCCCATAGCAACATAGTCAAACTGAAAGAAGATGACACGAATGCTATGAAGTGGGCGATGACAGTGATCTAATGTGTATCCTGGTAATACCAATATAAATGGTCCGTTATTGGACATTTGGACGGACCATTTATATTGGTATTATAAATTTACTCATTCGGAACAAATGTTTGAGGTTCCCTACGGGAATCAACAATCAACATATCCTGGTAATGACGAATTCATTCACGTAACGAAAGTTCAGGTGAGTAACGGTGAACTTACTAGCCTTATTCACAAACACTATCCCTTACAAACTACGAAACATAAAGGCAAGATAACTCTTGAATCGCTTATCTATTCCTTGCATGTTGAAGTAATATTGTTCCGGGATTATCTGTGGAACGCAGAGGTGTGAAAAAAGGTGTCGGCTTTGAATGGGTCTATCTACGATATCAAAGATTAATTTAAACATTAAAATAAAGGTTATATTTCTTCTCAGATCTCAAACTTAACAAAAATTTTCACTAGGTGAAGGAACAAAATGTCAGATACAAAATAGCAAACAAAAATAGAAAGCCAAGGGTTGGAAATTACAAGTTTTGAGCTTCCAGCTCCAATTTACAAGTTTACAACTTCACAAATGTTGTGTTTGTTTAGATAACAAGAGATATCTCCCAAGACACAGTTCAAGAGCACCTTGCTCCAAAGGTTACACGTACAGCCTTCCGAAGGCCCCCTCAATATTACACCAATATCACAAAAGAGTTTACATGCTCTTTAAATTCAACCAAGGACGCTATGCTCAAACCTTACAATTTCTTGCCTCTTAAGGCACAACGTACAATTTACAATTCCTTTACACAGGGGTATCTATTACCCATACTACTGGGCCTTTGTGGAAAAGAAGAACAGGATAAAATACTGGCCCAAACTCAAAATGTAAGGAGCCGTACACTTGCGCGCCTTTAAAAACAAGATTTAATACCCTACTTGGGCTTGTGGCCCGATGATGCAGAGGTTAGGGAATCCCAAACTACTGAGGTGAATAGAAAAAGAAGTTAATGAGTGATTTACAGGAGGAAAAAAAGTTACAAAATCGTAGCCACGTCAAGATAAATTGAAGGAGAATTCGAGATGGTAAAGAATTCTCTATTAATCGATTTACAGTTTAAGTCTGTATGAAATTTTACATTAGCAGAAAGAAAGTTTACGTTATAGAAAACAGATGATTACATAGTTAAAAATAAGAACCTAGCCCTCGGGTGAGTTTGCGGAAATAGATACAGAGATAGAAAACTGGTGGCTTTTAACTGGGCTGATGTACTTCCTGCCGAACAATTTGGCACACCGCCTCCTCTATTAACACACACACTCAGAAATTTGACGAGTTTAGACGAGGTAACTAGAAAAAGCCGCGGCATTTACACCCGAGGGGAGGGTTCGAGAAGGCATCGGACTAAATCCGACCACATCCTCTCAATTTATTGGATACTCAAGTAGATACAAGAAGCTTATGATTGGCCAAAAAATTAATACAGAAAATTTGTGATTGGCCAGACTCCAAAGCTGGCAGGATGAGAAGGAAGTGTTGCAAACCATGAACTATCAAAATACATGAAAGTCAATTTAGATGAGAAAACTTATAAACACAAGACTTCTTTAAATCATTAATTATTACACCTTGCACCAGAGTGCATGACTTCAGTTTTTTGTATGGGCATCTATGGAGAAAATTTCAAACTTCTAGATGTATACCAAAACAAAACAAAGAAATCCAGTCAGTTTAAGTAACTTTAAAATAAAATATTACTCAGTTATTCAGTAGTGACATCTTCCGATTACTACTTTATGCATTAGCAGTTTCAAGTTTTGTTCAATAGATAGTGTTCCTTAAGGCACTTCTATGAAATGTGCGGGGTTGAGGTGTACTTCCTGGTACAAATATTATAAGTCAAAATGGACTAGTAACACCACAGACCACATTAGGAAGAATATTTTTCACTTCCCAAGAGATGGCTGCAATGTGTGTGGTATACAAGCGAAAGCTGACAGTAAACAACCACATCAACTACAACTTGTATGAACAAATTACTGCATTATCTAGAAATCAATAATTAATATAATCAATAAGATAACAAAGGTGTTTCATTTGGAAACAACTGGTAAAATATCCTGTAACAGTAACAAAACAATGTGTCTTTTAGCTACTTTGTGTTCAAAACTATTTACAAATTCAAAAGTATTAGTAGGAATGATACCAGATCCCAAATAACATAGAATAGAGGTCTTCGGAATAATACTAACTGATGCACAAATCATAACGCAAGATTGTGGAACAACTTGAAGGAAAAGTGAAAACTAGGTAAGTAAACAGTCAATCTCATAAAAAAGTATATTTTCTGTAGGACTATCAATCATGTGCCCTGAAATGAAGGATCAAACCCTGGTATCTGTTGAGCAATTTTCTACCCATTTCCATTTCCTGATGATGGCTTATCAAATTATGTACATTACCTCACGAGAGTTTTCCTGCGATGACCCTGGCTCTGTTAACTCTGATTTAACTTCTTCTTTCAGAGCTATCATTTCTGATACGTGTTCAAAATTTTCCTGTGGAAAATAAGATATATTAGGTATGCTCATAACACACATCTACAAATACTGTCACTAACAAATGAGTATGTTAATTCATTGATTTCCAGTATTACAGTTACTTTCAGAATTTCACTGATGTTTAAGGATGATTTCTACCAGCAGAGAACTGTTATAACCAAAGGCTGTACTGAGAATGGTGTTACTATTCTTGCCCACTCCTTATGTCAGAGAAAGGATGAGATGGAGAACAAAATATAAAATGCAAAAATATTTTCTAGCCATATCAGAAGATATAATACCAGGGATGGAATTGGGGCCATCTCACACAGAATTTGGAAGGAAGCAGTGATAGGCATAAACACTAAATTGTATGAACTGTTTTCATATGTACAATCATATCAATTAAATCATAAAAGTTGTGTGAACTAATTAGAAGCGTTACAACTGTTCTAAATAATTTTTTGTTCTCAGCATACAGTTTGTTTATAGACAGATTAAAATACCATGAAAAAATGGAATCATATTCTCTACTCTGGTTTTGCTAAGATCACAGGGGCTACATAAACCATTAAGGCAGTTCTGTTTCAAACAGCATATATCAATGCTTCCAAGTTTAAAATGAAAAAAAATAAACATGAATGAAGCAGACTTATCACAGTCATATACCAGCAAAATATGTGATATAGCCCAAAGGAAAAGCAACTAGAAATGAAATATTTTACTACTATAAGCATGTTATGTAGTGTTCTGTGAGGAGCTGAGAGGATGAGAACACCGTCAGTGGAGAATCAGCAGTGTTGGAGTGTATATCTGCAATTTCAGAAGATCCCTTAAGATCTACGACAAAACATTTAAATTTTTCACTTGGATTCATAAAACCTTGTCAACAGTAAAGGGGGGGAAGGGACTGTGAATGAAAGCTCATGTTTTAATATAAGTTAACCTACTACTAAAAGTGAATTAAAGTATCAAGTTCTACAATATACCAACTTAATGCATTTAATATAGAAGAGAACAGTAGCTGAACTAAGGAATGGATGAAAAGGATGAACAACAAGGACAGGGAAATAATGAAAAAGAGGAAAGAAAAACTCTGTTTAATGTGCCTTAAGAGCCTTAAGAAATTCTTCTCAGAAATCCTGCATTCTAGAGCCCTTAGACATGGTTCTCTATATAACATAGGCTGACCTGCATTTGAGGAATAAAATGAGCTAATCACTACTCAGCCTTTTTGAATGAATTCAACGTCTGAGCAAAATACTTATTTTGAGATAAGTATATTCAGATTTTGAGCTATTTTATCCCTCACATGTCATAGGCAAATCTGCTCTTTCTTCAACACACATAATATCTTCCAGCACATTATGGATGTGAGGGTAACCCAGAATAATCACACCTGTGTTGACTTTTTGTTTACCAGACTGGCGTATCGTCTCAAAAACACTAACGAATGATTTGTGATTTAACTTCCTCTACACTAATTATGGTAGGAGTAATCATTTTTAACATGTGGTGCTAATGGTGGTGCAGTACTGTTGGAGAATATTAGTTTTAAAATCAATACAATGGGCCAACCATCCTCTATTATAATCGGAGGGGGAAAATAGAAGAGGTGCATTCCCTACAGGAAAGTTATTTAGATACTGACAGTAAAAAGTACAGACTAATCCAACCCCAACCTTAAGTTCCTAAGAGTTGGCAGCTTTGTGTAGCATGTTGTGGGGTATTCCAAGACAAAGAAACAAAACAGAGTCATACTACACTTAGATGTCCATGCAGCAAATGGTGACTGCTGGTGTTAATATTGGGGAAGCACATAGTAAATTATACCTCTGTCAAACTTATTGAACTGCTAAGAGTAAGTTTCTATAATGTTATCTGGAATGAGACTTACAAGTGATGCATTTGTTGTTCCTTCAAGCCCGGGAGGTTCCTCTTTGATCTTTATTTCCAGGTCCATTTCGTACTGCAACTGAAGTAGAAGGTACTGGGATCGTTGATTACTTCCAATGACCTTACACTGAAACATAAGCCAAAAAAATATATTACCTCGTTGATGTCATTGCTACATATGTTGTTTGTCAACAGACTAAGCAACAAGCTTGTAATTTTACATGATCATCATATTATGATCATAATGAAGAACTCAAAATTTGATATGCCTGTTGATATTGTGATCATAGCTAAGGACCTCAAGTTTTCTATGACTGATACTTCGATCATTGCTAAAGGCGTCTAGTTTTACATGACTTCTAAAACAGTGATCACTTAAATAGGAAATATAAGTTAACATATCTGTCAATATCAGGACCATAGTCAAAGGACCCCTAGTATTATATGACACCATATATCATACAGTTTTATTAGGAACTGAAACCGCAACAAGATGACCTTTCTTATTAAAAATCCAATGCGCATCGCTTGTGATCGAAATGCACAAATCTTCTTGAAAATTCAGTGGCTATTCCGTTTGCATATCACTCTGATCACCTGGGTCCATATCTTGAAATCTTCCTACAATTTATGAAAACCTATAACTTGTTTTACAGTCATTGACCAGGTCAGGGATGGAATGAATGAAGAAGATAAAGGCTATTAGTATGATAGGGTCGCCACTCCTAAAGTGATTAATTAATGACTGATAGTTGCTATGAAATGAGAATGGAGTGTGTTGCTGGAATGAAAGATGACAGGGAAAACCAGAGTACCCGGAGAAAAACCTGTCCCGCCTCCGATTTGTCCGGCACAAATCTCACATGGAGTGACCGGGATTTGAACCACGTTATCCAGCGGTGAGAGGCCGATGCGTTGCCGTCTGAGCCACGGAGACTCCCTTCCTACAATTTATATCCTTTGCAATTAGCTTCAAAACTAACTGAACAAGATGACAACTCTTTGAGATTTGTTCTATCAAAATTTTCCTTCTCAGGATCAAATTCTCTCAAAACATTCTACCCTCATCCAGCTGATTCACTATTTCTTTATTTGAGACATTTTCTATCAATCTGATAATCAAGAACTTCTGATATCATGGCCATTCAAAGGATTCAACTCTGTGTTTTTGGCACCAGTTATTATCCGTGTTTCACTTCCATATGGTGTCGTACTCCATATTCATTGTAAACATAATTTAAAAATTGTTCAATCTGTGAACCTAACGAACGTGATGGAGAACAGATGGGAATTTAGGCTGGATTCAGTGATGATATTTATCAATATTTACAAGGCATGTGTTAGTGTACCATGGCACGTGATCTCCGATGCATTGATAAAAAAAGGACAGGGAGAGGAGAACCAATTATAAAAGCCATGAAAGACAAGTGAGTAAGTAGTATGAATACTACGATGGGACAAACTATATGGTTCAAAGTAGAAACAGGACTTCAAAAAGGATGTGTTTTATCCCCTCCAATCTTCACTACAGTCATGAAAGAAATCCACAAAAGTATACAAACAATGGGAACCAAGAAGGCATCTCTGCAGATGACACAGTAATATGCGGAGAAGATGAAATGGAAGCACAAGAACAAGACACTGTATGGAATTAGGAGATAGAGGAATATGGAATGATGGAAATGTGTATGATAGTAGTGGTGTCGAGAGGTAATAGAGAAGGAAGTGGGAATATTGAAGTAAATGGAAGTATTTGGGGAGAATAATTGCAGAAGATGGGAAAATAAATTAAGAAATTGGAAAGAGAATTGAACAAGCCAATGAGTTTTACTAATGTGTGAGATGTATAGTCTGTACCTGGGACGTCCGAAAGATATATGAGAAAATTCTGCACCCAATGTATTACAAAACAATTTTGACATATGCATCAGGCACATGGACAACAATAAAACATGATGAAAGCAGAATGCAAGAGGCCAAGATGAAATTCCTTAAGAGAAATAATAGGGAGGGCAAGAAGGAATAAAGTCAGAAACATAGACATCAGGGAGAGGGTTGGATTCTCTGAACTGAAAGGCAAGATAGAGTCCCGTAAGCTAAAATGGTATGGACACATGATGAGAATGGAAGAGGATAGAGTACCAAAGTAAGTATTTACAGATAAAGTCATAAGAGAAAGACATCGGGGAATGCCCAGAAAAGGGTGAATGGATATGGAAAGGAGAGTACAGAGAAGAATGGAGTAAATGTAGAAAAAATATTCGAGGAAGGAAGGGAGTGGTAGAGAAAAACTGAGGAGGTACTTGATTCACATTTCAATGCAAAAGACTGGAAATGGAAAATGAAGAAAATTCTACTGATATGAAGACAAAAATTTATACAATTGTCCTATCAGCTCATTGCATTGAGCAATGCCATCAACAATTACTTAAGTGTCCTTTCTTTATTTTTCTGTGCATGTCACTTCTAATGACACAACCGAGTGGTGTTTACCAGAGCGCCCCTTGTAGGGAGTTCCATGTCAAACAATTGGTTTAAATGTTTAGCAGTTTCAATCAATCAATACTGATCTGCATTTAGGGCAGTCACCCAGGTGGCAGATTCCCTATCTGTTGTTTTACTAATCTTTTCTTAAATGATTTCAAAGAAACTGGAAATTTATTGAACATCTCGCTTGGTAAGTTATTCCAATCCCTAACTCCCCTTCCTATAAATGAATATTTGCCCCAGTCTGTACTCTTGAATTCCAACTTTATCTTCATATTGTGATCTTTCCTACTTTTAAAGATGCCACTCAATCTTATTCGTCTACTAATGTCATTCCATGCCATCTCCCCGCTAGCAGCTCCGAACATACCACTTGTTACAAACCATCACTCTCATTTTGGTTCGATATTGAAAACAGCAAGCACACTTAGTTTACAAAAGGAGTATATTTATTACCCCGTCAATTCAATACAATTAATACGACGTTATGTGGTTAAATAAACATAGATGTTCAAAATTTTAAGGGGACATGTTCCGCCCTTCCCTTATTTGGCATCATCAGCCTTATTTAATATTAAAACAAACATTATTTGGAGGACAATAATATTTATGTTTTCCAAAATTTGAACTGTGATGTCTTAAGGTTAAAAACACTAAGGAATAGTAGGTACAATGTATGATGTTGAGACATGACATATACAGCACATGTTAAAATCATTGTAAACAATTTTAAAATCTTTGTCCAAAAGCAAATTTGTGTCATATAAAATTCTAAAAACAACTCTTGTCTGGAACTGAAGTGGATCCTCTTCGTAAGAACATTCGAGCATATGTTAGCTTGAGGCAATTGTCAATACAAGTCTTCAATTGAGTAGCTGGTTGAAACGCTGAGGCTGGATTTTGTTTATTTTTGCGAAGAGGAGCTAAAGAATATTGACCAGGACAAGAGGCGAATGTTTCAAATTATCTTATTAAGTTGATTGATCCATAAATTATCGTAATATATAGTAATATAACCAATGCAAGGAAAGATGTTGTTGTGCTGGTTGAAGCTGTTTTCGAAACAAGTATATCTAGTATTTGACAGGTATGTTGGAATTTCTCGTGAAAGTGTATTCCCTCTAGAAGATGTAGACCATCGTGGAAAAGGATGTGCATATACTGTAATGAAACAAAGAAGAAAGACGTGTAACACGGTGTGTGTTTTACCTTCCCCTCAACATTCCGATCCTCCTCTACCACATCGATACAACACGAGGAGTAGGAACTCCAGACAGAACAACGCTGCTAATACACAAAGATATACATAGTTACGGCGAATGAGTAAGTACCCGTTTTACATAATACATAACTCTTGGATATTAACATACAATTAAAACACACACCGTCAAACACGCCTTTCTTTTAGTTTGTTTCATTACAGTATAACCACATCCTTTTCCACGATTCTCTACATCTTCTAGAGGGACTACACTTTCACGAGAATTTCAAACATACCTGTCAAATACCAGATATACTCGTCTCAAAAGCAGCATCAACCAGCATATCAACATATTTTTTGCATTGGTTATATTACTATAATTTATGGATCAACGAACTTAATAAGGTAATTTAAAACATTCGCCTTTCCTCCTGGCCAATATTCTTAGGCTACTGTTCACAAAATGATACAAAATCCAACCTCAACGTTTCAACCAATCTAGTCTATTGAAGACTTGTATTGACAACTGCCTCAAGCTAACATATGCTCGAATTTTCTTACGAAGAAGATCCACTTCAGTGCCAGACTAGAGTTGTTTTAAGAATTTTATATGAAACAGATTTTCTTTTGGGCAAAGATTTTAAAATTGTTTACGATGATTTTAACATATGTTGTATATGCCATGTCTCAACATCATATTTTATAACTACTATTCCTTAGTTTGTTTAACCTTAAGAAAACACAGTTCAATTTTTATAAATCATAGATGTCAATGTCCTCTAAATAATGTTTATTTTAAGATTAAATAAGGCTGAAGATGCCCAATAAAAGGAGGCGAAACATGTCACCTTAAAATTATGAATTTCTATGTTTATTTAACCACATAAAATAGTGTAATGGTTGTAGAGTCCGCCATGCTAACTCGCTACGGCCGGAGCGTCACCCATCGCCCCACCCCCTTTACACTCGAGCGCGCCAATCCGCGAGCAACACTCAAGCGCTGGGCCAGCCCTTCTCACTTCTATCCGTGGTCGCGCCGCAGCGAACTACGGAAACGACTGGAAGATTAATCTGGAGTCTTCTATTTCGCGAGGTTCCTCGATCCATCGAACATCCGGACTATTCCAGAAGGGCTGGCGCAGGTATAAAAGAGCAGTTACTTGCCTACAGTCAGTTAGTCAGTGAGAGCTAGTCAGTGAGAATTGGAGAGTGACAGTTAGTTAGTGAGTGAGTGGGAGCGAGACTGAGTTCGCTGGAGAGCAGTCAGTAATAGCCTGACAGAGTGCAGCCTGATCGAGTATCTGTCTGTCGGAGCCGACGACTCGTTCCTGTCTTCCTGATATCGTGTGTGTGTGTGTGTCCCTTGAGACTGGCTGCTGGAGGAGAACCTGGAGTGTTCTGGAGCGGAGAAGAAGGGAACACTAGGAGACGACGTGTGAAGACTGCGGAGTTCAACGGTTGAGTGAACAGCGGATACTATCCCGACCTGCGAGGCTGACGACCGTGACAGCGCTAACGAGTGTGACTGAGTGGCTGAGAGAGTGTACTGTAAATAATCGATGACTCTGTGCGTGTGTGTGTGTCATTGTAGATGGAACCTAAGAGAAACTAAGAGAGAGAGCGCGCGAACCGTAAGTGTACTTGTGTAACTTGTAAGCTCGGCTATCGTCTGTGTGTGTGTAAATCTGCAATTATAGTGCTTAGTTAATAAATCTTAGAAATAGGTTGCTACCAGGAGCTGTATGCATTTATTTACTTAGTTACCCCGCAAACACGTTACAATAGTATTAATTGTATTTCATATGTGGGGTAATAAATATACTCCTTTTGTAAACGAAGTGACATACCACTTAGCCGAGCAGCTCGTCTTCTTTCTCCCAATTCTTCCCAGCCCAACTTTGCAACATTTTTGTAACGCTACTCTTTTGCCGGAAATCAACCAGAACAAATCGATGAGCTGCTTTCCTGTGGATTTTGATTCCATGAATCAGATAATGCTGGTGAGGGTCCCATACACTGGAACCATACTCTAGTTGGGGTCTTACCAGAGAATTATATGCCCACTTCTTTATATCCTTACTACAACCCCTAAACACCCTCATAACCATGTGCAGAGATCTGTACCCATTATTTACAATCGCATTTATGTGATTACCCCAATGAAGATCTTTCCCTACATTAACACCTAGATACTTACAATGATCCCTAAAAGGAACTTTCACCCCGTCAATGCAGTAATTACAACTGAGAGGACTTTTCCTATTTGTGAAACTTACAACCTGACTTTTAACCCCGTTTATCAACATACCATTGCCTGCTGTCCATTTCACAACATTATCGACGACACTTTGCAGTTGCTCACAATCTTGTAACTTATTTATTACTCTATACAGAATAACATCATCCACAAAAAGCCTTACCTCTGATTCCACTTGTTTACTCATATCATTTATATACAAGAAAACATTAAGGTCCAATAACACCGAATTGAGGAATTCTCCTCTTAATTATTACAGGGTCAGGTAAAGCTTCTCTGAGATCTATTTTCTAGAAATATAGCTACCAATTCAGCCATTCTGTTGTCTAGTCCAATTGCACTCATTTTTGCCAGTAGTCTCCCATGATCCACCCTATCAAATGCTTTAGACAGGTCAATCACAATACAGTCCATATGACCTTCTGAATCCAAGATATCTGCTATATCTTGCTGGAATCCTACAAGTTGAGCTTCAGCAGAATAATCTTTCCTAAAACCGAACTGCCTTCTATCGAACCAGTTATTAATTTCACAAACATGTCTAATATAATCAGAAAGAATGTCTTCCCATAGCATAAATACAACGCATGTCAAACTTACTGGCCTGTAATTTTCAACTTTATGTCTATCACCCTTTCCTTTATACACAGGGGCTACTATAGCAACTGTCCATTCATTTGGTATAGCTCCTTCAAGCAAACAATAATCAAATAAGTACTTCAGATATGGTACTCTATCCCATCCCATTGTCTTTAGTATATCTCCAGAAATCTTATCAATGCTAGCCGCTTTTCTAGTTTTCAACTTTAGTATCTTATTGTAAATGTCATTGTTATCATATGTAAATTTGAATACTCTTTAGCATTAGTCTCCTCCTCTATCTGGACATTATCCTTGTATCCAACAACTGTTTATTGTTCCCCAGGTGGTACAAAAATTGTCTATGCTGAATACCTCGAGTAGTGCCTCAGGGAATTCATTTCACCCAATAGCAGTGTTTTTTAGTCACTTTGTGATACTTCACTGTGAATGTAAACTTACTGCACTAACAATGAATACTACAATTTCTCCTTCAGGTAATATATAAACTTTGTTACTGTGGCTAATTGAGTCGATTCTTACACATTGCCGGGGAACAGATTTCTATCTAAACACATATCTATTCAGGAAACTATGCTCAACAGTATTTTGTATATTTCAATGTAGGGGACACTACTGAAATGTGCTGTGTTTACTTGTTCTGGCCATCACAGGTTATTCTATTAATATGTTATTAGCTTTACTTTCAAGCAACTACTTTTACAGCTTTCACAGCCAGAATGTATTCCTGAGGATTGTTCTTCCATTCCTGCTAGCAGTTTAATGTTGCACTAACAACTCCAAGGGAAAGGGATTAGATTAGGTACGCAGCAGCTTTAATTAAGGTTAATTAATGATAAAACGTTTTCCAGGGCTGCAGATCCTAGGATTCGACACCATGCAAACTCACCGCCACTCGCCCCTGATAATCTTCTACACACCAATAAATCAGAGAGGCAGCCAACTGTTACCTACATCATCACGAATAAAAACCGGATGTAGCTGCTGTGGGATAATGATGTCATACTGAAGAATCTCCATAACAACACTGATATAACAAGATACAGATATCCTAAATGGAAACATTTCAAGATTTGGAACCCTACTGCCATATGTCGCGCCCTGTAGTGTAAAGAAAACAATAATTAAAATTACACACTACATACTGAATTTCTTTCTGAAACTACCATCCGCATCCTCATCTGCGTAGCTCTTCAGAAAAAGATCGTCATTTCACTAAATTGAGATATATTGCTGCTACACACATCTTGCAGGTACTTGCAACGCACAGGCTGGGAGTTTTTTAAAAAGCAAGCTAGATATATGCGTATTCATTTTGAATGCTTTATTAAAAGTAAAATTTAAGAAAATTAATAAAATTAAACAGTAAAAATTAGGAGAATGCTGAAACTGAGAAAGATTAATATTAACTTCTAATATTCTCAATTGCGATCTATATATTTAGCAAAAGTATATGACTGAACTTACCGACAATATGTTACTGGTTGTGAACACAGTGTAGAATGATACAAATCACAATTCCTCAAAGAAGAAAATCCGTAAATCACTTAACGGAATAAGCCGTAGAATTGGCTATTACGCGCCTTATCTAACAACATATCAGCCACTTCGAAACAAAACCGGATATTTGAATGTTGATAAATCACCTACAACAAACACTTGATGAACAAATTTGATTTCCAACAGTCAGTAGATCAGGCTGAATTTAGGAAAGGATGTATTACTAATGACCACTGCAGAGTATGCGACACTTCTTCTGCTTCTGAATCTGCTTGAAATGTGAATGGGCTTGTTATATCACCCTGTTCCAATACTTGTAATAAATCACACTGTAACACTCATATACAGTATACCAAAATACAGAACTGTGGGGAGAGTTGTAGTTTAACATATTCGTAATGTCTACAATTGCAGTATGCGACACTGGGTGCAATGTCCCGCTAAGTCTGGCTCAAGGAGGATATGTAAGAGAGAAAGAACCTCTCCGGGTGAAAAAGGGAATACCAAAGCAGGTCCATAAGTCTTAACGAGTGTTATGCCATGGAAGGAGGGGTCAACTGACTGAATTTTACGATCCAATTCTTCGTACACTAGGGGAAAAAAATCGTCCGGCTTTTATACATACACTGACTGACAGAGCAAATGCAACACCAAGAAGGAGTGGTCAGAACTGTATGCCAATTGCAGGGTAGACTGACGTCACTGAGGTATGCTCATGATGTGAAATGCGCCGCTGTGCTGCGCACGTAGCGAACGATAAATGGGACACGGCGTAGGCGAATGGCCCACTTCGTACCGTGATTTCTCAGCCGACGGTCATTGTAGAACGTGTTGTCGTGTGCCATAGGACACGTGTATAGCTAAGAATGCCAGGCCGCCGTCAACGGAGGCATTTCCAGCAGACAGACGACTTTACGAGGGGTATGGTGATCGGGCTGAGAAGGGCAGGTTGGTCGCTTCGTCAAATCGCAGCCGATACCCATAGGGATGTGTCCACGGTGCAGCGCCTGTGGCGAAGATGGTTGGCGCAGGGACATGTGGCACGTGCGAGGGGTCCAGGCGCAGCCCGAGTGACGTCAGCACGCGAGGATCGGCGCATCCGCCGCCAAGCGGTGGCAGCCCCGCACGCCACGTCAACCGCCATTCTTCAGCATGTGCAAGACACCCTGGCTGTTCCAATATCGACCAGAACAATTTCCCGTCGATTGGTTGAAGGAGGCCTGCACTCCCGGCGTCCGCTCAGAAGACTACCATTGACTCCACAGCATAGACGTGCACGCCTGGCATGGTGCCGGGCTAGAGTGACTTGGATGAGGGAATGGCGGAACGTCGTGTTCTCCGATGAGTCACGCTTCTGTTCTGTCTGTGATAGTCACCGCAGACGAGTGTGGCGTCGGCCTGGAGAAAGGTCAATTCCGGCTGTAACTGTGGAGCGCCCTACCGCTAGACAACGCGGCATCATGGTTTGGGGCGCTATTGCGTATGATTCCACGTCACCTCTAGTGCGTATTCAAGGCACGTTAAATGCCCACCGCTACGTGCAGCATGTGCTGCGGCCGGTGGCACTCCCGTACCTTCAGGGGCTGCCCAATGCTCTGTTTCAGCAGGATAATGCCCGCCCACACACTGCTCGCATCTCCCAACAGGCTCTACGAGGTGTACAGATGCTTCCGTGGCCAGCGTACTCTCCGGATCTCTCACCAATCGAACACGTGTGGAATCTCATTGGACGCCGTTTGCAAACTCTGCCCCAGCCTCGTACGGACGACCAACTGTGGCAAATGGTTGACAGAGAATGGAGAACCATCTCTCAGGACACCATCCGCACTCTTATTGACTCTGTACCTCGACGTGTTTCTGCGTGCATCGCCGCTCGCGGTGGTCCTACATCCTACTGAGTCGATGCCGTGCGCATTGTGTAACCTGCGTATCGGTTTGAAATAAACATCAATTATTCGTCCGTGCCGTCTCTGTTTTTTCCCCAACTTTCATCCCTTACGAACCACTCCTTCTTGGTGTTGCATTTGCTCCGTCAGTCAGTGTATATACATGCATTTTTATTATAGTCCGTTATGCCTTCCAGCGTTCAGTCTGCAAGCCACTGTGAATTTGCTATACGTCGCGACAATCCTCTATTTGCAACTAGTGCCATGACCTCATTTAATTCTATACCTCTTATCTTTAAATCGTTAGAAACTGAGTAAAACCACTATCATCTTGGTCTCCCTCTACTCCTCTTACCCTCCATAATAGCGACTATTATTCTCCTAGGTAACCTATCCTGCTCCATTCGTCGCACATGTCCCCTCCACCAAAGACGATTTACGCGTACAGTTTCATCTATCGAGTTCATTTCTAAATTAGCCATTATCTGCTTGTTCCGTGTACTCCCCTGCCATTGTTCCCACCGGTTTGTAAAATCAATAATTCTCGCTACTTTCATGTCTTGTACGGTACTTCTAACTTATAAATAAGATATACTGAGTCCACCCAACTTTCGCTCTCGTAAAGCAAAGATGGTCTGGAAACACACCGATGTAAAGACAGATTCGTCCAGGAGCTAACTTCCTTTTTACAGAACACTGTTGATCGCAACAGCCAGCTCACCGCATTAACTTTACTACACCTTGATTCAATCTCACTTAATATACTACCATCCTGGGGGAACACAAAAAAAAACTTAAAATTATCTACCTCTTCCAGCTTTGTATCACCAATGTGACATTCAATTCTGTTGACTTTCTTACCTACTGACATCAATTTAGACGTGGAGAGGCTAATTGTCATACCATACTCATTGCACATATTTTCAAGTTCCAACACTTTAGACTGCAGCCTTTCGGCACAATCTGCCATTAAGACGAAGACGTCAGTAGAGGCCAGGCTGCTTACTACATTTCCACCTGCCTGAATCTCTCCCTGCCAATTTATACCTTTCAGCAGATGATACACATAAATTACGAAGAGCTAATGAGAAAGATTACAGCCTTGTCTAACCCCTGTAAGCATCCAGAACCAAGAACTCATTCTACCATCAATTCTCACTGCTGCCCAATTGTTATCATAAATGCCTTTGATTGATTCTAATAATCTACCCTTAATTCCATATACCCTCAGTATGGTGAACATCTTCTCCCACGTTACCCTCTCATATACTTTCGCTAGATCTACGAAACATAAGCACAACTGTCTATTCATCGCGTAACATTTTTCAATTACCAGGCGCATACCGTACTGAAAGTCGGATCCTGACAGCTCCTCTGTGGTCTGTAACCACACTGGTTTACATCCAACTTCCTCTCAACATTTGATCACACCCTCCCTTCCTAGATGCTAGTGAGAAACTTTGCCTGGTATAGTAATCAATAAGATACCTCGATAGTTGTTGCAATTCTTCCTGTTCCCTTGCTTATAGATAGGTGCAATTAATGCATGTGTCCAAACTGAAGGTACCTCACCAACATTCGGTTCTAATCTTGGGTACTACCGGTATTCTATGAAGCAATTTCATCCCTGCCTTGCCGCTATACTTCACTACATCAGGTCTAATTTCGCCTATACCTGCTGCTTTATGACAATGGAGTTTATTTACCATCCTTTCCACTTCCTCAAGCGCAATTTCACCACATCATTTTCTTCCTCCCCATGAGCTTGGTTGTTCGCGACACCACCAGGAAGATTTCCTTTTACGTTGAGACGATTTTCAAAATATTCCCTTCACCTGTCCTGTGGTTCCCTGGGATCTATTATGAGTTCACCTGAATTAACCAAAACACTGCTCATTTCCTTTTTCCTTCATTTCCCAAGATTATGTATTTCTGCCCAGAAAGGTTTCTCTGATGCTTTAAATAGCCTTTCTAGGTGATTACCAAAATCTTCCCACGACTTCATTTTGGATTCAACGACTATTTCTTTCGCTCTGTTTCATTCTTCTGCGTACAATTCAATGTCTGCATTGGCCCTTGCTTGGAGCCATTTCTGATAAGCCTTCTTTTTACGTTTAGAAGCTGCTGTCACCTCATCATTCCACCAAGATGTTCGCCTTTGCCCATCTTTACACACAGTCGTTCCTAGTCATTCCCTTGTTGTTTCTACTACAGCATCCCTGTATACCACATATTCTCTTTCTATACCAGTAACCTGCTTACTGTCCACTCCTTCGAAACTTGTCACTAATAATATCCATGTCTAAATTCCTCGTCCTGGAGATTTTCTACACTTATCCCTTTGCAGACAGATTTCACTTTCTCTGTCCTAGGCCATTGAGATACTCGTACTTACTACAGATCAGACCGTGCTCTGTAAAACAGAAAAGTCACCTAAAAACTCGTACATTCCTAACAGACTTCCTGAATTTGAAGTCGGTTAATATATAGTCTACTTTATGAAACTGGTACCCCTAGCATTCCACGTGTAGCGGTGAGTAGCCTTATGCTTGAAGAATGTAGTCGTAACTGCTAAACACATACCAGCACAGAAGTCCAGCAAACGCTACCCTTTCCCATTAGCTTCCATGTCTTCCCCATATTTACCAATCGCCCCTTCGAATACTTCAGTTCTCTTTCCAACTCTCGCATTGGTATCGCCCATCAGCACTATCCTATCTTTGCTGTTGACCCTGACTGCGATGTCACTCAATGTTGCATAAAACTTGTCAACTTCATCCTCATCTCCACCCTCACATGGTGAATAAATTGAGACAATTCTCGTCCTAATTCCTAAAACTGCCTAATCTACCCACAACGTTCGCTCATTTACGTGCCTAACAGAAACTACGCTGCGTACAATAGTATTCCTGATAAACTGTCCTACCCGATACTCTGACTTTCACCTTTTTAACACAAATCAAGTATACATTATAACCTCCTGTCTCTTCCTCGTTATTTCTTCTTACCCTTAATTTCACTTACACCTAGTACATCCAGATGCATCCTCTTTTCTGACTCAGCCTGTTCTACTTTCTTTTTTCCGTAGCTCCCCATCGAATTCCATTTTTTACAATGTTGTTTCCAAGGAGAACCTCGCCTGTCAAGTGAGAGTGGGTCACCATTACTCCCATAGGTCCGAGGCTTTCTTAAAATGTACTGAACTTGGTAAATCCATGAAGCAGGATGTCACCGTACTTACACATAGTCCTGGTGAGCATTTTTCCTCTAACGGATTAGGGACCACCGGTGGGTTGTGTAGTCCTAGCCGCATGAGCGAATGAAGGGCCATTATACAGAATATCTCTGAGGACCCACTCCTGTTCCGTAGCAACTGGTATCCCGACACTCAGGACCACTTACTAGGCCACTCAGCTGTTGCCCTTTGTTCTCGAACTAGAACGTGACTACAGCAACGTACACCATGAACCATCTAATATTATTTTCAGGAAATATCGTGCATCACAGAGGTGTAAGAAGGTGTTGTGCTGAATGGATGGACTAGGAATTGACAAGAGCATAATTTAATGCCCAAAATTTTGAAATTGTATTCCTTCCGTCTTGTTCTCTTATTTAAAATTTGGTAAATAGAAGATCTAAAAAAAGCAATAACAATATAAAAATGAACTCGTTAGTTCCAACAACAATGACATAAAGTCCAAAATCAGGTACAAAAGTAGAGAGAATTATCAGGATGATAATATACGATGGATGAGTATTATTAGCTCTGAAACAGTTATACTATTTTATAAGAGAAGGTTTGCTCCATTAACTTCCATAGCCTAAGAGTCTGAGCTCCAAACTCAGAGGCATAACTTTCTTATAGCGCAGAAGGTTATACAATGGCAATCTTCAAATCAGGTATTTACAGTCACTTCCGCTCTATTGGTTTTTTTTTCGGAAACATAAACAGGGGCGATGAGTGCCCATAATAAATGGCTATGATGTAAAAAGGTAAAGGTTGATAAAGATCGGGGGAAAACAAAATCCATGAGGGCAAAAAACCTGCGCTCCTTGTAGAAAACTCTTAAAACCTTAAGTGGGCTTATGGCCCCAACATACAGAGGCTAAGCGCATTGTGCGCCGGGGAGACTAAATGATAAACATTAAATACCAAAATCTGTTAATAATTTTAGAGGATAAGAAACTTTAGTCACCCCATACCGAGATGAACGGTAGTCAACAGAGGGTAATCACTCTTGTCCCCTTACATTATGCATTTTCCAGTAGGGAATAAAACAGATTACTTAGATTGGCGAATTTTTTTACATTTAAACAGCAGAGTTTAGTAATGTACATGAAATAAAAGAGTTTTGAATCATTTCATATGTTAGAATGTTACCTTGAGTTGCTGGCCCTTTGAACGCCGACTGCGTCCTCTGCCACTTTAGTATACGCCGCACACAATGAACTGGAGCCATGACCATGACAATACAGCCTTAAAGTGCTCAGCTTTTATAGTATCTGGAGGGGAAGTTCCAGAACTCTTTACAGAAAGGCTGGATGCTTGTACACACCCCTAAACAAAATTTATTTGGCTAGAGAAAGTATACACAAATTATCTTTAATCCCGGCGGAGAGGACAAGTAGGCCGATGGTAGAGACATCTAATAGATGAAAATCCAAGTGTATTGCATAACATTAATTCAAGTTCAATTACATAGATATCCTTACAGAAGGCAAGCAGTCTGACTGCACGGAGAAGGTGCACCCCCGGTACAGACCGCCACTCCCTAAGGTTTGGCCACGGTATGAACAGCTTTGAAATCTTGAATCTTGCCGTACATAATTTTTGATAAAACATATATAAGTAGGAGTATCACTTGATAGATAGGCCTTTCATGTTTAGTTGTTGAAGTAAAGTAGTCTAGATAGTGTTTGCGAAGTACTAGAATTTCGGGGTGTTGCGCCCAGAGTCGACGCAAGAGCGGCCGCCGATGACGATGTCAGGATGGGGTCGCCCGGGCCCCCAAGGTACCCTCAGATATCATCCTCCCGTATATTTTGAGGAGCTACCAAGGCGATGGTCACAAAGTACCAAGTAGCATTGTTCGGACCAAATATAGAGTGGGCGGTAGGAGTTCAGCATCAAAGCCACTTCAGAGGATGATATTCCCAAAGGAGTCAGTTTGGACGGAGTCTCGGCCGGAACGAGGCGGGTCCATACCCCGCGCCGGCATCTCTCGCTCATTGACACGACGTAGCCTCAGGTGAAAATATGGCACTGTAGTATTGATTTTTGGGGCAACTGTAACTTACTCACAGAGAGTGTTACATGTGGTGCAGGTACGGTTGGCGACTTTGGAGGAATAGTGTACGGAGTTTCGACACAGGTTTGGAGGCAGGGTCCTTAATGGCAGAATAATAATGAGATCATTGAAGGGAAGGTTTAAAAAAAAGGATTTAAACAAAAAATGAAATTTAAGTTATGATGTTACTTAAATACATACAATATTTCACAGCCAACAGGGGCAGCAAGACTCCTTATTCTAACTTGATTATATAAAACTTAAACTAATAAGATGCTAAGGAAGGAAATATAATTAAATCAACAACATCATCCCTTGGTGGCATATACTGAAGAAGCAAATGCCTTTACACAGGTTTTACTTGACACAGGTGTAGCTCAAAAATCTTTTCATTTCATTGACAGGAGTAAGGAAATCAAGCCTAATGCAGGGTTAATGAAATCTGAGGGCAAGCTTGCCCGCGGAAACAAAGTTTTTAACCATTACCTGATCTCCAATTTTTTACTTGGTGGATCTTTGTCCACGGTCATACCTCATTTTTACTCTCCGGTGAGAGGCCTTAAGATTATTTCTAGCTTTTCCCCATAAATCTCGGATATTCTCTGGATCTATTGTCTGTGACAAAATCTCATTGGTCGACTACGAATTTGACAAATGAGTATTTGGGACAAACATAAACATAAGAGAAATTGGAGAAACTTGTGCTACTTATGAATGGCCGAGTTAAATGCTAATGATAACCAGTGTAAGGAAGTGTCCCTTTGGGAATGATCTTCGTGGTGAAAAGCAATAAGGGCAGGTCGAGGATTATGATTAACCCGCTCAGCTAGGGATGGTTGTGGGTGGTGCGCAGACGTCGTGACATGCGAGATAGAGAGATCGAAACAGAACATACGAAATCAATTACAGGAGAACGGCTTAGCGTTACCAGCGTTATCAGGAACAACATATTGACAGGGTCCAAAAGACGACAAAACAGAACTGAGACAAGAAATAGTAAACTGAGTAGTGGCAAGCCTAGTCGGAAACAGCCATAAAAGCCAAGTAAAACCACCCACAACACACAAGAATGAATTTAATCCCATTCCCTTTAAATTGGGGGAAGGGTGTGACGAAATCCATGTACAATCGCTCCATAGGGCGAGATGCTTGGTGTGAGGACAATAGTCTTTAATTAGCTGACAACGTGGGCTTGCTAATCAAACAAGACTTACATGCCTTAACCAGTTCCCTAATCTCGCCATCCATGCTCTTCCAGATAAACGTCCCTCTTATCTTCTCTCTGGTTTTATAGATGAATAGATTTCCCCTAATGCGACCTCATGGTAATACTTCAAAATCATAGGTACTAGCACTGCTGGAACGACAATTTTTGTCTTCTGATCGTGCCTCGAAGGGCCACACAGATCTCCATTCCTCAAAACATAAGAGACGACATGTTCCCCAGAAGAAAGGGTTTCCATAATAGGAGCATGCACCGTGTCTCCACGCTGGCATTTGGCTATATCGTCAAATAACAAAGAGGTATTAGTCAAAAGTGCACTTATGCAATTGGTTTGAAAATAGAAGGGGAACGTCTTTCCTTCGGATCAACAGAATTAGAATCGCCGGAAAACATTCGGCTTAAGCCACTGCGACTTCGTTCTCCGACACTCGAATGTGTAGCACGTCAAACTGAAAAGCTGAAACCCTAGTCGCCCAACGGGTGATGCGTCCGGTACAACGGGGCCTAGGAAAAATCCAGCTCAGAGCCTGATCGTCGGTCTCCAATTAAAATTTAACGTGCTCAAGGTAGAGGCGGAAGTTTTCGAAGGCAAATCAGACGGCCAGTCTTTTCAACTCATATATAGAATACTTGGTCTCTTGAGGTGACAATGTTCCAGGCGCATTGTTAGTTGGGCGCTTTCCGATTTCATATTCCTGAAGAAGAACCGCCGCACCGCAGATAAAGCGGTGCCTGCCTGTAAAGTTAACCTTTTGGAGAAATCTGGCATTGCCGAGACCGAGGCGTTCCACAGAGCTGATTTCAGATCCTCAAACGCAGCTTGCTGTGATGTCCCCAATTCAAACTGGGCACCTTTCCTGCGGAGAAGTTTTAGGGGTGCCTTCCTACTAGCAACGATTAGGAATTCACCATGCTGATGAATCTAGCAACACCTTTAGCATTTTTAGGAGGCTCGAATCTACGGATTGCGCGAGTTCTGAAATGATCGACCGAAACTCCAGAAGGTGACACAGTATGGCCCAAGAAGGACATGGATGGTTTAGCAAAAGGTACCTTTGACAACTTGATCGTCAATCCAGCTTTACACAAGTGTTTAGAGCTTGCTCTAGACGAGCGAAGTGTTCTTCAAAGGTCTCGGAGAAAACAACATCATCCAGATAATGGTACAGATAATTAAATTTAATATTGGAGAAGATGCTAACTAGCAGCCTATTAAAAACCGCCACGTCCCCAGGGAGCCTGAAAGGCATCCCGTTGTATTCATACAAGTTCCATTCACTAGCTAAACCAGTCAGATATTTCGATTCTTCCACCAGAGGTATCTGGTTATAGGTTTGGTTAAAATCTAATATGGTGAAGAACATGGCCTTACGTTTGAAAATATAAGAACAGTCACGTCCGTAGGGAGCCAGAAAGGCACCCGGTTGTATTCATGCAGGTTTAATTCACTAGCGATAGCAGTCAGATATTTCGATTCTTCCACCAGAGGTATCTGGTTTTAGGCTTGGTTAAGATCTAAGATGGTGAAGAACATAGCCTTACGAAACCAAGAAAGACACGAATGCAAGTCGGGAAGGGGTGCTGATTATAGAATTATCTTACGATTTAATGCCCTCTAATCAAGCCGCCTTGAGGTTTCTGAACCAGAAAAATGGGTGAATAATACGCCTACTTGGAGAGTCGAATGATACCATACCTCAGCATTTGGTCAATGATTTCCTTGAGGGACTTTGTTTCAGGTGGAGATCTTAGACGGACCGAATCCGGAAACTCGATTTTGTATTCAAGTAAGGCAGTCACACTAAGATTTTCCGAAAGACGTCGGAAAATGACTGACATAATTTACGAATGCAATTAGCCTGTTCCTCAGGTAGATGGCTAACGTCTAACGACATCTCACTCCCGGTAGACGAAATAACAGGTGATGATACAGAATTACATTTTAAATGAAGTATATGGAATTTAATCCTAAATTTGAATGTGCAGGAGTTACTTTGAAAATCGAGCACGATACCGGAATATGACATAAAATCTACACTTAACATCACAGGCCATGACAAATTTTTACCAACAAATAACATAAAATTAGATGTAAATTTAGAAATACGAAGTTTCACCTGTGTAAATCTTAAAATTTCTAGTGGGCAAGAGTTAGCGAAAACACATCTTACAGAAGGAGAAACTTATTCAGGAAATTTACAACTAAGCTTTAATTTTGAATACCATTCTTCCGAAACAATAGAATGAACACTTCCGGAATCTAAGAGGGCAGTAACATGTTCATTGCTTATTTCAAGTTTAAGGAATGGAACAAAATCTGAAGTATCGGAGGCAATCTTGAGGCACTCTTTTGGACCTTCAAAGATGGTCTTAGGCGTTCTTCCCTCTTTAGAAGATATAATTTCCGATTTAAACTGGGCTGGGCCTTGAGGTGCAGATAGTGGCGCGGAGTCAGCCGAGCACCCTAGTCATTTTCTATTGCGGTGGTTAGCAAAGGTAAAACCAGAAGTAGGACAAGAAGATATACTATTTGACAAGTTACAGTTCTTAGCCTGGTGTGTGAATGGCCCACATTTGGAACAACCTTGAGAAGACGATCCTCTTCCGTACTGACTTTTAATGGGACAGCATAGTCCCCAGTTCTACCCGCAGACCCTGACATTAATTTATTAACTTTATTAGACAGTTCATAAATATGTTGAGCCAAGGAGTTTGGCATATTTTAGTGCTCATCTCTGATTTTAAGAGGAAATAGATCCCCTACACTATTACAGAAATTAAAGAGTATAGCCTGAACACGTTTAAGCTGGTTTACTTTCCGGGTTGAACCGTGTTGTCGTTTTTTGTACATTATACACAGTTTGCTGACGTTCCGAATACATCGCAGTATTCTTTGTCAGGGCGACTGAAATACCCCTACTCGATCCGAGGTAACCAGTCTCCCAGGCAGCAATCCCACTACAAAGGGTGGTTCCTGACCTTGATCTATATATCCTAGCCTTTCTGGCTGACGTAAGCAGTGAAAAAAAGAGATCTACATCATTCGGAATTCTTTCATCCGCACGAAGAAAATGCTTTCGAGAGCGGATATGAACTCATCATCATCATCAACATCCTAAACCATCTCCAGTTTCCCGGGTGTGGTATATGTACCATGTGCCTTGTACCATTCCTCCTCCACCAACTTGTTGCAATCATGACCTCTCAGCAATACATCGTTCTTAACTGAATCTATCCATTTCCTTCGTGGCCTTCCCACGGGTCGTCTTCCTTACTTTTCTGTCAAATTCCTTCCTTGCAGTTCTGTTAACTGGCATCCTCTTCATGTGGCCAAACCACTTCAGTCTTGATATCTGAATCTTATTGAGGAGAAAATCATCTATTCCTACTTCTTCTCGAATTTTCTCATTCCTAACCTTGTCTTTCCTGGTTTTATGGATCACAGTGCGTAGAAATTTCATTTCAGCTGCCTGGAGTTTGTAATTATCTCTATTGGTCAGTGTTGTGGTTTCGAGACTGCGTGTAAGAATTGGTGTATAATAGGACTTGTACAACGTCATTTTTGTTTTCATAGGTATTTGCTCATCCCACAGCATGTGTCTTACCTGGTGGAAAAATTGTGTTGCCTTATTGATTCGATTGTTCACCTCATGTTTTGCTAGGTTGTCATTTGATAGAACGCTACCCAAAAAGAGCGGAACTGAACTAAGCTAACTAATTAAGGAATATTACAATGTAATTAACATTCAGATAATTATGATAACCACACCTGATGATTTATTGTTTGTATAAAAGTTCTAGTCTTCTCTCTTTAGCTCTTGTGTACTGCTCTGTTTCTTTCTTATTAAACTCCGGGATGTTTCCCAAGGCTGAACAGAGCCATCTTCTCATAGTGTTTCTCAGAAAAATATCAACACCATTTTGAGTCGAAGAACGACGTTAACTTTCAACAGTTGGCATGTGTATGGTGACGGTTTTATTCACAGCATTGACGCATTACCAGAAAGTTATTCCGAATGAAGAAGCCTTAACAACGTTTTAGCACCGGCAGCCACTCGCAGACCTGGTCTTGAATATAGAACTTGCAATTCTGTTTTCAGTTTTTGTTCATTCTACGATTATATGCCGATCCTACCTCGTTCCTACATCTTTGTTTGTTAAAGGGTTCACTTGCAGTCTCGTCGTATTTATAATCTCTGTGCATTGCTCTACCTTAGCATTGTTGATTTTACAGCGGTGTGAAAATTATTAGAAAATTTTGTATAAAATCACTTTTATTCATTGATATTTTTCTTCCAATTGAAATTAATCACATATTTAGTATTTGGTATGCATTCGCTTTGATTATATGGCAGATTCAGTGCGATATGGCATGCTTTCTACATTTTTTTGCAGGAATCTTTGATTTGCTTATCTTAGTGCCATTTATTAATAAGTGTCTCTATGATATTTATCTTTGTTGTAATGCTGTTTTTCTTCAGTTTTCATTTCACAATGGCCCAGAGATTCTCAATGGGGTTTACATCTGGACTACTGTAGGCCAAGAAAGTGCTTTTACTTTGTTTCCACTTAAAAGCTTCGTCACAGACTTCGCTTTATGGCAAGGAGCAACATCGTGTATGAATACAAAGTCACCATTGGGAATCCACTCTCTCATTTGCGTCAATAATCTTCTTTCAAGTACTGTTTTGTATTGAGGCTGGTTCATCATACCCTCTACAATATGCAGACGTCCTATACCATGAACTGACGTAACACTCCAGACCATAACCTGGATGGGATGCTTGACAGTTTGTGCAATTAATTGGGGCAAGAACTCTTCATCAGTGCTTCTTCTCACGTACTCACTACTTTCGCCTGTTATTGCAAACACTGGTTCGTCGGAAAAACATGCCTGAAAAATTAAAAACGTATCTAATACCATACACACATCAGTATAATGAAAATTAAATGAATAAGCTTCTTACAAGGGGAATTTCATTCATTTGTGTTAAATTTGGAATTTTCTTACTTCAGAATATCGTATCATAATTCAGGTTCATTGACTGGTATTATTATAAGTAACCAATTATAATTTTATAATACCTTGCTCCAGTCATCTCCGAATCGTTCACTCACGTCCTTTGCCCACGCTTCATCCAGGTGTCAGCGCAAGACACACACAAGCCAGTAACGGGAACATCTGAGTCAGTTGTTTCCAAATCACTGTTTAGGTTCACAGCTTCCTGCACTGATGATGTCAGATTATCCTCACATTACTTCTCTTTGTATGAGTCTACCTTGCAGCTGGGGGTGGCATGTTCATAATTCCACAAAACAAGCTGGTATCTTCCCTTCCAATACCTGAACATCTCATTCCATAGCACAATCTCAGGTTGCTTCATAAGTCCAGTTATTCACTACAGACGTTCTAGAAGCAATATAAAACTGACAGCTGTCACAATACAAATATAACGTACAGACTACACCAACCCTCTCTTCGTCATCATATAACTTCAAATCTCGCGCACAACAGTTAGCACATGCACAAGCTGAACGAATAACTTCTCGCAGAATCCTCAAATCTATGAACCTAAGCCCACTTGAGGATTTATCTTCCGTCTTGTATTCATCGAACGAAATGCCTCAATCAATATTCGTCTCAGCAGCACTGGATATCTTGAACGAAGTACTGCGGATACTGGTATCCTGTTCTGTGCCTTGCCCTGATACATTCGATTTCTTTTTCGGAAACCGAGAAGAACTGTCCTTTTTTACTTTCTTCAAAACTCTACGTTCACCTCAAGGCATACTGTTACTTTGAATAACATACAACTAACAAAATTAGCAATTGGTAAATCGGATATGAAACCACAGCAACACATATAGATAAATACGCTGTCAACAAAGGAACCTGAATAATGCGGCGGCCATACTTTTCCACAGCTTTATTGATGACAGGTTTCCATGGAAGAAAGACAAACACGTGGAAATTATCCGTAAGAGTAATGAAAAAACTCGTCCTACAGAGTTGGGCGTGGCAGTATACAAGCAGTTACAGATACTCATTTTTCTCATATTTACAGATGGCATTGACCTGTAATATATTTATTAAAATCCTGACATGTTAAGGTATATTATGAGCAAATAAAAATTGGCTATTTTTACTCATTTTTACGTATGTTCCCCCTTAAAAGGTGTTTGATGGGTATCATAGGTAGTTTAAGACAGTATAGTACATCATCTGTGTCAAGACACATACAAAATGTAGTTACTAAGGAGATACTCTAATATCAAAATAAAGCTACACTAGAGAGTTCGGTCAAAGCTTTAAGAGTATTATGTCAGCAGATTGGAAAAATGGAACAATACCCACTGGCTGGAAACGATCCATCATCTACGTTCCTATACCAAAAAAGGCGATCTGTTGGACTGCACAAACTACAGTACGCTTGTCCTAATATCACATGCGAGTAAGGCGTTGCTAAAGATCATGCAACGAAGATTAGAACCTTAATTTTCTAAACCTCGAGCTCGTTTTAGGGTAGATATCATTAATAATATGCGTTGGATGGTAGAGGGAGCACAGGAGTTGGTCATCAGAAGGCCTTTTATAGTGTAAATCACAGGACCATGAAGGATGTCCTTAGACGGATTAACATCTCTCTGTTTTGGATCCCAAATACCGATTTAAATTCACACTCTTGACTTAGTTATATGGTTCTCCGAGTACTGATATACATTTTACCTGGACTTTTTCTGACCGTAATTTGGCAGGTGCGATCCTAGCTCAGTCAGGTGGTATTTGAAGGTGTTCAAATACGTCATCCCCAAGCTGGTAGATTTACGAGCAGGTAAATGTGCTCTTGCGGGACTAACTTCCGGCACCTCGGCGTCTTCGAAAACTGTACAAGTAGAGTAGTTAGTGGTATGTAAAGCCAATAACAAAAATATTCAATACTATTGTTGAAATTGTACTTTTTCTGTTCTTCTGGGTTTATTTTATCTTACTGTATATTATTTACTTCTCATTGACAACGGTGAGGTTTGGATTCGTGGTTCCTTCTTATAGTTAACCCCAGGAATACTAACGGGGGGTACATTGTGCCCACCACCTGCTATTTATTGCTCTGTTTCTTTTGACATTCGATATTAAAAGGCTGTAAAATATATCCATTGTTGCCAACTCCGAATGGTGTATTTGGTTTGCTCATTTTTACCGTCTGAAGGCGGCGCAGCCATTCAAACATGAGTGAGCAAGAAGTAACCCCTTCACTTAATTAGTATTGGCTGGATTTATAGCGTTGTTGGCCACTCACAGTAAAACTGAAATAGTTTCTTTCTTGACTGCTACTAGACATTATTAACTGGATAGTTCTGTGTGTACTCCAAGAGCATTGCACCTGATGGATGGATGCTGGAATACTCTCCGAGATAGCTAATTCGTCTGAAGATGACGACATTGATATTACTGTTAGTGAAAACGAAGAAGGAACTGAGAATATATATATTGCACCCATAAGCGAATTTACGCAATTAATTTCCAAATTAAAAGTTGAATATTTCGCATATGAGATACCACAGTTAGGCTGTGAATCCAGCAGTCACAAAGGAACTTTCTGGCGCCAGTCAGACGGCGAGAGAATCCATGAAACTCTTCTCAGAGCACGACCAACTTGTAAACCATCCTAAGGGTTCCTTCCAATAAATTTTATGACACCGCCTAGGAGTGGCGACTTTCTGTTCGTTCTCACGAGAAAAGCACGCGCTGAAGCCTGACCTACTTAGCCAGGACAAAAGGGGACAACGACAATAACCGCCAATTCTTGGGAGGAAGTGGAAGTACCCACGCTACGAAGAGCGCGAAAGTCTCAGCCAATCAGAAAATTCTAAATTTGAATGAACTGTCACAGCGGGAAATCTACAGTCAGTACTTCGCTATCTGAAGCCCGTTGTGGTGGTGAAAAACAGTGTCCTGATTTCTTTATAATATTTGGTGAATTATCAGTGCGAATCTGTGGTTAATTACTGCATAATTAATAAAATTTAACTTCACACGGAGGAGTAAGAGGACCCAGAAGAAGGAGCTGTCATGGCGGGGATGAAGCCATCCACCGGAAGAAAATAACACCAGTGACGCGCGCCGTCGTGTGGATTATCCTGTGATCATTTCCCGCGGCGCAATATCACATGTAAGTCGGACAAAATTTAGGAAGTTTTGCATATAAATTTTGAAAACTCTAACCTACGGATGTACGATAAAGCGCTCCTAAGGACTAGATTATTACGCCACATCCCTTCCACGGAACTATTTTCCAGGTGGTGGGAGAACTCTTTACAAAACCCAGCGACCAGAGGGTTGAATTCTCAGTTGTTTTGAGTACGCTCAGTGTTTGTTGAATTCTCAGTTGTTGTCTTGAGTATTGACAGTGTGTCTTCAGAATTCTCAGTGTTTTCAGTATTTCTCAAAGTATCTTCGTTTAACAGAGTGACAGAGGGTGACAGCTAATTTATTTAGTCAGATTTACTTTTGGCTGGTAAGAAAGCTATTAGAGACACGTGTAGGCATTTTGAGAAAGCCTTGTATTATTTACTTGGGAGAGTAGCATTTCAGAAAATGAACACTTTAACAAACTCTTACTGTAAATGCAGGGAGAATAGGCAAGAGCTACACTTTTAACTTGAATGAACTCACATTTCGAGTCGAGAGGAACAAGTCCATGTTTTCAGCATATTTACATAAAAACATTTCTAACCAACGGGTAGTTTCACATGTGTTATCAGCATAAAAATTTCTCCACAACATAAACTGTATTTTTAGCTTGCTTCTACCATTCAATAAACTGTTTGGCAAGCGAGATATTTACGGGCAGAAACTAGAAAAGACAGACAGGGAGAGAATGACTTTTCTTCAATGAAGGCCGCAGTAGCAAACCTTGAGCAAACAGTTATGTCCCGTGGGGTTAATGTTCTGTAAGCTGCAAGGTAAACAAAGCTGAGAGAGGCGAGCAGACCAACAGGTGATTTCCAGGTAGATAGCGAGACGACCGTCCAGCTTCACGACAGGAGTCGGCAGTGGTACCTTCTAACTTTCACTGGAGTGAGAGAAATGCGAGTGTTTTATGCTAATATAAACGTGTGTCACGGCATGGCAAGAATGTGTCAAATTTGCGTGTGTAAAAATTTGGAATACCACATCAGCCTGAAGATGGAATTCTAATTTCACCATGACCGAGGCTGGAGGGTGAGCCAACCTGCCTCCAACACACAGGTATGAGCATCATTAAATAATGTAAATAAATATGTAGGACTGTGGCAAATCGATGATCAATGTAATTTAAAGTACTAGGTAGGATTGTAAATAATTCACGGGTGATAATTGTAACTATAATAATAATAATAATAATAATAATAATAATAATAATAATAATAATAATAATGTTTATGTTGCACTTTCAGCTAGGATTATTTGTGCATTTTTTTAGGTAGATGTTTGTTTGCGTGTTGTTATGGTTTATTTCTGTAGTATGTCACTTTGACAGTTAGGCAGCTTTGATATTCGATCTACGAGTGTAATGCCAGTTTATTATTATTATTTCATCATGTTATTAGATCGATGGTTTTTGAGTCATATTTTGTTGGAGTTTTGATCTTGTAGACGCCGCCGCGATGATTTTAATGTTTATTGTGCTATTTTGCGCATTTCAGCTTGTTTTATGTTGGGGAATCATCCTTCAGATGACCGGTTTTGATTGTACCATATCCCGTGTATTTTGCGACGATTTTTGGTAGACGCGAGTATTTATTTCTGTGTAGTTGCGGTTACGCATCTTTCAACATCTGTGTTTTGAGAGGCAATCTCGTCACTTCTTTTTTTTTATAAACAGTGAGTACCATTGATGAGTCAGCTCTGAGATTTTGTGAAATGTTAAGCAGAGAATGATCGAGAGATCGAGCTAGATGATTAATACCCCTGATGATCTACGTGAATAATGGAAATATGATTTGGACCATGTCATGAATTGTCGTAAGAAGCCGTAATGTGCACGACAGATATTTTGCCCGCCGGATACGAGCGAGGCTGTATTGTGAGAATAATGAATAATGATGACGTCGAGAATTAATGAGTAAATAGAATTGTGAAATGAAGAATTTAACCACGAGTGTTAAATGTGCTACGACATGAGTTATGATTGTAGGCAGAAGCCTGTTTTGTTTAAATAATTCCAGGGAAGGTAGATGCTCGGCAAATATGCTAGCTATTGTACAATGTGAGCAGAGCGACGAGTCAATGTATGTTTTTTTATAATCATGTAGAGTCATGGATGACATGAAATAACAGTAATTATTGTGCACAAAAGTTAAATAGTATCGTGTCCAGACATTTATCGTCTGAGGTTTGAGATTGCCGTCAAATTCGCAATATTTTTGCTACTCGCAGCGGGGTATATTTTCTGGAGACTCCGATTTCATTTGCGCATTCCGTCCTTATTAATTTCCAGTAGGCCGCGATGGTGGTATCTAGTTTTGCTCATTTGTCTTTCTTTCTGATTGTACTGTATTACCGTTTATTTGTAGGACGTAAGCGTATGTGAATTATTTATAGTTGATTTGATGTAAATAGATAGGTGTAGATAGGCTAGTTTTGTTTTCTGTATTTTTTTTGTCGGAGCTGTGTTTTCTCCGTTAACTGATGTAATGATGTAAATAAGATTTCGGATGTTTAGGTTAATGGATCATCGATTATGTCACAGTCAAAACGATAGTAGTGGTATGCTCATACCAGGCATTTAAGTAATTACCAAACTTTCTTTTTAAATCCACTACATTTTGTTTAGAAATGAAGCGATCTTTAATAAACAAATTGTATAAAACTGCCGCAATGAATAAGGTAAACAAGATGGCGTCTGCCTCCATCTAGTGGTGGTACCACAAAATAATGAGTTGATAATGAAATGCAGTTAGCGGCAAAGTCAATAGAAATTTTAATGTACAAGGATCGCTATCATTTGAAATGTTAACACCAGGCACTTGGCCTAATTTTTGGTTTATTCTTAAGAAGTCCAGTCTATCACAGGCAAGCAAGTGAAGTTTGTAAATTAGATGAGTGGTTGATACACTCAGATTTGATGTTTCAATAATTTATTTGTTTAATCATGAGGTGTTTGAATAAGACAACGGTTATGTAGGAAATGAAGTTGATGTTCATGGCTGTGTTTTCCTTCGAACTATTCCTTATATGATACACTTGGTTAGTGCAGTCCATGATTATTTAAATTTGGGTACTTTTCCCAAATGAACCATATGTGATAAATGTTTGATAACTCCTATGAGTCAGTGGATTGATGACGTAACAAATTATTTTTTATGATTCAACTATTTTAATTCATTTGAGATATTTTCTCCGTAATATTTCTGTATTTCAAGAAGGTGGTCTTTCTGGCCAGTGTTTTAAACTGAGTCATGTTATCAATTTGAAGACAGTGTCAACGTAGTCTGGAATAATTTTATTTAATGTGTTTGACCTTCAGTCAGTTTATGAGGCAGATTATGATTGTTTTGTAAAGCAGATCCTCAATCTTTATATTTTATTAGTCACATTTATTTCATTTGTTTACATTTTCACTAGTTCAGTTTACGTTCATTTTTTTTAGCATTTTGCATTCTATTCAATAAATCAGTCTTTTATTTAAATTTTAATTCAGTCTTTGGGTACCGTCATTTTTAGTTAGTTTACCCCCCCTCTTTTCATTTCCTCACTCCTGAACGACGGGTGGCCTCTCTCCGGGGATAACGGACGGGCACGACTGAGGAAGAAGAGTCTACATGCAGCGGTGAGTATTATTTACATGTCATTCGTTACAGGAGCAGCCGGCGCACAGAAGAGGAAGAGATCACCGCAGTTTGTTGCCTTGAAAAGGGCACATGGGCCGGAGTGAGGAGTGAAAAGCGTGTCGCCCACCTTTGGGGCCAGATTTGCTTATCCCCGGGACTTTGCACTTTACATTTAATTTATTTTGTACCCAGACTGACAGCCATGAACATAGATTTACTGAGTGTTGATAAATATAAATGCTGTGATAGTACTGTTTGACAAGTAGTGGTATTAATTATAAATGATATGTTTTGTATAATTTTA
Source organism: Anabrus simplex (assembly GCF_040414725.1). Lineage (NCBI taxonomy): Eukaryota > Metazoa > Arthropoda > Insecta > Orthoptera > Tettigoniidae > Anabrus > Anabrus simplex. The sequence goes on along the minus strand of NC_090279.1, from coordinate 19,663,181 downwards.
ACCAAATTTAGGATAAAATTGTTTTGTATTGGTGATTACTGTGTCTTGCATGTGTTGGAAGTATTGTTGGGGAGCCTGAAGGTCTCAGTCGTATTCTCTCAGCATATAAAATGTCGATTAGTCAGGAGCAGTGGGGCATGTTGATTAAAACAATTAGTGATTTAAGTGTAACAACTAATGAACTGAAATCGAGTCAGGCCGAACTATCGAATAAGATAGAAAGTAGCCAGGCAGAGTTAGCCGACGAATTAAAATCCAGTCAGGCTGAACTTGTAAACAAGGTAGAAAGTAGCCAGGCCGAATTAGCTAACGAATTAAAAACCACACAAGGCGAATTAAAATCCAGCCAGGTAGAGTTAGCTAACGAGTTAAAAACCACACAAGGTCAATTGAAATCCAGTCAGGTAGAGTTAGCCAACGAGTTAAAAGCCACACAAAGCGAATTGAAATCTAGTCAAGCTGAACTTGCAAATAAGATTGAAAGTAGCCAAGCCGAACTTGCAAATAAAGTAGAGGCAGTACGAGGACAGGTTTTAGAAGAATTCAAGCAGTGCGAAGTAAAGCTCGAGGAGAAATTTATAAAGAGCCAGGTTGAACTGAAGAAAGAGTTACGGGAAAACCAGGATAAACTCATGCAGGCGTGTAGTGCGAACAGGCAGGAGACAATGGAAGAAATAAAGAAGTTAGCAGAGGCACAAGCACAAATACAAGAACAGTTAGACAGCCATAGCGCGACTGTTGAGGAAAGTATGAGGGAAACCAGGGTAATGGTGCAAGATCAGGGCAAAGATTTAGCTCGAGGTATCATACTCTTGGAAGAGCGAATAGATAAAATTGAGGACGAGACTAGGAAAGAAATGAATAAGGTATGCGTACAGGTTGGAGAGACTCAGGAGAAAACGAGCCACGAAATCATGACCTTAAAGTCGGAAACCCAGGACATTACAAAGAGGTTAACAGAACTGTCGGAGAAGATAGCAGAGACTGAGGGTGCGATTACACTCAGTGAGCAGTCAGTAAGACAGGAATTTAACGAGGTCATAGAGGGAAAAATCCAGGCAATTAAGACCCAGGGCGAAAACCTGTCGACCTTAGTCAGGCTTTTGGTAGACAAACAAGCATCCGAGTCGCAGGTAGCGAAAGACATTAGGATACAGCCGCAGCGTGAGCCGACAGAGAGAGAGCCGATAACACAAATATTTAACGTGGAAAGGACAATGCCGAAAAGTACACAAAGATCTGAAGCTTCCATCCAGATCATAAACATTGTGCGTACGAGTGACGATCAACCAAAGAAATTTAGTGGAACGTCACAAATTACCCCAAAAGTATATCTTAGGGAATTGAAACAAAATTTCCAAGATATAAAAGCCCCAGAAGACAAGAAACTACGCATTGTAGAAAAATATCTAGAGGGACAGGCGAAGACCTGGTACTATGGTTTCGTAGATACCTTTAAGACGTTCGAGGATTTCGAAAAGGCTTTTCTCGAAAGGTACTGGTCCTTGTCAACACAACAAGCACTCAGAATGGACTTGTACACTCGCAAGTACATGTCGACACAGCCCACACAATATCTAGACTTCTTCTTAACACAGCTCGTGAAACTTAGACAATTAGACTCCCCTGTGTCTGACGCTGAAATCGTGCAGACCATAATCAAGCAATTTCCGTCGGACGTGCAGCGAATGCTCATTACGGCGAGGGTAGATGATCCAGCTCAAGTTGAGGCAATTTTAAGGGAGCTAGACGCCACATCCACTAGTAATGTACCGCAGAGAGTGACTAGGCAAATACAGGAACATAGGGCGTACCTAGCTAATGCCACAAGTGAGAATGCACGAGGCAACGCGCAGGTAAACGGCCCGAATTCAGGTGCTGTACCGCGGCGAGAGACGAACACGAGACGCCAGGAGGAAGAAATCCAACGTCCGTGGTATAGAAAACCAAATTATTCAGACAGGCGACCGAGATACCAGGACAGGCAGCCGTACCAAAGGAGATACCTCTCACGAGATAGAAGGCGATGGGAAGATCGAGGAAGAGATAGGCCTTATTATCGCGACCCTGAAAGGAGATGGAACGAGAGAAGGTATTACCAGCGAGATAGGAACTCGGACCCAAGGTACCAAGAGGGGCGCCGATATATCAATGACCTGAATAATAAACAGCAGCGCGATCCGTGGAAACAGGCAATCGAATCCCAGGACATGAATCCGGATATCACGGGAGACGGAAACCTCGAACTCCGGCAGCCAGCCAGAAGAGAAACCCAGAATAGCAGACCACTAAACCCAGAAGCACCCGCACACAAGGAAACAGGTGCTAGGAAGAAAGAATATCTTCCTAATTGGAATTAAGGACTCCATCGAATAGCTCAGCCATATTGGAAAAATCCCGAAATCACGGAGAGGCAACCAGTTCATATTAGTCACCATGGATGTATTTTCAAAATTTACAAACCTTTCTCCAATGCAAAAGGCCAATACTAGGTCAGTTTTAAGATGCATTAATAGGGAAATAATTCCGGCTATGGGAAAACCGGAGAAATTATTAACAGATCATGGAACACAGTTCACTTCCGCAGAGTTCAAAACAGGTTTACGGCAATTAGGAATACAGCATGTTCTGAGTTCAACACGTCACTCAGAGTCGAACCCGGCAGGAAGAGTAATGAAAGTCATAGCGAAATTCAGCAGAATTTATATCCCAGAACAGCATTGGCGATGGGTCGATATTCTCCCATTGATCACTGACTGCATTAATAATACTGTCCATGAAGCAACAGCGAAAATCCCAGCCACAGTGCATAATGGCTTACAACCGGCGAGACCGTGGAATCCAGTCGTCAATTGTCCGCCTGAACCCCTATTATCTCCGGAACTGTGTACACAACAGGTACAAGAGCGTTTAAGAGAGCAAGCTGACCGCAGGCTGAGAAGGGTCCGAAGAAAAAAATATCACAGGCCATTAAGAGTAGGTGAAATGGTATTGATCCGTAGACCAGCCATCTCCGATCCTGAAAGGAAGTATTACGCAAAATTCGCACCATTGTACATCGGTCCTTACAGCATTGTTCAAGATATGCAAAACAATGCATATAAAATTAGAAGTTTAGATGGAGAAAATGAAATGGTTATGAATGCAGCCAATCTTAAGACATATAGAATAGCACCAGGCGCAGCTCAAGTGAATCTCGTGGAAAAACCAAGGAGCTCAAACGCAGAAGAAGACACAAGTTCCGGCACGGAAGAAGAAGATGATGATGATGACCCGTGTACTGAAGCAGAAGAAGAAGATGACCAGGAAACCCTATCAACGAACCCAGGAGACGACAGTCATTTCGAGATTGAGACAGGTCAACCAACAGAAGAGAATTGTCCGGAATGCGAACAGAACTCAGCCGAGATACTGGCAGTCATGAAACAGATTGCAGATAACCTCGAGAAAGAGAACAAAAGTTTAGAGAGAGAAATCCGAGAAAAGCTCAGACATAAGCAGAGGTATACTTCATAGTCAGGAGTATACATTCGCTCATGGCTGCAAATATGAGTAATCATTGGTTGAATTGAGAAATCTTCCACTATCGCGTAAGATTTCTAACGTCGTAAGGGAGCATTGCACCCATAAGCGAATTTACGCAATTAATTTCCAAATTAAAAGTTGAATATTTCGCATATGAGATACCACAGTTAGGCTGTGAATCCAGCAGTCACAAAGGAACTTTCTGGCGCCAGTCAGACGGCGAGAGAATCCATGAAACTCTTCTCAGAGCACGACCAACTTGTAAACCATCCTAAGGGTTCCTTCCAATAAATTTTATGACACCGCCTAGGAGTGGCGACTTTCTGTTCGTTCTCACGAGAAAAGCACGCGCTGAAGCCTGACCTACTTAGCCAGGACAAAAGGGGACAACGACAATAACCGCCAATTCTTGGGAGGAAGTGGAAGTACCCACGCTACGAAGAGCGCGAAAGTCTCAGCCAATCAGAAAATTCTAAATTTGAATGAACTGTCACAGCGGGAAATCTACAGTCAGTACTTCGCTATCTGAAGCCCGTTGTGGTGGTGAAAAACAGTGTCCTGATTTCTTTATAATATTTGGTGAATTATCAGTGCGAATCTGTGGTTAATTACTGCATAATTAATAAAATTTAACTTCACACGGAGGAGTAAGAGGACCCAGAAGAAGGAGCTGTCACGGCGGGGATGAAGCCATCCACCGGAAGAAAATAACACCAGTGACGCGCGCCGTCGTGTGGATTATCCTGTGATCATTTCCCGCGGCGCAATATCACATGTAAGTCGGACAAAATTTAGGAAGTTTTGCATATAAATTTTGAAAACTCTAACCTACGGATGTACGATAAAGGGCTCCTAAGGACTAGATTATTACGCCACATCCCTTCCACGGAACTATTTTCCAGGTGGTGGGAGAACTCATTACAAAACCCAGCGACCAGAGGGTTGAATTCTCAGTTGTTTTGAGTACGCTCAGTGTTTGTTGAATTCTCAGTTGTTGTCTTGAGTATTGACAGTGTGTCTTCAGAATTCTCAGTGTTTTCAGTATTTCTCAAAGTATCTTCGTTTAACAGAGTGACAGAGGGTGACAGCTAATTTATTTAGTCAGATTTACTTTTGGCTGGTAAGAAAGCTATTAGAGACACGTATAGGCATTTTGAGAAAGCCTTGTATTATTTACTTGGGAGAGTAGCATTTCAGAAAATGAACACTTTAACAAACTCTTACTGTAAATGCAGGGAGAATAGGCAAGAGCTACACTTTTAACTTGAATGAACTCACATTTCGAGTCGAGAGGAACAAGTCCATGTTTTCAGCATATTTACATAAAAACATTTCTAACCAACGGGTAGTTTCACATGTGTTATCAGCATAAAAATTTCTCCACAACATAAACTGTATTTTTAGCTTGCTTCTACCATTCAATAAACTGTTTGGCAAGCGAGATATTTACGGGCAGAAACTAGAAAAGACAGACAGGGAGAGAATGACTTTTCTTCAATGAAGGCCGCAGTAGCAAACCTTGAGCAAACAGTTATGTCCCGTGGGGTTAATGTTCTGTAAGCTGCAAGGTAAACAAAGCTGAGAGAGGCGAGCAGACCAACAGGTGATTTCCAGGTAGATAGCGAGACGACCGTCCAGCTTCACGACAGGAGTCGGCAGTGGTACCTTCTAACTTTCACTGGAGTGAGAGAAATGCGAGTGTTTTATGCTAATATAAACGTGTGTCACGGCATGGCAAGAATGTGTCAAATTTGCGTGTGTAAAAATTTGGAATACCACATCAGCCTGAAGATGGAATTCTAATTTCACCATGACCGAGGCTGGAGGGTGAGCCAACCTGCCTCCAACACACAGGTATGAGCATCATTAACCCCTCAGCGCCGACCTCTATACGTGGTATAGACCCCCTTTTCTTCCGTAGCTGCTGACCTCTATACGTGGTATAGACCCATACATGGTTTCGCATTTACGGCTATAGCGCGAAGAGTTTTGGTGTTACGGATTTGCAAATTGTTTTGTTTCCAAGAAGACATTTTCGGGTTTATGAGTGTTCTAAATAAGTATTGAAAATCGTTAAAGTGTAGCTGCTTTTCCAAGGATAAGTATATGTCAATTATGTCTGAGCACCAATCCCTGCTTTTTTAATAGTCCGTTTTCTTCATTCTTTCCCACAGAATAAAATAAAGAAATGATGATTTGAGAAGTTTGTCTTTTCGTGTGATGTTCTTTGCTCTAATTTTGTATTAAGAGTGCGGTTTATTTATTATATTTGTCTTTATTTCTCAGCTTGTAGTCTTTTCGTAACTCTCTACGAGTACTCTGTATAGGCATCAGTTAGTGCTGCTTTCTGTCATACGACACGAGAAGCAGTTGTGCATGGTATATATCTCGTTTGAAAGACGATGTATCGACCTTTTAATCTGAAATATGTATCGAGTTGTTTTGATTCGTCATAAATGTTATTCCCCTCATTCAGTTTCGTCCTGCCGCTTTCGGTCCCGCTGCAGCTTCATTAGCTTGTGTGACGCACCGCGCTCAATGGCTAGCTCCTGCTGAGTGTAGCGTGCTTGAAATATTGTATAATTCAAATGAAATTTAGTCGGAAGTAGTAGTGGCAGTATTAGCAGTAGTGATAATGAAATAGATGATGTAGCAGTGGTAAATGATGAGAGTGACGATGAGTAGGAACCAGTACTTGGAAATTTCGTGTAGGAGGCTATAGATACGCATACAGGTCAAAAGGAAGCTTTCAACAGTGAATTATGATTCCTAGATTCTCCAATAATATTTAGACAAGTCACAGGGACAAACATTGAGCAGTTATCTTATCAGTTTCAGCTGATAGAAGGTTTGTTTACGTAGTACAAAATACGCTTCTCGGGCGGGAAACGAAATATTCAAGGCCGGCGCGCATCAGATAATACAGTTCCAAGGTTGCAGGAAATACTTTTTATCAGGAAATTAGCACCCAAGAGTAAGAAATCCAAACCTCAGAGACGTTGTATCGCGTGTTCAAAACACGGTGAAAAGAAGACATCGGTGTACTGCTGCCAGGAGTGTGCCTTGGGTCTCTGTCTCGAAGAGTGCTTCGAACTCTATCACACCGAACTAAATTACTAAGGAAATGTGAAACAATTATGTAATTATCTTCATGTACATAGTTCTACCATAAGGAATTCCAAATTTCGTGAATATCGGGCCACTCTTATACTAGTAGTAACGCTTTAAGTGAATCAATGTATTTCAGTCGCGCGTAGTTGAAATCTCATCCGGCCGCGGGATAGGAAGCTCTTTAAACGGCTGCGACGCTGAGGGGTTAAATAATGAAAATAAATATGTAGGACCGTGGCAAATCGATGATCAATGTAATTTAAAGTACTAGGTAGGATTGTAAATAATTCACGGGTGATAATTGTAACTATAATAATAATAATAATAATAATAATAATAATAATAATAATAATAATAATAATAATAATAATGTTTATGTTGCACTTTCAGCTAGGATTATTTGTGCATTTTGTTAGGTAGATGTTTGTTTGCGTGTTGTTATGGTTTATTTCTGTAGTATGTCACTTTGACAGTTAGGCAGCTTTGATATTCGATCTACGAGTGTAATGCCAGTTTATTATTATTATTTCATCATGTTATTAGATCGATGGTTTTTGAGTCATATTTTGTTGGAGTTTTGATCTTGTAGACGCCGCCGCGATGATTTTAATGTTTATTGTGCTATTTTGCGCATTTCAGCTTGTTTTATGTTGGGGAATCATCCTTCAGATGACCGGTTTTGATTGTACCTATCCCGTGTATTTTGCGACGATTTTTGGTAGACGCGAGTATTTATTTCTGTGTAGTTGCGGTTACGCATCTTTCAACATCTGTGTTTTGAGAGGCAATCTCGTCACTTCTTTTTTTTTATAAACAGTGAGTACCATTGATGAGTCAGCTCTGAGATTTTGTGAAATGTTAAGCAGAGAATGATCGAGAGATCGAGCTAGATGATTAATACCCCTGATGATCTACGTGAATAATGGAAATATGATTTGGACCATGTCATGAATTGTCGTAAGAAGTCGTAATGTGCACGACAGATATTTTGCCCGCCGGATACGAGCGAGGCTGTATTGTGAGAATAATGAATAATGATGACGTCGAGAATTAATGAGTAAATAGAATTGTGAAATGAAGAATTTAACCACGAGTGTTAAATGTGCTACGACATGGGTTATGATTGTAGGCAGAAGCCTGTTTTGTTTAAATAATTCCAGGGAAGGTAGATGCTCGGCAAATATGCTAGCTATTGTACAATGTGAGCAGAGCGACGAGTCAATGTATGTTTTTTTTTATAATCATGTAGAGTCATGGATGACATGAAATAACAGTAATTATTGTGCACAAAAGTTAAATAGTATCGTGTTCAGACATTTATCGTCTGAGGTTTGAGATTGCCGTCAAATTCGCAATATTTTTGCTACTCGCAGTGGGGTATATTTTCTGGAGACTCCGATTTCATTTGCGCATTCCGTCCTTATTAATTTCCAGTAGGCCGCGATGGTGGGATCTAGTTTTGCTCATTTGTCTTTCTTTCTGATTGTACTGTATTACCGTTTATTTGTAGGACGTAAGCGTATGTGAATTATTTATAGTTGATTTGATGTAAATAGATAGGTGTAGATAGGCTAGTTTTGTTTTCTGTATTTTTTTTTGTCGGAGCTGTGTTTTCTCCGTTAACTGATGTAATGATGTAAATAAGATTTCAGATGTTTAGGTTAATGGATCATCGATTATGTCACAGTCAAAACGATAGTAGTGGTATGCTCATACCAGGCATTTAAGTAATTACCAAACTTTCTTTTTAAATCCACTACATTTTGTTTAGAAATGAAGCGATCTTTAATAAACAAATTGTATAAAACTGCCGCAATGAATAAGGTAAACAAGATGGCGTCTGCCTCCATCTAGTGGTGGTACCACAAAATAATGAGTTGATAATGAAATGCAGTTAGCGGCAAAGTCAATAGAAATTTTAATGTACAAGGATCGCTATCATTTGAAATGTTAACACCAGGCACTTGGCCTAATTTTTGGTTTATTCTTAAGAAGTCCAGTCTATCACAGGCAAGCAAGTGAAGTTTGTTAATTAGATGAGTGGTTGATACACTCAGATTTGATGTTTCAATAATTTATTTGTTTAATCATGAGGTGTTTGAATAAGACAACGGTTATGTAGGAAATGAAGTTGATGTTCATGGCTGTGTTTTCCTTCGAACTATTCCTTATATGATACACTTGGTTAGTGCAGTCCATGATTATTTAAATTTGGGTACTTTTCCCAAATGAACCATATGTGATAAATGTTTGATAACTCCTATGAGTCAGTGGATTGATGACGTAACAAATTATTTTTTATGATTCAACTATTTTAGTTAATTTGAGATATTTTCTCCGTAACATTTCTGTATTTCAAGAAGGTGGTCTTTCTGGCCAGTGTTTTAAACTGAGTCATGTTATCAATTTGAAGACAGTGTCAACGTAGTCTGGAATAATTTTATTTAATGTGTTTGACCTTCAGTCAGTTTATGAGGCAGATTATGATTGTTTTGTAAAGCAGATCCTCAATCTTTATATTTTATTAGTCACATTTATTTCATTTGTTTACATTTTCACTAGTTCAGTTTACGTTCATTTTTTTTAGCATTTTGCATTCTATTCAATAAATCAGTCTTTTATTTAAATTTTAATTCAGTCTTTGGGTACCGACATTTTTAGTTAGTTTACCCCCCCTCTTTTCATTTCCTCACTCCTGAACGACGGGTGGCCTCTCTCCGGGGATAACGGACGGGCACGACTGAGGAAGAAGAGTCTACATGCAGCGGTGAGTATTATTTACATGTCATTCGTTACAGGAGCAGCCGGCGCACAGAAGAGGAAGAGATCACCGCAGTTTGTTGCCTTGAAAAGGGCACAATATATATATATATATATATATATATATATTAAAAAAAGCGAGCTGGATTACCATCATGAGAGAGATACACAGATAAACCCAGTTTCAAAACTGTTATCCGCCAGACGCGTAGAAATGATTCATCAGACTGAATGTAGAACATTGAAAATATTTGCACTTTAACAATAGCTCAGTCAGCTGTTTATTTATGGGGTTGACAGCTGATAATGTTACCAAGTTGAAATATATTTCTTTAGTTGATTGTAAGGTATGTGAAATAAGTTGGTAAATATCTCCAATAATAAACATCAGAGATTCACAGGAACTTGACTTTAAGTGCTCGTCACAAAGCGCACTCCCGTTGGTATACAATGACATTAAAAATAGGGTTGATATTCCTAGGGTTAAAATTGAAAGTCACGCAGATAACAATAGAACAACAGTGGAAGCTATTGGATGAGGGTGACAGTGGGTTGAGTGAGAAGACGTATGCATAGAGCGGAACTTTCTTTCACACATCACAGGAAAACTAGAATCCAGCTTTGAATTGTTGATGCTAGTAAAATAAATTTTAATTTATCTTCTGGGAAAATAAATTGTTAGATGATGCAAATATCTGTGAGTTTTCCGCAAATATGTAGTAAAGCTGGAAATATGGTCATAATGATTAGCTGCGCGGCGGAAATTCTTGATGCGAGTCCCTCGACCTCTTGACGCGAGTGTAACGTCCAGCCGTCAGAGCAAATGAACACTATGACTATCTCGAGGAAGAACATCTATACTATACACCCTTATGCCTTTCAGCGTTCCGTCTGCAAGACTTGTGAAGTTACTAAACGCCTCAAGAATAATCTATATTCAACTATCCCTGAGACCTCGTTTATTTCCATATTCTTATCTTTAAAACTGATTCTGACCATCGTCTTCTGTGTTTCCCTCTACGTCACTTACCTTCCACAACTACTTCATTATTCTCCTAGATAACCTACCTTCCTCCGCTCGCTTCACATGACCTCTCCACAGAAGCCGGTTCACGTGTACCGCTTCATTTATCGTGTTCATTCGTAACTCAGTCTTAGTACCTTCCTGCCATTGTTCCCACGTGTTTGTAGCAGCTATTTCTAACAACAAACAGACTGGTACACAGATAGACTTCTTTCTTACAGAACACTCTGGCTGCGCGGTTAGAGTCACACACCTGTCAACACCACTGTCGGCAGCCCTGAAACTGGTTTTCCGAGGTTTCCCATTTTGATACCAGGCAAACGCTGGGGCGCTTCCTTCCCACTGCTGTCCCGTCGTCATAAGACTTATCTGTGTCGTAAAGCAAATTGTAAAATAAATAAAACGCATACTGCGAGCTCCACACTTACTGTGCTACCATCCTGGGAGAATACACATCCTAAATAGCTGAAGTGATCTACCTGTTCCAGATTTGTATCACCAACTTCAGATTACATTATCTTAGGTTTCTGGATACTCTCTGCATTAGCTTTGCTGTACCAATCACACTTACTGTGCTACCATCCTGGGAGTATACACATCCTAAATAGCTGAAGTGATCTACCTGTTCCAGATTTGTATCACCAACTTCAGATTCAAAAATTCTCTAAGGTTTCTGGATACTCACTGCATTAGCTTTGCTGTACCAATCACACTTACTGTGCTACCATCCTGGGAGAATACACATCCTAAATAGCTGAAATGATCTACCTGTTCCAGATTTGTATCACCAACTTCAGATTCAAAAATTCTCTAAGGTTTTTGGATACTCACTGCATCTATTTTCAAATTACTACTAGGCCACCATATGTCAGTGTTAGAGCAACCAACGCGAAGTTTCTAGATCCCGGGCTTCAGCAGAGTCTGCCAAACTGCTTACTGAATCCCTCCCTGTCACTTTTTACTTTCCAGTAGTTTATCCATTAAAAGTAGGAATAACAAACAGCTTTGTCTAATTCCTGAAACTCCTTGAACAAAGAACTCATTTCGCTCTCCGTACCCCAACTGTCATCATAAATGCCTTTGATTGGTCAATTATAGTATATATATTATTTGCTTTACGCCGCACATAAACTCAGATAAGTCTTATGGCTTCGCTGCGATAGGAGAGGCGTACGAGAAGGAAGGAATCTTCCGTGGCCTTCATTAAGGTACAGCCATCTTTAGGGCTGCCAACAGTGGGGTTCGAACCCACTATCTTCCGGATGCAAGCTCACAGCTACGCGCCCCTAACCATACAGCCAACTCACCCGACAATTATAGCATATTATATTATGTTATATTATAAGAATAATTTAGTGTGGCTATTTCTAGCCTGGTGCAACCCTTGTAAGGCAGACCCTCCGATGAAGGTGGGCGGCATCTGCCATATGTAGACTACTGCATTATATTGTGGTAGAGGATAGTGTTAGGTGTAGTGTGTGAGTTGCAGGGATGTTGGGGAGAGCACAAACACCAGCCCCGAGTCACTGGAATTAACCAATGAAGGTTAAAATCTCGACCCAGCCGGGAATCGAGCCCGGGACCCTCTGAACCGAAAACCAGTATGCTGACCATTCAGCCAACGAGTCGGATATTATATTATATTATATTATATTATATTATATTATATTATATTATATTATATTATATTATATTATATTATATTATATTATATTATAATAGTGGTTGCAGAGACCATAGGCCTTCGAGTAGGAGCAGATGCATAAAAACAGCGATTTTTTTTTCACTCGGTGACAAATTCTTTCTTTCTTAATCAGTTTACCCCACAGGGTTGGTTTATTCCTCGGACTCAGCGAAGGATCCCACAGCTACCGCTTCAAGAGCAGTGTCCTGGATCGTGAGACTTTGGGTCAAGGATAAACTGGGAAAGAGGACAAGTACCTCGTCCAGGTTGCCTCACAAAAGTTCAAATAAAGCGTATAGGAATGTTTTGAGATATTAAAGAGCTATCGGCTGTCCTGAAAATACTTTACTGCAGTTTCCTATTTTACTTGCAGGCAAACAGCCGATTCCTTCCAACTCCTCACCCAGTTCCATTTCATCTTCATTTTTCTAGAAAAATGTTCAAATGTTGAGGATTTTTCCTTCATTACAAATAGTTTACACCTGTTCAAGCAATTTTGCTAATGGGCCTTAATTTTTCAAAATTTAACGATTAAAATCTCTCATACTTTTGTAGTCACATTCGCGCAGATACTTGTGGCTTGTAGTCGCTACGCATTCACGTTTGGAGCTGAAGGTTTCAGCACTGTTTTCTTTTACTAATGCATCTATCTTATTTTATTTCCTCAATAATTATTTTTTTGTTGTGTTCTCTTTTGTTTTAGAGCTATCTGCAATATTTTGAACCATTGTTACTCCTTGTTGCTTGACGTAAGTCTCGTCTTATTCGTTAGAATTTAAATGCAGCGCTGCGCTACGTTCATTCGCACTGCAACAACGCACTTTGCTCCACAATCAAGCTAAATTCTCTGATTCATCAGCAACTTTCATCTAATCCTATTGTAGGCATGATAATGTATTGTCCACAGCGTCTACGGAAAGACAGTAGTGTAAGAGAAAATGGGGGAAAACCGTTCGTTTTTTCCTATAAACACTCAGTGTATTCAAAGATTTTAAAAATGATATGCATATCAAAACCTTCCTCCGGATGTGTATACACTAAATATGAGGCTTGATCGAGATCCATCCAGCCGTTTCGCCGTGATGATGGAACAGACAGACAAACAGACAGATAAACGGACACGAAAAATAAAAATCACCGGATCGGTATTGAGTTGACCTAAAACGGATAAATATCTGAAAATTTGGCAAAACAAATGAAATTACAGACAGCGGACCGCCTACAACTTTATTTATATAGATAAGCATGGACACGTCCAGAAGTGCAGACCTTTATTTCGAGAGTCGCTGCTTTGAAACTGTACGACATATCTACAAACGGACCTCACCATCAGACGTCTCATTTAGTGTTTACATGCTTGGCCCTACGACATCTTCTCGTACCTCCTATATGTATGGGTTAGATTGAGTTAGAGTCATTGAATTGAGTAACATTTTGTACAGTTTTATCACTCATGTGACAGCTAGAATCACAAAATTTCGCTATCATATGGCAACTGGTTATGTCAACATGCGAGCTGAATGTCGTCACTGTATTATGTTTCCTATAAGTGTGCGAAGCGAGAACATAATCGTGTAAGAAGTACAAAATTAACTTGAAATCGAGAAATACATCTCTATTTAACGTATAAGGGATAGAAATACGACCAAAGTTTTAGATCTCTCCAGAATGCAAAAGATTGTGCTTTCTGTTTTGTGAGATGACTTACCGCTTAGCCACCAATTATCCCGAAACGAAGGTCTGCACTGTCGTTAAAATTTCATCCCTATTCCGATATTTTCCGGCGCCAAAATTTATACATTTGCATAGCTTAGAATATTTCCCCAAAGAAAGAGTGTCCAGGCTTCGCGATTAACATTCGCATATGTATGGAGGAAGAAAATAATACAGTTAAGAAAGTTGAAATTAATAGAAAATAGGTCAATAATTGAGGACAGTCGGATAGGACAATAATATGTAAACACCAAGTGAATGTATTGGAAAATCAGATGCTGCTCAATAAATTATGCTGATATGAGTTAAGGATATAAGAAAGCGGTAACAGATGGGAAATTTAGGCGCTGGGATTCTTAGGTAAACACATGAGAAGATGACTAATGGTGTTATTACTTAAGCTATTCGATGACGGTTATAACCTCCAACGACATTCTACCAATATCCCGCAGAATGGCCGATTGACGTCTCTCTTGCTTTCTGCCCAAGGGACAACCACGAATTTACAGGAATGATGACGAAAATGGCAATACGCTACTTCCTTGCTGGCAAGCAGTCAGAGAAGTTGACATGGTAACCTGTAGGTTCGTTGTCGGTCTGTCGGTCACTGAATGCAGAGCATGATACCCGCAGAAATTAGTAATTTTCTCCGTCATTTGAAGAGCAAGGTCAATTATGAACATACTATAAGTTGTTTATAATGAAGAGATGTTTCACATACAGACCACGACGTTTACAGAAAGACAGTAGTATAACAGAAAAAGGGGGAAAACTGTTTGGGTTTTCCTATAAACACCCAGTCTATTCAAAGATTTTAAAATGATACGCATATCAAAAGCTTCCGCGGGATGTGTATATACCAAATATGACGTTTTTTTAAGATCTATCCAGGCGTTTCACCGTGATGGTGGTACAAACAGACAGCAAACAGACAAACGGACAAATAGACACGAAAAATAAAAAACACCGATTCGGTATTGAGTTGACATAAAACGGATAAATATCTGAAAAATAGGCAAAACAAACGAAATTTCAGACAGCGGAACCCTACAATTTTATTTATATAAATAATAGAACATTTATGAAGCTAAATGAGAATATTTGCATGGTAAAATTTGCTATTAATTTCTGGTAATAACGTTTAAATGATGTACCTCGATTATTTAACTTAAATATACTAAGTCCTTACTACCAATAATTAATTATTCAATATATCTTGAAGGAAACTGATTACTGCCAAATGGGTTAGAGCTCAAATTCTGGAATCCCCAAATTACAACTGTTTGATCAGTCAATCAATCAATCAATCAATCAATCAATCAATCAATCAATCAATCAATCAATCAATCAATCAATCAATCAATCAATCAATCAATCAATACTGATCTGCATTTAGGGCAGTCGCCCAGGTGGCAGATTCCCTACCTGTTACTTTTCTAGCCTAATCCTAAATGATTTCAAAGAAATTGGAAATTTATTGAACGTCTCCCTTGGTAAGTTATTCCAATCCCTAACTCCCCTTCCTATAAATGAATATTTGCCCCAGTTTGTCACCTTGAATTCCAATTTTATCTTCATATTGTCATCTTTCCTACATTTATAAACGCCACTCAGACTTATTCGTCTACTAACGTCATTCCACGCCATCTCTCCGCTAACAGCTCGGAACATACCACTTAGTCGAGCAGCTCCTCTTCTTTCTCTCAATTCTTCTCAACTCAAACTTTGCAGCATTTTTGTAACGCTACACTTTTGTCGGAAATCACCCAGAACAATTCGTGCTGCTTTTCTTTGGATTATTTCCAGTTCTTGAATTAGGTAATCCTGGTGAGGGTCCCATACACTGGAACCATACTCTAGTTGGGGTCTTACCAGAGACTTATATGCCCTCTCCTTTACATCCTTACTACAACCCCTAAACACCCTCATAACCATGTGCAGAGATCTGTACCCTTTATTTACAATCCCATTTATGTGATTACCCCAATGCAGATATTTCCTTATATTAACACCTAGATACTTACAATGATCCCCAAAAGGAACTTTCACCCCATCAACGCAGTAATTAAAACTGAGGGGACTTTTCCTATTTGTGAAACTCACGACCTGACTTTTAACCCCGTTTATCAACATACCGTTGCCTGCTGTCCATCTCACAACATTTTCGAGGTCACGTTGCAGTTGCTCACAATCTTGTAACTTATTTATCACTCTATAGAGAATAACATCATCCGCAAAAAGCCTTACCTCCGATTCCACTCCTTTACTCATATCATTTATGTATATAAGAAAACATAGGTCCGATAATACTGCCTTGGGGAATTCCCCTCTTAATTATTACAGGGTCAGATAAAGCTTCACCTACTCTAATTCTCTGAGATCTATTTTCTAGAAATATAGCAACCCATTCAGTCACTCTTTTGTCTAGTCCAATTGCACTCATTTCTGCCAGTAGTCTCCCATGATCTACCCTATCAAATGCTTTAGACAGGTCAATCGCGATACAGTCCATTTGACCTCCAGAATCCAGGATATCTGCTATATCTTGCTGGAATCCTACAAGTTGAGCTTCAGTGGAATAACCTTTCCTAAAACCGAACTGCCTTCTATCGAACCAGTTATTAATTTCACAAACATGTCTAATATAATCAGAAAGAATGCCTTTCCAAAGCTTACATTCAATGCATGTCAAACTGACTGGCCTGTAATTTTCAGCTTTATGTCTATCACCTTTTCCTTTATACACAGGGGCTACAATAGCAACTCTCCATTCATCTGGTATAGCTCCTCCGACCAAACAATAATCAAATAAGTACTTCAGATATGGTACTATATACTAACCCATTGTCTTTAGTAGATCCCCAGAAATCTGATCAATTCCAGCTGCTTTTCTAGTTTTCGACTTTCGTATCTTATTGTAAATATCATTGTTATCATATGTAAATTTTATTACTTCTTTGGCCTTGGTCTCCTCCTCTATCTCGACATTATCCTTGTAACCAACAATCTTTACATACTGCTGACTGAATACTTCTGCCTATTGAAGATCCTCACATACACCCTCCCCTTGTTCATTAATTATTCCTGGAATGGCCTTCTTGGACCCTGTTTCTGCCTTAAAGTACCCATACATACCCTTCCATTTTTCACTAAAATTTGTATGACTGCCAATTATGCTTGCCATCATGTTATCCTTAGCTGCCTTCTTTGCTAGATTCAATTTTCTAGTACGTTCCTTCAATTTCTCCTTACTTCCACAGCCATTTCTAACTCTATTTCTTTCCAGTCTGCACCTCCTTCTTAGTCTCGTTATTTCTCTATTATAATAAGGTGGGTCTTTGCCAATCCTTACCACCCTAAAAGGTACAAACCTGTTTTCGCATTCCTTAACTATTTCTTTAAATCCATCCCAGAGTCTGTTTACAGTATTATTTACCGGTTGCCACAGATCATAGTTACTTTTTAGAAACTTCCTCATGCCTGCTTTATCAGCCATATGGTACTGCCTAATAGTCCTACTTTTAAGACCTAACTTTCTATCACATTTATTTTTAACTACCACAAAACAGCTTCATGATCACTAATACCATCTATTACTTCAGTTTTCCGATAGAGCTCATCTAGTTTTATCAGCACCACATCCAAGATATTTTTCCCTCTGGTTGGTTCCATCACTTTTTGAGTCAGCTGTCCTTCCCATATTAACTTATTTGCCATTTGTTGGTCATGCTTCCTGTCGTTCGCATTTCCTTCCCAATTGACATCTGGCAAATTCAGATCTCCCGCTACAATCACATTTCTTTCCATGTCATTTCCCACACAGCTAACTATCCTATCAAATAATTCCAAATCCGCGTCAGTGCTACCCTTTCCCGATCTGTACACTCCAAATATATCAAGTTGCCTGTTATCTTTAGAAATGAGCCTTAAACCTAGAATTTCATGTGTCTCATCTTTATCTTTTTCGTAGCTTACAAATTCTTGTTTCACCAGAATGAACACTCCCCCTCCCACCATTCCTATCCCATCTCTACGATACACACTCCAGTGCCGTGAGAAAATTTCTCCATCCATTATATCATTTCTCAGCCATGATTCAACTCGTATTACAATATCTGGTAAATATATATCTATTAAATTTCTTAATTCTATTCCTTTCTTTACAATACTTCTACAGTTCAACACTAACAATTTTACGTCATCCCTACTTGATTTCCAGTTCCGTGTTCCCTTACCACCG